>NC_133470.1:19362500-20010833 GCF_048565385.1 Saimiri boliviensis | reverse complement strand
TTTTTTCCTTCTTTTCTTATTTTGTCCTCTTTTCTTTTCTTTTTTTCTTTTCTTTTCTTTTCGAGATGCAGTCTTGCTCTGTTACCCAGGCTGGAGTGCAGTGGCACAATCTAGGCCCACTGCAACCTCTGCCTCCCAGGTTCAAGTGATTCTCATGCCTTAGCCTCCTGAGTAGCTGGGATTACAGGTTCCCACCTCCATGCCTGGCTAATTTTTGTATGTTTAGCAGAGATGGGGTTTTTACCATGTTGGCCAGGCTAGTCTCAAATGCCTGATCTCAGGTAATCCACCCACCTCGACCTCCCAAAGTGCTGGGATTACAGGCGTGAGACACTGCACTTAGCTATTTTTTCTTTTTCAACTGTTGTCTTAAGTTCAGGGGATTCATATGCAGGTTTGTTACATGGGTAAATTGCATGTACTCGGGTTTGGTGTAAAAATTATTTTATCACCAGGTAGTGAGCATAGTATTCAATAGGTAGTTTTCAACCCTCACTCTCATCCCCCTCTGTACCCTCAAGTAGGCCCCAGTATCTGTTGTTTTCATCTTTGTATTCATGTGTATTCAGTTTTTAGCTCTTACTTATAAGAATGAATATGCAGTAGTTGGTTTTCTGTTCCTGTGTTAATTCAGTCAGGATGATGGCCTCCAGCTGCATGTCTGTTGCTGCAAAGGCTATTATCTTCTTCTTTTTTTCTGGTTGTGTAGTATTCCATGGTGTTTATGTACCACATCTTCCTTATTCAGCTGACTGTTTATGGGCATCTACGTGGATTCCGTGTCTTTGCTATTGTGAATAGTGCCACGATGAACATAGGAATGCATATGTCTTTTTTTGGTAAAATGATTTATATTCCTTTGGGTGTATGCTCAGTAATGGGATTACTAACTTGAATGATAGTTCTGTTTTAAATTCTTTCAGAAATCACAAAAGTGCTTTCCCACAGTGGCTGAACTAATTTACATTCCTACCAGCAGTGTATAAGTGTTCCCTTTTCTCTGCAACCTTGCCAGCATCTGTTTTTTTTTTTTTTTTTTTTTTTTTTTTTTTTTTTAACTTTTTAATGATAGTCATTCTGGCTGGTGTGACGTGGTATTTCATTGTGGTTTTGGTTTGTATTTCTCTAATTATTAGTGATGTTGAGCATTTTTTCATATGCTTTTTGGACATGTACATGTCTTCTTTTGAGAAGTATCTGTTCATGTCCTTTGCCCATTTTTTAATAAGGTTGTTGGTTTTTTGGTTGTTGATTTAAGTTTCTTATAGATGCTGGATATTAGACTTTTGTCAGATGCATAGTTTGCAAATATTTCCTCTCATTCTGTAGATTGCCTATTTACTCTGTTTATAGTTTCTTATGCTGTGCAGAAGCTCTTTAATTAGGTCCCACTTGTCATTTTTTGTTTTTGTTGCAATGTTTTTGGAGACTTTGTCATGAAATATTTGCCAGTGTGTATGTCCAGAATGGTATCTCCTAGGTTTTCTTCTAGAGTATTTTAATCTGATGTCTTACATTTAACTCTTTAATTCATCTTGAGTTGATTTTTGTATGTGGTGAAATGTCCACTTGCAGTCTTTTGCATATGGCTAGCCAGTTATCTCAGCACCAATGATTGAATAGGAAGTCCTTTCTCCATTGTTTTTGTTGACTTTGTCAAAGGTCAGATGGTTATAGGTGTGGGGCTTTATTTCTGGGCTTGTATAACCTGTTCCATTGGCTGTGTGTCTTTTGTTATACCAGTTCAATGCTGTTTTGGTTATTGTAGCCTTACAGTTTGAAGTCAGGTAATGGGAAGCCTCCAGCTTTGTTCTTTTTGCTTAGGGTTAGTTTGGCTATTCAGGCTCTTTTTTGGTTCTATATGAATTTTAGAAAAGTTATTTCTAATTCTGTGAAAAATGATGTTGGTAGTTTGAAAAGAATAGCATTGAATCTATAAATTGCTTTGGGCAATGTGGCCTTGTAACAAAATTGATTCTTCTAATCCATGAGCATGGAATATGTTTCCGTCTATGTCAGCAGTGTCCTGTAATTCTCATTGTAGTAGAGATGTTTCACCTACCTGGTTAGCTGTACTTCTAGGTATTTTATTCTTTTGTGGCTTTTGTGAATGGGATAGTATCGTTGATTTGGCTCTCAACTTGGATGTTATTGCTGTATAGAGATGCTACTGGGAATGGGCATGGATTACACACCTGTAATCCCAGTACTTTGGAAGGCTAAGGTGGGAGGATCACTTGAACTCAGGAGTCCGAGACCAGCCTGGGAAGCATAGTGAGTCCTCATCAATATGAATAAATAAATAAATAAATGGAAATGTTACTGATTTTTGTACATTGATTTGATTTTTATGCTTAAACTTTGCTGAAGTTGTTTATCAGTTCTAGGGGCCATTAGCAGAGAAAAAGTTTTCTAGGTATAGAATCATATCATCTGCAAAGAGCGATAGATTGACTTCCTTTCTCCTATTTGGGTAAGTTTTTTTTCTCTTGCTTGATTGCTCTTGCTAGTTCTTCCAGTACTATGTTGAATAGGAGTGGTGAGAGTGGGCATCCTTGTCTTGTTATGGTTCTCAGAAGGAATGCTTCCAGCTTTTGCCCATTCGTTGTGATGTTGGCTGTGAGTTTGTCATAGATGGTTCTTATTATTTTGAGGTATGTTCCACTGACGCCTAGTTTGTTGAGGGTTTTTAACATGAAGGGATGTTGAATTTTATTGAAGCCTTTCCTGCATCTATTGAGATGAGCATGTGGGTTTATTTTTTAGTTCTATTAATGTGATAGGTCACATTTACTCATTTTTATGTGTTGAGCCAAACTTACCTCCCTGGAATAAAGCCTACTTGATCATGGCAAATTAGTTTTCTGATATGCTGCTAGGTTGGATTTGCTAGAATTTTGCTGAGGATTTTTGCATCTGTGTTCATCAAGGATGTTGGCCTGAAGTTTTCTTTTTTTGTTGTGTATCTTCCAGGTTTTGGTATCAGAATGATGCTGTTCTCACAGAATGAGTTAAGAAGGAGTCCTTCCTCCTCTATTTTTTGGAATTGTTTCAATAGGATTGGTACCAGGTCCTCTTTGTATATGTGGTAGAATTAAGCTGTGAATATATCTTGTCAGGGACTTTTTTTGGTTGGTAGATTATTGATCTGTTCAGGGTTTCAATTTCTTGCTGGTTGAATCTTGGGAGGTTGTATGTTTTTACAAATTTATCCACTTCTAGGTTTTCTAGTTTGTGTGCATAGAGGTATTCATAATAGTCTCTGAGGGTTTTGTTTGTATTTCTGCGGGATCGGTGGTAATGTCCCCTTTTTCATTTCTGATGGATTTTTTAGCTCTCTCTCTTTTCTTCTTCATTAATCTAGGCATTGGTATATCAATCTTATTTATTCTTTCAACTAACGAACTTTTGATTTAGTTGACCTTTTGTATGAACTTAGTTGTCTCAATTTCATATAGTTCAGATCTGATTTTGGTATTTCTTTCCTTCTGTTAGGTTTGAGGTTGGTTTGAACTTGTTTTTCTTGTTCCCCTATGTGTGATGCTAGGTTGTTAATTTAAAATCTTTCTAAATTTTTAATGTGGGCATTTAACATCATAAACTTTCCTCTTAACACTGCTTTTGCTGTGTCCCAGAGATGCTGGTACATTGTGTCATTGTTTTTAGTAGTTTCAATGAATTTTTTAAAATTTCTGCCTTGATTTCATTCTTTACTCAAAAGTCATTTATTATATTTTATTTTCACATTGAAAATCAGGCTCTTCACCCTCAAGGAGTGTGATTATATATAATTAAATGAGCATTGGCAGTGTGCTGCACTTTTTTTTCTAATTGGGAAAAGGTTAATGATGATGAATTTTGTTTAATTTTCATGTAATTATGTGATTTTGAGAGATCTTCTTGGAATTGAGTTCTACTTTTATTGTGGTGTGGTCCAGTAGTGTGGTTGATGTGATTTCAGTGTTTTGAAATTATTGAAAATTGCTTTATGGCTGAGCATATGCTCAATCATAGAGTCTGTGCCCTGTGCAAATGAGAAGAATGTATATTCTGTTGTTGTTGGGTAGAGTGTTCTGTAGATGTCTGTTAGGTCAATTTTGTCAAATGTTGAGTCTAGGTCCCAAATATCTTTGTTAGTTTTCTGCCTAGATAATCTGTCTAACACTGTGAGCAGGGTGTTGCAGTGTTCCACTATTATTGTGCTGTTGTCTAAGTCTCTTTGTAGGTCTCTAAGAACTTGTTTTATGAATCTGGATGCTCCAGTGTTGGGTACATATATATTTAGGATAGTTAAGTCTTCTTGTTCAATTGAACCCTTTATCGTCATGTTATGCCCTTCTTTGTCCTTTTTGATTGTTGTTGGTTTAAAGTATGTTTTGTCTGAAATAAGAATAGCAACCCCTCGCCGGGTGCGGTGGCTCAAGCCTGTAATCCCAGCACTTTGGGAGGCCGAGGCGGGTGGATCACGAGGTCAAGAGATCGAGACCATCCTGGTCAACATGGTGAAACCCCGTCTCTACTAAAAATACAAAAAAATTAGCTGGGCATGGTGGCATGTGCCTGTAATCCCAGCTACTCAGGAGGCTGAGGCAGGAGAATTGCCTGAACCCAGGAGGTGGAGGTTGCGGTGAGCCGAGATCGCGCCATTGCACTCCAGCCTGGGTAACAAGAGCGAAACTCCGTCTCAAAAAAAAAAAGAATAGCAACTCCTCATTTTTTTGTTTTCCATTTGCTTGATAGATCTTTCTCCATCCTTTTACTTTGAGCCTATGGGTGTCATTGCATGTGACATGGATCTCTTGAAGACAAATGTGATGGTTAATATTAGGTGTCAACTTGATTGGATTGTGGGATGCCTAGATGGCTTGTAAAGTATTGTTTCTGCATATGTTTGTGAGGGTATAGCTACAGGAGACTGCCTTTTAATTTAGTGGACTATGAGAGGAAAACCCATCTCAATGTGGGTGGATACCATCCAATCAGCTGCCAGGACAGCTTGAACAAAGCAGGTGGAAGAAGGTGGGATAAGTTTATTTACTGAGTCTTCTTGCTCTCTTTCTTCTTCCCGTGCTGGATGCTTGCTTCCACTCTTCCTCCTCCTGCCCTTAGACATCAGAATGTAGGTTTTTCAGCCTTTAGACTCTGGGACTTGTACCAGTAGCTTCCTAGGTACTTTCAGGCTTTTGGCCACAGGCCAAAGGCTATACTGTCAGCTTTCCTGGGTTTTAGGCTTTCGAACCTGAATGAGTCAATGATGGCTTCTCTCTTTCCCCCGTTGTGGGATTTTGCCTTGTAATCGCATGAGCCAATTCTTCCTAATAAACTCCCTCTTATATATACACATATCCTATAGATTCTGTCCCTCTGAAGAACCCTAATACAACATATAGTTGGGTCTTGCTTTTTTATCCTACTTGCCACTCTGTATCGTTTAAGTGGGGGTTTTTAGCCCATTTACATTCAAGGTTAATATTAATATGTGAGGATTTGATCCTGTCATCATGTTGTTAGCTGGCTGTTGTGTAGACTTTGTTGTATAGTTGCTTTATAGTGTCAGTGGGCTAAGTATTTAAGTGTGTTTTTATGGTGGCAGTTACCAGTCTTCCATTTCCATGTTTAGCATGACCTAAAGAACCTCTTATAAGACAGCTCTGGTGGAAACAAATCCCCTTAGCATTTGCTTGTGTGAAAAGGATTTTATTTCTCCTTCACTTATGAAGCTTAGTTTGGCTGGATATAAAATTCTTGGTTGGAATGTCTTTTCTTTAAACTTTTTCCCATATACCCCAAGAATACTTGCTGGCAGCTACAGATACTCTGAGATAAATTTACCACAAAGTATCTCACTTTTATTATTATTTTTGCATTGCTCTAGTGTGTCAACTTAGAAACAAAAGACATCATTATATTTATAGCATTCTGTTTTTAGTAGTGGTATTTCCATTTACAAAATGGAGTAATTCTTGATTACTGAGAATATCACATTTTAGAAAATGTAGCTTTCCTATGCATGATGTTAACTTTGTTCTCAAACAGTTATTGGCCAAAGATTCATTTGATGAATCTGATTTTCCTGAAATAGATGATCCTAATGATTCTGATGTTAGTTCTGTTTAGAAATAACTCCAAGAGAAGCTTTTATATTTTATTTTCATGTTGAAAATCAGTCAGATGTCCTTCAGCCTCAAGGAGCATGTTTATACAAAATTAAATAAGCATTGGCAGTGAGCTGCACTTTTTTTTTCTAAATGGGAAAGAGGTTAAAGATGATGAATATAGTCTCCCAATCTCTTCTGGCTTATAAGGTTTCTGCTGAAAGGTCTGCTGTTAATGGCGTTCCTTTTTTATGTGACCTGTCCATTCTCTCTGGTTGTCTTTAAGATTTTTTTCTTTCACATTGACTTGAGAATCTGCCCACTATGTGTCTTGGGGATGATTATCTTGTATAGTATCTTGCAAGGGTTCTCAATTTTATGAATTTGCATGTTGACTTCTCTAGCAAGGTTAGAAAAATTTTTGTGGACAATATCCTCAAATAAGTTTTCCAAATGTCTTTCTATCTCTCCATCTTGTTTAGGAATGCCAGTGATTTGTAGGTTTGATTTCTTTAAATAGTACCACATTTCTTGGAGGTTTGGTTCATTTAAAAAATTCTTATATCTTTATTTTATTCTGCCTGCATTAATTAGAAGGAACTGTCTTTGAGCTCTGATATTCTTTCCTTAACTTTGTCTATTCTGTTATTAATGCTTCCAATTGCATTCTGAAATTCCTGTAGTAAATTTTTCATTTCCAGAAGTACAGTTTGGTTCTTTCTTAAAATGGCTATGTCAGTTTTCAACTCTTGGACCATTTTACTATTTTCCTTGGATTGGGTTTTAACCTTATCCTGTATGTTGATGAGCTTCCTTGCCATACAGATTCTGAATTTTATGCCATTTCAGCCATTTCAGTCTGGTTAAGAACCAGTGCTAGGGACCTAGTGCAATAGTTTGGAGGTAAGAAGACACTTTGACTTTTAGAGTTGCCAGAGTTCTTGCACTGATTCTTTCTCCTCTGCGTGGGCTGATATTCCTTCAAACTTTGAAGTTGCTGTCTTTTGAATGAGCCTTTTTGCTTTTATATTGAAGTCCTTGAGGGTTTAACTGCAGTGTAAGTTAGGCTTAGTCAATTGGCTGCATTTCTGGATGCTTTCAGGAGGCCTAGACTCAACTCAGCACTACTGGGCTACATGCTGTAACCACAAGAGGCTGGTGCCAGACCCGTAGCCTTATTCTATGGTTTTTTTGAGGTTAAGCACCTGATACACTGGAGAGGTCAAAGTGTTCCCAGTCTGCTAGGAGCAACACTGATGGGGCTGCTGGGAAAAGCACTCCGGTGGTGCAGTGGTGGGCTCCCATGCACATGTGGGCTGGCAAGGTGGTGGCAGGTCTGTACACATGTGTATGCTGGCAGGGCAGTGGGGAGAGGTTGCAGGTGATTGCACACTGGCGGGGGGAGGCTGTGGGTCAATGTCTGCTGGTGGATGTCCATTTGCAAAAGCACTCCAATGGTTAGGTGGGGTATGCTGGTGAAAGAGCTATGGCAGTAGTTGTGCTGCAAGTGGCTTCAGCCAGGCAGGGATCCTGGGAGAGACAAGAAGACAGGGGGTTCTCAGATCAGACTGTCCCTCTCTCACCAGTAAGACAGCCTTGCTCTGTCTAGGTCTGGCAGCTATTAATAACAAAGTCTAAAGTCACCTAGAGAAGTATGGCAAGTCTTGGGGGATGGGTGCCCATGGCCGTGCTCCACTGCAGCCAATCCCATGCCAAACTTTCTGGGCTCCACACAGGCTGGAGTGCTGTCTCTTCCAACTTGCTAGGCAGTTCTCGCTGCCAACTCAAATGTGCCTGGGAATTATGGCGTCTCCCATAGCTAGGATCATGAAGGTTCATGGTGAAAGTGGACCATTCTACACCCATTTCACTCACCCCTTTCCTAGGAGCTTCTCAGGGCCAGGAACAGGTGCTTGGCAACCCCCTGCAGGATTTCCAGCCTCCTCCCCTATCATCCTGGGATTTGCACTTGTTGTATGTCCACTCTTAATGCCTTCTTTCTAAAAATCTGTTCAGAATATCCCGGTCTACCTGATGGTCTGGTCTCTCTTGGTGGTCAAAGCTTTCCTGGCTGCATCTAGCTGGTCATCTTGGCTCCAATTTCTTTCTTTTTTTTCTTAAACAAAGCTAGGTTAGGACTGGATCACAAACATTGAAGAAAATGCATAACAGCATTGAAGTTGAAAATGAATGAGGAGAAAGATAAACTGTTCTTATATTTATACTACACAAATAGAATCTGTTGAAATACCATAATTAGCTAAAAGTTAAATATAAATTGTTTTAGAATAGTGACTTAAAAGATAGTTTCTGCTCAAAGATGTTTGGGTTTGCTTTCCATATTTACAACTTTCTAGCAGGGTAAATTTCTTCACTTTCATGTCTCAGTTTCATTATTTGTAAAATAGGTTACTATAGTAATAGTGTTTATTTATACACATTTTTAGGAATATATAAACGAATACATACAAAATGTGAATCAAAGAGCTTGATATTATTTTTTCATCTGTTGATTTGGAAATGATAATTATGTTTTTCCATGTCAATTCTCCTGTTCATTTTTTCATAAGTTAAATAGTCATGGACATATATTCTTTTCAAATTACTATGCAAATGAATTTTAGGTAAATCTTTATATTTTCTTAGCATACTTCTCAATTTCTATCCACTCTCTAAGCACAGTATGAAGCCATATCCTTTTCTTTTTTTCCTAATTAGGAGATTGGTGAAATGAGTAAGATAAATTTTTCCTATCATAGATTTTAAGAGGCATTATACAACGTGGAGGAGAAAATTCACATTGTTGATGTGCTATGGTGTTGGCATGTTGAAGCAACAGACCTTAATTAAGAATTCTAAAGTAGCCGGGCACGGTGGCTCAAGCCTGTAATCCCAGCACTTTGGGAGGCTGAGGCGGGGGGATCACAAGGTCAAGAGATTAAGACCATCCTGGTCAACATGGTGAAACCCCGTCTCTACTAAAAATACAAAAAATTAGCTGGGTATGGTGGCTCGTGCCTGTAATCCTAGCTACTCAGGAGACTGAGGCAGGAGAATTGCCTGAACCAAGGAGACGGAGGTTGCGGTGAGCCGAGATCGCGCCATTTCACTCCAGCCTGGGTAACAAGAGCGAAACTCCGTCTCAAAAAAAAAAAAAAAAAAAAAAAAAAAAGAATTCTTAAGTATAATCTTCAAATTGTCCTGGGAAAATGTCATTATTAGAAGCTGTTCATCAAAGTCTTGACAAAGAAAGCCAGTCTTAGAAAAAAAGATTTATAATTTTCTTCTATTATATAGCAAGGAATTTCCATTATTTCAAACTTCCAGTATTTCATTAAGGGTAATGTCAACTTTCAAGAAGAATTCCAAGTCATAATAATCTAAACATGGTACAAAGATTAATCAATGTAAGAAATTGTAGAAATCTTCAAAGATGCATCTAGGTTCTTTATTCATGTTTTAGTAAACAAAAGAATAAGAGGAATCATTTACTTTAATGCTGACATTTTGTTTAATCATGTTTTATGAAATAATTAGAATAGCAAACATTTCCCTTTGCAATTAAATATGTTAAAAATAATCACATAAAGAAAGACAAGAATTGCATGCTGTAATTTGTGATCTATCATACCTCAGAAGTGACAGAAATATATTATTTATCTTTAAAATTTTGAAATTGATTTTTATATTTTAAATTTAATTTAAAAATTTCATTAAATTTTGAATGCAGAATATAGCTACTTATTATTTGTGTGCAAATTATACAGAAAACTACAATAATCATTTAGCTATATCTTTTGAGTATTTACCTCCATTTCCCTAAATAACATGATTTTCTTCCTACTTCTTGATTTTCTGGGTATAAATATTATTGATTGACATTCCAAAAAGAAAAATGAAAATTCCATTCTCTGTTTTTCTCCATTCTCATGTATTCAGACTTCCTATTGTAAATTAGTGCAATCTTCAATCTTCAATATTTATATTAGTGTAACTGTGTAAACACTATTTGTAACTGAGTTGCATCATATATTGCGATTCTTTGTTTTTCGCAAAATATTTTTTTCAGAAACTAATAATTGCCTTATGTTATAGTTACCTAGTTTCATATATACTTATCACTAACGAAACTTATACCTAGTTTTATGTATACTTATCACTAACAAAACTTATCTCCCTAATTAATTATCTAAGTTTCTCCCCAATGCATTCAGGCGTTTTATTTTTTCTGAAAAAAAAAAAAAAAAAAAAAAAAAAAAAAAAAAAAAAACTCTCTAAATTGGACTGGTTATTTTCCCTGCATGGTGCATATGGGTTATTCTGGGGTATCTTTTTTTCTGAGTTTTATGTTTCCTGTATTCTATTTCCTTCCGTATTCTGGTTTACACCCTTCATTTTGATATAACACATTTTTCAGTAACCAAATGAGAAAGAGATGCTAGGAGATAAAATTTTGAGTTTTTGCATATCTGAAAAAGTCTTTTAATTGATAATTTGGCTGAGTTTAGAATTATAGGTTGGTTATTGTGTTTCTTCAAAAGTTTGGTGATATTGCTCCATTGCTTACAGGCTTCTTATTTTTCTGTTAAAAAGTCAGAAATAGTCTCACGTTTGATTCTTTGCATATGACCTGTTATTTCTCCCTTTCTGGAAGCTCACAGTGTCTTCAGTTTTTCTCAGTGATCTTAAATACTATGGTAAAGTTTCCTTGGTGAGGGCCTGAGTTGTGCTGCATAGTTGGCAAGTCTTTCCAATCTGGAAATCCATCTGGAAAGTTTTGCTGAATTTTTTTTTTTAATAATTTCTTCTCCTTCATTATCACCCTTCACGTGCTGGGACTCTATAACTGTTTATTCATGTTGAATTCTGGAACTGTTGACTTCATCCTTACTTTTCTTATCTTTTTCTCTAATTTTTCATTTCTTCATCTTCTTGGTTTATATTAAGGAATTTTTTTCTCAATTCTATCTTCCAACACTTAATTTGGCTTTTAATTTCTTTTTCATCCTCCAGAGATGAACCATCCAATCTCCTACCCGGAGTATTGAAGCCTGACTATTGAAATTCTGGAGCTGACTGTGGGGAAAGGATTAATGGTCTCAACATTCAGTAAGTGAATGTTCCCTCAATTCTCCTATTTCCTATATGTTATCAATACCTGCCACTGTGCCCAGTACACTTTTTACAGCCTTATAAGTTCTATCTCCATGCTTCTCTACCCTGCTTTCCTGCTCTGTGCTTTAGGAGTCTGACCTCTGTTGACATTGTCAATTCAGTGTTGGGTTTGGTGAGTGGAAGGGAAGTGGCTGTATTCCTGTATTTAAGGGCATAGGGTGTCCCTTTCCTTTAATCACAGGTCTTCCTGGGTTCTAGATAATGGATTTCTCCTCTTACACTTTCAGCCCTACTACTGGTAGCCACCTCCTCCTCTTGTTAGCCCCAGATTCTTCACCAGTCTCATGGGTGTTAGTTTCCCTTTGTGGAATTAAACAAAACAAAAATACTTAAAGTGATGCATAAAATGAAAGTACAGACACATTCAGCTTTAAAATAATGAGAAAAGAACTTGAAAACATTGTTAACAGATATTTGGGGAATGATTGTTTACAAAGAATGATTTATTTCTTTGCATAGAATTCATCACACAAAGCAATTTGTTAAGTTCACTTAAAATATAATTTATGGGGAGAAATGCCAGATGTAGGTGACAGGGGGATGGTGGTAGCAAACCACATTGCCATGTGTGTACCTATGCAACAATCTTGCATGACCTGCACATGTAGCCCAGAACCTAAAGTACAATTTATACATATATATATATATATATATATATATATATATATATATTCCACAACTTTATATAGCCTATCAGCTGATTATGGTAGGGAGGAAACAGAATAAAAGAAGATTAGTGAGAAGTTGAAAATGAGAGGGAAAGCTTTCAAACTGAGTGTGAGGTCTTGCAGATTTTAAATTCTGCCATGGAAGAATGTATGCTGTCTAGGGACTGTAGTTCTTCTATCATTTAGTTTAAAATTTCTACTCTTGGATGCTCAGCCAAAATAAGTAATGTTAGTTGCGTGTAGAATGGATTGACGAAGAAGCAGTTTTATAACTCTAGGGCATGGCTAAAATTTAATATGGCAAGTACTGGAAAACACAACTTCTTTTACTTTTAAGGTGCTTCAATTTGTCATTACTGATTAAGGGCTGTCTAGATTGGCTCTCCTGGTTAAATTATTACAAGAGATATCTCATTATGGGAAATGCTTACATGAGATGAAAAATCCCTTTTATTCCCATGTTGAGCCATAGAAAAGGGCTTTTTGAAGAAAGAAAATGTAACTTAAACATAATTTACCTCATTTACCAAGGTAAATTATCTTTCTTAATGTACCAAGGACATTATCTTTCTTAATCATTACATAAACCACATTTTACATAGTGATTAAATTCAGACTAAAAGCTTCAATGCTTCAAGGTTGTTTATTATTTTCAAATCTGTTATTCTCTCAAGTAAAAGATGTTAAGTGGGAAAAATTTTCATAACCACTGACATAGGGGAAATACAGTAGCAGTTTATCTTAAAAATTGTCACTGATAGTGAATTTTAAAAAATCACCATGTCTATGATAACTTTGTTACTCAATATGTGGGTTGCAGATCAGGAGCTTGGGCATCACCTGGGAAATTGTTGGAAATGTTAAAAAGTCAGACTTTGTACATGACCTGGATCCACTGAATCATACTCTCTGAATCAGAATCTGCATTTCAACAAGACTCTCAGGGGTACATGTTGACATTTGTGATGCATGACTGAAGCGCAGTAGGGTAGTCATTGAAGCCCTGACCTCTTACCTAACTCAGGAACTCAGGAGAATCATGTTTTCCAACGGTAGCAGTGCCTTAAGAAGTGTATGCTATAGCACAGAATTTTCATTTGCATTTAATCCAAGGGTTACTTGGGCTAATTTTAAACTTAAATATCAATGAACCAAGAAAGGATTATATGATATCAAGATAGGTTATGTTATTATTTGAAAGTATGTAATGAAAATCCTTATAGGAACAACTTTCCAAATGAGAAAATTTCCTCCCTCTCTGATCTTGCTTCTCACCAGCACATCTGTATTCTAGATGTAATGCTAGATTTTTCTCTAAATAAAACTTAAGCTTTCTCCTTCTCCAGAAGGCACAGGACATGTCACTCAAGAGCTGAGAGATTCATATAAACTGCTTCTTCTTTCACATATCTCTAATGCGAAGTGTTTGGAATAATTAGCCTAATTTAAATTGCACTTACAAACAACTGATAACACCTCTTAAACATGCTATAGAAAAGTAAACTGGAGACTTTTGGAAAGAATGTTTTTTCTTTATTTTGCTTCTCCTTTATTTGAAATTCCTACATACCTAAAATATGCTGGAGTAATGTAGCTATTTAAGGGGTAATTTCCCCTATAGTGTGGATCTCCTTCTGCTCCCTCCTTTGTTTTAATAAACACACACTGGCTATCTACTGTGTTATGAATGAGAATACAAAGACTAAATCTGTACCCTAGAGTTGCCACAATCTCTTGTAGAAGATCAGAGACACCATTATAATGCCGTATTACAAATGCTATCACAGGGTTGGCAACATATGATGGAAAATAGAAGAAGAAGGGGCTAATTCAGTCTTAGGAATCAACGACTGATTCATAAAAGAGGTGACTGCTTTTGGCATCTTGTTAGCATATGATTTATGATTCAAACATACACAAATGTTGGCTCGTGCTTTCAGAGAAGGTGGTTGAATGAATCTTTAAGTAGAGCCAAGCTGAATATTGGCAGGTTGGATTAGACTGAGCTCTGTCCAAAATGTAACTTCATGGACAGGATTAGAGTAAAATAACCTCTGCTAATATGATAAAACAAAAGTGAATGGTCTTTTGAATGAATCTGAATGATTAGCTTATAATATTCACTCCTTACCCTGAACAGCTGTAATATTTGTTGCAGTGGAGACAGGGGGGGATTAGTGGGATAATCATAATGATAACAGCTGATACATGCATTTTACAAAGTGCTTTCATAATCATTACCTTATTTAATTTTCAAAACAACCCCATGAGGTAGGTGTTATTTGCATTTCCTAGTTGAAAAAATTATCAAAGTAGGCAGCAAAGCCTAGAAAAGAAACCAGGTCTTTACAACTCTAAGATTAACATTCTTTCTACTTGAACCAGAAGCAGAACTTTCCAAAAGTCTCCTTTTATTCCAGAGATCATAAAGAACCTTCTCTCCTGACTTAAGGGTGCTTCATTGCCAAGGGTTGCTGAATGTCTCGGGGTAAAAAGTACGCTTTTTTTCTCTAAAACAGAAACTGTTATTTTCTCTGCCAAGCCAGTCCTCTTTCTCTATGCTTTGTTCCATGGTGATCAGTAGAATATGGTGACTTAAAGTTGGGGATAAAGGCAGAGTGGAGTTGAATATTATTCTTACGGTTTTTAATTTTGCCATGGGTAGATGGTAGAGCCATTAAGGAAGACAAATAATACACATAGGGTTGGATTTTGGGAACTAGGCTAGCTTTAAGGGTAGGCCTAGGATTGAGAAGCTAGAGTGATGAGTAGACCAAGCCTCAATGTTGTGGCTTAGGGTAATTTGGGCCAATTTAGATCCTGTCAATGAATAAAAGGTTGGGCAAACCAGAGAGTAACTCTTCTGGAGCTAAAAGTCTTGCATTATGATTGATATTGTCCATCTCAGTTGGAGGAAGACCTGACCAGTGCCTGGGATATAAATGCAGTAGGGGGGGTTGGTAATGATCAGAGAAGATGACAGCTTTGCAGCTAAAATTCTAGTTGACATTAAGGGCCCGAAAGGCAAATCATAAAACTAAGGCAGGGGCCCAGTCAAGTGGCCTGAGCTAACACGACAAGGGCAGGAACAGTGCTTCAGTTCAATGACATGTAGCAATCTTATTTTTAGGCAGGAGCTAATAATGGACAGTATGTGTTCAAAATGGAGAATTCATTCAAGATATATCAGGCTTATGATGAAAAGACTTGTTTTTAATGTTGTTAATTTTAGGTAAGAGTCTTTGAAAACTGCTGGCATTATTTATGACTGGCTTGAGCATTAGCAATTCTCAAATCTACAGATTTGAGTAAGGCTGGGGAAAGTCTAATTTTTTCTATCTGATATTAATGAATTATCACACACATTGATTTATAATTATATTTATAATTACATAATTTATTATTTATATTATATATTGACTCACTAGAAGTATGATCCATTGGCAAAGATCAAATTCAACAGATTTAATATAAAATTCTATGATGGTATTTGTGGTAGACAAAATAATGTCCCCCAAAAGATGCCCATGTCCTAATCTCTGGCACCTGTGAATATGTTACTTTACATGACAAAAGAGACTTTTCAAATGTGACTAAAATTAAGGCACTTGAGATGGGGAGATTATACTAGATTGTCCAAGTAGGCCCAATTTAATCACATAGGTCATTAAAATTGGAGAACAGCTCCCGGCTGTAGTCAGAAAGAAAGATGGAAGCAGGAGAATGATTCAACACCCAGTTGCTAGTTCGGAGACACTGGGAACTGTGTTTAGAGAATGAATTCTGCCAAGAACCATAATGAGGGAGGAAACAAAGCTGCCACTAGATCCTCCAAAAAGAAAAACAGCCCTGCTAATGCCTTCATTTTAGCCTGGTGAGACTTATGTTGGACTTCTTGCCTACAGAACAGTAAGATAACAGAATTGTGTTGTTTTAAGCCACTATGTTTGTGGTAATTTGTTATGGCAATAATATGAAACCTACATAATTATGCTATACGAGTTGGAGATTTATAAATTTTAAGCTCCTCATAGGCAAGGATTTCTCTTTTGTTCAGTGACATATATTAAGTGATTATAACAGTGCCTAGGAAATAGTAGATGCCCAATAAGTATTAGTTGACTTTTTGGTATTTAGTATTAGTCATATTTATTGGTCATTCCACCAACAAATATTTTTTGAGTGCCTAGGCAAACATGGTCGGTGTGCTAGATGTTGCATGGGGATGTAAAAATATAAAAGACATATTTTCATAAAATCTGAGTCAAGAAGCTTAGATCAGTCTTGAGCAAGAATAGGAGTGAGAAAATTATAGCTTGCAGGCCAGATCTTATCTACTGCTTATTTTTATAAATAACGTTTTGTTGAAACACAGTCCTGCTCATTAGTTTCCATATTATCTTTGGCCACTTTCATGCTACAGTGGCACAGTAGAGTACTTGTTTAGTTGTAACAGAGACTAGATGACCCACAAAGCCACACATGTTTACTGTCTGGTCCTTTACAGAAAACAAAACAACAAACCTGTCAACTCCTGAGCTAGAATCCCATCTTTATGGGTTGCTAGCTGTATACTTCAGGAAAGTGTATAATCTCTTGAAGCTTCACTTTTCTATAAGGTGGTAGTATTTTTCTCATAGTGTGGTTGTGACAATTAAATGTTGAAAGAGAATTAAATGATGGCTTCCAGTACTTAGTATAGACGAATAATTCAGTAAATGGTAGTTGTTACTATTTTTTCTTTTTTTGGAGGTGGAGTCTCCCTCTGTAGCTGGGCTGGAGTGCAGTGGCATGATATTTGCTCACTGCAACCTCCTCCTCCTGGGTTCAAGTGATTCTCCTGCCTCAGCCTCCTGAGTAGCTGGGACTACAGGTGTGCACCACCACACCCAGCTAATTTTTGTATTTTTAGTAGAGATGGAGTTTCACCATGTTGGCTAGGATGATCTTGATCTCTTGACCTCATGATCTGCCCGCCTTGGCCTCCCAAAGTGCTGGGATTACGGATGTGAGCCACCATGCCCGGCCTGTTATGATTTTTTAAAAGACAATTTTGAGAGCAATTTTAGGTTCACAAGAAAATTGAAAGAAAGATACAGAGATATCTCATAAACCTTGTACCCTACATATGCATAGTCTCCACAGTTATAAACATCCCCCACCAAAGTGGTAAACTAGTTACAACTGATGAACTGCACTGACACATCATTATCACTGAGAGTCCATAGTTTACGTTGGTGTTGTGCGTTTGTTCTGTGCATTTGAACAAATGTATTAATGGCATGTATCCACCATTATAATATCACAGTATTTTCACTGCCCTATAATTCCTCTGTACTCTACATATTCATGCCTCCCTTGCCCCTAACACCTGGAAACCCACTGATCTTTTTACTGTCTCCATAGTTTTGCCTTTTCTAGAATGTCATATAGTTAGAATAATATAGTCTGTAGCCTTTTAATGTTGGCTTATTTCACTTAGTAATATGAATTTAAGTTTCCTCAATGCCGTTCCATGGCTTGATAGCTCATTTCTTTTTAGCATATGAATGATACTCCATTGTCTCAATGTATCACAGTTTATTCATTCACATACTAAAGGACATCTTGGCAGCATCCAAGTTTTGGTGATTAATAAAGCTGCTGTAAACATCTGTGTACAAGTTTCTATATGGATATAGGTTTTCAGCTCCTTTGGGTAAATAACAAGGAGGTGATTGCTGGATTGTATAGTAAAGTATCTTTAGTTTTGGAAGAAATCACAAAACTGTCTTCCAAAGTGGTTGTGCCATTTTACATTTCCACCAGCAAAGAATGAGAATTCCGTGCTCCACATCATTGCGAGCATTTACTATTTTTACTGTTTGGGGTTTCAGCCATCCTCATAGATGTATATTGGTATCTCATTGTTGTTTTAATTTACCTTTCCGTAATGACACATGATGTGGAGGATATTTTCAATATCATACACTAAGTCCTAGCTAGCAAAAAGGCAAGAAAAGGAAATAAGAAATATATAGATTGAGAAGAAAGAAATAAAACTGTTCTTATTTGTAGATAACATGTTTGTCAATGTTGAAAATCTGAAAGAATTGACAAAATCCTCCTGGAACTAATAAGCTATTATAGCAAGGTTGCAGGATGTAAGCTTAATATCCAAAAATTAATTGTTCTCCTATATACCGACAATGAACATGTGAGATTTGAAGTTTAAAAACACAATATTATTTGCTTTAGCACCCCCAAAAATGAAATACTTAGGTATAAATCTAAGGAAACATGTACAAAATCTATATGAGGAAAGCTACAAAACTCTGATTAAAGTTACCATCTTTTCATATGTGTATTGACTTCTCCTCTCTAACTATGAAAGTCCTAGATAACATCTTTGTCTACTATAAGGCTGTTTAATCTAAATTGAAAATCTGTTGTTTAATGTAGCCACTTTCATCAATTATTTTAGCTAGATCCTCTGGATAACTTGCTGCAGCTTCTACACCAGCACTTGCTGCTTTACCTTGTGCTTTTATGTTATAGAGGTGGCTTCTTTACTTTTCTTTTCTCTTTCTTTTCTTTTTTTCCTTTCATTTCCTCCTTTCCTTTCCTTTCCTTTCTTTTCCTTTCCTTTGCCTTTCTTTTCTTTTCTTTTTTGAGATAAAGTCTTGCTGTGTTACCCAGGCTCAATGCAGTGGCATGATCTTGGCTCACTGCAACCTCTGCCTCCTGGGTTCAAGTGATTCTACTGCCTCAGCCTCCTGAGCAGTTGGGAGTACAGGCGCACGCCACCATGTCCGGCTAATTTTTGTATTTTTAGTAGAGACGGGGTTTTGCCATGTTGGCCAGGCTGGTCTTGAACTCCTGATCCACCTGCCTTGGCCTCCTAGAGTGCTGGGATTACAGGTGTGAGCCACCGTGCCCAGCCCACCTTGGAGTTTTTAACTCTCAGAGTTGTTCATGCTCTGCCTACAGCAATTTGTCAATTACAGTCCATATTTTCCTGTATCAGCTTTGGTTCCCAAAAAGATTTCTGCTCTGCTATGTTGTGATTCTCTGTATCCACCTATCTGTCCCTTCAATCTTGGGGACAGCAGTTTGCCTTGTGACCACACTTCTCTTACGGATCTAAGAAGAATTGTTGAGTTTTCAGTTTGTTCAGCTTTTTACTTGTTAGGACAAAGTGGTGACATCCAAATTCTTTATATGCAGAATTGGAAACTGGAAGTCCCCATAAAAATGTTGTGATTTTAAAAAATAGATTCTACTGTTATCCTCCTGCTGCTATCACCATTGCTACCACAATCAAGTTGAATAAGAAAGACATGACCACAAAAGTTGTTCAGGAAAATTACATGTATGTGTGTGTGTGTATATATATATATATATATAATATTTTCTTGAAAATTATATATAAATATTTAGTATTAAGTATATATATATATATATATATATATATATATATATTTGTTTATTAAATCTCAGGTCCACTTTGCTTCCTTGGAATTATTACAGTCCAGCACCTACTGCTTAGCTGACAACATTGCAGCTGGTTTTATCTATATCTATTATCTCATCCTGATAAAGAATAATAAAGATCTTTACCTTCTCAGTCTGGGCTAATTTTTGATTTCTCTTTATGCTTTAAGATGATTTTTAAATGTAATAATTTATATAATTTTATACAATATTGTCATCACATTTACTGCTAACCCCTGAAGTCCCCACATATTGGTTAATGGCTAGATTTCTGTGTGTGTGGTACATTGTGTTTTCAAAGATGGCCATAACTATATTTACCATTCCACATACACTTTTGCAATGTGATCTTGCCCCTCCTCTATGGAAAGGCAGAGTCAGCTTTTTTCCCCGTTTGGAATGGAATGCATCTCAAGTGATACTACGTAACATCAATGGATGAGCCTTAAGAGATCTGTAGCTTACTCATTCACCTTTTTGAATAGCCATTCTTTGCTGTAAAATAAGTTTATCGGTGGTAACATGATAGAAGTTGTTCCCGGTATCTGCTGTTACAAACTTTAGGGTCCTTGAGATATGCAGGATCCTTGTGTGTAACTGGCATAAACCCCATTATTTGAGCTCTCTTAATTGCTTTTGTTATTTCTTTCTGTTTCTTCACACAAAGACCTGTAATGTACCTTCCATAAATGCCTCCAGTAAATGGAGAAACAAACTGGGCCAAAAGCTGTACCTTCTTATAATCTACATGCTTTCCACACATACATTTCTTAAGAGGTTCTTTATAAGGGCTTTCCATTAGAATGGGCAGGTCCTCATTGCTGGATATCTGTTTATATTGTGAAAATCCTCTTCTCCATAGCACTGTGTGAGTCCTGGGATGTGTAGGGCTGATAGCAGCCGTTACCAGGTGTGTCACTTTCTTCCTCCCTAGACCACCGCAAACAGTAACCATAGCGGCCGTGGTTCTGTGTTTCTTCCACTTCCTGTCCTGAATGGTCATTCTTTGACCCCATTTACCTTACTGTGAAGAAACCCAAGTAGCTATGTGGAGAGTCTCATCTGCAGGAGAACTAAAGCCTCTGACTGACAACTCAATAACCATTTTGAATTTTGTAAATATCCCTGTATCTTAGCCAATGCCGTGTGAGGCAGAAGAAACACCTCATTCATAAACAATCATGAAAGATAATAAATTGATTTTAGAAACCACTAAATTTTTTGGTTGTATGTTACATAGTAATAGATAATTGAAATACTAAATTCATGTGACAAGTTATCTTCTGCTTTAAGATCTCTAACTGTTCATGGGAATCTATGACACAAAGTTTTTGAATGTCAGATGAGGACTAGCAATACAGATGTTAAGCCATCATTTAGAATCATTTTTGAAAGTTTCAAGTTTTTTTCTGAAGAGAAGTGAAGGCTGAAGAGGGGTGAGGAGCAACAGGATGTTTCCAGAGATCTGTTACTGGAGGAAGCATCATCTGGAAAATACTCTGAATAAAAGTAAAATTTCCTTATCTTTTGATGTTAAGTCACCATCATTTAGCAGTATGTTACTTTTCCATCTTGGCATTTTTACTACTCACCTTTTGCTTTCTTTTCACAATTCCACAACTCATGTGGTTTCTCCTGTTTGGAAGAACTTTCTACTTTCTAGTTATTTGACGAATACCTACTTATTTTAAGAAGGCTAGCTCAAATACCACCTCTTTCAGAAGACATTCCTGATGCTTTTAGCCAAGAACTCTGTATATCCCTGGACATGAGATGTTATCCAAGTTCATGAGTGGACAGAATAAAAAATATTGGCCGGTGGGGTACGGTGGCTTATGCCTGTAATCCCAGCACTTTGGGAGGCGGAGGCGGGTGGATCACCTGAGGTCAGGAGTTTGAGACCAGCCTGACCAACATGGAGAAACCCCATCTCTACTAAAAATACAAAATTAGCCAGGCATGGTGGTGCATGACTGTAATCCCACCTACTTGAGAGGCTGAGGCCTGAGAATCGCTTGAACCCAGTATGCGGAGGTTGCAGTGAGCTGAGATCATGCCATTGCGCTCTAGCCTGGGCAACAGGAGCGAAATGCTGTCTAAAAAAAAAAAAAAAAAAAAAAAACCTGGCCAACTCAAATATATTTTGAAGATATTCAAATATTTAGAATATATTTGAATATATTTCAAATACACTTTCAAAGATGTTTCTAAACGATGGCTTCATATCTGTATTGCTAGTACTCAATACATTTGACCAATCCACATTACTACACACACACACACACACACACACACAGTCTACTGACAATATCAAATGTATCAATAGAGTTACACATGCATATTTAAAATCACATTTATAAAACCTCAGTTATTTTAAAAATATTGCTTTGTGCTATTTTCACTTTTTTTTAATTTTCACTTTTTTAAAACAATGTTATTCAAACGTGGCACCTGTGCCTTCAGTATCATTATCTTTATGATCACTAAAATCACTCATTTTGGTCCTCCAACATGATTTTCCAGAAGACACCATCTTTGCTTTCACTTATGTTGTTTGAAATATACCACTTCCTGTAATGCTGCTACTAGAAGCTTTAACCCAAGCTGCAAAAATCCATACCTGTATGATTAAAAGAGTGTTTCATTTCTTTATTTTCCATTCTTTCCTTTAGGCATATATTAGTGATTTCCACAAATGAACCATGTATCATCATTTGCACATGTAAAGCAACATACCTTAAGATAATTTACTGAGTTTAGGCCAACTATGTTTTCCTCTTTAAAAAACTAATTATTATTTTTTCTTAGTGACTCGTAATATAGGAAAATATTATGATTATTTTAGCTGAAATTGGTTGATACTGATTTAAAACAGGTGTTTTCAACCTTAGCTGTAGCCTAGAATTACCTGAAGAGCATAAAAACTATAAGCAAGGCACCTTGAGGTCCCCTCCCCAGTGTTCTAATTTGATTGATCTGGAATTTTAGTTTGTGAAATCTCCCCCAGAGAATTCTAATGTGCAACAAGAGTTTAGAACCACTGATTTGAAACCATTATTAGTAGAGCAGTGGTTCTCAAAATAAAGTCCTCAGACTAGCAGCATGAGCATTACTTGGATATTTGTTAGAACTGTGAATGCTTCAGCCTCACCCTAGACCTCAAAGTTTTAGGATGGGGCTCAGCAATCTGTATTTTAAAAAATGCTCCAGTTGATTCTGATGTACCCTGAAGTAAAAGACCCAAGGAAGGAAGAGGATATCATAGAAAGAAAACATGAACTATAGATCTGGGAGATAAATGAGCAGAGGGAAACTCCAGGGTACTTTAAAGTTACTACTGATTTCCTTCACCAATGTGAAAAAACAAAGGTTTACAATTCCTAAATTAAGGCCTTGAGTACCTTGTCTACCTGAGATTGTGTTTAGGCTAATATGTTTTTCTGGAATAGTAGTTTGTTGTTCAAAGTATATTTATTGATGGAACATGTAGTGTGACACAAGGTATGAGGAATGTAATATAAGGGAGAGGTAATTTGTAGAAAAATGACTTGCCTTGTATTCAAGCATATATAGTAACCTCTCCTCTGAATTCCTATATATAGTGCTTTAACTGTACATGTTTTAGGTATTGACCACATTCCACATTGCAATGTAGTTAATTGCTTAAGCTTTTTCTCTAAAGCTAGGCTAAGTATTCTGAGAAGGATCCAGGATTAAGAAATAATATAAAGAATCGGGATCATGAACAGATGCACAAACCAAAAGGTGCCAGATTAAATGGCATTGATCAGAGGACACCTCAAAACAGTTATTCTCTCAGCTTTTCTCTGTCCTAAAGTCTAGCTTTTATTTTATGCTTCCTCTAGCCTCCTATTTTGCCCTAATTTCCAGAAACATAATGGAAAAAGATAAGGCAGTATTCTAATTATTTCATGGTTGGTTCCAAGCAAGGGGAAGTGGGTTGGCCAAATAATTCTTCTACAAGGCATGGCTAGCTCTGTGCATCTTTAAAGGGCAAGCAAGTAGAGGAGGCACCCGTTAATTCTGGGGCCATATGGATAGATGCATACACAATACAAGAATTTTGGCCTTATTGGCTATACAACACAGTACCTATAGTTAACAATAAGGTATTATGTATCTAAAATTTGTTAGGAGGGGTAAATTCATATTAAGTGTTCTTACTCTCCTCCATGCACAAAACCACGAAGGCAGACAAGAAAACTTTTGGAGTTTGATGAATATATTTATAACCTGGATTATGATGGTAACATGAGTTTATACACATGTACAAAATCACCAAATTGCGTATATTAATTTTGTGCTATTTCTGTGTAAAAATTATACCTAGGAAATTATTCCTTAACAATTATAGCTGGTAAAAATAGATTTTAGGAGGGTGCCATTGACCATGATATTTTAGGGCTCAGACAGAGGCAAGTGAGACTCCTAAAGTATAAATCTTCTTTTTAGTGGTAATTTTAGGAGTCACCCACACAAGTGGCTGATAAATATACAATGTCCAGTTGTACAGATAAATATACAATATTCTAATGTTACCTCAAGGCCTTAATTTAGGAATTGTAAACCTTTGGTTTTTCACATTGGTGAAGAAATCGGTAGTAACTTAAAAATATCCTTGAGTTTCCCTCTGTTCATTTATCTCCCAAATCTATAGTTCATGTTTTCTTTCTATGATATCCTCTTTCTTCTAATAATTGGCTTCTGAGATTAATAAATTATTGGAAGCATAGGAAAAAATGAAAAGTTGTCTCTTTGAGAACAGGGACAGGGATACATTTTTTTTTTTAAGAGAGAAAAATGAAAAGATGCAGTTATTGTGTTTAAAGCCAGAGGCAGATTGTGCTGGCAATAAAGGAGAATTTGTGAGCTGCTGTGTGGAATTGAAAGTTCTGCCTTTACTTTCTGTGCCACACTTAGAGAGCTTATTCATCTGTCCTTTCAACACCACCAGTATTTTTGTAAACATGAAAAACACAACGAAATAACCTCAAGATTTTAATTGCTGTGGAAACAAGTTGTAGGAAAAATACAAGACTGATGATGTATACCCTAAGCATTCATTGCTCTGTAACAATATTAGAAGAGAACAAACAGCTTGAGATGGCACTTGTTCTGAACATCTTTCCTTAGGGAATGCACTCAGGAATAATCTCCTGAGTTTGCAAAAGACATGAATTGAATTTGTTAAAAAGGGTGGAAATCTAGAAAGTAGTTCCCTATTACGTATCACCAAGCAGACTTGCTCAACACCACTCTTAACTGCCTCGAGTTGCCTTCCAGTGCCCCAAAGACAGGGATGTTAAATGCTACATTACCTGGATTCACTTGTAGCTGGTATTCTTCATGTCTGACAAGGGGATATATTAACACTGGAGATTGGGAAGGCAGAAGCAAGCACCATATAGCATGGCCAAGGAACTCTTTTGAAAGGCAAGGTGGTCGAAGCATTTTGTTCTTTTGAGGCATGTGTGGAAAAATTGTAGTGTCCAGTCCAAGCTTTATCGGTGCCAAGTAGAGGGCAGCTGTAAAAATAGCAACTACAGATTTCATGGAATACTCCTGTATGGTGATTGGAATTTCTCATGGCTGCTGGTTATGTATCATCGAAGCTCATTTTCTTTTCCTTTTCTGAGATGGAGTTTCACTCTGTCACCCAGGCTGGAGTGTAGTGGCACAGTCTTGGCTCACTGCAACCTCCACCTCCCAGGTTCAAGTGATTCTCCTGCCTCAGCCTCCTGAGTAGCTGGGACTGCAGGCATGCGCTATCACAGCTGGTTAATTTTTTATATTTTTAGTGGAGACGGGTTTCACTATGTTGGTAGGCTAGTCTCGAACACCTGACTTCGTGATCCACCCACCTCGGGCTCCCAAAGTACTGGGATTACAGGTGTGAGTCACTGTGCCCAGCCTTGTTTTCTTGGTCCTTCCCAAACTTCTTAAGACCTCTGGTCTCTAAAGGTTAGAAGAAAAATTTAGTACCCAGGACAACTTTGAGATACTAACGAGGGAAGAGACATTGTGAATGTGAGTGTAAGTATTTTGAAAAAAATAAAGCACCGCTCTTCATATGTTTCTCTACATCACCCTAAACTCCCATACACCTTTGCCTTTCTGTATTTCTTTACCTTTCCACTGCCAGTACTTGTATCTTGCGTCCACATGATTTTTGGAGTCCCATAAGCCAAGGTGGCATCCAGCCTCCATGTCTTACAAACAGTGTGGTCTTTGGCTAGCCACCATTTTGCTTTGAGTCCACATTGTAAAACTATAACTTTTCCTGTTCATAGCTATATATAATCATGTTTCTATTAAATTAATCAGTTAAAATAAATAGATATCTTAATTTATTTGAGTTGCCCTACTTGGCCATCGAAACAAAACTAACATTACCATCTCACACATGGACACACAGACATATACAACTAACTAGCTATGTCAGGTTCCTTGGTTCTCTGTTGAGGCTAGCAAAAATCATGTTTGGAACCTCCATCCCACAAGCAGTGATAAGTAGGATTAAGCCCAGTTCCTTTATGACCTCATCACTAGGTTTCAGAAGAGGCCAGTGTCACCTAGGGAATTGATGTTTAGCATACAGGCTGTTAAAAAGAGACCTTTGAAGACACGGTAAGGCTAGTAGAGAACCAGGGAACTTGATGGAACCAGGATGTGTGTTCATGTTTTTATGCGTGTGTGCACATGTGTGTAGGAGGTGACTAAGTTTGTTTTGTTTTGATGGAAAATCAGAGTGTCTCAAATAAATTAAGAATCCAACTTGCTTTAACTGATTCATTATGTATGAATTGTGCAAAAATATGAGTGAGGAAGGTGTAGTTTTATAATGGTCAAAACAGGAAAATAAAGTTTTCTTTAAATAAAGCAGATCACTATTCCTAAAATGTTGATAAAAAAGAAAAGAAATGTTTTATTTCATTGTCAATGGTTTTAAAAACAGTTAAAATATAAGTAAGATGAGATGGGGATGTACATGTTGCTGAAGGGGCAGCCACATACAAAAACTATTGTGGCTGCAAAGGGAGAACTCTCATCAGTATGGATTTTTACAGGGTATTCCCAAAAGAAAGATGAATTACAGAAGAAACAATGATCAGAATTACTCAATTGTTATGTTAGATTTATCTTTTATGTTGAGGAAAATGGGACTAAAAACAGAGAGAGAGAGTAGAATAAAAATGATCAAGAGGGAAGTAAATGCTGAGATATGTAAGGAATAAGGCATGCTTGCCTGTTTTAAATGAATCTATCTTCAGAATGATATGAATTACCTACAAGGGTAAGGAAAAGGTGTTTACATATGATAAACATGTATGAAACATTCTTGAGAATTTGGGGAAAATGTGTCTAACAGTCTCTAGTCAGAGAATGCATATGCTACCAACGACTACAACATGAATTCTTGCTTGTTGAGATTACAAAGTAGGTTGTTAACAGATTGTGACTGAATGCTTAGAAAAGAATATGGTGATTACTAGGAGATAGCTTAGGTTCACCAAGAATATTTTATGCAAAACTCATCTTGTTTTACTTTTTATTTTGAGTTTTAGATGGAAAGGTAAAATTCCATAGGCATAATGTGTTTTCATTTAATTCATCAATATCATAGAACTATTTTATGGAATCTATATAGGGAAAAATAGAGAAAGGTAGACTGGATAATATTCAGTTAAATAGATTTGTAGTTTGTCAAACAATCTCAGCTTCTCCCCCTACCCCATGAGTAGTCTTTCCTTCAAAACAAATAAAATGTAGACTATCTCAGCTATTGGTCTTGTCCTACTCAACATTTTAATGATATGTATAATGACATAGAAGGCATACTTATCAAATTTGCAGATGACATAAAGCTTGGAGCAATGGCTAATACATCGAGTAGCTGAATCTTAATTCAAAACAATCTTGACAGGCTGGAATGCTGGCCAAAGCTAACAAGATGAAATTTAATAGTTATAAATGTTAAATTCTGTACTTAGGTTCAGAAAAAAAAATCAAATGTACAAATGCTAGATGAGAGGAAATTTTGCCTAGAAGCCATTTCTATGAAAAAATGCTAGTTCTTTTTCAGGCTATATATTCAATATGAACTGCCAACTTCCACTGATAGAAGGCCGTTCATTGAGATAATATTCATTACATTCCTACTATGTGCCAACACATTAATTATCTTATTTAACTCTTAAAAAATCTCCCTCTGAGACAGTTCTATTTATTTGTGCTTTATAGATAAGAAAACCCATTAAGATGTTCACCTGTATACTGTTAGTAAATGTTAAGGCTTCAATTCAAACTAGATTCTCTTATTTCCAGGTTCAGCATTCCAGTAGTACTTGCCACTCAAAATCATGCCTGTAGATCAGCAGCTTACTAGAAATAGTAGAATCTTGGCCTTCTCCCCAAACCAACTGAATCAGAATTTTCATTTTAAGAAAGGTTTGATCTCATTGCCAGTCATTTTATAGCAGAGTTGAACTATATCTGAGAAGGAAGATCCTAAGGGGTCCTAAGGGGAAGTGTCTGAATAGTAAAATTTAAGAAGCACTGCCTTGTATCGCACCTCAGATTACCACTATAGGGACAAGTAGTACCACACCTGCCTCAGTTTACCACTGTAGAAACAACATAGTATTTCAGAAGGGTGGCTGGTTGACTAGTGGCTTGAGCAGACCTCACAGGATGAAGTTATTTTGATTATGTCTGTCAGTAACCATATCTTCACTGGTTGTATCATACTGGAAAAATATGACTCGGTTTTTTATGCTGGATTTTAAGATAAAATATTAATAAACTGAGAAGTCCAAGACACATAAAGATGTGTTCAGATATGTTGAAAGCATATCTAAGAAGAAGAATGGAAGAAATTATGAATGTGTAGCTTTGAGAAGAGTTGCAAATAAGGCAGGATAATTTTCCTCAAGTATTTGGAGGAATGCCACTTGGAAAAGGGACTTTTTTTTTTATTGATTCATCTTTTCTATTTCTTTTTTCTCATTTACCAGATATTTATGGAGAAGTTAATGTGTATCTTTCACTGAAATATACATAACTTCAAAGTATACATATCTATCGAAGTATTATCTTTTATTTGTTTTGCGGGGGGAAGACTGTGTATGGTGCTGGAGAAGGAGACAACCGTTAAGATTATTGTTCAGAATATCCTTGTTGATTTTCTGTCTGGATGATCTGTCTAATATTGACAATGGTGTGTTAAAGTCTCCCACTATTATTGTGTGGGAGTCTAAGTCTCTTTGTAAGTCATTAAGAACTTGCCTTATGTATCTGGGTGCTCCTGTATTGGGTGCGTATATATTTAGGATCGTTAGCTCTTCTTGTTGCAGTGATCCTTTTACCATTATGTAATGTCCTTCTTTGTCTCTTTTGATCTTTGTTGCTTTAAAATCTATTTTATCAGAGATGAGAATTGCAACTCCTGCCTTTTTTTGCTCTCCATTTGCTTGGTAGATCTTCCTCCATCCCTTTATTTTGAGCTTAGAATAAGAAAGACAAGGTGACTGTTCTCAAGGAGATAATAACCCAGGAGTTATATGTTACACAGCACATTATGTGTACAGGTAATATACATGTAAATAAACACATGTCAAAATTATTTCAGAAAATTATAAGTGCTCTCCAGGTGACAGAGAATTGGAGGGAACTAGTTTAGTCCTTGGGGTCAGGCAGTAAGGGAAGTCTTCTTCCTGTCACCTTCTCTGAGGTGACATTTAAGCTCAATCATGAGTGACAAGATGGAATCAACTATGTAAAGAATAGAGGGAGAGCATTCCAGATAGAAGGAAGAGTAAATGCAAAGGCTCTGGGGAAGCATCAAGCCTAGCATAGTCTAGGACAGTCCTAAATGGGAGAATAAAAGGATGAAATGGTCAAATGTAACCCTCCCTCCAAGTTTATTTGCAGATTGAATGTGTGTGATGATGGGTATATTTTTCCTCTGTGCTATTCTCAGCTATGGTGGCAGGCTGAAACAGTAACTGATCGGTTACCATGGTTTCCAATGGAGGCAATGTAGCATGTAATTATTACATAGAGCTATCATTACTAAATTCAGTATGGCATTTGATGTAATTCAATAAATAATTTGAGTCACAACTCTAGAAGGAGGGTGTGACTGCTTACAGGATAACATTTTAAAGAAAATTACTTCAAATATTTTTTTTCATATAGCTTGCCTACCAGGGCACTGATGAATAAAATTTGGTAGTTGGTTCCAATTGCTTTTCTCATATCAGAAGAAAAATTGGTAAAAGGAGGTTTCAGGTCTGCCTTGATAGGTAAAGTAGTGTTGATTCAGGTACTAAATGAAGCAAAACCCTTCATTTGGTTTTTAGCATGGTATTTAGTGAATCTCATTTCTTTGGGTTTGTACATCTTTAACAATGAAATGAAAACACATGCTTTGTGAAACATATAATAGAGAAGAGAGAGAGGCTTTTAAACAATCTACCATCTCCTCCTTCTCTACAGATTCCAGAGCAAGTTTCCCCAATTTGTTACTGAGCACTAACTAATTAAGGAGTTGTCACTTTCCTGGCCTTTCCTCAATGTTATGCACACTGCAGGATCTAAATGTGGGTATGAGGGTAATCCTTCATTATATATTCAAGGTAACTGCCAAGTGTTTCCATTTGCATTGTAATCATTTGAAGATTAACAATTTCAATTTATTTTAATAAAAGGCAGCCAGAAGTGTATCTGTGTTAGGCTCCTTCATGCCATTGATAACCCCCTCTCTTAATCAATTTTCCCAGTCACTTGCTTTCGGTATTACTGTATGAGAAAGTGAACGTCTTAACTAAGTCACAAATTGGCATTATGGTATGGAAACAGAGAAAGACTGGCACCAAATTGTTCCTAATATTTTTATAAACTATGTATCCTTTTGCTAAATTTTGAGTTCCTCAGGAATAATACTCTGGAATACTTGTAGAAATCTACTCATTAATACCCCTATATGGTATCTCCTTTTTCTTATTTTTCTCAAACATATGCATGATATTTTATGGTTTTTGTCATTCAAGATGATGTAGAATAGGAATAGAGAGGTACAAGGAAGGGATATGATGCATAATTCCTTCTTTCAAGAGGTATATGGTCTGCTTGAGGGAAAGGAGATGCATGCATAGTACAGGTAACAGCAGAAAGGACAGACATTACAGTATATCTAAGCTGCATTTATCACCTTCTCCCATTTTGCTTGTGGTCCAGTTCACCTCCCTTAATTTCTGCTCTCTTCTATATCAAATGTACATACTCAAAACTGGATAATAGGGTACATGCAAAGATTCAATCTGATAAAATATGTGAAGTTGATAAATGGTGTAATTGACACATAGTGAATGATCAGTAGAAATACAACACAAAATAAGGATGAACGTCAAATATTTTACAGAGACATTGAGCACTATGCAGTTGGGTAGGAAACATGATTGGAGTATTTGGGGAAGGCTTCATGGATAAAGTAGGATTTAAACTTAGAACTGAAGGGTTGGCATGCTTTAGAGATGTGGAAGCATTGGAGACTGTTTCAGATGATGGGAATGACATGCAAATGTGTGGATAGTTTTACCACTGAATTTTCTATTAATTTAACTTTCTTTAAAACTCAATTATGTTAGTATTGAACGATGTTTTATTTTTTAAACTATGTTTTCATTCCTTTGGGGTCATATTAAGTTGCTATTTTGTTCGTTATTTGAAGAATTAATGAAGACAGTCTTTATTTTCCGTCAGGAACTGGATGAAAATATCCTATGGCACTTCTCCAAAGACTGCTAAGAAAACAATACATGAAGAGGCAAATGGAAGCAAAAATTTGGAAAATGGATGTTTTCCACAACAGTCTTTCTTTGGCTCATTCTGCTCCTCTGTACCCCCTTCCTCACTCTGTGCAGTTATTCTTTTGTCCAGTAGCTTCTTTTTGTGCCTTGACTGCATTCTCCCATCCTGGTAAAAAAATCTGATAAATGAAGGCCACTGAACCCGAATGATGTCTGGCTATAAATATAGTACCACTTAGGGAATATTGGTATTTTCACAGTCAAGCTGGAAAGAAAAAGCAAACCCTTCATGGTAATCCCTGTTTTAGGTGTTAACACTTTACTCCTTAAAGTATGGTGCATTGGTGAAAGTCAGCCCCAGCTTTGAGTAGGCAGGTAAGCTAGACATCTATACTTCAAATGAGGGCAGTGGTTGGGCCAAATAAAAATGGATGTCTAATACATCCATGTATGCTATCAAGGAGAAGATTGTAGGATTACATAGACTCTTCCCTTGGGAATGGATCTTCACAGATGTCACATGTTGCAGCTATGAAGTCTGCAACAGATAAGCAGCAACTATGCCTTCAGAGTCATGGAAGTGTGTCTTTCCCTTTCATCCTCCCCATTGTACATACTGAGAGATGCTCTGAACAGGAGTATGTTGCAAAAGTGAATGCTACTGAGGCAGATCAATCTTCAGAAAATCTAGTTTGGTGATCTGCAGTAGACACCGTAAGATACTGATCAGATCTCCTGTCACTAAAGGATGTGTTGTTTTAGCTGCTAGGAGGGATGCTGGCCAGCAGTCTTCAATTTTCAACCCCTTCCAAGATTGCCACAGTTGTGGAGGACGGTCTTGTCCAAGGTCACTCTGTTTCCTGAGGTGGCTCACATCCATTGACTGATGGATGTAGGAGTATAGAGGCATGGCCATCTTCGCCCATCTCAGAACCATGTGGGGCCATTCTAGCTCCAGACCTCCACTTGGATTTGGCTGCGGCTGTTACTGGGCCTGCGTTATAGGTCAACATTTCCCTCTGCTCACTGCTGTTTCCTTCTCCCCCTCCCTTAAGTGTTGCTCCCAGGGACACTCCTCAATAAATGTGCTACATGCTAGCCTTCATCTCAGAGGGTGTTTCCAAGGGAACCAAACTTGCAACATGATGATTTCCTTTAGGTTAAGTCAGTCTTCCAACCAGTGTAATGTGGGACACTGGTGTGCAATAAATGAGATTAAGTTGTGTTGAGATATTTATTCTCTCAGCATTCATGATGGCTGGGTCTAGCCTAGAGTGATGGAAGCCCAGCTGCTCATCTGGAGTCACTAGATGCCTTGACTACTCATCTCAGGTGCTGTGCAAATAGTTATGCCATGCTATTTAAAGTTTGAGTGAAGGCACTGTGTTTTTAGGAATGCTCCAAAGACAGACACACTCTTATTCCTATGAGATGTAAGGTGTTTCGTTTTTTTTTAACTAGACACTATACCTTTAAGGTTGACACATTTGTCAGTTAACAGTTGGAAACTTGAAAGGGAGAACCTAGAATTCTGAGGCACTGAAGACAGGACAGTTAAATTTTGATTAGGATATAAAAGAAGATGGGAGTTTATATTGGACTTGGAAAAATGTCCAGTTGAGAGAGTTAAACAAATTATTTACAAATAAATCAAAATATCTAAATGTTCTCTTTTAGACTATTCTCTACTATTATTTTCTTTTTCTGTACCACCCACTCAGATTTCTGCATCTCCAAGAACTGCACATAGCATTTTTCCTAATACATTATATTAATTTCACAGCAGCACTTTATAAATAGTGGCACAGCTGCAGTTGTCATTGAACAGTATATGAAATAACCTTGGAGTATCACCTTATTTATTCGTATGGTGGCTTGGGTTTAATTGTACGTAGGCTTTGCCTTAACTTATAAAAGATATTTGTATAATCCTCATTAATAACTGTAATTTCAGAAGTTAAAAGTTATAATAAGAGTTTACATTTTGATAATGCTGCTCATACTAGTACCTGAAGTACTTTGTGAAAAAGAAATTCTAAAGAGCAAAACTGCTATTATTTGGACTTAAAATATTTGCAGGCTTTGGATAGAAGATATGACTCAAAACTCACTTGGGGAAAGAAAAGTGTTTCTGTTTCTTTACTTTAGCTTCCAACAATGTTGCTTCCTTCAAAACAGAATTGAATGGCAATGTGGGCCAGGTAGGGCTAATCTTGCATATGTTTAAACTATTCTTGAAGTTCTTGCAATATTATATTTGAAGCACACAGTAGTGTGCTGGAACTGGTTCTCATCACCTTGTGGGAACTGAATTGTAGCACATATATTTCCACCTCCGTATCTAGTGACGTTATATTGGTAACTTGCAATTAGCTATGGTGAGAGTATTTATACCACTATAAAAATTAACAATCAATTGTGGTTTTCCTCTCTTCGTCTGCAAGGGGGCTAGTTTTTAAACATTTGCCAATATACCACTGCTACAACTCATATCATTCCCAGCATAAATTATAGTGTTATATGAAAATTGAAAATACATAGTATAAAAAACTTAAAAGAATGGGCTATCACATCCTTTCTAAAGTTAAAATGTATCCAGAACCTGGAATTTTGATGGAGGCTGAGTGAATTCCCAAGTTTTGGGTAACGTAGGAAATCATGTATCTGATTTTATACCTCAGATCTAGCGTTTTCCAACATTAATGCCTCTTTGAAGGCATTTTCTGTGGCCAAGTTTAAACTCACTCTACTAAATAAAACAAAGGATTTTACTTGGGGGGTTGAAGTTACTTTTCTTTGTTTTTGGATTTGAAGTTATTGTACCTGAAATAAATAGGAGTGATTTGATTGATTGCTCATGTATGATTAAGCTCACTTGAATTTTGGCACAATTTAAGGATATGGGTTTAGAGTGGAGCTAGAAAGTGATGGTTATCTAGCAGTTGGGGTGGGAGCTGGAGTAGATCATGATCTCCCTCATTCAGATAGGTGGCCAGAAGCCTGGAAATCCCACCTCTGGCATAGGAAGCCTCTGTCTTTTTTCTCCTCAGGGTGTGTGAAGTCCAGCATTGTAATAAAAGATACATCTGAACACATTCAGCTTTGCAGGTGGTATAGCTGCAGTTTTAACACAAAACATGAAACTTGATGTATTTGTACTTTGAACTACTGCACTTGGGAGGTCCATAGTCAGAGTATTCCTTCCACATTTCTCCTCACTGAGACCCAAATAGTTACCTTGTTAGGTATGATTACTTCCATATAGACAGTCCCAAAGTATTGTAACAAAGTTATTCATTTGACAACGTATTTAATTGTGATATCTAAATATTATATTACACAAAACAAATGGAAGCTTAGAGTAATAGAAATAAAACAATGATACACATTGAAGACTGTGAAATAACAGTTAAAGGGGGAAAATCACAGGAAATGTTTCTGTTGAAGCCTAATTAACTAAATAGAAAACCTAGTTTATTTATTACAACTCAAAAATAAACATGTAGAAAGCAGAAAAGGAAAATGAGACAAACTTATGCCATAAAATTGAAAAGTGACAGTAAAACCCCCCAAATTTTGCATACTCTAGTGCAGCAGAAAATAACTCAGCAAAGATAGAGATTGAATAAAATCCCAAGAATTCCCCTAAATACCACTCAATTTTTGGTAATACATACAAAGGAGATAAATAAGCAATACTGGGAAAAATAAAAAAATGTATCTTTGTGACTAATTGCTCTTTTACATTCAGGGGCAAAAGAACCACAATACCTATTGTTTTCTGAGAAATAGGGCTGAGTTCAGAGAGCAAGCTGGGTGGACTGGGACTTGGTACAGGTTTTCAGAAGAGAAAGCGGAGCTCAAATTTCACAACTGTTTAAAAGAGTTCTAATGAAGTGTTGACTACTCCTCCATTTTCATAAACTCAGAAAGGATTGAAAACATTCAAATTAAAGCTCGGATGAGCAGTATTAAAAAAAAATCCTGAAATAAGGTATGAATGGTGTCAAGGATAATTCACTCAGAAATATATCTGCACAAAAAGTATGAAATATTAAGTATGAGACAGATAAAAATAAGTAATATGGAAGCTATGATAATATAATGCAACAATAATAGAGAACAAAAGTCAGTAAAAGAAAGAAGGGAAAAAGATGAGTGAAAAGAGCCAGGACGAGCAAAACCAGAAGAAACTAATCTTGAACAAAATGCAAACTAGGATACAGAAGAAAGTATTCCAAATTGTTCATGCTGAAGAAGAACTCACAAAGAATATTAAGCATGTTCAAGTAGAACTGCAGAGATAGGAAGATACAAAAGAGTAAGAGGTAAAAGGAGATTGAATAAGTAAGCAAATTGAGAACTAAGCACAGGTTAGTTAGTAGCTTATACGTAAATGAGAAAGACACAACTGAAAACAAAACTTCCATATAAAATCTGTAGCAAGAAAAGATTTAGAGATATAATAGAGGAAACTTTTTTAGAAACAAGGAAAAATAATCCCTTGAAACTTAAAGAAACACCCTTCATAGCAGGAAAAATTATTCGCAATTAATGACACAGGTATATTTTGATTCACTCATTGTGCTTAAGAATAAAGAAATAATTTTTAAGTAATCATAGTTCTTCAGATATCTAGGGAGAAAAATTCTTTGATATACAAAGAGAAATAGTAGTCACTATTATTTATGAAGAAGTGAATTTCCTCAACCAAATAAAAAGACTGATATAGTTACTTTTAATTTCAAGATTTAAAAAAAATGGTCTAGGGAAAGTAAATAGCATACTTGGAGTTATAGATGAATAGCAGAGTTCATACTAGAACCCAGATGTTCTGATTTGTGGTCAAGCATTTGGAATATCAAATATGTAGCTTCTTTGACCCACATGCAATGTGCTGTAAAACTTTTCTTTTTTCTGTATCTTAATTTGCTATTGATCACCTGGCCCTCCTCATTCAGGAAAGCCATTATTGGCATTAAAATTAGATATACAGTGAAACTTCATGATTTTCTGGAAAGACAGTACTTTCCTACACACTATGAGTTTATAACTGTTTCTAGGTAAGAGTAGTTCAGAGTAGAGGCCTGAGAAAGGCAACTGTAGTGTAGTGTCAGGGTCATGGACAGTAGAATTTGACCTAGAAGAAAGCCCATGGTCAACCTTCTAAGGTAGTCAGAAGAAGAAAACTATGGAAATGACAGTTTTTAAATTTAATGGAGGAAATGTATCGTGTGGAAAAGGCAGCATTTATTTTTTATTAATCTCTCTAGACTCTGTTCAGATAATAATCCAATTATATCAGTCACCTTGGATAGAAAGCATAAGAGCATAACACTACGGAGCAGCCTGAAATTATAGTTACTGGTGGCCCTGTCTCGCCCCCCCAGACCCCATTTACCCATTGACATTAGATCATCTTTGTTATTTGTAAGTTACTGTAATACTTTTTGTTGTGACATTTTAAAATTTGAAATGAAGAAAAAAAAAATAAAGCCATAAACTTTACTAACTTACCATGAGCTGTGTTTTAGGAACTGCCTTTTGGAGTAAAGTGTATGTTCTCTATTCATGCTTTTTTTTTACTCTCTGTGTGACTGAGGGGAAAAAGAAACTTCATAAAGGAAAGACAGAGTCCTTTAGGAATTACTATCATGACCTTCTGTGAGAAGTATATACAGGCTTTGTAACAGCCTATGAATCTATTAAATTTCTTTGATGATAGCAGCAGTATTTAAAAAAATACTTCAATTGTCCTACTCCTTTCTTGCTACAGTTCAAGGCTTTGAAGTCATCGTGCAAAATGGCTGTCACACACAGGTCACATAACAAGGAGCCCAAATCCAGCTACTAACTAATTGGAATGTCTGTTTAACCCAAAAGGCAGGCAGATTCCTGCCAAAGTCTATCTCTAAGTTTGTGATGGTGTGAGCATGTTCCTGTATACAAGGAAAAGAAAAGCATTCGTCACTTAGAGGACAGATTAAGTTTTAGGCATTCAAATAGCTTTTATAAGGTCTACTAATATTATTTTTCCCTGCTTAGCTGAAATGTTCTTGGTTATTATACTTTTGAACATAAATTATACTGTAGTTAAAATTATCAGTTATTTTCAGTAGGAGCTGCAACAGATGAAATTACACTTTACTATAGTTGAATATTTCCATAAGAAATGTAAAAATTTTTTTTGTGTGTAGCTACAATTGCACATATGAATTAAATATGAGTCTTAATAAGGTATTACATCTGTCTAGTTAAGTAGAAGTAAAAATTATGAATTACTACTTAAAATGAATCAATAGCTTTAACATTAATCATTTATTCATTTAGTCACTGAATCAATTATTCGCTGAATATGATATTAAGCATCTACTATGTACCAGGCTAGAATTGTACTAGTCAAAAAGACACAATCCATGATCTCACAGGCTTTCCAATCTAACTCATTAGAAAGCAAGTCCTAAACAAATAGCCAGAATATAAAATATCTGGGGTCTCTGGTACTGGATAAGACTAAACAACTTCACTCTGTGTCTCCCAGTGAATATGGCTATAGAAGTTGGAACAAATGCATGGATCAGGTATTTGAGGGGTATGAAATATAAACAGTAGGAGGCAAAAAGTAGCATCACGAGGCCAAGAGATCGAGACCATCCTGGCCAACATGGTGAAACCCCGTCTCTATTAAAAAATACAGAAAATTAGCTGGGCATGGTGGCAGGCACCTGTAGTCCCAGCTACTCGGGAGGCTGAGGCAGGAGAATCGCTTGAACCTGGGAGGCGGAGGTTGCACCAAGATTGTGTCACTGCACTCCAGCCTGGTACCTGGCGACAGAGCAGGACTCAGTCTCAAAAAAAAAAAAAAAAGAAAAGAAAAAGAAAAGGAGCACTGAAATGGCAATGAGTTTATCCCATTTTTCCTTCGGTATCCACCAGCATGAAGACAATGCAACCTAGAACCTGGAATCAGGCTTGGGGTAAAGAGAGAGAGCTCCGGAGGAAGACCTCTACTCTGGCTCTAGAAGCAGAAATGGTCTTCTAATGCTCAGAGTTGGAAAATCTACTCTTTTTTGTTTTTTTGTTTGTTTGTTTCTCTATTCTCTTACACTTCAGCCCAAGCAATCCAATGGCAGCAGAGGAGGTAGATGTAATAGAGAAAACAACCTAACATTACCCTGAAACACAGAGAGGAGAATCTTTCTGTGATGGGAGAAGCTGAGATCCTAAGAAGGTGGGGCAAACTCCTATTGAAATTTTTCATTCTCTGTCTTCTGGTCACTTGTCTCTAAACACAGCACAGGTGGCAGGAAATGTGCACCAAGGTAAGGTAAATAAAGCTTCAGATTTCTGGCTGGAGGGCCACAAACAAGAGCTCCAGAGAACCAGCATGTCCTGGGGAGATGGTGGAGAGGGAAGAGTTTGGGAAAATAACCTCTTAAAGTTCTTAATGAACTCTCAAACTCACCCGTGGCTGTGCATGCACAGATAGGACCCATGCAGCAGAATAGACCACTGCCTACGGCAAAGACTGGTCACTTGGTGGTGCACATGAGGGACAGATCCAATCAGCACTGAAAAGGCTTTGAAATTGGAACTGACATTGAAAGCAGCCAGCAGAAGGCTGGCAAGAACTTGTGACCTCAACCTAACTGGGTCAATTACCTGCTAAAACAATATCAACATTCTCCATATTATTTAAACAAGATCCAGAGGCCCATAACATGATATTCAAAATGTCCAAGATATAATGAAAAATTACTCAGTATATGAGGATCATTTTACTTGCATGAGAAAACACAGTCAACAGATACCAACACTGAAATTATATAATTGTTGGAACATTCTGACAAAGATGTTAAAGCAGCTATTGTGAAAATGCTTCAAATAAGTAAGGATGAACGCTGTTGTAAACATGGAAAGAAGGCCTCAGCAAAGAAATAGAAAATATAAAGAAGAACCATGTGGATACTTTTAGAATTGAAATATAAAATAACCAAAGCTAAAGAAAAGAAAAACCCACCAGAAGTTAACAGCAGAATGAAGGCAAGAGAGAAAAGAAATCAGTAAATTTGAAAACATGGGGAAAAATGCCAGATATAGTATGCACCTAAAGTTAAATAAATTAATTAAAAAAGAAAAAAAGAAAAAAGGCCAGAAGATACATCAGTAAAAATTTTATTTTCCAATTTGAACATTTGAGTAAAAAAGACTTTAAAAGAATGGAAAGAGTCTTGGGGACCTGTGGGATAATAACAAAAAGTCTAACATTTGGGTCACTGGAATTTAAGAAAGGAGAAAGAGTAATATGCAGAAAAAGTATTTGAGAAAACAATGGACATAAACTTCCCAGATTTGATGAAAGACATGAACCTACTATAGATTCAATACCATAGATTTAAGAAGTATAGTGCATCCCAAATAGGATAAACCCAAAGAAATCCATACCCATACACATCAGAATGAAATTGCTGGAAACTAAAGTTAAATAAAGAATCTTGAAAGAAACCAGAGAAAAAAATAGCACATTACTTTTTTTTTTTTTTTTTTTTTTTTGAGATGGAGTCCCGCCCTGTCACCCAGGCTGGAGTGCAGTGGCGTGATCTTGGCTCACTGCAGCCTCCACCGTCCAGATTTAAACCATCCTCCTGCCTCGGCCTCCTGAGTAGCTGGGATTACAGGCATGTGCCACCAGACCTGGGTAAATTTTGTATTTTTAGAAGAGAACAGGATTCACCTTGTTGGCCAGGCTGGTCTCAACCTCCTAACCTCAGGTGATCCATCCACCTTGGCCTCCAAAAGTGCTGGGATTACAGGTGTAAGCCACTGCTCCTGGCCAGGCACATTACTTTTTAGAGAATAATGATTCAACCAAGAGCTGATTTCTTATTAGAAACAATGGATGACAGAAGGAATTGGAAGAACATTTTCAAAGTTGTAAAAGAAGAGAATTACCAGCCCCAAATTCTACATCAAGCAGAAACAATTCTTTAGAAATAATGACAATCTCAGATGAAGAATAAAGAGAATTTTTTTTTTTTTTTTTTTTTTTTTTTTTTTTTTTTTTTTTTTTTTTTTTTGCCAGCAGAACTACTCTGGAAGAATTGCTAAGGGAAGAAAGGAAAATGATACCAGAAAGAAATTTGCAACATTAGGAGCAAAAAGAAAGAGAAATTGCAAATATCCAAGTAAGTATCATTGGCTGTCATGATTTTATTGCATTCTTTAAAAAATTTTGGATAAATGAAAGCAAAAACTATAATGCTTGATAGGTTTTTAATATTAGTCAGTGTTATGCATAAGAGAGTTACAACATAAAGGAAGCAGAGTAAAGGGACTTATAAGGTGAAAACAATCTAAAAATCCAAAAAGCACAGTTATATCACTTGACTTGAAAAAAGCATTTGACAAAATTCAACATCCATTCATGAGAAAAACACTCAGCAAACTAGAAATAGAAGGACATATCAGACTCAGTCTGATAAAGGATCAGGAATAAGACAAACATGTCCACTCTCACCACTCCTATTCAATACTATTGGAAATTCTGTGTAGTGTAAAAGGAAATCAAAAGAAATAAAAGGTATATAAATTGAAAGGGAAGAAATACAACTGTCTCTGTTCCAAAATGGCATCACTGTTTATGAAGAATAGCCCGGGGAATCTATAAAAACTTCCTAGAACTAATACATAAGCTTGATGATGTCATTGGCTACTAGGTCAAAACACACACACAAAATCATATTTTTATGTCCTAGCAATAAATAATTAGAAACCAAAATTTGTGAAAATATCATTTTTAATAGCTCTAGAAAATGAAATATGTATGTATAAATATAACAAATCATTTAAAAGATATGTATACTGAAAACAAAATGCTGATCAATGAAATCAAAGATCTAAATAAATAAATAAAAAGACTCTGTGTTCATGGATTTGAAGACTCAACATAGTAAAGATCTCCATTTTCCCCAAATTGATCTATATATTTAACACAATTTCAGTCAAAATATTAGCAGAAATTTTTGTGGGTATATTAATTTTTTACTGCTGTATATTCAATTACCCCAAAATGTTGTGACTTAAAACAATATGTGTTTATTATTTCACAATTTCTGTGCATCAGGAATCTGGACATGGATTCCCATTATACATTTCTGACAGGCTGCAATCAAGATATAGGCTGGGCTAATCTTGACTCTTGACTGGAGAAGGATCCACTTCCAAAGTCATGTACTTATTAACAAGATTCAGTTGTATGTGAGCTATTTGATTAAGGGAGGGCCTCAATTCCTCTTTGGTTGTTGCCTAGAGGCCTGTCTCATTTCTCTGACGTGGAACTCTCCAACATGCCAATTTGTGTCATCAAAGCTAGCAAGAGAGAGAGTCTGTTGTCAAGACAGCAGATACACTCTTTTAAACTTAATCATGCAAGTGACATTCCCTCAACATTGCTGAATTCTGTTTTGAGAAGCGAGTTACTTGGGGAGAAATTACACAAGGCTGTGAACACCAGGAGGCAGAAACACTGGGGGCATCTTAGAGGCTGCCAATCAGAGTAGATATAGACAAACTGATTTTAAAATTTGTATGGAAAGGCAAAGTAACTATAATATCTAAAATAAATCTGAATGAAAAGTATAAAGTTGAAGCAAATATACTACTCATTTTTAAGAAATATAAAAAAACTGCAGTAATCAAGGCAATGTCAGTTAGACTCAAAAACAGATAAATAGATCAATGCAATAGAATAGAGTTCAGAAATGGACCCTTACAAATATGGCCAATTGATTTTTGACAGAGGTGCAAAAAATAATTAAATGAAAGAAAACTCTTTTTAACAAATGGTGTTGAAACTATTGGGCATCCATATGCAAAAAAATGAAACTTGAAATAAACCTCCCATCTTATAAAACTAACTTAAAATGAAACATAGAGCTAAATGTAAAATAGAAAATTACAAAACTTTTAGAAGAAAATATACAAGAAAAATTTTCATAACCTGGGATTAGGCAAAGAGTTCATAGAGAAAACACCAAAAGTGTGAACAATTAAAGAAAAAAATTAACAGAGGGGACTTGATCAAAATTAAAGACTGTTGCTCTGTGAAAGACATTGTTAAGAGAATGAAAAGGAAAGCTAAAGACTGGAAGAACATATTTACAAATCACATATCTAACAAATTATTTCTACTCAGAATAATTAAATAATTGTAATAACTGAACATTAAGAACACAAACAATTTTAAATTTGCAAAACTCTTAGAAGGCAAGGCCAGTGAGGTTGCAAGATATAAGATCAACATGTAAAAATTAGTCATATTTCCATATGCTAGAAACACATGTAGAAGAAATTTAAAATGCATATATTTATGATAGCTCCAAAAATATGAAATACTTAGGTATTAATCTAAGCAAACATGCAGATTGAGTGCTGAAAATTAGAAAATTCACCAATGTAAGAAACCTGCGCTTCCTACACGTCCTGAACTTAAAATACAATTAAAAAAAAAAAAACTTCTTGAATGAAATAAAAGAAGATATAAATAAATGAACAACCATAGAGTATTCATGGATTCAGAAGAACCAAGATAATAAATATATCAATTCTTTCCAAATCTAGATTGAGCACAGTTATTGTCAAACTCCCAGAAAAACTTTTTTTGTAGATAATCTTATTCTAAAATGAATACAGAAAGGCCAAGGAGCCAGACTAGCTAAATCAGTTATGAAAAAGAAGAAATTAAATCTTACTATATAGCTACAGTAATCAAGACAGTATGCTATTAGTGGAAGGATGTACAATGGAATTGAATACAGACTCTATAAATAGATCCACACTAGTACAGTGAACTGTACTTTTGTACAAAGGTGCAAAACTCCTTTTCAATAGAGGAAGGATATTTTTTCAACAAATGATGCTGAAGCAATTGGACATCCATAGGTAAGAAAAAAATGAATGTTGATGTCAACTTCACATCTCACACAAAAATAAATTCAAGACGTTTCAGGGATTTAAATGCAAAACTATAAAACCATTAAAACAAAACATAGGAGAAAATCTTTAGGACTTAAGGCTAAGTGAAGAGATTTTAGAGATGACAACAGTATAAATCATAAAAGAAAAAAGTTGATAAATTGGACTTAACCAACTTTAAAAACATTTTTATTGTGAAGGATCCTGTTAAGAGGACAAGAAGACAAGCCACAGACTGGGAGGTGGTATTTGAAAGTCATATGTACAATAAAGAACTGATAGCTAAAATATATTAAGAATACTCAAAATTCAACCCCAAAAAATTCAATTGGAGCATGTGCAAAATACATGAACAGACATTTCAGAAAAAAAAGTGAGGTTCAGATGGCCAAAAAAGTAGGTGAAAAGATATTCACCATTAGAGAAATGCAAATTAAAACTACCACAATATACACATCTATTAAAATGGATAAAATAAAAAAGTGGTAAAACCAAATGATAGCAAAGATACAGAGAAATGGGAACACTCTTACATTGCAATTGGAAATCTAAAATAGTTCAGGAATGCTGTAAAATATTTTGGCAGTTTCATAATAAAGCTAAACACACATTGACCATACAAATTAGCAATTACTCTCCTCAGCATTTCTCCCAGAGAGATGAAAATGTATGTTCACCCAGAAACCAGTACATGAATGTTCATAACAGCTTCATTTATAATATCCCCAAACTGTAAACAACCCAAATGTCTTTCAATGAGTGATTGGTGAAACAAACTCTGGCACATCCATACCATGGACTACTATTCAGCAATAAAAGGAACAAAGTATTGATACATGCAACAACCTGGTTGAATCTCAAAGGCAGTATTTTTAGAAAAAAGACAATCTCAAAGGTTGCATACTGTATGTTTCCATTTATATTACATTCTGAAAATGAGAAAATATTAAGATGAAGAACAGATTAATGGTTACCAGAAGACAAGAATGGAGGGTGGGGGATTGGTGAGATTGGAAAGCAGTAGCATGAGGGAATTTCATTTCAGAGATGGACTAGTCTGTATCTTGATTTGTCAACAGTGACACAAACCTATTCATGGGATCAAATTGCCTAGAACTATCCATACACACAAATGAATGCTCATAAAAACTGGTGAAATCTGAATAAGGTCGATAGTTTAGCTAGAAGTATTCTACTAGTGTCAATTTCCTGGTTTTGATGTTGTACTGTAGTTATATAAGATGTCACCAATAAGGGCAGCTGGTCGAAGCATTTATAGAACTCTGTGTCCTATTTTTGCAACTTTTTGTAAGTTTTTAATTATTTCCTAAAAAGCTAAAAAAATATTGAGCAAAAGAAGCTACAACACAAAATAATGGAAAAAAATCTTGAATAGATACTTTATCAATGAGGATATAAGAATAACAAAAATTCACATGAGAAGGTGGCCAACATCATCCATTGAGAAATGCAGGTTTAAACCATGGTGAGATACCACTACACACCCATTAGAATGGCCATAATAAAAAATGGTGACAATGCTGAGTACTGGCCAGGATCCAAAGATTGGAAGTCTACACATTGCTGATGGAATGCAAAAAAAAAAAGAAAAGAAAAATGCCTCTGCCTCCCTCTTGACAGCATGGATTCTGGGTGGACACAGCCTTGTGAAAGGAAGGTCCAGTATCACCAAGAGCTGCCCATTCATTCCCACACTGCACTGTATCAAATGTATCACATTTTCTCACGTTGAACACTTTAGCCTTGCTTGAAAATGGGTAACAAAGCTGGACAGTCATTAGTCGTATATAAAATTTAATCTCATTAAATGTACAGTTTTCAAATTTCACAGGTATATTAAGGAACCAATGTATCCTTTCATATGAGCATTCTGAAAGAAAGAAAAAGAAGCTACTTTAGCTGCCACCCCACTCTAGAAAAGTCTTATTGTCAAGTGGTTCTAAATAGCTTCCCTTGTCTCAGTTTCCCCAAAAGGGGTACCCAGGCCCCTGCCCTGTGTGCCCCAGCTGCATCAGCCAGCCACTAGCTGGCTCCACCGCGTTCTGCCACCTGACATTTTCCCTCAATTACTGTACAATTACTGTATAAAATAAACTCCCTCTTTCCCCTGGGGAAAAAAAAAAGCTGTTCAGAATTATTCATATAGGCTGTTTGTAATAGCAAAAGCTAAAAACAATCCAAATTTTTTTTCACTAGATGAGTGGCTAAAAAAATCCTTAAAACATTCATACAATGCAATACTACTCAGTTTTAGGTATTACACACTAAAATTATGTATACCTAAATGAGTATTACCTAAAATTACCTAAAATTATGTAGTGATTATGTGATAAGGAAGATAGATAAATCAGGGAAATGTAATAGAAGCTGTTGAGAGGGTGGTTTTAGAGTAAATGTCTAAGGAAGGACAGGGAAGAGGCCCAGTTATCTTCCTGCAGGAAGAGATTTTCAGACAGAACAGAAATTGCAAAGCTCTGAAGCAGAAATATGTCAAGAGGTTTAAGACAGAGCAAGGTCAGTAAGACAGGAGCAGAGTAAGAAATGGAAAGGGAGGAGATGAGTAGAGAGAGGTAACAACATGTAGCCAGGCATATTTGCTGGGTGAATGTGTCAATGAATCAACAGAAAAGTTTTCATCATTCTTCTACAGTATAGGTAAGGTTTTATCATCTTTATTTTAGAGAGAAAATCCCTTTTATGTCTACCTTGATTCATTAGTGTGCAGTTGAATACTGCTACTTTAGCATGATCCACATTTCAAATCGAGTCACTATTCCTTACTTGGTTATCATGTTCAGCAATTGAAGTAGATTATTAAATTATTACTCAGTTTTCAAATTGTTTCTCTGCAAATATGTTATTTTGCAACCTTATTTTCATCTTTGTCATTCTTGCTTCTGAATTATTTGATGATTTCCCAATCCCTCTTCTGTGGTGCAATTCTGGAAGGACTTGAAATTTTATTAGGGATCTGACCTAAGTTGTACACAGAGGCCAATATAGATTCTACTCCAAGTTTAAGGAACACAAAATTAAAGCCCTTAGCCTAAACTTTTCTGAGAATATGAATATTTATGAATATTAGAGACTGTTGCTTTTTTATGAATACTCAGCTCTTGGTACTGCTGCTTGGTGTGGAAACTGAGCATCGTTTCTCTAATTTGAACTTTTGAGGAACAGAATATTAGTTTTTTCTCTGCTCTCCTTGCAGCCTAAATGCTGAATATTTATGAATTTTTAATACATGGAACTCCCTAAACATAGCTGAAGAAAAATCAAAATGATAAGGGATCATCCAAATTGCAAATCTTTTTCAGATGTTTCAGAAAAAATCCAGTTTTAGCATATTAATAACGATGGGTAATATAGAAACCATTTATTTCACTAAGAGTTAAAGCAACATATATCAAGAGGATAAAATTCTACTTTCCCAACTTCTGTAGCTGGAGCAAAGTCTTGAATGAACTGCTGGGCCCTTCTTTTAGTGTCAAGGAAGGAGGGGGACCATTTTCATGGCAGCAATAGATATGAAACCAAAAAATTAAGTGCCACCACATTGAAGGAGAAGGGAGTTTCTTACAGATTCATTTAGTGCATTTATCGCCCTGTCTTCAGGCTGGTCCATGATGAGGATATGCCAGGCAGATAAAAGTCTACCTTATTTTTAAAAGCAGATTTCTTTCTCAGGAAGAAATTCTCTATGGGAGGAGCATTGCCCATGGATCAGTAAATAAGCACAGCAGGAATTACTGCTTTAGAGGGAATATTTTCTCTTTGGGGATTCTATCAGGTAAACTTGATAGACTGGTTTTCATTAAGTGTCAAAAGAAAAGGTAAGGTTGTACATATAAATTCTTGCTACTATATCTTATGTAGAAGTACACATAATTTTTTCTATTATCTCTTTAATTATACCTTCTTATGCCACATCTTATTTTAGGCACATCATTTAGGTTTTTGAAGAAAGGATATGAAAAGGTTTGGGGAAGGGTTCTCCAATATAAAGACATAAGAAATGTCTTCAGACTCTCTGGATCTCTGTAAACATAGTCTATGCACCTAGTGTCTGACGATTCAACTTCCAAGATATATGTATTCCAGAACAAACAGACCAGTAGATCCAGGCAAACTCCATCCTGGCCTCCAGCAGAAACGGAACCAACAGGATGTGGGTACGTGTGTGTGTGTGTGTGTGTGTGTGTGTGTGTGTGTGTGTGTGAAGAGATGGAGGGGCAGAGAGAGAGAGCAAGCAAGCGCAAGTTTTATTTTGAAGAGTTGGCTCACACGATTGTGGCTGCTTGGTGAATCCAAACTCTGGTGAGGTAAGCAGGCAGGCTGGAGATTTAGGAAAGAGTTGCAGTTTGAATCCCCAGGAACTGTGCTGGCTGAATTCCTTCTTGCTGGAGGGAGGTCAGTCTTTGTTATCTTAAAGTCTTCAAACAATTGGATGAGACCCACATACATTATGGGGGGTAATTTGTTTTACTCAAAATTCACCAATTTAAATGTTAATCTCTGATACGATTAGGCTTTGTGTCCCCACCCAAATCTCAGTTTGAACTATAATCCTCATAATCCCCACATGTCCAGGGAAAGACCAAGTGGAGGTAATTGGATCATAGGGGCATTTTCCCCCATGATGTTCTTGTGATAGTGATTGAGTTATCACAAGATCTGATGGTCTTAATAAGGGGCTCTTCCCACGTCACTAAGCACTTCTCTTTCCTGCCACCTTTCGAAGAAGGTGCCTTGCTTCCTCTTCACCATCTGCCATGATTGTAGGTTTCCTGAGACCTCCTCAGTCATGCTGAACTGTGAGTCAATTAAACCTCTTTCCTTTGTAAATTACCCAGTCTTGGGAAGTTCTTTATAGCAGTATTTAAATGGACTAATACAATCTCAAAAAAGAAATATTGTGTTCATCCAAAAAAAAAAAAAAAAAAAAAACCTTCACAGAAACATCCAGAATAATGTTTGATCAACTATCTGAGCACCATGGTTCAGCCAAGTTGACATAAAGTTAGCCATTGCAAATTTATTAGCAATTTTGCTTAAATTGTTTATTACTATTCTTTCTGTTCTTACAAAAGCAGTTAATTTACTCCCTTTGTTAGGATATTTAATATGTCAATGCTCAGGATATTAAATTCTTTTTAATGAGTAGATATATAGCACATAAAAATGTTGAAAACACAATGTAAAAGGTTAGCAAAAGTTAGGATATAAAATATAACTTTTCAAAAAAGTCTAGATAAAAATGCAGTGTAGGGATATTAGTGATTTATGAAGTGCATTTGATGTTGAACTGTTACAGACTCTAATTCTAAATGATGATGTGAATCTATTTCTAGCTATTTCTAAGATAACTTCCAGCACTAAATGTGGTGATAGAAACTCAGGGGAACTCTCTCACTTAGAAATGTGTTAGAATTTACCAATTACTTGTGATGAGTAATTTTTTTTGGTGGAGCCCAGGACTGAAGTAGGCCAATGCTTGGACCTGCTGACATTTTCCCATGAAAGTCTTAAGAAAACCAGCCTGGACTTTTTCCATTGTTAGATTCTCATCTCCTGGTAACATTTCATCATAAAAGCAACCCAGGCATGGTTAGTGGCCCTCAAGAGGGTAAAGTTCGCCAGTAATAGCTGCATATAAATAGTCAATTATACAGAAGAAATGGTTCAAATGGATTCTTCCCAGGAGGAATAAACTTTGAAATGAGAAAAGAACGATGCCTAGATATTCTTTGTATAAGAAATTGAGAAGTGGCCCTCAAAGCAATATTAAACTGGCCTCCTGAGAGCTTACTACTTGCTATAAATTGCCTAAATTTTTAAATGTTAATGTCTGTGTCACATTTTGTGAATCCTTCTTTATGCAATGAATAGCTAACAGCTGCATTAGTAAAGAAAGAAGATATATTGTAAATTGTGGGAAAAACTATACTAATCTTCCCCCTTATGCCAGATTTGTATTTATTAATTTATATGTGCCAAACACTTTGCAGATAGACTTTATGGGGGTTGTGGGGCTTTTTAAAAATCAGTCTTATACAGTGAATTTAAGAAAATCATATGAATATGTTTTATTTAGAAATAAAAAAACAACTGGTCTTATAGAGCAGTGGTTCTCAAAATTCAGAATTATTTGAAGGGTTTGTTCAAATGCAGATATCTGGATGCTACAAACAGTATTTCTGATTCAGTAGGTCTTAAGTGGGGCCCGAAATCTGGAATTTTAATGAGTTCCCAGGTGATTCTAATGCTGCTGGTTCTGGGAGTAGACCTTGAGAACCCATGCTGAGGATTGAACACATTCAGCATTGTGAGCTATTGGCCTCAAAGAAATCCCACCAAAGACAAATGCAAGATTTTCCCTTGTCTAAAAAGATCTTAAATGATAGGGGAAATAACTATTTAGGCTATTAATGCAAGATTGTAAATTATTATTATGTATACCAAATTAGATAAGTTTTCAGATTTTTAGCTTGAAAGTTTAGGCTTGATCTCTCCCTGTCACCAAATAATGATGCTCAGAGAAAAAGAGAACTACCATTTGACCCAGCAGTCCCATTACTGGGCATATACCCAGAGGAAAATCTTCCTACAAAAAAGACGCATGGACTTATGTTCATCACAGCACTATTCATAATAGCAAAGACATGGAATCAACCTGCATGCTCAATAACAGTAGGTTGGATAAAGAAAATATGACTCATATCCACTATGGAATACTACATAGCTATGAAAAAGAGTGAAATCATGTTCATTGCACCAACATGGATGCAGCTGGAGGCCATTATCCTAAGCTAATTAAGGCAGATACAGAAAACCAAATACAACGTGTTCTCACTTAAAAGTGGGTGCTAAACATTGTATACACATAGATGTAAAGATAGGAACAACAGACACTGGGTACTATGAGAGAGAAGGGAGGAAGGGGACAAGGACTAAAAAACTACCTATTGACAAACTCCTTATGTGTGTTCGACTGAGGATATTTTCAATTTAGGATAGGGTTATTGGAAGATAACACTGTCATGAGTAGAGGAGCATGTGCATATATACTTCACTAATGTTTAAAGCTATAGTTGCCTTCAGCTGAGGACCTTTCTACAGAAGTGGATCTTCAGATCACCAATATCAGCAGCATCTGGGAAATTCATAATGCTGCACCCCATCCCAGATCTAGAGTTCAAATCTAAATTTTAACAAGATCTCCAGGTGATTCATTTCACATCCAAATTTTGGAAGACCTGCTTTAGGAATAATTTCTTAAGGAATAAAACTGGTGATTTTAATGCAGAAGCAGAAACTTTGAAAACACAATATGAAGCACCTGTGGATTGGCAGGCAAGCTGGGGGAATCAGTCTTAATAAGGTGTTACAGCTGGGAGTCAGGGACGAGCTGAGCTGTTGACCATTCTGACTTTGGTCATGCTGAATTTTTCTATTTGTGTAAAAGAAACCCATTAATTAAATAGCCTTAGATTCTAAACAGCAGGGAGAAAAAATCAATTAGAACACCTTGGGGAGAGAAAAAATTGGGAAAATTTCATTATCAGATAGCCAACATTTCTTGAGAGGGAAGGTTAGGAATGACCTCTCCATGTCACTAACTAATGATATCCCCCCCAAAATCAAGAAGAAACCACTGCTTGCAGCCAAGCCATTTGATGCTTTAAAAAAAACTCTACAGGCAGTAACAATTCTAAACAGGTCTTGATTTCTTCAGGCCAAAGAAAAACGCACAAACTAGCCAGTGCAAACAAGAGGTAAACAAGTTCACCACTCTTTTGTCATTTGTTTTGCCAGTATTTCTTATGTTTTTCCAGGTTCTGAATTAAATATGGACTTTCCAATAAGAGTAAATAGAAATAATGGCAGTTGCTGCAGTTGAGATTTCAGTTCAGAGTTGCTTATTTTTGAATACTGGGGGAAATGACCAGAATGGCTTTAGAAATCTTCCATGCAAGTAAGGCAGGTTACCATGGTCATCATACTTACTCTCCTATGCTTCTGCAGCCTTTTATCCATCTTGTAGTTGGATGGATACTTTTAAAACATAAATTATTTTAATTTAATTTAATTTTATTTTTTAGTAGAGACGGGGTTTCACCATGTTGGCCAGGATGGTCTCGATCTCTTGACCTCGTGATCTGCCCACCTCAGCCTCCCAATGTGCTGGGATTACAGGTGTGAGCAACTGTGTCTGGCCAAAAAAGAAAAAAAATACAAAAATTAGCTGAGCATGGTGACACACACCTGTAGTCCTAGCTACTAGGGAGGCTGAGGCAAAAGAATCACTTGAACCTGAGAGGTGGAGGTTGCAGTGAGCCGAGATTGTGCCACTGAACTCCAGCCTGGTGACAGAGTGAGACTCTGTCTCAAAAACAAACAAACAAACAAACAAAAAAACCCCCGTAAATTATAACATGCCATTCCTCTGCTCAAGTCCCTCTAGGGATATTCCATTCTAGAATAACATGTAGAATCCTGATGGTGCACTCCACAGTCATTATCTTGTCCCTGGATTCCTGTCCTGCACTCTCTTGCTATTCCTTTCCCCTACACTGTCCTAAATAACATGTAGAATCCTGAAGGTGCACTCCACAGTCATTATCTTGTCCCTGGATTCCTGTCCTGCACTCTCTTGCTATTCCTTTCCCCTACACTGTCCTCCTCCTCCTTGATTGACAAGTATGCTAGCGTCTCAGGTTATTTGCATGTACTTCCTTCACATGGTCCTTTCCTCAGTTCTTCTGGGTTTCTACTTCAGGTGCTTCCATGATGGGACCTCTCTGACCACCCAATATGAAATTGTACCCCTCAATCACTTTATAATCTCCACATAAAGCTTTAACTTTCTTCATCCTGACATTGCAGCAAATAAGAATTTTTCTTATTGTCTCCCTCTCTCTTTCCCACTTAGACAAGAATTGGTCTGTTTTGCATCACACTCTATTTCTGTGCTTGGTACACAGGAAGGTTTCAATAGATATTAATATTTATTGAGTGAGTAACATAATCTAGTCGACTAATCTTTCTGTTCAAGCATCCATATGATGTCTTTTTTGATGTAACATAGTTCAATGAATGTATTTGCATAGTAGTGTGCCCCTGTTTCCTCTTCTGTTTGAGGGTAGAGCCACAAGAAGAAAACTTCTACTTACTTATTGCATATTGCTTATCCCTGTACATTTATTATGTCATTATTTTTATTTACAACCATATTGTAAATAAGGCATTGTTGGTTTTATTTGATAAATGAATAAATGAAGATGTTGACAGTTGAAATGGTTTATCCAAATTCACAGAGCTAACAAAAGGTAGGATTCTTTAGATTGAGAGGCACAACAAAAAAAGTGAAAGATAATCCAAAAATTGTAAAAAAGATTTTAGCAACCCATATAATTGGCAAAGGCTTAATATGGAGAAGAAATACAGAACACTTATAAATCAACTAGAAGAAGTTAGACAGCCCTATAGAAAATGGAGTAAAGGTTATGAATAGGCAATTTATAAGATAAAAGTTATGAATGGTTGATAAACAGATGATGTTTCACCTGACTGGTAATTAGGAAACTGCAAGTTAGAACTATAAAATATGGGCCAGGTGTGGTGGCTCACGCCTGTAATCCCAGCACTTTGGGAGGTAGAGGTGGGTGGATCACCAGGTCAGGAGTTTGAGACCAGTCAATTTGAGACCAGCCTGGCCAACATGGCAAAACCCCGTCTCTACTAAAAATACAAAAATTAGCCAAGCGTGGTGGTGCGTGCCTGTAATCCCAGCTACTCAAGAGGCTGAGGCAGGAGAATGGCCTGAACCCGGGAGGCAGAGGTTGCAGTGAGCTGAGATCATGCCACTGCACTCCAGCTTGGGTGACAGAGCAAGACTGTCTCAGGGGAAAAACAAACAAACAAGCAACAAAAAACCCCTGCAAAACATCATTTCACATTCATCAGAACAGCGAGTTAGAAAGCCTAACAATTCCACTTGTAGGGAAATAGGAATGCACATATTAAACTCCTGCACACATGCACGAGGGAACATATCTAACAATATTCACTATAGCATTGTTTTAAGACCCCCAAACTAAAAATAACCAACATCTCCATGGATAGAGTAAGGGATATACAAATTGTCAAATAGCCATAGAATGGTATGCTATTCAAATTTAAATGGATGAACCAGATCTACATATTAATAAATCAGCTTTGATACATTTCACTACCTAGTGAGCAAAGAAAATTTTCAGAAAGATTCATATGGCATGACACCATTTATATAAAATTCAGAACACGAATAAATACTACATAGTAAACATAAAAATATACATGGGAAGGATGCATACCAACTTCAAGAGAATAGTTATCTCTAAAGTACAAAGGAGCAAAATAGGATAACATAGAATTTTAAATCTCTATAATCTTCAACTTCTTAACAAAGTAAAGTCTAAAACAAATATGACAAAGTATTAACATTCTCTAAATTTAGATATATATACCTGCTATTTGTTGAACGTTTTATTTACGTTTGATTATTTAAAAAGAAAGATTATAAATACGTGATGGAACTTCTGTAGAACCCAAATCTTTCTGCTTTCAAAGCTGGAAAGCTTTTCACTACCTAACCTGCAGAAGAGATACCTAGCCCTGCTTTATAGTATTTCTCTTATCAATAGTGTCAGGAATATGGTTAGACACCAGTGTCACAATGGTTAGTTATTGATTGGTCACATCCTGAGAGGGTCTTGATCTGTTTCAGGTTATATACAAGGTGGTCAAATAGTGGGATTGCTGGCAAAATAATGAATGCTTTATTTGCACCCTCCAGGGTCAGATGGATTGAGACATAGGTGCTAGACTTGGATGTGTATACTTGCCAGAGACCCCATACTTCAGAGGTTTTGTCATCACTCTAAACATAGGGCTTTGCGCAGGCACCTTTTCTCATTTTGCTACTGCTATGTAAGGCAATAGATGAAGAACTTTTGGCTACTTTGTGAAGTCCAGTTAGTTGCTCTGTCTTTGCTACTAGGTTTTTCACAAGAGCATGAATTTCTCATGTAAGTCTTAATGAGTGCTTAAGAAGCATCCTGGTTTGCCATGACAGCCTACAGAATTAGGTTTCTGAATAAATAATGGGCCTCGACTCCAGTAAATGGAGATCACTGGCCCTGGCCAAAACCCAGTGCTCCTGGCCATTTCTTCTTCTCTTTGCACAAAATTATGGTTGAGTTAGGAAACTTTAGGGTTTAGTGTTGGGGTTTACAGATCTATATAAACCCTTTAATTCCTAGCCCTACTGTGATACCTGGTATGATTGAATATCTCACAAAAAATAGGAGGCATCTAAATGACAGCAAAAAACATATGTGGCAAAAAAATTCCATGAAACATTTCCTCTGAAGCAGTAAATTTTGTCTTTGAATCATTCTTCCCCCAATGGTTTTGTAGAAATTTAACTGCATATTAATAATTTATTTTCCTTCTCTGCTAAGTTCTTTGACCCTCAAGTAATACTTCGTACAATCTTAATATTTATATTTTCTGGCATATTCAATATTGTACTCTAAGATATTTTCTGAAGCAGCCAATATGATTAATATTTATTTAGTTTTCTATATGAACTACTTAAATCTCAACATAGAAAACTGATATATTGAGATAACATATCAATAATAAATGAAAAGAAAGGATAATGAATTAGACATGTGGTAAATAAGAAAAAAAAACTATCATATTTGAGAGTTATCCTAAGTCAATTTCTTTGTGGTTTAGAATGACATGAAAAATAGTGCCAAGAAATAGCTTCATCTTATCTACATCTTAAGTGTAAAAGTCAACATGTATTTTTATTGCTAAAATGTAAATATCTAAATATGATAATGATGACAGTGAAACTAAGATTCATATAAAAGTGTTTTGGGGGCAAATAAATTTTAGTGGTGTGATTTGTTTTATTTTAGACTGAAAGTTTATTAATTGAACAGCTTCAGATTTTATAAAGAATAGGCCTGGTAGATAATGTTGATGTAAATAGTATTGTGAGTGCTATCCTTCTTGGAAAATGGTTATTAAAATTCATTAGAAGTAGCTCTTGCTTGTCAGATGATTGTATGAAAGTTTCCAGAAAGAATGGGGTAGATAAAATATGTGATAAAATAAATAATAATGTATAAACCAATGAATTGTCTAGATAGCATGAAAATTCTCATATTTCAAAGAAATGCTACAAAAGAAATTTAACAGTCTCTACATGACAACTAGAAGTTATAACTATATTCATAAAATGATAAATATATATGATCTTTCTTTATAAAAAAACCAGTGTAATACTATAGCTTCTACAGTCCCCTTTTTCTGAAGATTACCTTCCCTCAAGCATAGGGTTGAGGTTCTAGCAGCTATGATTGTGTTGGGGGCCCTGTCACTACCAGCCCTCTCACCTGTAACACTTGATTGGCTCATGAGTAGACATCTGATCCAAAGTGGATCAATCAGTTTCTGTCATACAGAAATATAAACACGGAGCCAGACATTCTACCTCAATCTATATTGACAGGATAAAAAGAAGTAATGTAGATCAGGGAGCTATGGAATCAGCCATATTCCATCATGGGCATGGAGAAACAGCAAAAGGCACTTTGTGGAGGGAGGAGAATGAAGCAGACAGGAAGAGAAATGCAGAGGTCAAGAACATACATCTTCCACAGATGGACCAAATAAGTGTCCTCCCCATGGAAACAACTCCTAAAGCAAAAGGAGCATGTTTTTGAGATTCTTTTATTTATGATACATTAACATTTATAATTTGTGAGTGACAAGTAGGTAGAACTGGCCTGTACCATTATCTCTTCTTACCATCTTCTGTTTGAAAAACCTATTGAATATTATGCTTTTTATGCTGGTTGCTTTATATGTATATCATTAACTCTTCATGAAGTACAGGTTAAAATCACCATCCATATTTTACAGCTGAGTAAAACAAGACTGAGGGCCTTTATATAACTTGCCCAATCTCATGTAACTGACTGCAGATGGCCAAACTGAGACTCACGCTCTGGTCTTTCTGACGCCCGAGACTACGCCCTTAGCTATTATGTTATGCTTGAATCTGGAGGCAGCAACTGGTGTCTTCTGAAAAGGAGAGAGGGAGATCTTTTTCCTTTATCTACATGAACGGTAAGTTCAGCTTACTCTGTATACCGTGCATGATGTTCTGAGCTCTGAATGACAGAACGAGGTTTGGAGGAGGTTATAGGCAGGCTTTGTGTTCTTAGCAAAACTGGACACACACACTGTGTGCATGTGTAATATATGTGTGTGCACACCTGTGTATGTGTTGTAGAAGGGTGGGTAAGGAGGAGACCTTTTTACAGAAGTAGAAAACACTTAACGCTTTTAGTTACCATCATTTAACATTCTCTTATCTGTGAGATGGTAGAGTTAAATTAGAATGAAAAGTCATATGGTACTTCATGGGAAGGCACTGTAAAATAGTGTGTGTGTTATAGGAAGGGCCTACAAAGAGAACAAAAACAGAAATGCCTGGGAAGGGATATGGCAATGCCAACTTTATTGATTGCAGAGAAAATGAAAACATTTAGTAAAATGGTGTATAGGTTCTCATAGGGCATAAGCCTAAAGTCAATTAGTTTGGACTTTGAAGGGATTTTGCTGAATATGAGAAATGGGTTCCAATGGAAATTTTAATTAGGACCCCAAAACACATTGGCATACTTACTGCCAAAAATTCACCACGTATTGCAAGCTTAGGAAGATTGGATGGACTTTATTTCAGCTGGGTAAACATCACTGCAGCCATTTTACCCCATTGGAAGACCTAGAAGAAAACAGAATTTTGCAGTAGGAGAGGAGATCTGAAGAGGGGACTAACATTTATATGGAGTGGGAAAACAATGACGGGTTTTTGGTATTGTTTATATGCTGTGTGAGGAGCACACAGAATTGAAGACTGGTAGTTTTGTGAATTTGAAAGCCACTGAACAGCTTTAGCAGCAATTGGAAAGTGAAATGCAGGAGTCAGCATAAAGAGAGAAGACCAGTCTTCTTTTCATCTTGCCATTTCATTATAGATTTTTATCCAATCAATACACCAAGAAATTCTGAATTACCTTTTTTGTTTTTTTTTTTTTTTAAAGGAAGGGCACTTGGGTTACAGGAGAGGAGGAGGGAGGGAGAGAAATGTTTTTGCTGACTTTCATAATATTCTTGTACAAATATTCGTTTTTTTAAATTGGATTTTCAGGCTTAGGTGGGAAAGTAAACATGGCCCATCAATTCCTCTCTCCATATTCCCCTTCTATATGAAAAGGATTTGAAAAAATTTTCCTTGTGCTCATAAGATTCCAATTGCTTTGAGCTATGTATCTCCATTAGGTAGAATTGTTCACCCTGAGCCCCTCTAGGCTGTTGATTGCAGGAATTTCTCTGGTTGGCTACATTTCAAATCTGTCAGAGCCAGTGATGTATTCCAGGTGCAGCCAAGTGTGAATGCTGTTAAAGCTATTGGTTCAGATGACCTTGATATTGGGTCTCTTCATGACTGCAGCTCAAGTTTTCTATTCTGCTGGTTTCTTACTTCTTCCTCTATTTGCTGCTGACTGTTCAAAAGCTGGGCTTGTTTGATATGCTTCCAATTTTTATAAAATTATAGTAATTCCCTATAGAATCCTGTGTTTTCAGTGTCCCATTAGATAAACAATCAGGAGAAGAGTTTAATTTGCTTATTATAGTTAACTCTCATCCAAATAAAGTACACCTCATGGGACCCTATTCTCAATGATGGAAAATTCAGTGCCTCCACAAAGGTATTTTATGGCTATTTTTCCAATTTATCAGTTAGGATACTTTGGGTTGCCAGTAATACAATATTCAACTAATAATGACTTAAACAATAAAGATATCTATTATTTTATATAAAACAAAGTTCACAGGTAGGGGATTCCTGGGTATATTGCGTGGGTCCAATATTTACTGGGGGTAACACCTATGAAAGATAAAGAGGAAAAGTATCAGGAGGTCAGAGAAGTCCTTCTGACTGTAGGTCAGATCTGATACCTGTGAAAGTAAAAGTTAAAGAGAGGAGGATGGGTAGGAAGAGCCTAAAACTCCAGTGAGGCTCTGAGAAATCAGACTGAGCCTAATGGGGAGCTCTGCTGCAAATATGGCCCAGAGCACAGTCCAATTTCGAGCAGAAATGACCGGGCCCTAGTGTCTCACTGTGCTCAGCTATTGGCTGAGACTTCCTGGAAGAGGTTAGCCTTAGGTCTGGTGCTACCAAGGATTGTTTGCAGCTGGGGGCTGTCAGCTAACTGCACTCCTCACAGCTGATCAGCAAGTTCTTTCTTGAATGGAGATCCGAACTGCAAACCTCCATACCTGTCACATAGAGTTTAATTCAGCAGCGCAGTTACATGATCCAGCTACTTTCCAAATTTCCATTTGGTCAGACTTAGCATGCTGGTATTCATCTTCAGATTTATCTCTTCGCTGTCTAAAAATGACTGTCAACAGCCTCATCTCCACACAACTGTACGAAACCAGGAAGGACCTCACATGACTGTTTGTAAGGGAGAGAGATCTTCCTCTAAAACTGCCAAGCAGACTTTCCTGTCAGTGCCATAGGCCAGCTTCGTGTCATGTACCCATGCTTTATCTGAAAGGGAGGCTAGGAGAGTGAACGTCTAGCTTTTGTAATCTTTATAATAGGATGTGGGTTATACCAGCAAGTAGGAAGGGACATGGCAGGAAGGTGGTGGGGGTAGCTGCCGGGTAGGTAAACCACCAGTGTCTGCCACCCTAAATATGGCTAATGGGGCACGTCATAATTTTATGCCCACAAATTCAGATTTTAGAAGTTATAAATTGAGACTTGTTAGATTGGCAGGTTCTTTTGCTTATCTTGCATGCCCCAAATATTCCCATCCCTTCCCTCAGCCAGCAGCATGAAGGCTTTACTGCAGTCTTTCTTCAGATCATTTCTTACTTTTCTTTTATTGTTGTCATGGTTCTGTAGTTTACTAAATGCCTACGTGAACAGATATCCAACCAAACCATTTAGACTAATGTTTTGAAAGGACTTGTGAAAAGTCTGATTACTCAGTGATTGTAAATCTCTCATTTTAAGCTTTCAGTTTACCATGCAGGTTTCTCTAGTGCTAGAAAGCCACAGAGACACTTAAGGGCTGAAAAGAAGAGTGGTAAAAATACTGCATAGTGTGAAAAATACCTTTACAGGGTACTTATTTGGCTATAAACTGAGGTCCCTAATGTCTTTCTCATCTCTCCTATATTCCTGTATACTCTAGCTTGCTTCTTCATTGAATCTATAATTTTCAGCACAGAGATAGCAAGCTCCACTTAACTGCTTTTTGAATGTGGGAAAGCTATGCAGCCTTTCTGAGCATTAGTCTCCTAGTCTGTATGTTGAGATAAAAGTGTCCCTTGTATGTGGGTGCCATGTGTAAAAGATACAAACAACATATATTTTATCTTATTATAAGGTGAGGTGTAGGCCAACAATTGTCATTAGACAAAACAAGGAACAGAAATAGAAAAGTTTACTCTTGCTGAATGAAAATAAAATAATGTACTTATTTTCATTCAGATTTTACTGTGCTCCTACTATGTTTTTAGTGCTCCGGGCATTGTTTTTAGCACTTAATATGCAGTGTTAGCATGGACACAGAGGGGAACAATGCACACTGTGCTTTTTGGAGGGAGGAGTGTGGGAGTAGGGAGAAGATCAGGAAAAACAATTAACAGGTACTGGGCTTAATACCTGGGTGATGAAATAATCTGTACAACAAACCCCCATGACACAAGTTAACCTATGTAACAAACCTGGCACTTGTACCCCTGAACTTAAAAGTTAAAAAAAAAAGATACAGTGTTAGAGAAAAGATGTTTCCTATTAGTGGCATTTACATTCAAGTGGGGGAAAAGACAAGAGATGCTTGTATTTTAAATACCTTCAAATACAATGCCGGTTGAATTAATTTCTTCGGTCATTTAATTATTAAGGTACTTTTGAAATAGTTATTTAAAAATTACACTTGACATTATTTTCATTATAATAAAAGTATTTCATAGAAGTTTTAGAAAATAAAGATTAAAATCATCTAGTGGCTGGGTGCAGTGGCTCACACCTGTAATCCGAGCACTTTGAGAGGCTGAGGTGGGTGGATCACTTGAGGTCAGGAGTTCAAGACCAGCCTGGCCAACATGGTGAAACCTCTTCTCTACTAAAAATACAAAAGTTTGCCAGACATGGTGGCCTTCACCTGTAAGCCCAGCTACTCCAGAGACTGAGGCAGGAGAATTGCTTGAACCTGAGAGGCAGAGGTTGCAGTGAGCTGGGATCACACCACTGCAATCCAGCCTGGGCGACAGAGTGAGACTCTATCTCAAAAAAAAAAAAAAAAAAACAAACAAACCAAAACAACAACAACAATGAAAAACTATCTATAATCCCATAATATAGAAAACCATGGCTATCATTAATGTGTGTATGTATCTGTGTGTGTCCATTTCATATGTTTTTGTTTATATAGATACATGGGCCAATGTAGTTTTCTAAAAACAATCGATATCATTCTATAAACTGCTTTTCCTTACATTTAAAAATATTTGTGAAGAACATGATTTCTGCTATTCCAAATCAAGAATAGATATGCTGCAATTTAACTAGTATCCTATCATTAGGCCTCGAGGCTTAAAAAAATTGTTTAATAACACTATGATAAATAGCCTTGATTATAAATATTGGTATGTATATCTGATTATCTCTTTGGGATAAATTTCTGGAAGTAGTAATATGAAACCAAAGTCTATTAAACATATACAGATTATGTATATATAATCTCAACTATCCTTTCACAGAATATAATTAAATCAAATTTTAATTTATCAGTGTTTATATCCCTGCATCCTTTGTAGCATTAGGTACTTAAAAAGAATCTGGCTGGGTGTGGTGGCTCACACCTGTAATTCCAGCACTTTGGGAGGCTGAGGCGGGCAGATCACGTGGTCAGGAGATGGAGACCATCCTAACAGGGTGAAACCCCCTCTGTACTAAAAATGCAATAAATTAGCCAGGCGTGGTGGTACACATTTGTAGTCCCAGCTACTCGGTAGGCTGAGGCTGGAGAATAGCTTGAACAAGGAAGGCAGAGGTTGTAGTGAGCCAAGATCGTGCCACTATACTCCAGCCTGGGCAACAGAGAAAGATTCCGTCTCAAAAAAAAAAACAAGAAAAAAAAAAAAAGAATCTTAGCCCAATTTGCTAGAGAAAAGTTATATAATTGGTTTAATTTTAATTCATTTGATGTTAAATAAGTCAAATACTTTTTAATATATATGTTGTTCACTTGTCTAGTAACTTGCCTTTTACATTTTACCCATATTTATTCATCTTTTATTTTTTTCTTTGTAAAAAGTTCTGCATATAAAATATAAATAGCTATGACCATATTATATATTTTAAATTATTTTTCTGGTGTTTCCTTTGCCTTTGATAGTATTTTTGACATTAAGAAGATTGTCAAACATATTCATATTTACCTTTATTTTTGTGTGGTTGCTTTTATGTTTAAAAATTATTTTCCGCATTGATATCAGAAACGATTTCTCTATATAAACTTGACGTTCTTTTGCTTTTTATAAAAGCAATAATCTAGTGGGAATTATTTTCTAATAGGAGGAGTTTTTGGTTGATCAATTGTTCTGCTATATATTATGCATTTTTAATTTATTTATTTTACTTACTTGGTTTGGAGTAGGTTTTTCTTTCTTCACTGATTTTAAACTGTCTACCTTTATTGCCTACTAGATTCCTATGCAGATTTAGCTCTCAACAGTTCTCTCATGATTTGTTAATCACATGGGATAAAACTCTTTGAACTGTTATATTTTTGATAATGTATTTAAATACTTGATAGTGCAATTTCTCTTAATTCATTTTATTTCTTTAAAGTTGTCTCTGTAGGAATGCAAGCTAGTATAGTGTAAATGTCAACATTATTCTTAGATAACAAGAACTGTAACTGCAGCAGTTTTGAAACGAAGGAGAGTAGATAGGAACTTTGGGACGATGCGGCACTTTGGCTGGACCCAGAATGGTAAATGTGATTTGTCTTGGCAGAGAGGAAAGAGAAAGGGGATTCCAAATTGTAGGGAAAGCCTGAGCAACACCCAGAATAATGAACAAGCATTATATAGTGGGTGATGGGAGAGGGAAATGTGGAAGGGACTCAATATTTGTTGAATGCCTACGGACTGTCAGTTACCATGGTGAGAATCTTATGAATAACTTTGAGGTCGGTTGAATCCTCATACTTTGACTCCTGTGTATATTCAGTGCTTTGCTTTCCATCTGTTCCAATTTGTATGTAGAACTCAGTATTTCTTGGAATTTCTGAAACAGAATTTAGTGACACAAAACTTGTATTGGTCAATCAATGCAACCAATCAGTTTCTTGACCTCAACACCATATATTCTGGACTGAAAAATCCATTGTTGTAAGGTACTGTCCTGTGCATTATAAGATGTTTATCCCTGACTTCCACCCACTAGATGCCAGTAGCAATGCTGCCCCTAGCTGGGACAACTAAAATTGTCTCCAGACGTTGCCAAATGTTCCTTAGGGAGCAAAATCAACTCCAGCTGAGAAATACAGATTCTACCAAAGAAAGGAAAGTTGGTGGAGGTTTTTAAAATTTTTTTCTGAGACAAAGTCTCGCTCTGTTGCCCAGGCTGGAGTGTAGTTGCACGATCTCATCGCACTGCAACCTCGTCCTCCCAGGTTCAAGCAATTCTCCTGCCTCAGCCTCCTGAGTACCTGGGATTACAAGCACTCACCACCACAACTGGATAATTTTTTGTATTTAGTGGAGATGAGATTTTACCATGTTAGTCAGACTGGTCTCTAACACCTGACCTCAGGTGATCCACCCACCTTGACCTCCCAAAGTGCTGGGATTACAGGTGTGCACCACCACGCCTGGCCAGTGGAGAGTTTTATGTTGCAAAGTGCACAACAAATGAGTATCACTTTTTGATTTCCTTCCTAAAGTCCACATTTGGCTTCTCTGCAACTAGGTTTGTGCTTTTATTTTTGCTTAATCTATTGCAAGGTTTCTCAACTGACACTACTGACATTCAGGCCAGACAATTCTTTGTTGAAGGGAGCTCTCCTATGCATTGTGTGATGTTTAGCGGCATCCTCAGGGAAGGGACCTGGTAGATGGCAATTGAATCGTGGGGGTGGGAATTTCCCGTGCTGTTCTTGTGATAGTCTCACGAGATCCGATGGTTTTATAAAGGGGAGTGCCCCTATACAGGCTCTCCTGCCTGCTCCCCACGTAAGACTTGCCTTTGCTCCTCCTTCACCCTCCGCCATGATTGTGAGGCCTCCGCAGTCATGTGGAACTGTGAATCCATTAAACCTCATTTTCTTTATAAATTACCAGTCTTGGATATTTCTTCATAGCAGTATGAAAATGGACTAATACAACAACCCAGTCTGTCTGTCTCCAAACATTGACAAAATTGATCCTAGTAGAGAACCAGCAATGTAGACCATACCAAAGACAGTATGCTTGTAGTTTTTTCCGCAAAACCCACAAAATACAGCTTAGAAACCCTCTACTTTTCTTTTTCTTTGAAGTGCCTTTTTGATTACTATGCAGTTGGTTTTGGTTGTTTTTCTTAGGCTGTCTCAGGGATGCCCCATTCAGAACTATCGTTTTGGGCCAGATAATTCTTTGTTGTATGGAGCTGTCCTGTAGATTGTAGGGTGACTAGCCTCTACCCACCAGATGCCAGTAACACCTCACCACCCATCCACAGTTGTAACAACCAATACTGTCTATAGATACTGTCAAAGGTCTCCTGGAGAACAAAATCGCCCTTGGTTGACAATCACTCCTCTATTTCTACTTATCTTTCTCTATATCCTAGTTCTTCTTTTCAGCCTTTTCTTGTAGAAGAAAGGCATATTTCCTTCATTTTCTTACTCATAGACATTGAGTGATAATTTTTCTTGTTACTGTTACTTAAATATGATTATGGAAATGTACTATCTCAAGTGGTTTAATTGTTGCATTTTTTAAAACAAATATAGCATTGCCCCTAAGAATAATTCTGGAAAATAACATATAGTCTAACTTGCTACACATTTATCATTTTTCCTCTGAGTTAACATCCCTAAGCCATTTGAGCTTCTATTATAGTTCTGCTATAGATTGCCTTTGCATTAAATTTGCACACACTTTTCTGTATCACTAAATCTGAACTTGTAGAGAACCCCAAGACAAGCCAAGCATATTGCCTTACACAAAATTACTATACTGAAATTTAAAAATATGTAAATATTGGAATCAAGCACTTCCTGGTGAAAATACAACTTAATTTCTCTTTAACCAGATTTAGGGACCTTCGGCAAGTTAGCTTCTCTGACTTTGCTTCATCCTCTGCAAAACACAGGTAAGATTACCTTCTGAGTGGGTTTCTTACAGATATTAGAGATTGTGAGATAAAGCGCCAGGTATGTATCACTCAAAAATGTTGACAATTGTTATTGATTGTATCAAGAGATATTGAGGTCTACATTTCAAAAAACCTTTAAAGTCCGTACTTTAAAACGTAAATACCTATACCTAGAGCCTTTACTTCTTTCTTTCCCATATTTTCTGACTTAATTGTAGTCACAACTGAGGCAGGCTGAGGAAAAAAGATTGGTGCCTTAATTTTTCTCGATTTTGCCAGAAATAACTAATTCTAATCTTTTCATGAACACTGAATTTTAAAGTTTACTCAGCATCATTGTGAGGATGTCTTTTTACAGATGTGAGAAGCACACTGCCTCTAAATAAGGCATAAGAGGTAGAATTATAAATGGAATTAGGAAGAGTTTTACTAAAATTGGTTCTTACGGCAAAAATGCTGTTTGATTGGTTTTGATGTTTTTCCCAGTAGATGAATTTTTCTGTCACCTTAATTTTTTTCACAGATATATGTGTACATATATGGTTTTGACCTTCCCAGGACCAACTGAATTAAAATAAAACCTGATGAAAATAAAAGCAAAGAATAAAAGGAAAACCAACCAGTTACATTGCAAAATCTGTATAAATGCAGAATGCACTTTCTTGTCATTGAAAAGGGCTGTTTTGTTCAATTTATTATACAAGGAGGCATATTCCCCTAGATTAGACGAGGAAGTATTACCACAAGGCTTGGGTATACAGTTTTCGTTATCACAGAATTTTAGAGGTGACAGGGACCCCTAAATTAATTAACACAACTATCTCATTTTATGAGTGGAGAAATTGAGGCCTAGAGAAGGCAAGCGATTTTCTCAGAATTTTAACCAAGTGTTAGTGACAAAACACATACAAGGACTGGTTCCCAGTGAGTCAGACGTCCTGCTCTGTTGGTGACATCATTCTGATAAAAATAGAATCATGGAATCTTCTAAAAAAATCTAGCATTTATTTTCTAATGAACTAAAAAAAGTGGAGAATGAGAGTGGAAATAACTTTAAGAATTGTTGTGGCACCAACTGCCGGAGGGTGTGGGGGAGAAACTTTTGACTGGATAAGCATGAAGCTATGCTTCACTTTAGTACTATTTGAAAGCTAGAAAAGCACCATTGTTGTCTTCTACCAAGCGTTTTAGAGAAGACAAATGGACATAGCAGACTACAAAATTAACACAGGAACAGGAAATCAAATACCACATGTTCTCACTTATAAGTGGGAACTAAATGATGAAAACTTATGAACACAAAGAAGGAAACAGCAGACACTGGTGTCTATTTTATGGGGGACGCTGGAAAGAGGGAGAGGAGCAGAAAAGATAATTATTGGGCACTGGGCTTAATACCTGGGTAATGAAATAATATGTACAGCAAACCCCCGTGACAGGTGTTTACCTATGTAACTAAACCTTCACATATACCCCAAACCTAAAATCAAAGTATTTTAAAAAAGAAATCAAACTTTAACCAATATATAACATTTGCTTTTTCTTCACAAATTCTCTCACTCTCTCATTGGGGAGGCCTCATTTTTATTAAGGAACAGACACAATATTGAAAGTTTACCAGTATTATTTAAGAATTAGTTGTCTCTTCAAATGGCCAGTATGTTTCCAATACTTCCTTATGTGTATTCAATACTGCATAACATTAACATGCCTGGAATCTTCTAGTAGCCTGGTACAACTTTGCAACTTAAACATCAATAAAACTCCTTGCGTCTTTGTCCAGGTTTTCTTGGTTGTTTCTCTGTGTCTCTCTTTTGTTGATTTAACTTGTATTCCTCAGCCATTAGTACCAGATCTTCTGGAACACTCTGATTTTCCCTTTCCAGAATTTTAATCAATTCACTAGCCATTTTCGAATCTCTCTGAGTGATGAGAGAAACTGATGTGCCCGTCCTTCCTGCCTGTCCAGTGCGCCCTACTCTGTGGATGTATTCTTCTACATTCAGTGGGAAATCGTAATTATAGACATGTGTGACATCATTAACATCAAGGCCTCTGGCTGTTAAATCAGTTAAATCGGTTGCAAGCAGTAGCTTTATGTTTCCACTTTCAAAGTCCTCAAATGCTCGTTCTCGGTCACTCTGATCTCTGTTGCCATGCAGTGCTTCTGCAGATACGCCTAGGATATTGAAGTCGCTCGATAAGTCATCAGCAATACATTTTCGGCTGACAAACATGATGACTTTGTCGTTTGGCATCAGGTTCTCTATGAATTCTTGGACGAAAGCTCGTTTTCCTTTTTCTGTGGTAACGATTATATTTTGCTTCACTGCATTTGCGGTAGTGAGATTCAGAGTACCAAGATAAACCATCATAGGATCTTTCAAATAAGAACGTGCCAGTCGATGAACGGTATCTGGCCAAGCTGCACTTGTCATGACAGTCTGCCGGTCTGGGCGCACATCCAATAAAATCTTCATTATCTGGGGTTCAAATCCCATATCCAGCATTTTATCTGCCTCATCCATAACTAAGTAGGTTACGCTTCTTAGGCTGACAGAGTTATTCATCTGTAGGTAATTCAGCCTCCCAGGAGTGGCCACAATGATATCCACACCTTTCCTAATGTCTTCTATTTGCTCTTGTCTGTTTCGACCACCATATATGCAGATGCTTTTAAGACCTTCATATGAGTACTTTGAACATTCAGCTTTCACCCGAAGAGCCAACTCTCTAGTGGGTGTAAGAACCAGCATCCCAGGACCATTCCTTTGCTCTCTAGCTATTGGTTGAGAATCAAGATGAATAAACCCAGGCATTAAATAGGACAACGTTTTCCCCGTTCCAGTTTGCGCAATTCCTATAAGATCTATTCCTTGTAGAATAATTGGCCATGCTTGGGATTGAACTGGTGTTGGCTTTGTAAATCCTGCCCTTCGTATGCTTTTCAAAAGATCAGGGTGTTGCCGAAAAGCGTCTTCAAACGTACAAGCGGGTTTGGGGATGACACGCTTTTCACCGTTTTTCAAGTCATCACACGTTACATCGCAATTTTCCTTTCTCCATTTAATCACCTGCATTTCAGACATGGAGCTTGTTGCCTTGGATTCTATGTAAAAGTTTTTCTTAATTGGTGGTAGATCTGCCCATTTGCTCCTTTCCCTCTCCAGGCGGACTGCCCTAATTCGATCCCAATCTAACGATGGCCGCGCTTCTCTAACACTGTCATTTCTGCGTCCATTTCTTCCAATAGGGGGTTGGAATGCAGCATTAGTAACGCTGGATTCTGAGGTGTAGCTTTCTTGTTTTCTAATAAGAGTCTCTATGGCTGCTTTGGCGTTTGCTTTCATTTCCCTGTTACCAAAAATGTTTACTTCTGCTTCAGATGCCCCCTTTACGATGTGTATTGAGGTGTTTGTTGACTGTTCTAGGGATTTTATTTTGTATCCGCAGCGACCAATTACCGCACCAACCATATCGTTCTTTATCTTAAAGCTCAGTGGTGGTTCACCGGAGCCAGCTGCTCTAGGTCCCCGAGGGCCTGAGGGGCCGCTCCAGCCCCTGCCTCTGCCGCCTCTGCCGCCATCCCAGCAGGCCCCAAGATCTCTTGAATTAGACTCCGCCCTCTTGCACCCTGGGGCCCGGTGGGACATTGTGGGATCGCGGGAGTATCAGCACTGGCTTTTCGCCTACATACGGTTGGGAAGGTTGGGAAGGCAGGTCTGCGGCCGCTTCTCCGTTGCCCTCTGCAGCAACGATGGCGGCGGTGATTATTTCCGGGTGGTAGACGTGGTACGCAGCCGTTCCCTACGGAACCAGTGTTTGACGTGCAGGGGCGAGGCTTCGACGGCCTGACCAATCACAGGGCCGGGACTGGGGTGAGGTCAGCAGGCGTCTGTGACGCAAATTTAAAGAGGCACTCACTCTCCGGGGCTGACCCTGCCGGCACCGTAAGAGTAAGCGCAGCTGTAAGTTCTGTGTCCTGGCTACCCTTGTCACTCTTCTCGTGATAGTTCTGGCTCAGCTTGAGAGCAGCCTTGAAGCAGGCCTTAAACATGTATACCGTATACACATTGTCCTTTAGATAAGGCATTTATTTCTCTAAGAGAAAAAAAGTAGTGGATTTAAAGAAGAAAATTTACTTATTAATATGTCTGTGAGTCTATTTATTTTGGCAGATTTCTTCTGGAGTGAATACAATACTTTGTCAAGATAAATCCATCACTTCCCTGTCCTCTAGTGGAAACTGGCCTTTTTTATTTATTTATTTATTTTTTGAGACGGAGTTTCGCTCTTGTTACCCAGGCTGGAGAGCAATGGCGCGGTCTCGGCTCACCGCAACCTCCGCCTCCTGGCTTCAGGCAATTCTCCTGCCTCAGCCTCCCGAGTAGCTGGGATTACAGGCGTGCGCCACCATGCCCAGCTAATTTTTGCATTTTTAGTAGAGACGGGGTTTCACCTTGTTGACCAGGATGGTCTTGATCTCTTGACCTCGTGATCCACCCGCCTCGGTCTCCCAAAGTGCTGGAATTACAGGCTTGAGCCACTAGTCCTAAATTACACTAATCAGAAATCTCTTAGGTGCACACTCTAGGGGTGATGGTTAGAAGAGAGGTAGAGTGCTGCCTGAGGTACTTCAGGGGCTGTTTTCAATGGTTTGTGACTTTTCTCAGTGCCTCTTCATTTTTTTCCTTCCCTGTGGTTTGATAGATTCTGAGACCCTAGCACTGGAAGGCCGTGTAGAACTCATTTATTAGGTACACGTAGAAGACATTCCAGCAGCAGTCTGGACTGAGGGACATCCAGCTTCTATTTAGACAGACTCAGAGTCAGGGAGCTCTCTTCATTTCAAGAACATCCATTCCATTATGAAGGTGTTTAATGGTCACAGAAGTATTTTTGAACCCAGATGTGCGGCTTCTTGCCCTTAAGTCCTTCTTCAGACTTCTGAAGTTATACAGAATAGGCTTGATTCTTCTGTAGCCTTGTGTACTTAAGGACCTGTCAAAGGTTTCTTTTCTTTTCCTTCTTTTTTTTTTGAGATGGAGTTTCACTCTTGTTGGCCAGGCTGGAGTGCGATAGCGCCATCTTGGCTCACTGCAACCACCGCCTCCGGGGTTCAAGTGATTCTCCTGCGTCAGCCTCCTGAGTAGCTGAGATTACAAGCACCTGCCACCACACCTGGCTAATTTTTTGTATTTTTAGTAGAGACGGGCTTTTTACCATGTTGGCCAGGCTGGTCTCAAACTCCTGACCCTCAGGTGATCCACCTGCCTCGGCCTCCCAAAATGCTGGGATCACAGGTGTGAGCCACTTTGCCTGGACTCTGTCAAAGGTTTCTGTGCACCAGGGCAACATTCCCAGTTCCTTCGACATTTCTTGCTATGACATGGTTTCCAAGACACACGTCATCCTATTCCCTCTCCACTGGAAATGGTTCATTGAGGACCATTTACAGTGTAGCACAAAGAACTAACAAGCACACAAAGAAATAAAAAATAACAAGCAAACAATCTGCAGAAATGGCCTTACTACTACTATTAGGGCATCTTGACTGAGAATGACAATTCTAATTTGACCTGAGAACTCCTGAGGCACAAAGTGGCTCGCAGTAACATGATAGGCATTTAAGTTCTTGCTTCTCTTACTTACTCAGTTTTTTTTTGTTTGTTTGTTTGTTTGTTTGTTTTTTAAATTTGCTTACCTAAAGGAAGACTGTATATGTATCCTTTTATAGTTACCTTTTTAAGTTTAGTCTACTGATAAGTCTGTTAAATATAATTTTAATGATTATTCTCTCATCCATCACATTGGCCTCTAGTTTCACGTCTTCTGCCAATTCAATGTCCATAGCATCTTTCTCTCTTCAGTCAGTCACTGATTAAAATTTGATCATGGTCTACTATACGACAGAAATCTGTGACGCATTGGGAGAAAACTTCTCTGTGTCAGTACTTTTTCTAAAAGATGCTATTTGAAGAAAAATATTTCTGGTCAAATACATTTGGGAAACACAGCATCGTCTATTCTCTGTTAAAGTCACAATACTTATTGGATATTCCAGCAGCTATGATAACTATAGACATTGAGAAAAATCAATTGTTTAATCCAAAGTTTCCTAAACAAATTTGCCGATGGATATCCTCATCAATTATTTAAATAAGCTGTTTATTTGGAATAATTTTAGATGTACAGAACAGTTACGGAAGTAATACAGAGAGGTTCCCATATAGCCTCAGCCAGTTTCAGTTTCCTCTAATCTTATCATATCACATTATCATGATACATTTGTCAAATATGAGAAAACACTAGTGGTGTGTTACCATTAACTAAATTCCAGACTTTATACTACAGTTTTCCATTAATGTATTTTTCTGTTTCAAGATCTATTCCAAGACACTATACTACATTTCATTATGCATGGTTTGTGAGAGTTTCTCAGTTTTTTTCTTATTTTTCATAATCTTTCCAGTTTTGAAGAGTAATGATCAGGAATTTTGTAGAATATCCTTCAGAAGGTATGCTTGATGTAACTTCTCAAGATTAGACTGAGGTTATGGGCTTTTGGGGAAAAAAAAAATCACAGAGGTGAAGAGCCCGTCTCATCACATCATATTGGGGAGATAGGTACCTGATGTCAGTGTGGCCCATCTTTGGTAATGTCAACCTCTGTCCCTTGGATATTTCATGTTATTCAGGTCTCACACACTGTAAAATTATTATTTCTCCTTTTCTATGCTCTCTTTTATGGAAATGAGCCACTAAGTCCAGACAACCCTCAAGGGCTCAGTCACCATTTAAATGCAATCCTTATTATTTATTTTATACAATTAATAACGTTCTTTGGAATGTAATTTAGAAAACACCGCTCTGGATAAATACAAATTACCTAACCATGTGTTTTTTTCCCCCCTCTGGTTATTCAAGCAGATGTATTCTGATCAAGTCGCATTACAACTCCTCCATACTTCTCCATGAGTTATATTAGGAATTTTAAGGCATTTTCAGTGTCTTCTAGTTTATGAACTATATTAAAAGGGGATTTGTCTAGTTACATGTGGCTTTTATCCCTTGAAGAATGTATTATGTTTCTCTGTCTTTATGCCTCCATCTTTACTTTGAATAATACTTAATATTACAGAACCATAAAATTCGATAGGTGTTGGGTACATCAGAGATCATTTTGTTTTCTCCCTTATTACAGAGAAAGTAAAATTGAGGTTCCAAATTCTTTCTGGAATTGACCAACGGTACTCATGAAATTGTTGAGAGTATAAATCTAGAACCATTTCTTTTTGAGATGGAGTTTCACTCTTGTTACCCAGGCTGGAGTGCAATGGCGCAATCTCGGCTCACTGCAACCTCCACCTCCTGGGTTCCTGCCTCAGCCTTCTGAGTAGCTGGGATTACAGGCACGCGCCACCATGCCCAGCTAATTTTTTGTATTTTTAGTAGAGACGGGGTTTCACCATGTTGACCAGGATGGTCTCGATCTCTCGACCTCGTGATCCACCCGCCTCGGCCTCCCAAAGTGCTGGGATTACAGGCTTGAGCCACCGCGCCCGGCCAGAACCATTTCTTGACTTGTAGACAGTCACGAACATGGTAGAGGACATTACTCCTTTACTATGAAGTGACTTGCTTCTATTCTTGCTTTATGTGGTTGATACGGAAGAATAGAAGAAGCCATGAAAGTGAACTGAAGAAAAGTCATATTGTTGGGAGAGGGGTAGTTATAAAATTTGAGTAGAGAGCAGTGCACTTTATAGTGGAACTCACTGTGGTGAATTACTGTGATGACACAGAACTGATAGAAGACTTGTGCATATTGAAGATACTGAGAGGGATTGTGCCTTCAGGATGATTCATTACCATTTACGATTGGCCTCATCAGTTGGAAAAAATGTTTGTCAGCTAAATTAAGGGCCATCAGTGTAATATTCTTTGCTCCAAGTATCTCTACAGTGGGCTTATTTAGTGTATCTGAAATATTCCCACTAAATATGTACCCTTGTTGCTTATGGCTTGGTATGTTATTAACGTGCTCTGGAAAAACAAAGCACAAAAAATGTGGATTTGTCAGTTAGATGCTTTTTAGTGTAGCGGCTGGCTAAAGATTCTAGGGCCGAGAGAGGCAAAGATGAAGAGTCGAACTTCTGGTAGTGGGGATGTAAAAAATTTCCCCCAAAGAAGAAAAAAAACGAAGGTTTCTACCACTTTGCTTAGGGAAGTCCCTATAATCTTAGAGGCAACAGTAAGAGAGTGAAATATTGCAGGCAGTGAATTGAGCCAATTTTCAATCACTCTGATTTCTACAAAACTCTCTTAAAGATAAGTTAATATTGCTGGCTTAAAATAGTTTCATATATGGGACTCCCTTAGAAATGATATGGATAGTGTTTAGTAAGTCTGCTGTGATGGTCTTAGGCAAAGTTGACTTATGGAATTCCAGTTAGCATTGTTGATTATAATAACTACAGTTGGTTTTGCATCTGTACAGCACTTTATAATTTATAAATACTCTTTATAGAAATAGTCTTCTTGGAATGATATATATCTGGCCATTATTCTGTTCAATAGATGTGCTATATTATGGCAAAAGCTGCTGTTATCATTGTACCTATTGTGTGTTTATTTTGTGCACAAAATCATACTCATACCACAGAGTCTAAAGCAATAGCAGCAGTGTGGTGTAGTTAGCAGTCGAGAACACTGGACCTTGAATAACTGGGCTCAGATATCACTTTCACCATTTGTTAACTGTCAGTCCTTGAGAAAATTCCAAAATTCTTATGTCTTAGTTTTGCTATCTGTAGAATGGCATACTAGTACCTGTCTCATACACACACACAAAGTTATACTACTTGGTTCATAGTAGGAACTCTCCAAGTATCAATTATCCCTGTTACAGAAACTGTATGTATAGAGAGACAACTATGGAGATTCCCTGTCCAAGGATTTTCCTGACAGTTTCCTCTGGACCATATCAAAATGAAAAAAAAAAAATAGGAATAATAATTTTTTTTTTACCCAAATCTAAATTCGGTCAATTTAAACTTTTTTATTCTAACTTTATGCCCTGTTATCTTTTGTAAAATATACTTTTAAAAGTGAAATAAGGATTGCAAATTATTTTTAAGGGTCTCCCCTAGGGCTAGAAAGAATGTAAATCTAATGCCCAGTAGCCTAATTGGGCTTTGAAATATTATTGTTATATCTGAAACTGTAGTGCTTGTAAGAACTGCTCTAGAACATTAAATGTGGTTTGAATGTTTTTGTTCCCCTGAAGTTTATATGTTGAAATCCTAACCCCAAAGGTGGTGGTGTTAGCAGATAGGGCCTTTGGAAAGTCACTAGGTCGTGGAAGTACAGCTCTTGTGAATGGGATTAGCTTACCCTTATAAAACAGGCCTGAGAGAAACCCCATGCCATTTTGCAATGTGAGGTCACAATGAAAAGGCTGCCATCTATGAACCAGGAAGCAGGCCCTTACCAGACACCAAGTCTGCAGGTAACTTGACGTTGGACTTCCCAGGCTCAGAGCTGTGAGAAATAAGTTCCTGTTGTTTGTAGGCCATCCAGTTTATGATATTTTCTCGTAGCAGTCTGACTGGACTAAGACAATTTGCAAACAAACACAAATTAGAATGCTATTAGGTATGAATCATGGTTGCCGGCAAGAAGGACTGAAGGGCGGCTGGAGAGGCTGGACAGTTGATTCAAAGACCTATAAGGGAAGTAGGTCTGATATGATACTGTAGGAAGTATGAAATTAGAGATAGAAGGATGTTAAAGTTTCAGGGGAAAGAACAATGTGGCCTTTGCGAAGAAATCAGGGCATCCTGGAGGACTAGGAGTGAAGATTCAGGTTAAGGAGAAAGGGGAAATGGAGAAGGATGGTTTGGGTCAGTTTGAGTTTTAGATTTCAATGTGTGATATTATGAGAAAGAATTGAACAAATGAAAATGAAGAACTGCTTTTTGTGCTAGGCAATTTATATATTACTTGATTAACTATCAAGAGAATGTTATCATAGTTTATATATTAACATAAATATTACATTGTAGACAAGATGACCTAGGTTTATAAATGAAGAGTTTGCCAAGAGAAAGGGAGTCTGAGTTAGTAAAGAATCTTCTCTGTTGCCCTCTTTCTAGCCTGGTGTTTGCTTATAGTAAGTCTGCCTCTACATTGTACTTGGAAGCTGCCATGCAATTCCTACAGAAACTGTCCAGCACTGTAATTTCACCTTGTATAACTGGCATAAATTGATTCCAGATAAATAAATTAGATAGAGCAGGGCTTTGTGTGGATACTGAAAGATATGAGGACATAACAGTACATATCCTTATAGTCTACTTGGGTCAAAACTAATAAATTAATTAACATTTAGCCTATAAAATAAGCATATTAATAGAGTACAATAGCGATTAGAAAATGTGACAATACTCCTGAGTATAATTAACATACCATGTTATGAAGCATTTTAAGACCACTTTTCTTGTTGTCTTTTATCTTTATCCCACACGTGGTTTGCCTCCAGTTCTCCTGTTTGTTTTTGTTCAGCCTTGGCCACAGCTGCTTCTGCTTACACCGTCCTGCTTTCTAAAATTTTAGCTATCATCACCAATTTCACATACTTCTACTATTTATTGCCTATATACTGAAGCAGCTCTTCATTTTTATTTCAAGATACCCTGATTTTTTGTCTCTTTCTGCAATAGATGAAGAAAGGGTGATCCTGATGCAAATGTGTTGAGTCATTGTGGGATTTCAGCGAGCTAACAATGCTTGTGACTGTCACTGACGCATTTAACAAATGGTAGTCTCCCCTCCCACACACCCATTTTCCTGTTATATAAATTATAGTTATTATTACAGTATCTGGCCCTGACTAGTCTCACCTCCCTCCTGCAGAACAAAATTCTTTGGTGAACAAATTATTTCTGTTGAATTTGTTGCACCCACCAAACAGTGCAAGACCTAAACCCAATAGTTTTGCATGTGTCTGTATCATGTCTGCAATATTCAACAGTCTATAAGTTACTTTCTTATGCACTGTTCATTTGCATCCCACAACAACTCTGTGAGGTAGGTAATAATGGTAAGGGAAACTGAGGCATAGAGACATTAGAGGCTTGCTTAAGGTCAACTAAGATGCTGTTTTCCTGCTTCTCAACTGTTCTGTCCATAAGACTGTTTCCCAAAGAAATGCTTGCTAACGACTCTTTGACAATTACAATACACGTAATATATTCAAAATCACCTGATTCACCAAGTCTGTACTGGGCACGGGGATCCCTGTTCTCAGCTTGAAAATGTCCATTTTGCGAAAGACTGGCATGACATTTAGTGTAAACCTAATTTTAAAAAACAATGCATCTAAATACCTCTCAGTCAGAAACAACCAGGCAACAGCTCACTTGACCCAAAGCCATCTTCAAGAGCCAATTTTTTCCCAAACCACAGAAAGGCAGGATAGAGCAGCCATAATTATTTCTATGAGATAATCCTACCACCTCATGTCTTCTAAGGTGCAAGTGAATGCACTTAATTGCTCAGCTGTGTATTTGCTTGAATGTAATCAACCACTTACTGGGAGTTGCTGTCTAACTATTAGGATATTGGCACAAGAAAAGCTAAATAAATTAGAAAGAGTTCACTCTTTATAAAGCTGCCTTTGGAAGGAAAGTACCTTCCATGTTCAGAGCCAGGAGGAGTTGGAAAGAAACAAGGTTGGAAGTCAGGCTGCAGTCATAACAAAATGCTTACTCCTTGTGAGCATTGCCCCATTCTGTATTAACACAGGGCATGGCCCAAAGCCACTGACCTCTGTAGAGTGCTCTTCTGTCATTCTGGAGTGATGGCCAGTTTTATTAAATGCACCTATTACCCACAGAGCGAGCACCAGCATGAAATGAGCTGTGCTTGATGAGCAAGGAGGACAAGAGGCTTGCTTTTTTAGCATGAATAACATCTGTTCCTTCAAGCATGAATACCGCAACAAGGGGAGGAGATGACCAGACAAGGCAGAAAAACAAACAGCATGATGTTTGGTCTCCAGGGTAATTACCTTGATATCTGGATGTTTGTCTTTTGTCCACAGGGCCTTGTGCAGCTTGATCACACTCAGCCCAAGAGCTGTATCTATGAGAAAGGCTTTCAGTCCATGAGTTGTTACAGTAAAGTGTCTGTGGGACCATTTAAAAAGTAATGAAAGGATAACTATGCATTTTCTTTCAAGAAGAGACTTCTGAGAAGAGATTGGAAGGAGAGGTTACCTCAGGTAGTAGACACTTTTAAAGGAAAGGCTCTAAATATGAAACGATGGATCTTCTAAGATTAAAAGACCACTGCTGGGGTTTTATTCTTAGATCTTAAGTAGCTCTTTAACATTTTGAAGATTCTATCAAATGCAACCTTCTTTGACCTATTGTCCCAGCCTCCAGTTCATCTCTATTTTACCCTGCCCGCCACTCTAGAACTTAAAGTACTATTTCGATGGCTGGCTATTTGATTGCTTGTTTGTTTGCTTGATTATTTATTGGGCTGGTCGCTTGCATCCTTGAGTGTTTGCATTGAAAATTATATCAGTATTTTAAAAACCATCATTTGTGTGTATCACAATATGTCTTAAATACATTTTTTTTTTTTTTGCTCAACAATGTGCTAATCCTTTATGCTTTTGCAATCAACTATATTCTTTCAGCTTGGCAGATGAAGAGTCCTCTATTCATTTGCTCACATCCTCTTCTCTCCAGTCCAGTCACTTGTTTCCTGATGGGTTTTATTCAAGAACCTCACTTGTATGTTTCTTGCTGTTTTCTACCCTCAAGAAGTATCACTTATAATTTGTGGGTGGGAGAAGGCAATGAAAAATGAAAATGTGAAAGCTCTTGTTGAAAAAGCAGTAAAAACCTTCATTAAGTCTACTAAAATATAAAGCTTTGTCTTCTGCAGTCTCTCTCTCAACTTGTCATGGTGTTTTCAATCGGCTATTTGATGTTATTCTGAGTAGAGCAAAATCAAAAAATTTAATCACTCACATATACTTTACCATTCATCTTTACATTGTGCAATGCCAGTTTTAAATGTAAATATAGGAACATTTCACTTCTTTACAGAATCACAGTTCATATTTCATAGCTCATATTTCATAGCTCATAGTTCATATTTCATGCATATGTATTTCACAAGTTTTTGTATAACTTCTTGATATGAGCATATGTACCAAAACTCCCTACCTTCAACTTAATATTGAGTAATGAAAGACTGAAAGGTAAAGAAAAAGTATTACCCTATCTTTTCTCTTTACTTCAGTATCATTTTCAGTGTAAGTGGTTGGCTAATATGGGGAAATAACGAGTAAGAATAAATATGACGGAGTTTCACAAAACAAGAACATGTGGTTATCTTTAGCTTATTAAAAAAAAAAGAATAGATACGACAGGGTTCCTTGGTTCTACATGTTTCTTAGAGTGTCTTTACCTTCTTGCTGCATGCCTGAAGTCAGTTCCTGTTGGAATAAAAAACTGCCCTCTCTAGGATGTCAGCGGTCCCTCACTTTCCTGCTTACTCAGTCATAGATATAACACACTGATCATATACTTCATTTATGTCTCACTGAACTCCCCCACATCATGAGTCCACTGGAATTCTGTGTTCATAAGAGCATCTCTAATGCTAATCTGTGAGTAAGGAAGCAAGGAGTCGGGGACTCACATATTGCACATGTCTCCTCTGCTCATCCATGCTCCCTTGTCCCCTGGGATTTCACTTATAAAACACAAGTTCAAGGATAAAATTATTTAAGAATTTCAAGACGGTGATAACAGAGCATTAAACCAGAGGTGAGGCCCTTCTGAGTTTGGGGCCCTCTGTGACTGTACAGGTTGCATGCCCATGAAGTCAGACCTGCCATTAAGTCCAGGATGATGTTATGACGTCAAAGTACCCAGTTTAAGTTGTCAAAGAAAAAACTTTTTCTCTTCAGCAAAGGGAAGCCAGTTGAGATCAATGATAGGGTTACTTCAATGAGGGCAAGAACCACACATCACCTTACACTTTACAAATCACTTTACACCTTATTGTATTTGTTGAATAGACAAAAAAGTGACTATAGTTGGACAGAAAGAAAATGACAGAAAGAAAGAAAAGAAAAGGAAAAAAGAGGTACCATAATTTTATTTTTGGAGTGAAGTGATTAAGAGCACTGATTCTAGAGCCAGAATGTCTGAGTTCCCATCTTGGTTCTATCAAATACTAATTGTGTCACCTTGAATAAGTTATGTAACTTCTCTTGGCCTCAGTTTACTTATTTGTGAAATAGGGATGGCGAGAATAGTATGTGCCTCATAGGGCTGAGTATGAAATGAGTCAATGCATGCCAAGTGTTTAGAAGAATGCCTGGCAGATATTAAGCATTATGGAAGCAAGTGACAAGTCACATTCTTTCCAGAATTTTCTCAGTTACTTCCCACAAGTCTAAGAGCCATGTATAATGTATATACATTTAACATATGAAGAAAATAAGGCTCAGAGAAATGATATAAGGATATAATTTACTAAGTTTACAGAGCTAGTAAAAGGGAATACGAGAAATTTAACTTGGACTATGTCCTGAATTTACATGTCAACACTGTCTTCTTCTTTTTTTTTTTTTTTTTTTTTTTTTTTTTTTTTTTTTTTTTTGAGACGGAGTTTCGCTCTTGTTACCCAGGCTGGAGTGCAATGGCGCGATCTCGGCTCACCGCAACCTCCGCCTCCTGGGTTCAGGCAATTCTCCTGCCTCAGCCTCCTGAGTAGTTGGGATTACAGGCACGCGCCACCATGCCCAGCTAATTTTTAGTATTTTTAGTAGAGACGGGGTTTCACCATGTTGACCAGGATGGTCTCGATCTCTCGACCTCGTGAACCGCCCGCCTCGGCCTCCCAAAGTGCTGGGATTACAGGCTTGAGCCACCGCGCCCGGCCTAACACTGTCTTCTAATGTAACCTTATGGTATTCCTCTGATTTCCCAAAATAAACTTGTTTTCATACACTATACAGTATCTATAGCATGTCTCCCTTTATATGCTGGTAGGTTTCTGAAAAAAGTGACAAATTTGTACTATAACCATTTAAAATATAAAGTAAACTTTTATGGAACCAAATGGTTAATGTTTCTGTAGGTTAAAAGATAACCCCACTAAATTTTTTGAGTTGTAATTTTTTATTAGCATTTGTTCAAAATGTATATCACTCCTATCAGTATGTTGTTGGAGCTAGCTGCAGTTTTTCTGTTAATGTCCACCTCTTTGATTCTCAAAAGAAACACCATGAGATAAACCAAGGACTCCTGTAAGTCACCAAGAGATAATGTAGTAAAATAGAACCCTTTTATTGAGAAGGAATATAAGTTTAGGGACAATAGGATATGATATTTGGAATCAGGATTGCCTTAGGTATCGGGCTACCCACCTCCTCAGCCTGATGAAAATGTGGTATCTTGCCAGAATCATAATTTCCCAAAGATAGGATCAGTTTTATATTATACATGTTAATTATTTTATGGAGGCAAACATGAACATATTTTTAAGGTGTTTGATAAATTCAATATCAACCTTGATGTCTGAATTTTATTTTCCAAAAAATGCTCTTTATCTGGGTACTACCCTTCCATAGCAGTGTTGGTCTCAAGATCTAATCTGGGTTGGTTCCAGGTCTTTGCTATTGTAAACAGTGCTACAATGAACATTCGTGTGCATGTGTCCTTATAGTAGAATGATTTATAATTCTTTGGATATATACCCAGTAATGGGATCGCTGGGTCAAATGGGATTTCTATTTTTAGGTCATTGAGGAATCGCCACACTGTCTTCCACAATGGTTGAAATAATTTACTCTCCCACCGACAGCGTAAAAGTGTTCCTATTTCTCCACACCCTCTCCAGCATCTGTTGTCTCCAGATGTTTTAATGATCACCATTCTAACTGGTGTGAGATGGTATCTCAATGTAGTTTTGATTTGCATTTCTCTAATGACCAATGATGATGAGCATTTTTTCATATGTTTGTTGGCCTCCTGTATGTCTTCTTTTGTAAAGTGTCTGTTCATATCCTTTGCCCACTTTTGAATGGGCTTGTTTGTTTTTTTCTTGTAGATCTGTTTTAGTTCTTTGTAAATTCTGGACATCAGCCCCTTGTCAGACTGGACAGGGAAAATGTGGTACATATAACCCATGGAATATTACACAGCCATCAAAAATGATGAGTTCGTGTCCTTTGTAGGGACATGGATGAACCTGGAAACCATCATTCTCAGCAAACTGACACAAGAGCAGAAAATCAAACACCGCATGTTCTCACTCATAGGCGGGTGTTGAACAATGAGAACACATGGATACAGGGAGGGGAGCACTACACATGGGGGTCTGTTGGGGGAAAATGGGAAGGGATGGGGGGTGGTTAGGTGGGGAGAGATAGCATGGGGAGAAATGACAGATATAGCTGAAGGGAAGGAAGGCAGCAAATCACACTGCCATGTGTGTACCTATGCAACAATCTTGCATGTTCTTCACATGTACCCCAAAACCTAAAATGCAATTAAAAAAAAAAAAAAGAATTCTTCAGTAAAACCAACTGGGCCAAGCTTTTTTTTTTTTTTTTTTTTTGGTGGGGGGAGGTGGGGGATGGAGTTTTTTGCTCTTGTTGCCCAGGCTGGACTGCAATGGCATGACCTTGGCTCATTGCAGCCTCCACCTCCTGGGTTCAAGGATTTTCCTGCCTCAGCCTCCTGAGTAGCTGGGATTATAGGCACCCACTACCACGCCCAGCTAATATTTTGTATTTTGAGGTAGAGAAGGGTTTCACCATGTTTGCCAGAGTTGTCTTGAATTCTTGACCTCAGGTGATCCACCCACCTCGGCCTCCCAGAATGCTGGAATTACAGGTGTGAGCCACTGCACCTCACTGGCCTAGAAATGTTTATGGGATTTTAAATTACAAAGCCAGTTTTCTTAACAGTTATAGGGCTATTTAAATTCATATTGGATGAGTTGTTCTAGTTTGTGTTTTTTCTGGAATTGGTGCATTTCTTCTAAAAAATTTCATTTTAGCTAATCTATGTGCAGTTTTATTCTTCTTTACCTTGTATAGACATATTTTCAATGAAAAGGTAACCTAATACAGGTATTTATAAAAATAAATGTATGTTTTATATAAAAAAGATCTAATCTGATAATTGAAGAGCAACTTACTGACATTATATATTATTAAGTGAAAAAAAAAAGCAAGATGGCAAACAACATATCCCATGTGATCTAATTTGGGTAAAACAGGAATTATAGATATAGAGAGAAGCTATCTAGAAGAACATGTAATAAAAGGCTAATAGTGATATAATTTAAGTTGTAAAAATCAAATGCCTTTGTTTTCTTATTTTCTGTGTTCTCAAATTTTCTAAACTGCATATATACTGCTTTTGTAATGAGCAGTACTAGCTCAAATCCTAGAAGGAATTGCTTTTGTACACACACACACACACACACACACACACACACACACACGTCATTCATTTATTTGTGACAGACTAAGCAAATTTATAGAGACAGAAAGTAAATACGTGGTTGCCAGGGGCTGGAGGAGTGGCAAAAGGTGAGTGAGTGCTAATAGGCACAAGGGTTTCTTTTGAAGGTGATGAAAATGTTTTAAAATTAGCTTGTGGCAATGATTGCACAACTGCAAGTATGCTAAAAACACTTAATTGTCTAAATGGGTGAATCATATGTATATGAAATATATCTCAATAAAGTGGTAAAAATATCTGGAATTTTTTTTTTTTTTGATGACAGATCAACTCTCCTTCAAACCAACATGCTTCTTGTTCAATTTGATGCTGCTAGAAACTTGAAGAACACACACTGGGGTTGGCCTAATGGTCATTATGATTTCTTCGTTTCCAAAATTCTCCATATTAGTCTCAAATAAAAATTGCTTCTAAAATATCCAAGGATATTTTCCAAAATAAATAGATACTTGTAGATTGTCTAGTGTCACCTTGAAGAAAAAGTAAACATAAGTCAGGAGTTCTGAGTTCCTCTACTAACTACTACTCCTGATCTGGGTGACCTTTGGCAAGTCATTTCATCTCCTGGGCTTTGTTTTTCTACATGTAAAATGAATAGATTGGCCCACATGACTGCCCAGGTTTCTTTCAACTTTGAAGTCTTGTGATTTCATATGGTCAAGTTTTTGACCATTTTTGGAAATTAGATTAACTTTCTAAAACATCACTACTACGTTCTTTCTAAATAAAATATTTTTGAAAAGTTTAATCCTTATTTTCCAATGCTAAATGACCTCACATATACCCAGTAAATAAGCAAAATGATTAAATGCAAATATTGAGGGTGGAAATACTAAAAAAAAAAAAAGGTGTGTGTGTGTGTGTGTATTTTTTTTTTTTCAAGCATGAATGCTCTGGCATCTCTCCAGAAAACATCCAACTGCTTTTTACCTAATGGCAAGAACTTTTAAAATAGGATGCATTTTTTATGCCTTCCCTCCAAAAAACAGGAAGCAGCAGCCAGCTCAGCAGTGCTAACCTCCAATGGCCAGTACTGTTGTTTGTGATCACGGGCAGCTGAAAGCCAAGGCTGCAGAAGCTGCAGGAGATGTCAGTTCTGACATGTGGGTCCCCGTTGTGCCCAGAGCCTGCACTGGCTGATGCAAGCATTGCAGTTGCATTTGGTTATAAAGGCAGAACCTGGACTCTCAAAAGCAGTCCATGCTTTCAAGCCCCCTCCAGGGACCCAGAGGCGGAGAGGCTTGGACAAAGCTAGAGATGGAAACTTTGTAGAAAACCAGGGGTAAACAACAAGACTTTTCTGACATTTTTGCTTCAGGGCTCAATATTTTAAATGGCTTCAAACACTTCTGAAATAAGATTTCTATGTTTTCATGCCAGAGCTTTTAAATGTTTCAAGCAAAAGTGCATTGATTATGAGACTGAGTTCATGATGATTACAGGGTTAAGGGAACACTATCAAAGAATGGAAAGTTAACACTACAACAAGCCAAACTATAATTGGAGGACATTTGATTCTTTTCTTTGTGTTCTCTCCATCTCCCATTGTTGCTAATTCTAATTAAAGCTATTTCCAGTACAAATAAAACGGGTCATGCTTGCTCATGTTTTTCCCCCATCAGTTCTCTATTTGGTTTGTCACTTTAACATAATCTAGTAAATTCTTATAATTGTCCCTTTTCCCTCCCCTAACAAGCTCCCCATTTTGGAAAATAATTCCTGATGGTAGCAGCTCCGATAGGGTGTTGGCTAGGCTAGTGAATTCAATTTCTAGGTCTGCTAGAGCAAGGCACAACACAGGGATATAGAGCTACAGACAAGAAAATCTAGACATTTTGAAGTTTATTTTAAAAGAGAATAGAGACAGTTACTATATTAAAGTTCAAAGGCCAACCTTTATAATGGTCATAATTTGTTGAAATTATTTTGCCTCTTTCTTTAATTGTATAAATTTAAGGTATAAAACATGATGTACTGAAGTACATATAATAGTGAAGTGATTTCTACAGTCAAGGAAATAAATATATCCATCATCTCACATAGTTACCGTTCTTTTTTCTTTTTGTTGTGAAAGTACCTAAAATCTATCTTAGCAAATTTTCTGCATACAACACAATATTATTGACTATTGTTGTTTAGACTTATTCATCCGACATAACTGTAACTTTGTACCCCTTGACCTACATTTCTCCATTTTCTCCATCCCTCACCCTCATCCCTGCACTTGGTAACTGTTGTCCTATTCTCTGTTTCTATGTATTTGATTGTTTTTTTCAGAATCATGAGATCATGGAGTATTTTTATTTTTGTGTCTGGCTTATTTCATGCAGCATAATGTCCCCTGGGTTCATCCATGCTGTCAAAAATGGCAGGATCTCCATTTTTAAGCTAAGTATTATTCTATACCACAATTCCTTTATCCATTCATTCATGGATGGGCACTTAAGTTGCTTCCATATCTTGGCTACTGCAAATAATACTGCAATAAACATAGCAATGCATATTTTTTATGAGATGGTGATTTTGTTTCCTTTGGGTACAAACACAGAAGAGCGATTACTGGGTTATATGGTAGTTCTATTTTCAATTTTGTTAGAAACGTCCAATACTGTTTTCCACAATGACTGCACCAATCTACATTCCTATCAACAGTGGACAAGGGTTCCTTTTTCTCCATACCCTTGACAACACTTGTTATCTTTTGTCCTTTGGATAATTGCCATACTGACGAATGTGAGTTGGTATTTTATTGTGGTTTTGATTTGCATTTCCCAGATTAGCAATGTTGAGTGCCTTTTCATATACCTGCTGGCTATTCTTGTGTCTTTTTTGCTTTTGTTATTTATTTATTTGTTATTGGATAAATATTTATTCAGGTCATTTGCCCATTTTTAAATTTGATTATCTGGTTTTGTTTTTTTGTTTTTGTTGAATTGTGTGAGTTTCTTATATATTTTGAAATATTAACCTCTTGTCAGATACACGGTTCCCAAATATTTTTTTCCTAGTCCACAGACCGTCTTTTTGTTTTATCGATTGTTTCCTTTGCTGTGCATAAACTTTTTAGTTTGATGTAATCCCACTTGTTTATTTTTGCTTTTGTTGCCTGTGCTTTTGATGTCCTATGCTTACTTCTTTTAAAAAAAGAAAGAATAAGTTCAAAATTCACTGAATCATCATTTCTTCTGGTCAAATGTACATACATATATACAAACTTCTTCTTTTTTTTTTTGAGACTGAGTCTCGCTCTGTCATCAGGTGCCAGGCTGGAGTGCAGCGGCACAATCTTGGCTCACTGCAACCTCTGCCTCCTAGGTTCAAGCAATTCTCCTGCCTCAGCCTCCCGAGTAGCTAGTACTACAGGTGTGTGCCACTACACCCAGCTAATTTTTGTATTTTTAGTAGAGGCGGGGTTTCACCATGTTGGCCAGGATGGTCTTGATCTCTTGACCTTGTGATCTGCCCGCCTTGGCCTCCCAAAGTGCTGGGATTACAGACCTATAAACTTCTAACTTTGCTTCTCTATGTCTACTAGTTGTATAGAACTGAAACATGGTCCAGAACAATATCACAGAGTAATGTTTGTGGGCACAAAGAATTGTCAGGCAGATTTCTGGTTAAGGAGGGAGTAATGTCTTATAGAAAATACCAAAATTACTTCTTTGGCTGATTGGCTGTACATTTTGAAACCCTGGTAGTCACTGTGTTTACAGAACTACTCTTACTAGTTCTATGAAAAGAAATAAAGATGGAAAGTACCATTTGGAATATACCGCATTATTGTTCACAGCTATTCAAAGACCCTATCTATACTACCAGACAATTAAACATTCTCACTCTGTTGAACTTGGGCATGACCAGATAAGTTCCATTGACCAGTAAAATATTAGCAGAAGTGACGTGTATCACTTAGCGACAGAACTTTAAGAGTCAGGACATAATTCTCCAGTTTCTTTTATTCCTGTCTCTGTGCTTATGGAAGCAAGTATCTGGAAGCTTTTATCAAACTGGATCAGTGAGAAAACATGAGCAGAGCCTGCCTGCTGACCTGCAATAGACGTGAAATATGAGTGAGAAATAAACATTGTTCTATTAAGCTGCTGCTATTTGGGAGCTGTCTCTTACAAGACTATAACCTAGTTTGTTATGAGGAATACATTAACCTTGCCCCTGAAATTTTAAACTACTGTAGCAGGTAGGACAAATACACATATCTATGCTTACATAAATGATACATACAAATTCAAAACCCACATAGTACAGAAATATAGATGGAATTATTGAAAGAGGAGGGGTAAGAAGGGAACATGTACTAAGGAAGAAAAATCTCTAGATGACCTAGAGTCAGGTGAAGTTACTTCAGAAAGTTCTGTAAATGAACTTTGAGAAAGTTCTAGATAGAAAAGCTAAGTGACGCATGGGAAAGGCTGCTCCAAGGAGGTATTATTTTGTAGGATAACATAAAACAACAACAGTAAGACTTTCAGGACCTTACTGACCAGGTTGTTCCCATCCCTCTCTCCCTCAGCCCTCAGATCTATGGATTCTTTCTGTTCCACTCAGTAGTGGCCATGTCTTCTCAATTTACACATTGTTATTCAATTTTTAACCAGATTGCTGTCTTAGAAAAAAGTAAAACTTTTGCATACTTAAGGAGAGATGTTCATTCAATTAGCAAAATTGTGTATCTCTAGGCATAATCCAAAGCACAGAATGAACTATCTAAAGGTGATGCTCATCAGCAAAGAAAAAGGCAAGAATGCTGACCTACTTGATGGCTCCACTTTGGGAGATGGCTTTTGCACACTAATGCTGGAAGTTTCTTGGCCCATGTTGCTGTATCACGTTTCCTCATCTATGTACCAGAAACTTTCATTTTATTCTATTATACCATTCAGTCCTAATTTATTTTCTCACTTTTAAATTCACAATTAAAATGAAAAGCAAAGGCATGTGTATTTGCCAGTTTCTCTGAGGTTCTTAGAGCCCTAATTATGATATGAAAACAAGATTTCCAACTTTGCAGATGATGCTAAATTGAGAGAGAATAAAAACAAATGAGGAATAATTAGGTGGTGCAGCCAGATATAAAAGGATTTACATCATTTATATTTCTGGACTAATAGATGGCAAATGCAGGGCTGCACAGATAAATGGAAGATAATTAGGCCCCGCAAAGTATCAGAAATGGGGACCTCTGCTAAATAGGAAGGTGCTGACAAAAAGTGGTGTGAGTGAGGAGAAAGTGGGATGAAGGTGTCAGTGATGGTGATTACAGCCTGGGGATGATTGCATCATGGAAAAACTCCAGAGATCTGGCACATTCTCCAGCTACCCTTTTAGTTTGTATCCACCCCATGGTAGCAGTGGTGTCCTGGTAAATGTTTAAGAACTGACTCTTCAATAAAAACAAACAAGTCCAGATTGATCCATTTCCAATTTCTGTGATGTAAATACTCCCTACATTTCCGATTTCAAGATACTGACATGACTGACTTCACTGAAAGCAGAATGGGAATTAATGCACACAGTCAGCTCATGGGAGCTGGTATGAACTAGCTCCAGCATACCACTGCATGGTGGCTCATATCCAAAGACTGATTATGTGGGAGAATAAAGGCCTAGTGAACTCAAGACAACTTGGAAGTGACATTCCTGGGGTTAGGTGAGCAGAGGCCATTGTCAAGTTAACATCACAGTTCAACTTTCCCATTTACCCAACCCTGCTTCCTTTCTTCACCCTTACACAGGGTTTGGTTCCAAGAACACTCCTTAATGCTATACTATATGCTAAATTGTGTCTGCTTCCTGGGGAACCCAACCTACGAAAATATGTGTTTTTAAAAATCTCTATGTGTGCTGCCAGTGATGCCCTTCTGTTCTAAAGAATTTTCACATGTTTTTATACTTTTTGCAAAACAGATAATCCAATTTAAGTATTAATACCAGGACAGCACATTTGTAAAGAAGACAATTGGAAGCACACTTACAGATTTTTAAAAATAAACTAGCAGAAACTTACATAGGACATAAAAACACTCTTCAAAGTCTGAGTCTCTTTTGAAACTCCTGAGGCAGAAGTAACATTTATAGGATACTTTTCTAATGCAAAATACTCTATGCCTTTCTGCAACTGCAGGAAAGAAGGAACAATTTTCCTTTTTCTCTTGTGATAAAATGTATTTCATAAGCAGTTAGAAGGGCTTGCTATGCCAAGGCTGACCACTGATGTTCACGAATAAAAATCATAAAGAAAAAATCAGAATATAGTAGCACAATACTTACAATATGAAAAGAGCAGAAAAATAATTTTTAAAAATAGGCTGTGGGGCATGTAATGCTATGCATTGACACTTTGATTCTGTTCACAAGACTCTCTTGGGTCTGGTATTGTTTGCTTCTATGTCCATGCTACCTTTGAGGGCACAGATTACTCCATTCCCAGCAAACTCCTTGAGATTCTCTAAGGTGCTCTCTATTTATGCTTACTCTGTAGCCACTTGTATTTCTGTTTCACTCTTGAGTATGCAAAAGTCATTTTGGAAATTCTGTGTAGCTGTTCCTCTAGCACTAGACACACTCCAAAAGTCTGTACACAACCCACAGTCATTTCTACTGTTGTGAATTGCTGCCTCAGTAGGACCCATGAGGCACAAAGACTAGCAGATTCATAGATTCCCTTAAGTTTGTTCCCAGATCCACTCATCTTCTACTCCACTCAATCACAGTATTATGCATGGGGCTGTCTGCAGCATATGAGGGTGTAAAACAGCATAAGAGGAAGAAGTTGGAAGACTAGCTGAGCTATGCATTGTGTGATGTTTAATGGCATCCTCCGACTCTACCTAGGAGATACCAATGCCAGCACCATCACTACCATGTATGACAACTGATAAGGTTTTGGCTGTGTCCTCACCGAAATCTCATCTTGAATTGTAGTTCCCATAATTCCCATGTGTCAGGGAAGGGACCTGGTAGATGGCAATTGAATCGTGGGGGTGGGTCTTTCCTGTGCTGTTTTTGTGATCGTCTCACGAGATCTGATGGTTTTATAAAGGGGAGTTCCCCTAAACAGGCTCTCCTGCCTGCTCACCACGTAAGACTTGCTTTTGCTCCTCCTTCACCCTCCACCATGATTGTGAGGCCTCCACAGCCATGTGGAACTGTGAATCCATTAAACTTCATTTTCTTTATAAATTACCAGTCTTGGGTATTTTTTCATAGCAGTATGAAAATGGACTAACACAACAACCCAGTCTGTCTGTCTCCAAACATTGACAAAATTGATCCTGGTAGAGAACCAGCGATGTAGACCATACCAAAGACAGTAAGCTTGTAGGGATACGTTTTTTCCACAAAACCCACAAGATACAGCTTAGAAACCCTCTATTTTTTTTTCTTTGAAGGGCCTTTTTGATTACTATGCAGTTGGCTTTGGTTTTTTTTTTCTTAGGCTGTCTCAGAGATGCCCCATCTCAGAACTATTGTTTTGGGCCAGATAATTCTTTGTTGTATGGAGCTGTCCTGTAGATTGTAGGGTGATTAGCCTCTACCCACTAGATGCTAGTAACGCCTCACCACCCATCCATAGTTGTAACAACTACTTTTCAGCCTTTTCTTATAAAAGAAATGCGTATTTCCCTCATTTTCTTACTCATACACATTGAGTGATAATTTTTCTTGTTACTGTTACTTAAATATGATTATGGAAATGTACTATCTCAAGTGGTTTAATTGTTGCATTTTTTAAAAACGAATATAGCATTGCCCCTAAGAATAATTCTGGAAAATAACATGTAGTCTAACTTGCTAAACATTTATCATTTCTCCTGAGTGAACATCCCTAAGCCATTTGAGCTTCTATTATAGTTCTGCTATAGATTGCCTTTGCATTAAATTTGCACACACTTTTCTGTATCACTAAATCTGAACTTGTAGAGAACCCCAAGACAAGCCAAGCATATTGCCTTACACAAAATTACTATACTGAAATTTAAAAATATATAAATATTGGAATCATGCACTTCCTGGTGAAAATACAACTTAACTTCTCTTTAACCAGATTTAGGGACCTTCGGCAAGTTAGCTTCTCTGACTTTGCTTCATCCTCTGCAAAACACAGGTAAGATTACCTTCTGAGTGGGTTTCTTACAGATATTAGAGATTGTGAGATAAAGCGCCAGGTATGTATCACTCAAAAATGTTGACAATTGTTATTGATTGTATCAAGAGATATTGAGGTCTACATTTCAAAAAACCTTTAAAGTCCGTACTTTAAAACATAAATACCTATACCTAGAGCCTTTACTTCTTTCTTTCCCATATTTTCTGACTTAATTGTAGTCACAACTGAGGCAGGCTGAGGAAAAAAGATTGGTGCCTTAATTTTTCTCGATTTTGCCAGAAATAACTAATTCTAATCTTTTCATGAACACTGAATTTTAAAGTTTACTCAGCATCATTGTGAGGATGTCTTTTTACAGATGTGAGAAGCACACTGCCTCTAAATAAGGCATAAGAGGTAGAATTATAAATGGAATTAGGAAGAGTTTTACTAAAATTGGTTCTTATGGCAAAAATGCTGTTTGATTGGTTTTGATGTTTTTCCCAGTAGATGAATTTTTCTGTCACCTTAATTTTTTTCACAGATATATGTGTACATATATGGTTTTGACCTTCCCAGGACCAACTGAATTAAAATAAAACCTGATGAAAATAAAAGCAAAGAATAAAAGGAAAACCAACCAGTTACATTGCAAAATCTGTATAAATGCAGAATGCACTTTCTTGTCATTGAAAAGGGCTGTTTTGTTCAATTTATTATACAAGGAGGCATATTCCCCTAGATTAGACGAGGAAGTATTACCACAAGGCTTGGGTATACAGTTTTCGTTATCACAGAATTTTAGAGGTGACAGGGACCCCTAAATTAATTAACACAACTATCTCATTTTATGAGTGGAGAAATTGAGGCCTAGAGAAGGCAAGCGATTTTCTCAGAATTTTAACCAAGTGTTAGTGACAAAACACATACAAGGACTGGTTCCCAGTGAGTCAGACGTCCTGCTCTGTTGGTGACATCATTCTGATAAAAATAGAATCATGGAATCTTCTAAAAAAATCTAGCATTTATTTTCTAATGAACTAAAAAAAGTGGAGAATGAGAGTGGAAATAACTTTAAGAATTGTTGTGGCACCAACTGCCGGAGGGTGTGGGGGAGAAACTTTTGACTGGATAAGCATGAAGCTATGCTTCACTTTAGTACTATTTGAAAGCTAGAAAAGCACCATTGTTGTCTTCTACCAAGCGTTTTAGAGAAGACAAATGGACATAGCAGACTACAAAATTAACACAGGAACAGGAAATCAAATACCACATGTTCTCACTTATAAGTGGGAACTAAATGATGAAAACTTATGAACACAAAGAAGGAAACAGCAGACACTGGTGTCTATTTTATGGGGGACGCTGGAAAGAGGGAGAGGAGCAGAAAAGATAATTATTGGGCACTGGGCTTAATACCTGGGTAATGAAATAATATGTACAGCAAACCCCCGTGACAGGTGTTTACCTATGTAACTAAACCTTCACATATACCCCAAACCTAAAATCAAAGTATTTTAAAAAAGAAATCAAACTTTAACCAATATATAACATTTGCTTTTTCTTCACAAATTCTCTCACTCTCTCATTGGGGAGGCCTCATTTTTATTAAGGAACAGACACAATATTGAAAGTTTACCAGTATTATTTAAGAATTAGTTGTCTCTTCAAATGGCCAGTATGTTTCCAATACTTCCTTATGTGTATTCAATACTGCATAACATTAACATGCCTGGAATCTTCTAGTAGCCTGGTACAACTTTGCAACTTAAACATCAATAAAACTCCTTGCGTCTTTGTCCAGGTTTTCTTGGTTGTTTCTCTGTGTCTCTCTTTTGTTGATTTAACTTGTATTCCTCAGCCATTAGTACCAGATCTTCTGGAACACTCTGATTTTCCCTTTCCAGAATTTTAATCAATTCACTAGCCATTTTCGAATCTCTCTGAGTGATGAGAGAAACTGATGTGCCCGTCCTTCCTGCCTGTCCAGTGCGCCCTACTCTGTGGATGTATTCTTCTACATTCAGTGGGAAATCGTAATTATAGACATGTGTGACATCATTAACATCAAGGCCTCTGGCTGTTAAATCAGTTAAATCGGTTGCAAGCAGTAGCTTTATGTTTCCACTTTCAAAGTCCTCAAATGCTCGTTCTCGGTCACTCTGATCTCTGTTGCCATGCAGTGCTTCTGCAGATACGCCTAGGATATTGAAGTCGCTCGATAAGTCATCAGCAATACATTTTCGGCTGACAAACATGATGACTTTGTCGTTTGGCGTCAGGTTCTCTATGAATTCTTGGACGAAAGCTCGTTTTCCTTTTTCTGTGGTAACGATTATATTTTGCTTCACTGCATTTGCGGTAGTGAGATTCAGAGTACCAAGATAAACCATCATAGGATCTTTCAAATAAGAACGTGCCAGTCGATGAACGGTATCTGGCCAAGCTGCACTTGTCATGACAGTCTGCCGGTCTGGGCGCACATCCAATAAAATCTTCATTATCTGGGGTTCAAATCCCATATCCAGCATTTTATCTGCCTCATCCATAACTAAGTAGGTTACGCTTCTTAGGCTGACAGAGTTATTCATCTGTAGGTAATTCAGCCTCCCAGGAGTGGCGACAATGATATCCACACCTTTCCTAATGTCTTCTATTTGCTCTTGTCTGTTTCGACCACCATATATGCAGATGCTTTTAAGACCTTCATATGAGTACTTTGAACATTCAGCTTTCACCCGAAGAGCCAACTCTCTAGTGGGTGTAAGAACCAGCATCCCAGGACCATTCCTTTGCTCTCTAGCTATTGGTTGAGAATCAAGATGAATAAACCCAGGCATTAAATAGGACAACGTTTTCCCCGTTCCAGTTTGCGCAATTCCTATAAGATCTATTCCTTGTAGAATAATTGGCCATGCTTGGGATTGAACTGGTGTTGGCTTTGTAAATCCTGCCCTTCGTATGCTTTTCAAAAGATCAGGGTGTTGCCGAAAAGCGTCTTCAAACGTACAAGCGGGTTTGGGGATGACACGCTTTTCACCGTTTTTCAAGTCATCACACGTTACATCGCAATTTTCCTTTCTCCATTTAATCACCTGCATTTCAGACATGGAGCTTGTTGCCTTGGATTCTATGTAAAAGTTTTTCTTAATTGGTGGTAGATCTGCCCATTTGCTCCTTTCCCTCTCCAGGCGGACTGCCCTAATTCGATCCCAATCTAACGATGGCCGCGCTTCTCTAACACTGTCATTTCTGCGTCCATTTCTTCCAATAGGGGGTTGGGATGCAGCATTAGTAACGCTGGATTCTGAGGTGTAGCTTTCTTGTTTTCTAATAAGAGTCTCTATGGCTGCTTTGGCGTTTGCTTTCATTTCCCTGTTACCAAAAATGTTTACTTCTGCTTCAGATGCCCCCTTTACGATGTGTATTGAGGTGTTTGTTGACTGTTCTAGGGATTTTATTTTGTATCCGCAGCGACCAATTACCGCACCAACCATATCGTTCTTTATCTTAAAGCTCAGTGGTGGTTCACCGGAGCCAGCTGCTCTAGGTCCCCGAGGGCCTGAGGGGCCGCTCCAGCCCCTGCCTCTGCCGCCTCTGCCGCCATCCCAGCAGGCCCCAAGATCTCTTGAATTAGACTGCGCCCTCTTGCACCCTGGGGCCCGGTGGGACATTGTGGGATCGCGGGAGTATCAGCACTGGCTTTTCGCCTACATACGGTTGGGAAGGTTGGGAAGGCAGGTCTGCGGCCGCTTCTCCGTTGCCCTCTGCAGCAACGATGGCGGCGGTGATTATTTCCGGGTGGTAGACGTGGTACGCAGCCGTTCCCTACGGAACCAGTGTTTGACGTGCAGGGGTGAGGCTTCGACGGCCTGACCAATCACAGGGCCGGGACTGGGGTGAGGTCAGCAGGCGTCTGTGACGCAAATTTAAAGAGGCACTCACTCTCCGGGGCTGACCCTGCCGGCACCGTAAGAGTAAGCGCAGCTGTAAGTTCTGTGTCCTGGCTACCCTTGTCACTCTTCTCGTGATAGTTCTGGCTCAGCTTGAGAGCAGCCTTGAAGCAGGCCTTAAACATGTATACCGTATACACATTGTCCTTTAGATAAGGCATTTATTTCTCTAAGAGAAAAAAAGTAGTGGATTTAAAGAAGAAAATTTACTTATTAATATGTCTGTGAGTCTATTTATTTTGGCAGATTTCTTCTGGAGTGAATACAATACTTTGTCAAGATAAATCCATCACTTCCCTGTCCTCTAGTGGAAACTGGCCTTTTTTATTTATTTATTTATTTTTTGAGACGGAGTTTCGCTCTTGTTACCCAGGCTGGAGAGCAATGGCGCGGTCTCGGCTCACCGCAACCTCCGCCTCCTGGCTTCAGGCAATTCTCCTGCCTCAGCCTCCCGAGTAGCTGGGATTACAGGCGTGCGCCACCATGCCCAGCTAATTTTTGCATTTTTAGTAGAGACGGGGTTTCACCTTGTTGACCAGGATGGTCTTGATCTCTTGACCTCGTGATCCACCCGCCTCGGTCTCCCAAAGTGCTGGGATTACAGGCTTGAGCCACTAGTCCTAAATTACACTAATCAGAAATCTCTTAGGTGCACACTCTAGGGGTGATGGTTAGAAGAGAGGTAGAGTGCTGCCTGAGGTACTTCAGGGGCTGTTTTCAATGGTTTGTGACTTTTCTCAGTGCCTCTTCATTTTTTTCCTTCCCTGTGGTTTGATAGATTCTGAGACCCTAGCACTGGAAGGCCATGTAGAACTCATTTATTAGGTACACGTAGAAGACATTCCAGCAGCAGTCTGGACTGAGGGACATCCAGCTTCTATTTAGACAGACTCAGAGTCAGGGAGCTCTCTTCATTTCAAGAACATCCATTCCATTATGAAGGTGTTTAATGGTCACAGAAGTATTTTTGAACCCAGATGTGCGGCTTCTTGCCCTTAAGTCCTTCTTCAGACTTCTGAAGTTATACAGAATAGGCTTGATTCTTCTGTAGCCTTGTGTACTTAAGGACCTGTCAAAGGTTTCTTTTCTTTTCTTTCTTTTTTTTTTGAGATGGAGTTTCACTCTTGTTGGCCAGGCTGGAGTGCGATAGCGCCATCTTGGCTCACTGCAACCACCGCCTCCGGGGTTCAAGTGATTCTCCTGCGTCAGCCTCCTGAGTAGCTGAGATTACAAGCACCTGCCACCACACCTGGCTAATTTTTTGTATTTTTAGTAGAGACGGGCTTTTTACCATGTTGGCCAGGCTGGTCTCAAACTCCTGACCCTCAGGTGATCCACCTGCCTCGGCCTCCCAAAATGCTGGGATCACAGGTGTGAGCCACTTTGCCTGGACTCTGTCAAAGGTTTCTGTGCACCAGGGCAACATTCCCAGTTCCTTCGACATTTCTTGCTATGACATGGTTTCCAAGACACACGTCATCCTATTCCCTCTCCACTGGAAATGGTTCATTGAGGACCATTTACAGTGTAGCACAAAGAACTAACAAGCACACAAAGAAATAAAAAATAACAAGCAAACAATCTGCAGAAATGGCCTTACTACTACTATTAGGGCATCTTGACTGAGAATGACAATTCTAATTTGACCTGAGAACTCCTGAGGCACAAAGTGGCTCGCAGTAACATGATAGGCATTTAAGTTCTTGCTTCTCTTACTTACTCAGTTTTTTTTTGTTTGTTTGTTTGTTTGTTTGTTTTTTAAATTTGCTTACCTAAAGGAAGACTGTATATGTATCCTTTTATAGTTACCTTTTTAAGTTTGGTCTACTGATAAGTCTGTTAAATATAATTTTAATGATTATTCTCTCATCCATCACATTGGCCTCTAGTTTCACGTCTTCTGCCAATTCAATGTCCATAGCATCTTTCTCTCTTCAGTCAGTCACTGATTAAAATTTGATCATGGTCTACTATACGACAGAAATCTGTGACGCATTGGGAGAAAACTTCTCTGTGTCAGTACTTTTTCTAAAAGATGCTATTTGAAGAAAAATATTTCTGGTCAAATACATTTGGGAAACACAGCATCGTCTATTCTCTGTTAAAGTCACAATACTTATTGGATATTCCAGCAGCTATGATAACTATAGACATTGAGAAAAATCAATTGTTTAATCCAAAGTTTCCTAAACAAATTTGCCGATGGATATCCTCATCAATTATTTAAATAAGCTGTTTATTTGGAATAATTTTAGATGTACAGAACAGTTACGGAAGTAATACAGAGAGGTTCCCATATAGCCTCAGCCAGTTTCAGTTTCCTCTAATCTTATCATATCACATTATCATGATACATTTGTCAAATATGAGAAAACACTAGTGGTGTGTTACCATTAACTAAATTCCAGACTTTATACTACAGTTTTCCATTAATGTATTTTTCTGTTTCAAGATCTATTCCAAGACACTATACTACATTTCATTATGCATGGTTTGTGAGAGTTTCTCAGTTTTTTTCTTATTTTTCATAATCTTTCCAGTTTTGAAGAGTAATGATCAGGAATTTTGTAGAATATCCTTCAGAAGGTATGCTTGATGTAACTTCTCAAGATTAGACTGAGGTTATGGGCTTTTGGGGAAAAAAAAAATCACAGAGGTGAAGAGCCCGTCTCATCACATCATATTGGGGAGATAGGTACCTGATGTCAGTGTGGCCCATCTTTGGTAATGTCAACCTCTGTCCCTTGGATATTTCATGTTATTCAGGTCTCACACACTGTAAAATTATTATTTCTCCTTTTCTATGCTCTCTTTTATGGAAATGAGCCACTAAGTCCAGACAACCCTCAAGGGCTCAGTCACCATTTAAATGCAATCCTTATTATTTATTTTATACAATTAATAACGTTCTTTGGAATGTAATTTAGAAAACACCGCTCTGGATAAATACAAATTACCTAACCATGTGTTTTTTTCCCCCCTCTGGTTATTCAAGCAGATGTATTCTGATCAAGTCGCATTACAACTCCTCCATACTTCTCCATGAGTTATATTAGGAATTTTAAGGCATTTTCAGTGTCTTCTAGTTTATGAACTATATTAAAAGGGGATTTGTCTAGTTACATGTGGCTTTTATCCCTTGAAGAATGTATTATGTTTCTCTGTCTTTATGCCTCCATCTTTACTTTGAATAATACTTAATATTACAGAACCATAAAATTCGATAGGTGTTGGGTACATCAGAGATCATTTTGTTTTCTCCCTTATTACAGAGAAAGTAAAATTGAGGTTCCAAATTCTTTCTGGAATTGACCAACGGTACTCATGGAATTGTTGAGAGTATAAATCTAGAACCATTTGTTTTTGAGATGGAGTTTCACTCTTGTTACCCAGGCTGGAGTGCAATGGCGCAATCTCGGCTCACTGCAACCTCCACCTCCTGGGTTCAGGCAATTCTCCTGCCTCAGCCTTCTGAGTAGCTGGGATTACAGGCACGCGCCACCATGCCCAGCTAATTTTTTGTATTTTTAGTAGAGACGGGGTTTCACCATGTTGACCAGGATGGTCTCGATCTCTCGACCTCGTGATCCACCCGCCTCGGCCTCCCAAAGTGCTGGGATTACAGGCTTGAGCCACCGCGCCCGGCCAGAACCATTTCTTGACTTGTAGACAGTCACGAACATGGTAGAGGACATTACTCCTTTACTATGAAGTGACTTGCTTCTATTCTTGCTTTATGTGGTTGATACGGAAGAATAGAAGAAGCCATGAAAGTGAACTGAAGAAAAGTCATATTGTTGGGAGAGGGGTAGTTATAAAATTTGAGTAGAGAGCAGTGCACTTTATAGTGGAACTCACTGTGGTGAATTACTGTGATGACACAGAACTGATAGAAGACTTGTGCATATTGAAGATACTGAGAGGGATTGTGCCTTCAGGATGATTCATTACCATTTACGATTGGCCTCATCAGTTGGAAAAAATGTTTGTCAGCTAAATTAAGGGCCATCAGTGTAATATTCTTTGCTCCAAGTATCTCTACAGTGGGCTTATTTAGTGTATCTGAAATATTCCCACTAAATATGTACCCTTGTTGCTTATGGCTTGGTATGTTATTAACGTGCTCTGGAAAAACAAAGCACAAAAAATGTGGATTTGTCAGTTAGATGCTTTTTAGTGTAGCGGCTGGCTAAAGATTCTAGGGCCGAGAGAGGCAAAGATGAAGAGTCGAACTTCTGGTAGTGGGGATGTAAAAAATTTCCCCCAAAGAAGAAAAAAAACGAAGGTTTCTACCACTTTGCTTAGGGAAGTCCCTATAATCTTAGAGGCAACAGTAAGAGAGTGAAATATTGCAGGCAGTGAATTGAGCCAATTTTCAATCACTCTGATTTCTACAAAACTCTCTTAAAGATAAGTTAATATTGCTGGCTTAAAATAGTTTCATATATGGGACTCCCTTAGAAATGATATGGATAGTGTTTAGTAAGTCTGCTGTGATGGTCTTAGGCAAAGTTGACTTATGGAATTCCAGTTAGCATTGTTGATTATAATAACTACAGTTGGTTTTGCATCTGTACAGCACTTTATAATTTATAAATACTCTTTATAGAAATAGTCTTCTTGGAATGATATATATCTGGCCATTATTCTGTTCAATAGATGTGCTATATTATGGCAAAAGCTGCTGTTATCATTGTACCTATTGTGTGTTTATTTTGTGCACAAAATCATACTCATACCACAGAGTCTAAAGCAGTAGCAGCAGTGTGGTGTAGTTAGCAGTCGAGAACACTGGACCTTGAATAACTGGGCTCAGATATCACTTTCACCATTTGTTAACTGTCAGTCCTTGAGAAAATTCCAAAATTCTTATGTCTTAGTTTTGCTATCTGTAGAATGGCATACTAGTACCTGTCTCATACACACACACAAAGTTATACTACTTGGTTCATAGTAGGAACTCTCCAAGTATCAATTATCCCTGTTACAGAAACTGTATGTATAGAGAGACAACTATGGAGATTCCCTGTCCAAGGATTTTCCTGACAGTTTCCTCTGGACCATATCAAAATGAAAAAAAAAAAATAGGAATAATAATTTTTTTTTTACCCAAATCTAAATTCGGTCAATTTAAACTTTTTTATTCTAACTTTATGCCCTGTTATCTTTTGTAAAATATACTTTTAAAAGTGAAATAAGGATTGCAAATTATTTTTAAGGGTCTCCCCTAGGGCTAGAAAGAATGTAAATCTAATGCCCAGTAGCCTAATTGGGCTTTGAAATATTATTGTTATATCTGAAACTGTAGTGCTTGTAAGAACTGCTCTAGAACATTAAATGCGGTTTGAATGTTTTTGTTCCCCTGAAGTTTATATGTTGAAATCCTAACCCCAAAGGTGGTGGTGTTAGCAGATAGGGCCTTTGGAAAGTCACTAGGTCGTGGAAGTACAGCTCTTGTGAATGGGATTAGCTTACCCTTATAAAACAGGCCTGAGAGAAACCCCATGCCATTTTGCAATGTGAGGTCACAATGAAAAGGCTGCCATCTATGAACCAGGAAGCAGGCCCTTACCAGACACCAAGTCTGCAGGTAACTTGACGTTGGACTTCCCAGGCTCAGAGCTGTGAGAAATAAGTTCCTGTTGTTTGTAGGCCATCCAGTTTATGATATTTTCTCGTAGCAGCCTGACTGGTCTAAGACAATTTGCAAACAAACACAAATTAGAATGCTATTAGGTATGAATCATGGTTGCCGGCAAGAAGGACTGAAGGGAGGCTGGAGAGGCTGGACAGTTGATTCAAAGACCTATAAGGGAAGTAGGTCTGATATGATACTGTAGGAAGTATGAAATTAGAGATAGAAGGATGTTAAAGTTTCAGGGGAAAGAACAATGTGGCCTTTGCGAAGAAATCAGGGCAGGCTGGAGGACTAGGAGAGAAAATTCAGGTTAAGGAGAAAGGGGAAATGGAGAAGGATGGTTTGGGTCAGGGAAATGGAGAGGGAACTTTTAGGAACCTTAAGGACAGTCAATAAACTATCAAATTAGTATGGTAAAACAGTGGCAAACTTAGAATGAAGGAGTCATATGGTATTAATTAGGGAATTGGATCCATTTGGAGAAAGTAGAATGCAGGGAAGTGGGGTTGAACAATGGAGGCTTTATTTTCAGGATTTCAAGCACATGGGACTGAGGGACTTGAACAGAGTGTGGCAGTTTAGCAGTGGGAACTCAGGGAATGGAACAGACAGAAAAATGGTATCTGAGAAGCAACTAACATTTTTTGAGTTCTACAATATGCCAAACATTTTAAGTGTATTATTTCATTAAATCATCACAACAACTTCATAGTATATATTTTTCTCCTTTTTTCATGTGAAAACCTGGAAGCTCAGAGATGTTATGTAATATATCCAAGTTCATGCAAAGTAATGGTAAATAACTTTAAACATTGATAAAATTAAACATGGATATGGTTAGTTTCAAGGCCTAATCCTAGTTTCTAGGGAAAAATGTGCTTGGTTTTGTACCTGATTCTAGGATAAAAAGAATGTTAATTAAAGATGACTCATTCCTCCGTGTTGGAGACTTACTGAGGCAGAGAATCTTGAAGCCATTTAATAGTAAAGGCAGAGGGGAAGCAGAGGAGTTTGGTTTCAGTCATGTCCAGTTTAGGTTGTTGTGGGGCATACAATTAAAAATGCGAACTGAACCTTGAGATTTCGGACTGTGGTTCAGATTAGAAGACAGGAAGAGAGATTTGAGAATAGTCAGGATAGAAGTTATAGTTGAAACTGGAATTGAATACTTCTAACAAATAGTTAGAAAGACAGGTAAAGAACATTTTAAAGGAACTAGAGACTTCATACGATTAGATAATGAGAAGAGAGAAACAGGAAGTTAGATGAAGAGCGAGGCTATATTATAGGAAATAAGGCAGGAGAACTTGTCGAGGAGGTTTGGTGGACAATATAAAATTCTTCCAAAGGACAGGAGGTAAGTAGACTACTGAGTTTTGGAGAGGAAAGTCATCAGTGACCTTCAAGAATGCCCTTTTTGGCCCAGCATGGTGGCTCATGCCTATAATCCCAGCACTTTGGGAGGCCAAGGAGAGCAGATTGCTTGGGGTCAGGAGTTCAAGACTAGCCTCACCAACATGGCAAAAACTCATCTCTACGAAAAATACAAGAATTAGTCAGGCGTGGTAGTGTGTACCTGTAATCCCAGCTACTCAGGGGGCTGAAGCAGGAGAATAACTTGAACCCAGGAGATGGAGCTGAGATCACACCACTGCTCTCCAGCCTGGGCAACAGAGTGAGTGACTCCATTTAAAATAATAATAATAATAATAATAATAATAATAATAATAATAAAGAATGCCCTTTTTGTGGAATGATGGGGAAACATACTTTAAGGGAAACAATTTCATTGCCAGATGATTAGACCACCAGGGAACTTTGTAGTGATGGAGTGAGAACTTTATATATCTTGTACCTGAAGCACAAAGGCACTGTCTTAATTTTAAACAAGGCTTCGAGAAAACAGGACTTTTGGGAACAGATTATTGGAATTGTTCTGGTAAGGATCCAGTAAATTTCAGGAAAATTACTTATGAATGTTGGAAGAAAATGAACTTTAATAGTCTTTGGAAATATGTGGGAGAATATACGATGAAAGAATCACAGGGATACAAGAACCAATCATTAGCAGTTTCAGAAAAGGAAAGTCTGTTTAAAAGGAGGGAGGAGAGTGCTGAGTTCTTTCAAGGAGGTTATAGTGCTGTCTTTAGCTATGCATTAAACCTTTCTCTATCAGATTTAGTTTATTCTCCACAGAGTAGGGATATGCATTGTTTAGGTATATGAAGAAGTGAGGCTACTGAAGTAATTCATTTTTCAGCACAGACAGTAAAAAGTGTGTAAGCTGATTAGCACCTGCAATAAGCCCCTTTAGAGAAATTATTGCTTACCAACTACTTCCTACAGAAATATTAACATATTGGCATTCATTTTAAAAATAATAATAACCTTTCCCTATTTTGAAACATTTGAAGGGGTTTCCAGAACTATTTCATTTCTGGTAACTATGATGTAGGTAAGTAGAAAGAGAAACAATATTATCTGTATCATTTTGCATTATATAAATAAGTCAAACAACAATTCTTTTTTTTTTTATTGCATTTTAGGTTTTGGGGTACATGTGATGAACATGCAAGATTGTTGCATAGGTACACACATGGCAGTGTGCTTTGCTGCCTTCCGTCCCCTCACCTGTATCTGTCATTTCTCCCCATGCTATCTCTTCCCACCTCCCCACCCCCCCGCCCCTCCCCCATTTCTCCCCAACAGACCCCAGTGTGTAGTGCTCCCCTCCCTGTGTCCATGTGAGAACAATTCTTAAAATCATGGGATTGTAGGGGTATAAAGGATCAATTTTGGTGAGTATCTCTTCTAAGGCTTTGATTTGCAAGTGAGAAGGCTAAGACCTACACATTGCTCTGTCCAATAGAAATATGATGTGAGTCAGAAATGCAATTTATTTTCTAGTAACCACAGTTTTTAAAAACAAGAAGAGGAAACTTCTGATTCTGGGCAGTATGGCATAAACCTATTTCTCCCTACTTTGCCTGCTAACAGTAACTAAAATATTGTACATAGATATAATATAAACTCAAGATGCTGAAATCTGAAGAGAAGAATGCAAACTAGCTAGGACTTTGGGACTTGAGGAATGACACAATAATAAATTCCATGGGTTTTCTTTGTGCCATCCATATATACTGGACTTGGTGCTGGAGAATCCTGCCACCCAGCAACACCTACATGAATAGCCAAAAATCCCTTTTAATTCCCAAGAAAAACTTGTTATTTTAAGCCAAAGGTCCAGGAAAGAAGCAGCCTAGCAAGAGAGAAAACTTTGACAATAACTCCCCTACTTGCCATCGCAGAAAACAGAAAAGCAAAACTACTTTCCTGTCCCCATCAGCAAACGCCAAGCAGTAGAGGGGCCTAAATTTCCACCTTCCTCTATTGGTAATGAGATGCCGCTCCTACTTCTCTCACTGGATAGTGTCCAAGGAGATCAAGGAGACCAAGTGGAGAAAGTAGATTTTTAGTACTTCACAGAGATAACAAGGTGCCTCTCTCTACCCTCACACCACCATGTCAGTAGAAATCACATGGGGGGCCTGGATTTCCACCCTCACCCAGCAGAAATGAGGCATGTCTCATTCTTTCCACAGTATAGGTGAAGGCTGAATGAGGAGCTTGGACTTCTACACCTGCCTAAAAGTAATGTGGCTCAGCCCAACTTTCCTTACCAATGTAGTGTCAGTGGAGTCCTGATAAAATAGAAGATTTAAATAAGACCCAAAGTCTCATAATATAATATATCAAATGACTAAGGCAGAACTGAAAATCATCCAGCATATCAAGAATCAGGAAAATCTCGACTTGAATGAGAAAATGCCATTAATAAATTCCAACACTTAGAATAAACAGACATTGGTATTATCTCAAAAGGATTTAAAGCAGCTATCATAAAAAAATTATTCAATGAGCAATTATGATCATGCTTGAAATGAACAAGGAAAAAGAAAGTCTTAGCAAGAAGTCTTAGCAAAAAGTCTTAGATACAAAGAAGAACTAAGTAGAAAGTTTAGAACTGGAAACATTAATAATTGAAATAAACTTACTACATGAGCTTAATAAAAGAATGAAAATGAGAGAGGAACAAAGAAATGAACTTGAAGATAGAACATTAAATTAAAAAATTACCAAATCTCGACAACAGAAAAAAAAAAATAGAATGAAAAAGTTAAGAAAGCCTCAGGGGCCTGTGTATAGTAATAAAAAGTCTAACATTCATGTTATTAGAATTCCAGGAGAGGAGAAAGAGTATGGGTACAAACAAATATTCAAGGACTGATAACTGAAATTCTCACAATTTCATGAAATGTATAAACCTGCAAATTCAAGAAAATGAGCAAAGCCCAAACACAATAAACCCAAAGAAATGCGTGACACATCATAATCAAATATCTGTGATCTGAAGACAAAGAAAAATTACTTAAAATAACTGGAGAGACAATGACCTAAAAATAGAAATCCCATTTGACCCAGCAATCCCATTACTGGGTATATATCCAAAGGATTATAAATCATTCTACTATAAGAACACATGCACACGAATGTTCATTGCAGCACTGTTTACAATAGCAAAGACCTGGAACCAACCCAAATGCCCATCGATGATAGACTGGGTAGGGAAAATGTGGTACATATACACCATGGAATATTATGCAGCCATCAAAAACGATGAGTTTGTGTCCTTTGTAGGGACATGGATGAACCTGGAAACCATCATTCTCAGCAAACTGACACAAGAGCAGAAAATCAAACACCGCATGTTCTCACTCATAGGCGGGTGTTGAACAATGAGAACACATGGACACAGGGAGGGGTCCGTTGGGGGGAAATGGGGGAGGGACGGGGGGGTGGGGAGGTGGGAAGAGATAGCATGGGGAGAAATGACAGATACAGGTGAGGGGAAGGAAGGCAGCAAACCACACTGCCATGTGTGTACCTATGCAACAATCTTGCATGTTCTTCACATGTACCCCAAAACCTAAAATGCAATAATAAAAAAAAGAAATAACTGGAGAGTAATGATATATTATCTATAGGGGAAGAGGGATTCAAATAATAGTAGATTTCTGATCAGAAGCCACAGAGGCCAGAAGGAAGTGGTTTAATATTTTTCAAGTACTGAAAGGAAAGAACTGCCAATTTAGAATTCTATATCCAGAGAACATAGCTTCAGAAATAAAAATGAGATTAGGTATTCTTAGATGAGGGGAAACTAAGAGAATTTGTTACTAGCAGACCTAGAAATCAAAACCAGGGAGATAACAGAAAAATATCTAAGCATTTGGAAATTAAAGAAAAATACTTCTAAATAATCTGTGGTCCATAAAAGGAGTTTTCAAAATAAACTTAAAAAAATATAGATTAGAGATGATAATGCAGCATTTCAAAATTTGTGGGTTACACTTATTCCAGTGTGGAGAGGGAAATTTATGGTACTAAATGGTCATATTACAGTGAGAAAAAGTCTCAAATCAACTATCTAATTTACTATCTCAAGGAACTATTTAAAAATAGCAAAATAAACTCAAAGAAGATAGAAGGAAAATAGTAGAGTTAAGAGCTGATACTATTTGAAAACAGCAAAACAATAGAATAAATCAATGAAACAAAACTAATTCTTTGAAAAAGATCAATAAAGTTGACAAATGTTCAGTAAGACTATCAAAGAAATAAAGAAAAAAAAGCATGCATTATGGTATTGTTAATGAAACAATGGCTATCATGGCAGGCCTGACATACAAGACAAGAATAATAATGGAATATTAAGAACAACACTACATACATAAAATTAACACCTTAGGTAAAATGGAGCAATTCTTCAAAAAGGACAAACTACATAAGGTTACCTATTATGAAATAGACAATTTTTAATTTGTATTTTAAAAAGTCTCCCAAAATATATCCTAGGTGTTTTAAACACTTGAAGAGGTATTAACGCATATTCTACAATGTTTCTTTTCCAGAAGATAGAAAAGGAAGAGGAAACACTTCCCAACTCATTAGGCTAATAGTACCCTGAGAATGAAAAAAGACAAAGCCAGTACAAGCAAAAGAGAAAACTACAGACCAATATCCCTTATCATCACAGATGAAATAAAACCTCAAAAAATGTTAGCAAATGAAATCTAGCAATATATAAATGTACATAATACATACGTATATACACACATATACACACACATACATCAACTGGAGTTTGTTCCAGGAATGCAAGACTGGTTGAATATTCAGAAATCCATCACTTTAATAAAACACTGCATAAACAGGCTAAAGTAGAAAAATTGCATGATTTCATCAATTTATGCGGAAAAAGTGTTTGACATAATTCACCACCCATTTATGATTAAAAAAACTCTAGCCAAACCAGGAATAGAGGATAACTTCCTCAATACAATAAAGGACATTTACAAAAAGACTACAGCTAATCTCATGATTAATAGTAAAAGTCTAAATACTTTCCACCTAAGTTTGAAAACAATGCAAATGCAGGCACTTTCACCACTCTCCCAGGTAGAGCAATAAGGCAAGAAAAAGAAATAATAGCATGTTGATTGGGAAAGAAGCAATAAAATTTTTTCTATTTTACAATGACATGATCTACATATAAAATCCCAAGGAATCTACAAAAACACCTCCAAGAACTAACAGGTACGTTCAGCAAAGTTGCAGAGACAAAATCAACATAAAAAATCAATTGTGTTTTTTGGACTAGCAATGAAGATGTTGGAGCCATAATTAAAAACACAATACCACTTAGAAAAACTCAACAATAATGGCATGCTTCTAACAAAACATAAAACTTGTATACTGAAAATTGCTAAATGCTGATGGAAGAAATCAAAGGTCTAAATAAGGACAGAAAAACATACCATAAAGGAGTGGAAGACTCAGTATAGTAAATATATCATTTCTCCACCAATTTAATGCAATTCCTGTCAAAATCTCAGTGAGATTGTTTGTGGATATATGCAAGTTTATTCTAAAGTTTATATGAAAAGGCAAATGAACTAGAATAGCTAAAACAAATTTGAAAGAGAAGAATAAAGTGAGAGAAAACACTTCTTCACATGTACCCCAAAACCTAAAATGCAATAAAAAAAGAAAATTTGAGTTATAAAATAACACATACAGAAAAAAAAAACCACAATGAGATATCACTATACACCTATTTTCTTAAACAGCTAGTTTCCTGAAAATACAAAACATGTATTTAACATATAACTAAGCAATCACACTTATTGGCGTTCATTTCATAAAGACAAAACTTACATTCATACAAATCCTATAGATGAATGTTCATAGCAGATTATTTTTAGTAGTCCCAAACTGGAAACAGCCCAAATGTCCAGCACTGGGTTGTTAAACTGTGGTAATCCATCCCATGAATATGACTAAGCAATAAAAACAACAGCTATTGATACATGCAACAACTAGGACGAATCTCAAGGACATTATGATGAGTGGAAAAAACCCATTTCAAAAGGATACATAATGTATGATTCTTTTATGTAACATTCCTTAAATGAAGAAATTATAGAGATGGAGAAATTGCTGGTGATTCTCTAGGGTTTAGTAACAAGGTGTTAGGGTAAGGATGGGTTTAACAATTGAGTAGCAAAAGGGAGATCTTTGTGGTTATGGAATGGTTCTGTATCTTGATTTTAGTGGTGATTTTATGCAGCTACACATGGATTAAAATTGCATGGAACTCATACACACACACACACACACACACACACACACACAACCAAATATATACATGTCAAACTGGTGAAATCTGAATGTATATTGTATAAATGTATATTGTATAAATCTCAATTTTTAAATTTTGATACTGTACTGTAGTTATGTAAGATGTTATCACTGGGGCAACTAGTTAAAGGCACTCTGAACTCTGTAATATTTTTGAAATGTTTTGGTGCTCTATAATTATTTCAAAATAAAACATTAGAAAGTGTAACAAGATAACAGGTGTAATAATTTAAATTGTTATTTTATTTAACCTAATATACCAAAAAGTCATTATTTTTATATACAATCAATAAACAGTTATTTGTGAGGTTTTAAAATATGAAGTCTTCAAAATTTGATATGTATTTTAGACATAAAATCTGATGTGTATGTACACATGTAGCCACATTTCAGGTGCTTACCGGCCACAGGTAGCTAGTGGCTATTGTGTTGGATAGCTCAGGTCTAAAGAAATTAAAAGTGATTTGCTCAAAGTCACATAGCTAACTTAGCATTCACTCATCATTCATGCATGCAACCCCTTAATCAATTAAAAAATGGGTCTACTGAGTGCCGGGAAGTATTTTTTCTATGAGGAATCTATAAGTAATAAAATGTGTTTTTCACAGACCAAAGAGAGACATATAATCAAATGATTAAAATTCAGTCAAAAGTGCAAACATTGAGATTTGTACAAAAGTAAGTAGCTGAACAAAACAAAGGTATCATCTCTGAGTATACAGGTCAACAATGACTCAGGAATAAACTAGATTGTTTATAAGCTTATCCACTTCGATACCCTTATCACCAGAAAATTTAAATCATAGTTTTCAAAAGGCACTAATTTTGTGTGCTTGAATGATATAGTCATTTTGAGAATCCTCAAGTCTAAAAAAGAATTCTCTGCAAATATTGCTGAAGAAAAAGACTACTCTATAACTCCATGTACATTACTTTCCACCCCAACCCCCAGACAGCTTCTCTCAGACTATTCTCCAAAGCCAAATGTTTTCATAGGGATAAATATCTGTGATCCATGTAGAAACAATTTATGCTTATTCCCATGATAAATTTTGAAGTTAAATGCAGCTGTATGTCAGGAGTATCTTCCTCAGAAGGTACATTTTAATGGTGTATTTTTGAATGCTTTAAAAAAATTGTTGTAAGAGTCATCCAGTATGCTACTTTTAAGGAATAAGAATTGGAAATTGTAGAAGTCTTTCAGGTGTCCCATTTGTAATGCAGGCAGAAAATAGTTCTGCTTTGCATTCAAATTTAGCAGACTACTAGTAGAGTGAAGTATAATACATTTAGAAAGCAATCATTGCTATTTATTTAACATTATACATACTGAGATTAAAGTAAGAGAAGAATGATTTAGAGCATTATAGACAAACTAAAGAGGTAGTGACCTGCACTGCATTTTCATTGCATTCATTCAACAAACATGTATTTAGTCCAGCACTAGTCATGATAGGCTAGGTAATGATGTTGTAACAGTGTCTAAATTGAAGTGGCTTAACACACTTTTTTTTTCTTTTTACACATAGTACATGTCTACTGTGTTATGGCATGGTACTTTGCTGATTGTGGTCCTTTGCTGACTCAGTTTCATCTTAATTATGCTTTTGTGATCACTACAGTAAGAAAACACAGCTTGGCAAATAGCACACTGGCTTTTAAAGGGTCCTCATTTAAGTGATATATGTGATTTCTGTTTGTATTTCATTAGCCAAAATGGCCACACAGCTATCCATAACTTTAAAGGGCTAGGCAAATGCAAGCTAACTGTCTTCTTGAAAAGAAAAGGAAACGGGAATAGTTTTGAAGAGCACTGATAATTCCTGCAAGCCCTACTATGTGCCAGAAGTAAATCTGACAACATCCTAGTTTAGGAGAATTGTACCTGTCTTGTGGGAAAATGCCCAAGGAGGGGAACAGTTTATTATGCTATGTTGTGTGAAGTGCTTTAAGAGAGAGATGAACAAAAGAATGCCATGGGAATACTGGGAACAGAGTATCTAACTTTGCTTGAGGAAGCCAAGAAAGGTATATCTCAAGTATATACCTGAGGGTATATCCAAGCACTGAGCATTAGAGATGGTGGATTTACCTAGCAAAAGGAAATACTAGGAGTACTTATACATATGGAGGGAGAGGCATGGGGGCTAGGGGTAGAGAAAAGGCAGGCAGGGAGAGATCATTCTAGACAGAGGAAAGAGTAAGAAGACTCTTGAAGGAGGAGCATAAGGTCCATTGGGTACAGGCAGGCAGGGAGAAAGGCAGGGAATAATGGTAAAGAGAAGGGTTGGGCCAGATTCCAAAAGATGAATGCCATAATGAAGGGTTTAGATATTTTCCTAAGGGCAAGAAAAAAATCAACAGAATTTTGGCAGTCAGTTAGGATTTACCAACACACCTGTGGCAGATTCAGAATGCCTGGATGCTGCAAAAGCAGGATAAAGTGTATACTTGAAAGGACACTCTCAAGAAAGTGAAAAGATAACCCACTGAATGAGAGAAAATATTGGAAAATAACTTGGCTGATGAGTTACTTGTATCCAGAATGTATAAAGAACTTTTATTACTCAATAATAAAGACAAATAACCCAATTAAAAATGGGCAGAGGATCTGAGTGGACATTTTTCAAAGAAAGTGTACAAATGGTCAATGAGCACATGAAAAGATGTTCAAAATCATTAGTCATTGGAGTAATGGAAATCAAATCCATGATGAGATATTGCTTTACACCAACTAGGTTGGCTATAGTCAAAAAAACAAATCAACAACAACAACAAAACAGACAAGTGTTTGGCAAGGATGTAAAGGGGAAATTTGAACCTTCACACATTGCTGGTAGGAATGTAAAATAGTATGGTAACTTTGAAAAATACATTGTCAGTTTTTCAAAATGTTGAACATAAAGTTTCCATATGACCCAGCAATGCCAGACTTGAGTATCTATGGAAGGGATATGAAAACATTCACACAAAAACTTGTACATGGATGTAAATAGTGGCATTATTCATAGTAGCCAAAAAACAAATATAACCCAAATGTTCACCAACTGATGAATGCATAAAGAGAATATGGCATGGATGGAGCTGGAGGCCGTTATTCTTAGCAAACTAATGCAGGAGCAGAAAACTAAATACCATGTGTTCTCACTCATAAGTGGGAGCTAAATGATGAGAACACATGGACATATAGGAGGGGAACAGCACACACTGGGGCCTATGGAGGGTGGAGGTTGCGAGGAGGGAGAAGAGCAGGAAAAATAACTAATAGCTTAATACCAGGGTGATGAAATAATCTATATAGAAAAACCCCATGATACAAATTTACCTATATAACAAACCTGCACATGTACCCCTGAACTTTAAAAAGAGAAAATATGGCATATTTCCAAAATGGAATAATATTCAGCAATAAAAAGAATGAGGTATTGATAAATGCTATAGCATAGATGATCCTTGAAAACATATTATGTGAAAGAAGCCAGTAAGAAAAGACCACATATTTTATTATTCCATTTATATGAAATATTAATAATGGTCAGCTATATATAGAAGGTAGATTAGTGATTTCCTAGTGCTGGGGGTGGGGACAGGAGGGGAGGCGAGCTTGGAAGTGAGGTGGGAGGAATCATGGGTAGTGGCTTCTTTTTGGGTGATTAAATGTTCTAAAATTAGATTGTGATGATCCTTGCAAAACTCTGAAAATGTACTAAAAACCATTGACTAGTACACTTAAATGGGAGACTTGCAAGGTATGTGAATTATATCTCAATAAATTGTTAAAATCACATATGGAACTATAAGAATCTTATGTTTCCAAGCACTTTGCTCCCTTTCTAACATGTTATTTGATTTCATCATCTAATTTTCTCCTCTAAAAGCAATACAGTTTATGAATGAGAAAACCAAGACACAAAAAGTGTTATTTTGCTAGGGTCACACATGTAACTCCTCAGTACCACGAATCTAACTCAAACAGATTTTCTGACTACCCACAAGGGCAATTAACCATATGCTGGGGGAAACCTGAGGAAAGTAAGAAAAGGAAAACATTTCCAATAAACGTAATTCAGTTGTGATAATCTGGAATAAAAAAGGCAAGTTGGTGTGACAGAAGTTGTTTTTTTTTTTTTTTGCCTTCCACTGGGGCTTCAGAACTGTTTCTAGCTGATAAAACCATTCAAACTGAGGATTTGGGGCAAAGGTTTATGCTCAATTCTTTTCAATGCATATTACTACAGAGGGAGATAGCAGGACTACAGAGGGAGATAGCAGGTGACTTTAAGTCCTTAGTAAGAATCATTTGAGGGTAAGAGAGACACAAATAGCAATGTTAACTGCCAAAGCTTCTCTTTGGGAGTTTATTGATATTCCTAAATGATAGGAGTAGAAAATTGGTGGATGAACAGGCAACAGCCTTTAAGGGGAATTAATTTGGCATCTTGTTTTTCTGTGAGTCTCATTACAGCACTTGACAGGAAAATAGATGCATTAGATGGCATTTACTCTTTTCAACATAGCCATTACCTCAGAAATATTATCACTTTTGATATTTCAATTTTTGCTAAAATGGTGTTTGATATAGTTTTGTTCTCATTATAGAGTCTCTGTCTCAATTTGCTGAAAAAGATTGCAACCCCAGTGAAGTATGGCAGAAAATTAATTAATGTGTGTGGCTATTTAAAGATCATTCAGAGAGAACATCAAGTGGTATTTTCTAGACTGTCTGACTTTGATCTGAACGTTCTCTTCATAGAGTGACACAGATTTCATGACTGGCAAAATGAATTAAAACGTATATGTTTTTATTAGTATTATGGTAAGAAAACAATACACAATCTACTCTCAATAAATTGTTAAGTTTTCAATACATTTTAACATATGTTCACCTTAGGTACAATGTGGTATAACAGATCTCTGAAGCTTATTCATTTTGCTTGACTGAAACTTCACGCTTATTAATTAGTTATTCCCCATTTTCCCATCCTCCCAGATCCTGGAAACCTTCATTTTGCTCTTTGATTCTATGAATTTAACTATTTTAGATATCTCATATGAGTAGAATCATGCAGTATTTGTCTTACTGTGACTAGCTTATTTCAGTTAGCATAATGTCCTCAAGGTTTATCCATGTTGTAGCATATTGCATAATTTTCTTCTTTTGAAAAGCTCAATTGTATTCTATTCTCTATATTTGTATACCACATTTTCTTTATCCATTCATTTACCAATGGACCTTCTGGTTGTTTTCACAGTGCTGCAGTGAACATAGAAATGCTGATATCTCTTTGAGAACCAGATTTCAGTTATTTTCATAAATACCCAGAAGTGGAATTGCTAAATCATATGGTAGTACTATTCGTAATTTTTTGAGGAGCCCCCATACTGCTTTCCATAGTGGGTGCATTGTTTTGTATTCCAACGAACAAGGTATAAGGATTCCAACCTCTCTATATCCTCTTCAACACTTGTCTTTTGTTGTTTTTTTTTTTAAATAATAGTCATCCTTACAGGTTTGAGGTATTGTCTCATTATGATTTTGATTTGCATTTCCCTGATAATTAGTGACATTGAGCACTTTTTTCATGTACCTGTTGGCTGTTGGTATGTCTTCTTTGAAAAAGTGTCTAGGTCCTCAGCTCATTTTTTAAATTCGGTTAGTATGTTTTTTCTTAAAAATATTGAGTTCTAGGAGTTACTCATGTATCTTGAGGATTCACTCCTTATCAGATACATGGTTTTATGGTTTACAAATATTTTCTCCCTTTACATAGGTTGCCTTTTCATTCTGTTGATTGTTACCTTTGCTATGCAGAAGTACTTTAGTTTGATATAGTCCCAGATAGACAGACAGATAGATAAAGAGACAGACAGACAGATTATATATATGTATATCCTTACAGTTTCAGGTCTTATGTTTAAGTCTGCCCCATTTTGAGTTGATTTTTGTGTATGGTATTAGATAAGGGTCCAATTTCCTTATTTTACAAGTGGATATCCAGTTTTCCCAATGCTATTTGTTGAAGAGACTGTGATTTTTCTATTGTGCATTCTTGGCATCTTTGCGCAAGATCAGTTGATCATATATGCATCGATTTGTTTAGCAGGATACAAAATCAGCATACAAAAATCAGTTGCATGTCTATATACTAACAATAAACTACCTGAAAAGGAAATTAGGAAAACAGTCTTATTTATGATAACATCAAAAAGAATAAAATACCTAGGAATAAACTAATTAAGGAGGTAAAAGATTGCATACTGAAAATGAGAAAACATTGATGTAAAAAAATTGAAAAAGATCTAAATGGAAAGACATCCTATATTCATGAATTGGAGGACTTAACATTATTAAAATGTCAATACTTCCCAAAAAATCTACAGATTGAAATAAATTCTTATTAAAATCCCAGTGGCATTTTTAATAGAAATATTAAAAACGATTCTAAAGTTTTTAGTATAGAACCACAACATGAATAGCCAAATTGATTTTGAAAAAGAAGAATAAGGGTGAAGGCATCACACTTGCTGACTTTAAAATATATTACAAAGCTAAAATAATCATAATAGTATGGTATTGACTTAAAGATAGACATATAGGCCAATGGAACACAGGCAACTTGCTAGTCAGAAGACCATTAGGATTATCAAAGTCTCAGAAACAAGTAATTGGTGAGGTGTCAGGGTCCCACCCAAGCAGGCTGTGGTTCAAGTTGATATTTTGTTGTCAATAAAACATTGGAATATTTGGTAGAAGAAAACAGGATGGAAGCTTGTTTTATAGACTGCTTCAACCTAGGCTAGGCTAGGCTTATGTGAGTGAGACAGAACTCATGTGGTGCACTTGGTGCTATGTCTATGAGAGCAAGGCTGATATTCTAACTCCATTGGAAGGTGGGCCAATGTTGCTAATAAAATTCATGCCATGATCAAGCCTGATGGAGGAGCCAGATTTTTGTGAGTCCAGATAAGAGTTTCTGGGAAAGACAGAGGCTGATCTTGCTCAAAGATGGGGCTAGCACTTGTCTTTGTTATGTAACCAGACACATGCAGTAAGATGCAGCAGAGTGTAGTGATTATGAGCAGGGGACATATCAGATAGACTGAAGTTTGATTTTCATCTCCTCTACTTACATTGGTGTGACATTGAATAACTTGCTTACCTGCTCTGTGCTTAACTGTTCTCTTTTGTAAAATGATGTTAAAATGATATTTATCTCTAGGGTGATTGTCAGTGTAAAATGAGACAATTTACATCAAGTGCACATAATCACATGTCAATGTTAGCTATTCTTAATGCTGCTATTATTAAATTAGTCCTTCCAACTCTCATCCCTGATTTTGTCATTCAGGCTTTGATTTAGCTAGAAAGATGGAACATTTTCCAATTAAATCACTTCAATAAGGCACAGAATGATATAATGCCTTGTTACTCAGTATAGTTTGCAAACCAACAGCATCACCTGGGAACTTGTTAAAAATGAATAATCTTAGGCTCCATCCTAGATATTCTGAATCAGAATCTGCATTTTAACAAGGTCCACAGATAATTCACATACATATTAAGGCTTGAGAAGATCTATATAATGGATTACCTTAAGATATGTATCCTGCTTTCCCCAGTTGTTGCCTGTATTACCTTGCTAAATTTAGGAAGCTTCTCTGATTATACTTTCCCATTTATAAAAATGAAGTAAGTAATGTGTGTTATGGTTGTTACAAATATATATAACACTTGTTAGAGTGCTTACCACAGGAGCAGGTAGTACAAACTCTGCCTGCTAGGAAATGATCATGATAAAATGTTCAAAGCTTCAGATATGGTCAGCTATTGCTAAGCCATTGGCTTTATGTGTCCCTCACCATCATCCTAAAACAGATAGCAATAGTAGTATATATATCCAAAAATGATAATAAATATTGGTTCACAGCCCTTTTCTTTTTCTTAGAGAGAGGGTTCTACTCTGTTGCATAGGCTGGAGGGCAGTGGTAACTTCATAGCTCACTGCAGCCTCAAACTCCTGGGCTCAAGTGACCCTCCTGCTTCAGCTGCCCAAGCAGCTAGGACTACAAGTGTATAGCACCATGCTCAGCTAATTGTTTTTTAATTTTTTTTTTTTTTTAAAGAAATGAAGTCTCACTATGTTGCCCAGGCTGGTCTTGAACTCCTGGGCTCAAATCATCTTCTCGTCTTGATCTCCCAAAGCACTGAGATTACAGGGATTACAGGAGTAAACACACAGCTCAGCCCACAACTTTTTTTCTCTGAAGGTCCTGATCGTGATTATTTTTGACTTTGTGAGCCATACAGCCCCGGTCATGACTACTCAACTCTGCCCTTTTAATGAGAATGTAGCCATAGACAACATGTAAGTGAAGGAGCCTGGCTGTGTTCAAAAATAAAAAACAAAATAAGTGGCATGATGCATCAGATGGTAAAGAAACGAAAGGGAAATTTGAGGCAGATATTGGCGTCCATTCCTTTTCCTTCAGATCTTTGGGAACCTGGGAGGGAAACAGAGATGATCATATCATTAACTATCTCTTGGAGCTGAGAAGTGTAGGATGAGGAAGAGGACACATCTTTTGATTAAGGTGGATATTCTTGTTTACCGTCAAGGTTGTACTTGAGAGTGGATCTATTTCTGGTATAATCTCTCCTTATTCAATGTTTGCTTGTGCCTAGAACCTTCCTGGCCCAAGTCTACTTTGTTAAAAACTTGCTAGAGTCATATCATATTCTCAGGAAAACAATCTTTACATAACATGGATTACACATGGGTGGTTTTCCCATGACCACACATTGCAGATTCCAGTGGGTCCAAATATGAGCCTTGTGTTCAAAGGGAACTGAATGAGGGAATATATTGTCATAAACTGTGTGGTCTTAGTTGGTAGACTCGCCTGACCTCTGTTTTTGAGCAGGGAAAAACAAGCTTAAGCTGAAACCTGGATACTCTAGGAGGATTGACTGGGCTATAGAGTCAGTGTTTTAGGTTTTAATAAATTTATCTTAGGAGTTAGATGTGTCATTAACATCCAGATGATTCAAGCAGTGGCTGAGATCTTGGCAGCAGGAATCTCTGGGTTGCAAGTTTTTCTGGGGAAGTCGATTGGGTTGAGGCAGAGCCTGACCAGGTAGAAACATCAGGCTCCAGCTTTTCAGGAAAGGAAGCTGACAGGGGCTTTTTGTGCACCAACCCCAAAAATCAGATGGAACAAATCCACTACTAAAGTCTAAACACAGGAATAGGGAACGGCCCTGCTTGTAGGAGCCAAGGAATAGCTACAGTTCCAGGAGGCTTCTAGTACAGCCACCAAGCATATTCTTATGAAAGACAGGTTGTAAGGCTTCTTTGTCCATTGTGGGGAACAGAAGTGTCAAGTAGGGACTCACTGGCATGAAGTCCCAGATTTGTATACATAGTTTTGAGTTTTGTACATCACTGAATGCTACGTTACTGTACATATTTTAAATCTCATCACTTTGCGTGCTCTTTCAAAGATTGCTGAGGATGTTGCACTTGTATAGAGAAGGGGGAAATTCACCTGAGTACTCAGTGGGCTTTTGTAGCAATCTGACTGTTCAGAGGGTTTCCAAAACCTGTTGCATTGTAAAGGCTGAATAACTTGGGATTATTATTATTATTATTTTTATCACTCAGGTTCCAGTGAGAAGGCAGAAATCTCTTTAGTGATTTTAACAGGAAAAATATGTACCCTGGTGAAAAGAATTGTTAATAAGGTATAGCACTGTTAACTAAAACACTAAAAAGATCAAAAGGACATACTAAGGAATCAGGGAAGGAAAAACAACCATAGAAAGCAGCTTCCAGCCCTGAGGCCTAGGGAAACCAAAAGAAGAGGTTGGAATTCTTAATATTCTTGAAACTTAGATGGTCAGAAGAGGGTCTCCATGAAGTTGAAGGCCAGACCTCTGAGGATGGTTGGTTCTGGTGTTTATGAAAGGAGAATAATGAAGCTGATCCTACACAGCTTGGAAAAACTGTAAACTGCATTCTGCTGCCATCACGGGATGACAATGCCACTGCAGTAGTGAAGTGCTGGTGGAGAAATCCTCACAGGGAGAAGACAGGAAGAAGCAACTCTCTCCTGCTTTCTCCAGCTCTGCAGCTCCCTTAGAGCCTAATAGGGCTCTGGCCAGAAAAGCAGAAATGTGGACTGGAGAGGCCCTGCCTCCACATCACAAATCAGCCTATTGAAGAGTGAGTTAGGAGCTGAATGAGAATGAATTAATAAATCACTCACAGTGCTTGTATGGTTTTCTGGGACAAGCTTTGTGGGTTTTTGGGCCTGATTTGTCCATCAGGAAGAGAATTTACTCAGGAAAACATTCCTGATTTCTCCATCATCACCCTCTCCCAATGCCTATTTCAATAATCTATAGAGAATCCCATGTGGGTTCTCAGTACTGTAGGTTGAATGACTGACAAGACGAATAAGAACTCTCGTACTCTCTGATCCTAGCGATGGGAATGAATGCAATATCAGAATTTTCTGCCATTATCTTCCAGAAAAATAGAATTCTGGCTACTCTAGCCTACACATGATCCATGGCAAACTTCAGTGTAGCCAGAGAAAATGTTTATGGGATGTTAAAATCAGAAGCAATGTCTTCTAGTAGGGAGTTCTTTTGAATAACACCTATTCTAGAATGTGTTCTACCTCATTGGGAATTCAGGGATGTCTGAGTGACAGTTCCATCTCCTACACTTCTGCTCAGAGGACAGAACCATTCTAAGATAACTGTGAAGTTATTTGCAGCCCATATTTGCAAGGAATACATTGGAAGAGAGAAATCCTACTTACATTCAACACAGCACAGAGCAGAATTGGAGCTAATTGGAATTGGTAATGGCAAGAGCTAGAGGGTGTTAGACAGTTGGTGACAGTCTGACATTTTTGTAGAGTTGGTTAATTATCCCGGTTACAAAGATGAGACCACTCCAAATTGGCATGTAAATAACAAAGGACAGGAGGAGGAGGAGGAGGAGTGAATTGTAGGCTCAGGTATTAGAACAGGAAAATCTGGCTAAGGTTTTCACTTTTTCGTTTTGAAGAACAATTAGAGTTGATGCCAGACTGACCGTTTGCATTTATTATTAGTGTGTATGTATTTGGTTACATCAATTGTTTTATAAATCAGACATTGTTAATTGCATAGTTTATTATTCGTCACCTAATTTCTTTACCAGTCAATACATCCACTTTATCCACCAAAAAGTGAGCCTACGAGTACTTTCAAGTATTAAATGTAGGGTATGAATTCAGATTTACTTTTTTGTCCTACTATCTTGAAATCATGGCTCTTCTTTCCTTTCTTTCTTTTTTTGAGACAGGGTCTCGCTCTGTCACCCAGGCTGGGGTTCCAGTAGTGTGATCTTAGCTCACTACAACCTCTGCTTCCTGGGTTCAAAGTTTCTCCTGCCTCAGCCTCCCAAGCAGCTGGGATTACAGGCACGTGCCACCACACCCCATTAATTTTTGTAATTTTCAGTAGAGACAGGGTTTCACCATGTTGACCAGGCTGGTCTTGAACTCCTCAAGTGATCCACCCACCTCGGCCTACCAAAGTGCTGGGATTACAGGGGTGAACCGCTGCACCTGGCCCATGACTCTTCTTGATATGCACTGACTTCCTCCATTCTAGTTGGCTTCACATCATAATTTTTCTGACCACCATTATTAATGGTCACTTTTGACTCTATTAACTAACTGATCATTTTCAGAGAGTAACCCTCTCTGATTGTATCCTTTGATTCACGACAAGAGGCAAGGCTTATACACCCAACCCAGGGAATCCCTGCCCCAACAGAAGTCAAAGGTGTGGCATCAGGCATTTCTTTTTTTTCTTAAGCAAACCTACTCCTTTATCCCTCCCCCCTTCCAACTTTTGTTTTAGGTTCCAAGGGATACATGTGCAGCTTTATTACATGGGTAAATTGCATGTTGTGGAGGTTTTGTGTATAAATATTTTGTCACCCAGGTAATGAACATGGTACACAATAGGTAGTTTTTTTGATCCTTACCCTCCTCCCACTCTCTACCCTCAAGTAGGTTCCTGTGTCTATTGTTTCATTCTTCGTGTTCATGTGTATTCCGTGTTTAGCTCCTACTTATAAATAAGAATGTGTGGTGGTTGGTTTTCTGTTCTTGCATTAATTAGCTTAGGATAGCAACCTCCAGCTGTATCCATGTTGCTGTAAAGGAAATGATTTTGTTCTTTTTTATAGTTGTGTAGTATTCCATATGGTATATATGTGCCACATTTTTTTTTTTAATCCAGCCTACTGTTAATGGATATCTAGTAGGATTCCATGTCTTTGCTATTGTGAATAGTGCCTGTGATGAACATATATGTATGTGTGTCTTTATGTATAACGATTTATATTCCTTTGGGTATGTACCCAGTAATGGGATTGCTGGATCCAGTGGTAGTTCTAAGTTCTTTGAGAAATCTCCAAACAGCTTTCCACAGTGGCTGAACTAATTTACATTCCTCACAGCAGTATATAAGTGTTCTCTTTCCTCTACAACCTTGCCAGCATCTGTTATTTTTTGAGTTTTTAATAATAACCATTCTGATTGGTGTGAGATTTTATCTCCTTGTGGTTTTGATTTGTATTTCTCTGATGATTAGTGATGTCAAGCATTTTTTCATATGCTTGTTGGACACATGCATGTATTCTTTGTGGAAGTGTCTGTTCATGTCCTTTGCCCATTTTTTAATGGGATCGTTTCCTTTTTGCTTGTTAATTTGTTTATATTCTTTAAATATTCTAGATATTAGGACTTTGTTGGATGCATAGTTTGCAAACATTTTCTCCCTTTCTGCAAGTTCTCTGTTTACTCTGTCGGTAGTTACTTTTGCTGTGCAGAAACTCTTTAATTAGGTCCAACTTGTCAATTTTTGTTTTTGTTGAAATTGCTTTTGGTGTCTTAAATGATCCCTTTGTAATTACAGTTATAAGATGAAGGAAGAGTATCCCCATGCCTTGTTCTGGCACCAATGGCAATTGCAGTTAAGATTCTAATGTCCTGAATGATTAAAACAAGTAATAGTTACCCCCTGCAAAGCAGTATATAAATTATGTACAGTGTATTCAATATTGATACTCCACTATAACACTACCTTGTGATGTCTGTGGTTGCAGGCAAAGTTGGGTGAAGAACAAAAGCCTCAAATTCCTTAGGTGTTAGTTAATTTTTATATAAATTGTGTTTCTGTGTTCCGCTAAAGTTTAGGTCCATTTTTTTTCAGAGTCACATAAGAAGATTCTCACCGGAATTGTTAAAAGAACAAATGATATCAAAATGGAAAATGCAATTTCCAAGGGAAGCAGTAACATACAGGCCAGTGTTATAATTGCAAGTTTGGCCTGCAATGGAAAGGGTCATTCCTGAAGTGAAAAAAGGTTAGACGCCATCAATTGGTTGGCTGGACTGTTAGGATTGCCTGAAAAGATTAGGAATTACTGGTTAAAATCATGCACATGGGAGAAAAATGGAAAGTATAAAATGATATACAGATTAGAGGCCATAAACACTTTTGGTTTTATGACATGGTATTGCAAAGAAAATCTTTTGGATAGAAATAAGGGGAATAATGTGTCCAGAAAAATATAATTTTCTCTGCATATTTGCCTGTCTTTTGGCAATATTAGGTCATAGGTAGCTTTGAGAATTAAGGCAGAGGAGATCTCTGAATTGTGCTAGGTGAGTAGAGAGCTCAGCTGGGTGGGGGCTAGGGGAGGGACAGCGGGGGTTGGAAAGGGTGAGGAGGGATAATGAGGGGAGAAATACCAGGTATAGGTGATGGAGGGATGAAGGCAGCAAACTACCTCGACATGTATGTACCTATGCAACAATCCTGCATGATCTGCACGTGTACCCCAGAACCTAAAGTACAATAAAAGCAAACAAACAAACAAACAAAAATCCTGACAGGCTGCTTGAAGTCTCCAGATCAAGACTGCTAAGGATTATGAGATGATGTGAATCCATGTTGGAAATACAAGTGCATATAATTCAAGGAACAGGGGACCAAATTAGGTTTCCTTTCTTTATGGAGGGACATAGGTAAAATCAAAGGGATATTGTCATTTTTAGCCATACTCTAGGACAAGTTAAATCTCATTTATTTGTTTTATGGCAGGGTAGTGTGCTTTGTCCTATGTATTTCAAGGTGAATTGTTCATTTCAGTGACTCATTCACTAAAAATCATTATTTATGCTGACTGTGTGCTTACGCTTGTGCTAGAAGCACATCATGCTCTTGTTCAAGAGTAACTTTTCCCCTATAAAAAGTGGGACTGTAGCTATTTTCTGTATTTTATGGTTGATTAGTCATCCATGAAGCTGAGTACATTGCCTATGATTTTTGCATTTCTTGGCTCACATGTTTCCAACTGGATGAAACAGTTGAGGGCCATATGTACCCATTACTTTGACTTATGAACTGAATACATGTGGCTTAGAATTGGGCATAAGTTTGCTGATGAGAAACTTATCTAGATAGTGCATCACACTACCAAAACTGGTCAGGGATCTGCTGATATCATCTCAGAGACTACTTTGGTCAATTGGTCATGGCTGCCATTAGGGTTGATTGAAAAAGATGAGTTATGAGGACTCTGATTGATCTGTGGTGAGATCATATGCTGGTGAGAGGAGGCAGCATGCTAACACCATGCATTTGCCATCCCTATCCTCGAGGAAAGTATCTAACTGAATAGCTTGATAAAAGCCAAGCTGTTAAAGGGTTGTATTAGATTAATTTGATAAACCTTCTTTCAACTACCCTACTGTGTTCTTCTCTGGATATTATGGGGCGTGAAGGAACCATCAATATTTTGAACATGAAAATTTACATACTATTCATTGAACAATCCTACTTAGTGCGGTAACAGCTCAATAATTTTAACCTTGTTGCAAAGGAGATAATAAAAAGTTAATGACCAAAATATTTGAAAGGAATCAGAAAATGTGTTGCTGTAGGAATAAGTTTGTACATGACAGTGAAAAGTCAAGCTGCAGGAATCCCTCATGAGGATTTACTATTTTCAAAGCTTTGTTTTCATTGAGACCCACAGTTCATTGAAAAAAGAAAAACTAAAAGAACATTATGTGATGAGATCTGTCTGTTATTCTGGTCTGCATAACAGTGAAATATGTTAATGGAAATGAGAAAAATATCTAAGAAAAGGGAGAGCAGAGCTTTTTCTTCCTAGGCTTATCTCAGCAATGATCTCTCTCGGTGGAGTTTCTTTAATTGGAATACATATCCTGATTAAAATTAGGCCAATATCCAGCCTTGTCTTTTCTTAAAAAGGGATAATTCTTTTCTTGTTGAACGAAGACGTTGATTCTGTTTATGTCTTCTTTTCCAGTGTGTCTGTTTTTATGTCAGAAAATCTTCCAGCATAAGAAATAGGAAGACATTAGCCGTCTTTTTAAAAAAACCCTAGTGAAAACAAAATTTGGCACAATAAACTCTAGTGTTATTCTGCATTTATTTACTGAGAAGTAACTCAGATCCTAAAGTATTACTGGTAAGTATATGTGAAACCGAAAGTGCTCTGGAAATGAGACAGTACAGATTTTTCTGCTGAAATTTCTCTGCAAGAAGGAAGCAGGCTCCAAAGGAATTATTTTCCTGAACTTGAGGACATTTTCCTGGTGAATGGGATTTGATAGTAAATTATAGCAAATGAGTACTAATTCCAATTTATTAGAAGGAAACATAATCATAGCCTACGTAATTCTGAACTATAAATTATTTTGAAAAAAAAAAAAACCCGGCATTTCAAAAACAACAGTTTTATTATTTTGGAGTATTAAAACTTTCCATATAGTAAGGGGTTTGGGGGCCTGCTTAATTAATGACTACCTTGTATTTACTTCTTGACATTTAAACACAGGCAACCAATATGGCCTGGATGAAATAATTCAGTATTGTTTGCTTGTCCTGGTGGACCTTTTGGTCAGTGGCAGGGGTGGATGTATAAGGATATGTTTATTACATTATGGGTTGTTAGTGGACAAATCATCCAATTTGTCACTGCTCAGCTGGCATAATCTGAGGTGTGTTCTACACAGTCTCCTAGAATTCTGTAAAGGAATTGGACTTCAGTTGCCCACAGTGGAAACTTGGTTGGTAATGCTTTATTGTACACTTGCCCTTCACTGCTTCATTTCCTCATTCCATTACAGAGGTTTCCTTGGATCACCTCCTACAGGAACCACTGATACTTGTAGCTTTTGTCAAGTAATCTGCTTCTCAGGAAACCCAGACCAAGACACATTTAGACAAAAAATAAATTGCATGAGACTGAGAGGGAGAACAGCAAATATAGCTTAGGATGACAGACCTGGAGGTCTGTTCTATTATTTCTATTTAAGATTCCAAAAATGAAAACCTAGTTGTACAGATATTCACTGTCAGGAAAGCATTACTGAGTGAGATTTCAAGATCGTATCATTGAGGAAACATTACAGGAACTGGAGGCATTCAGTGTGTGTGTGTGTATATATATATATATGGAAAATGTAAGGGAGACATCAGAGTTGTCCTCCAGTGTAAAAGAAGTAAATGTGGGAGTATTTTTTGCCTTTTTAATTTTTTTTATTTTTGTGGGTACATAGTAGGCACACATATTTATGGAGTACATGAGATATTTTGATATAGGCATGTAATGTTTTATAATATCAGGATAAATGGGGTATCCATCACCTCAAGCATTTATCCTTTGTATTATGAACAGTCCAATTATATTCTTTCAATTACTTTAAATTGTGCAATTAAATTATATTTTACTGTAGTCACCTGTTGTGTTAGCAAATACTAGGTCTTATTCGTGCTTTCTAATCATTTTTTTGGATCGATTAGCCATTACCACACCATCCTTCCCAGCCTCTGGTAACCATCTTTCTGCTCTCTCTATGTCTATGTATTCCGTTGTTTTAATTATTAGCTCCCACAAAAAAGTGAGAACATGCAAAGTTTGTCTTTCTGTGCTTGGCTTATTTCACTTAACATAAAGACCTCCAGTTCTATTCATGTTTTTACAAACAACAGGATCTCATTCTTTTTTAATGCCTGAATAGTACTCCTTTGTGTATACGGACCACATTTTCTTTATCCATTCATCTATTGATGGACACTTAGATTGCTTCCAGATCTTGGCTATTGTGAGTAGTGTTGCAATGAACATGAGAATCCAGATATCTCTTTGATATACTGATTTCCTTTTGGTGGGGGGTATATATGTAGGAGTTGGATTGTTGTATTGTATGGTAGCTCTATTTTTAATTTTTCTTTTCTTTTTTTTTGAGATGAAGTCTCACTCTTGTCCCCCAGGCTGGAGTGCAATGGCGTGATTTTGGCTTACTGCAACCTCTGCCTCCCAGGTTCAAGTGATTTTCTTGCCTCAGCCTCCCAAGGAGCTGGGATTACAGGTGCCTGCCACCAGGCCCGGCTAATTTTTGCATTTTTAGTAGAGATGGGGTTTCACCATGTTGGCCAGGGTGGTCTCAAACTCCTGACCTCAGGTGATCCACCCACCTCCACTTTCCAAAGTGTTGGGATTACAGGCATGAGCCACCATGCTTGGCCTATTTTTAACTTTTCAAGGAACCTCCAAATTGTTCTCCATAGTGGTGGTACTAATTTACACTTGAGGTGGGTTTATTTTGAATTATTCACCAAAGAAAAACTGGGGGATACAGAGAAAGGAATTTAGTGTTCAGGGTATAATTGGAATGAGACAAATTTGACTTGAAATCTCATGTATGTAATTTACTATGTAAACTTTCTGAGGGTTTTCTCATCTGGAAAAATGGAATAACACCACTAGCTCTGGGATCGTACATGTAGAGAATCTCATCCCCTTTCCCAAATTCTGTAACAACTGATGATAATAAACAATGACATTGGGAGCTTTGCAGAGGGAAAACCATGACAATCAAGTGTTTCAATAACTAAATCAGTTGTATATGTTGGTCATTGGATTTCTTTGATCAAGAATATCCACTCTTAGCTCAACATTCTTTTACTCTAAGAATTTGGGTATATTGAAAGCATCTGTATATTTTCATTAGGAAAGGTGATCATTTTGTGACATCTTTATTCCCTGTCTGACCAGGGTGATGTTGCTCCACCTTTCCTTTAGAGTTAAGGCTCTCCATGGAATCACCCCAACCCCTACGCCCTTACCCGATAATTTTAGCTTACGTTCTGGAGAACAGTGAAAACCATTTTTAGCATTACTACTCCCCCACTTTCCCCCATATCAGGTAATAGCAACCCCCACTTACTCTTCCCTCCAGTCAGATGTTCTTTTTGCAGATACCTTCATGAATGAAGCAGAGACAACAGTGATTATAAATCCTCCAAGGCAACAATGTGCATTGCTGGTTAGAAGAGAATGCCAGTGTGACTGGAGTGAAGTGAACTACAGGAAGAGAGGTGGAAGATGGAGGGGACAGGTAGCTAGAGACCAGTGCAAATGTCAGGTCCACAGAGAGGCCTTCCCAATTGCTGTCTGAAACAATGCCCTCAACATCTGTCACTTGCTGACACCCTTACCCCATTTTAGTTCCTTCCTCAACACTTATCACCATCTGGCATATTCTATATTTATTTTATTATTTGCTTAAATGTTTCTTCATATCTGAATGCAAACTCCATAAGAGTAGATACTTCGACTCTTTTTATCATTTATTTATTCCCTGAACCTAGAACAGTGGCAGGTCACAGTCAGCTATTAATAAATATTTGTAAAGCATGAGATGCATGTTGACCCTGAAGACCTATCAGGGTCTTGAAACAGTAAGCAAGACCTTTTCATCTTTAAAATTCTTTTTAAAAATCTGCTAAGCAGTTGCTGCATGACAAACCTACTCCAAAGATAAGTGACCTAAAACTATCACCATCTTCCAGGAAGTTCATCTGGTCTGGATCTCACTCAGCACCTTTCTTGGGCCTTGGGCATATGTCTTCCTTGTCTAGTAGTTTGCCAGCAGTTTGACGAGGTGGGGACAAAGTGGAAATGTATTAGTCCATTTTCATGCTGCTGATAAAGACATACTTGAGAATGGGAAATTTACAAAAGAAAGGTTTAACTTTCTAAAGAAACTTCAGTTTCTTAAGAAAGAGGTTGGACTTTTAGTTCCATGTATTAGTAGCTGGGTAAGCCTCACAGTCATGGTGGAAGGCATGGAGGGGCAAGTCACGTTTTACATGGGTGGTAGCAAGCAAAAAGAGAGAGCTTGTGCAGGGAGACTCCTGTCTTTCAAAACCATCAGATCTTGTGAGACTTATTCACTGTCACGAGAACAGCACAGGAAAGACCTGCCCCCGTGATTGAGTTACCTCCCACTGGGTTCCTCCCACAACACTTGGGAATTCAAGGTGAGATTTGGGTGGGGACACAGCCAAACCATATCAGGAAGGAACCTGGGTTTTGCATTGTTCATTATCGTACAGGATTCTGCATGTATTAAGTAAACTTCTATTCCTTTAGGCAAGCCAAGAGAATTACCCCAGATTCTGGTGGTGGAAACACTGGGTGGGCCCCACCGCCACCCATTGATGGGTGGAATTACAAAGCTATGTTGATCATGAGGGTATGGTTATGGGGAAAGGAAAATTTGTGGCTATTTTTGCAGTGTACCAGAAGCTCTTTGTTCTTTGTCTAGTTGGCTAGTCTCTATTTTGTTGAGCCATGTGCCTGTTTTTGGAGCAGTCAGTGAATTATCTTGTTTATCTGAACATTATCCGGTACAAACTTTTTATTCTAGTCTTTGGAACTTCATGTGTTTTCATACAATTGCTGGGCATCCCCAATTGTTCTGATACTGTTTTATCTTGCCTTTTTTGTAGATTAATTTTGAAGCATGTAAGCTATTTAAAATCTAGATAACTGTCATTTTGTGATGATTCTGGCATGTTCCTTTCTTCATAATTTTCATGGTTGGGAGGAGCCAATGTTATTTCTGTCTACTACAGAAGCATTTTATCATTGTGGCATTTCTAAGTCAACATCTGATGTGCATGATCTACAGTTGAGTCATTCTGTTTTTCTTTTCAATAGATTTTTCCCTTGCCATTTGGAGAGTCTTTTTAATTTCACTGTTGGCCTACTCTTTTGTCTGTGGCCTAATGTTTTGTCTGTGTGTCTATAAATGCGGCACAATGTCTTGTGCCACATTTATGGAAACATTTTTGCTTACATAGCTATATGAAAACACACATGCTAGAACATACTAAAATACCCACAGAAGCAAATGTATGCTGTAGCACATGTAGTTTGTGTCCCTCACCATTTTCATCCAACTTCCTGGCACCCATATTTATTGGTCTGAGGCTTCTCTCTGACCCCCAGGGTCTTCTTTGCCTACCTGTAGCAAGTCATAAAAATTGCCATGGAATTACCCATTCCCCACCCCATCCCTCAACCAATTACTAAAAGGAGTTGGAGTATAAATCCTGACCTCCTTCACATTTGGATGAGAAGTGATAATTTTGAGTTGTGCTCAGATATTCTCAGAGGGTTCAAGCTCCAATTTCTTAGCAGGTAAACCTGCTCACTTATATACTCTTTATTGCCTGCCTTCCCTTCCCCACTAATTTGCATTTCCTTCCCAAATAAACTACCAGATCGCAATTCCTTGTCTCAGGCTCTGCTGCTAGAGGAACCGAAACTAAGATATATGCACATATCTTTCTAATTTGCACAGTAACATTTCCTCAAACCTAAACACTCTTTTGCTAACTATTACATTTTATTTCTGATGCTCCTGGGAATCCAAATCTTAGAAAGGTCAGATTCTGTCAGATAAATTGTTGCTTTTCTGACAATTCCTGCCCCTGCCTCTAAGTCTGTGTGTGTGTGTGTGTTGGGGGGGGGGTGCTTGGAGGGAGAGGTAGGTAGATATGAATGTAGGTGACCTTGCATGTGTATGTGCTGTTTGGATGTGTGTGTTCAAGAGGCTGGGAATGGGTGAATATATGTGTGTGTGTTTACATGTATCATGTGTCAATAATACAGTGAGGAAAAAAAGATGTGGAAGTGTGTTTTTAAAAAGAATTTTAAAGATTAAAATGTTACATATTGTGTTCACTGTTGCTGTCAACAATTTCAAGAGTGGAAGGGTTATATTGGTACTGCATTTAATGCCTGTAATGTGTTGGGTGTTAAGGGTAATTAGCAGGGAAAAGGGAAGTACAATAGCAAGAGATCTTGTCTGTATTACTAAATTATAAATTGAAACATCTGTAGGAATGAGGTTGAGGCTCTACCCAATAATCTAAGTGTTGTCAGTGGAGCTAGGTAAGAAGAAAAAATATAGCTTTGTTTTTGCCGTATGATATGGTTTGGCTCTGTCCCCACCCAAATCTCATCTTGAATTGTAGCTCCAATAATTCCCACGTGTCATGGGAGGGACCTGGTGGGAGGTAACTGAACCATGGGGGCAGGTCTTTTCCATCCTGCTGTGGTGGTAGTGAGTAAGTCTCATGAGATCTAATGGTTTTTATAAACGAGAGTTCCCCTGCACACCCTTTGTTGCCTGCTGCCATGTAAGACAAGTCTTTGCTCCTCATTTGCATTCTGACATGATTGTGAGGCCTCCCCAGCCATGTGGAACTATGAGTCCATTAAACCTCTTTCCTTTATGAATTACTTAGTTTCGGGTATGTCTTTATTAGCAGTGTGAGAACAGACTAATACACTACACTTCTTTGGGAAGGTAGGATTACATCCTAAAGTCTGCTTAGACAGCTGTTTGTAGAGCATGTATGTGTGTGTGATGTGGGCCAGGTGCAGGGTGTGAGTGGATGTGCGTGCATGTGTCTGTGTAGTAAGGGGTGGTATGTATCTACTAAAAAGACAAGTCATCTTTCTTTCATGCTCAAATGTGTGTATCATTCTCAGCCCCAAATCTAATGATGGCTTACTTAGTGTGTTGCTGTTTTATCTAGTGTCCTGGAAAGGATGAGTTACCTTCATTTTTTTAGATACTCCTACAGAGAATTAGAAGACATGTGGAATATGGTTTTAGCTGAATATGATCATACAGAGTTGTTGCATATACTAGAATATCATCACCCCAGGATGGATAATCAGTAGTAATTATATAACTTAGCTTTTCAAGAATCAGTTGTATTTAGAGAATTACCAATAATAAGATTTTAATAAACATATACTACCTGTTTTTTTTCTGGTAGAAACTATGGTTACAAGTTAAGAATAATGCAAATATCAATGGAAAATAAGCCTCAAATGAATTCTTGTCTGATGATTTTGTTCATGGTCCTAGGAAGTACCCAAGCCCTTCACTCAAATGTTAGATAGAGTTTCCATTTGTAAATCATTCTTTTTAATGGACAGTGATGCTAAATCTGATTTGTTGGTGAAACATAGAGATGGGAAACTAAGATGGGACAATTGAGATGGAGAAGATTGTATAGGATAGGTAATCCCAAGAACAGCAAATCCTGCCAAGGCCTTACCACGAGACCTCAAAGCCATGAGCCCAGCTAGTCCATAGAGGACTGTCTTGGGTATATAGTGCTGTGACTCAGCAGCTAAAATTTCAAAATAATAACGTAGTGTTATTGTCAAAATAATAACTTGCCAGCAGCTGCTAAAAGTTACTAGATACTACCAAATCACCATAACTTCAACTAGAAGGTGACTGGGGAGGAAGTGACAGAAATGATTCAAGCATGAATTGTGAGCTTGGCACTTGTTCTTGCCAATGAGACAAAAAATCAATCCTACAAGATAAACAGCAAGTGTGAAGGCAATATATGGGGTACCCAGGGCTCACTTCATGCATGCCTGCTATGGGGTCTCCAACAGGACTAGCTTCAGGTCTAAATGTTGAGACCGATGTCCCTGTCACAGTTAAAGTCTATTTGGACCTGATAGGGAAAGTGGTTTCTAAGAGAAATTATTAAGGATGACCAGGGAAAACAGGGCTTAATTTCTGTCAAAGTTTTAGGGTCATTCCTATACTTTAATTGATTTTGCTGTTGTCTAACTATACATAAGCATCCCTTTTTTTTTCTTGGAGACAGAGTTTCACTCTGTCACCCAGGCTGGAGTGTGCAATGGTACAGTCTCAGCTCACTACAACCTCTGCCTCCCAGGTTCAAGCAATTCTCCTGCCTCAGCCTCCCAAGTAGCTGGGACCAGGTATGCACCACCATGCCCAGCTATTTTTTGTATTTTTAGTAAAGATAGGGTTTCACCTTGTTGCTCAGGCTGGTCTTGAACTCCTGACCTCATGATCCACCCACCTCAGCCTCCCAAAGTGCTGGGATTACAGGCATGAGCCATTGTGCCTGGCCCATAAATTCCTTTTTTTAGACGTGGAGACTTGTCTTTTCCTATTCCTGAGTTGGATTTCCAGTTTCCAACCCGCTGGCTTAATTTGGCAACAGTGGGTGCTCCAATTCCTAATTTTTCACTTTGTATTCGAATTTTGAGATTATTACACTGTGAACTCCTTGAGGGCAGGAAAACATCTTCCTGATCTTTGAATCTTGAGCCTATACTCAGTGCCAGGCATGATAGATTTTCAGCAAATAAAGGAATATCTAAGTTCTCTCACAGGATCTGGCCCAATAAATCTTGACCCTGTCATTCCTATGTCTTAATATGGCTGTCTGTGTGGTTATAAATATGAAAAGACATCATGCTAAAGCTTTGTTATAACCAGATATGAATCCAGAGATAAGATAAAGCACAAACAACAAAGCCTTATGCATCAGAATTTGGCAAGTTTCTGAAGTAAGGTTTCAGTAGCCTTTTTGATTTATTCAGTAGTGACTAATTTTAGCTTATTAGGAAGGGGAAATAAATTCAACTTTATTTGACAAACTCTTTCTGACAGTCCCTACATCCCTTATGTTCTAAACGGTTTTCCCCCATTATCTAAATGTCTAAGGAGGCGAAAGCCAACATAAATCAGTCCCATCACTGTCTGTGCTCTAGAGGCCTCCATAGTTCTTACTCTTATTTTCTCCTGGATGTATCAAGTCCTTACTAAAAAAGAGATCACAGAGTATCTAGAATGCCTTTTGAAAACTCAGGGAATACAAAAAATATGGTCTTATTTGTTAAAATGTACAAATTATCCATGTAATACTAGCATTAAAAAAGAAATGGTCTCTGGCCAGGCGTGGTGGCTCACGCCTGTAATCCCAGCACTTTGGGAGGCCGAGGTGGGTAGATCACAAGGTCAGGAATTTAAGACCAGCCTGTCCAACATGGTGAAACCCCGTCTCTACTAAAAATACAAAAATTAGCTGGGCGTGGTGGCACATGTCTGTAATCGCAGCTACTGGGGGACTGAGGCAGGAGAATCATTTGAACTGGAAGACAGAGGTTGCAGTGAGCCGAGATCATGCCATTGTACTACTCTAGCCTGGGCAACACGAGCTAAACTCTGTCTCAAAAAAGAAAAAAAAAATGGTCTCAATATTAATTCTGTTGGTGCTACATCATATTCCCCCAGCACTCTCTGTGACAGGAGACTCACACAAACAGTTGAATCTCTCTGCCTGAAGACTTTCTGTGGTTAAGGGAACAGGCCAATAAGTGCTGGGGAGATAGATGCTCCTGGGAGCAGTGCTTCTCCAATGATGGATGTGGAGGTGATCATTAAATATCTGAGGTATTGCCTAGAAGTCCCCAGCAGTTCTCTGTTGAGCCCAGTTGCTCAGAGTACACACTATAGTAGCTTCTTTCCCTTCCCTGCCTTATTCCACCACTCATCTCCCAGATAAACTCTTAGTATTCAAAGCTTTGGCCATGTGTCTGCTTTTAAGAACCCAAACAAAGACACTGGGTGGAAACAGACATAGATGGTCAATGTAATTTCCTACTGGATATTAAGATGAGCCCATGTAGGTAAAACCAGTATACCTAGATCTTAGTATTCATGTTTGCACAGCAGCTGGCTGATAAACTGGGAAAGTGCACAGAGAGTCAGTGGGGTCCCCAATGCCGGTTCACATTTGTATAATATAAGTGAATGTCCTTTTCTCTGAAGTTATGTCTCTTATAAAATGATGTTCACAGTAGAGAGAATTTTCTTTTTCTTTCCTTTTTAAAAATAAAATTACTCAGCAAAATGATAGGTTGGCAAGTATACCCAGGAATCAGCAGTTTTGTGTTTATAATTACACCTGTTTGTAAAAATCCCAAAGTCCTAAATGTACAGTTGTCATGGAAGATGCAAGGACGTAGAAAATATATAGCTATTTCCATGATTGCTGTCTACATATTTGTGAGGAAATCCATTAAACTCTTTGGCCTTCTGTATCCTTTTGAGTGAAGCAAGAGGCTGTCAGTGATCGCTGGGGCTTCTTCTAAGGTCTAGCAATCTTGAACCACTCCGGCTGTAGGGCCTCTCAGACTGTAAAAATGAACATGTTCTCTTTGGTGGCCTCTCATCTCTCTTTTTCACATTTTTCTGCTTCCCCAAAGCCTGCCTAAAAGCCCTTAGGCTGTTTTTCCTAATAAACATGCACTCTGAGGGCATGAAGCATCTCTTAATCATCCTTTAATCTGTGATATGGGGGGGAGGTGGTATTTATTTAAAATATTACAGAATAAGTACCTTCTCCAAATCATGTATCTGAGTCATTTTGTAGAGACTGACTGAGTTGGCTGAGAACTGGTTGTGATATAGGGTCCGAGGAGAGCTGGTGCTTAGAAGTTGCCTCCAGAAGAAAAGAAAACTTGAGGCAGAGAAAATTTGAGCAGAAGCCTGTTGGTGTAGGAGATAAGAAGTAGGCATATTATGTGGTTTCAGGAAAGTCAGCAAACTAGGGTGTTATAAAGCTTGACCACTCTTCCCCATGTAGTAAACTGAGCCTCAGAAATCTAAAGTGTTGCCATCACCCAGGTAGATAGCATTATACCCGATCTAGATTCCATATCTCAGTATCATGCAATATTCCCATGTAACAAATCTGCACATGTACCATCATATATAAAAGTTGAAATTTAAAGATATCTGAAGTGAAGAAATAAAGGAAATGCATCTCCAGTTTTGTAGGTGAGCAGGTAACAGGACCCTGGGTTTCTACCAGAGTGCTAAACAATTGCTTCCAATGTGGGAGGAGGAAAACGCCAGCTGTGATTTACTTGCTCTTTAGAATGAAAGAGAAAGGGATGTGCAGATGGAGACTGGCCTCAGGCTCTACAGAGGGGAAAAAAGGGAGCATGTGTCAATATTAAGAGAGAGGAGGCAGAAAATAGTGGCTCAAAGGTCAGCTGCAGGTAGGCACATGTGTCAAATCCTTGATCTTTCACCCTGTTATTCTTTTCTGTTGGTATTTCTGAGTCCTTCAAATGTTTGTGCCTTTGAAAATTTTGTTTATTAGTTTTTAAAGTAAGACATATGAATTACTAAAAATTTGGAAACTATGAAAAAGCAAGAACAAGTAAATCACCAATAATTTCCATGCTTTTTAAATTAATAATTTTTACTACTTTCCCCCCTTTGATACTTGCATATGCTTTTTGTTGGTTTTATATCAGTGACATCATAGTATGTATGTCCATGTCTCTATGTGTGTATGTGTACATAGATATAGTTTTTTGGCCTGGTTTGTTTTAGTTAATTTTCTGTTGTGAATATTTTCTTAAATCATTAGTTTTCAAAAGCATAATTTTTAAAGTGACAAAATATCATTTCACTCAGCCAATTCTTGTTATTCGTCTGGCACTTTGCTAGATACTGAGGTTACAGATATAAATAGGAAAGGACCAATTCCAGCTTTCTTGACAATTATAACTTTAGAGCACAATCTCATGAACATTATCAGAATTAGAGGTTGTTCCCAGCAGTGTCTCATTGATAATGGCTTCAGGCTTGAGGTAAGCATTCTTTGTGATTTATTTATTTATTTTTGTATAGACATTAGTGGTACACAGAGGTACATCAGAGATGTTCTCAGTTTTGTCCCAGCATGTTCTTCTTAAACTCCTGTGTAAACTGGAATAACCCAAAGATAGGCCACACAAAATTTCTGATAACTAGGCAGAATAAAACCCGGTATAAAGGAATAACTGAGTTCTCCTCTAAACAAATCTTAAAACTGTGATGGAAATAGAGGACCTCCTTGCAGGATTATGGCTAGCCTAAAAGAAAGGTCCCTTTGACCCAAGGCTTCCTCAATTCACAAAGTAGCATATAGGTTTGTGGCAGGGAGGGAGTCCTTATATGTGTCCTTGACATCATTGTGTCAGAGGGATCTACTCGTGGGCTCTATGGTTGTGTAGATGAATCATGGTAAATGGAATGTCTTGCTATTTCAGGCATATCTGTTTATACCACATCAAAAGTAGCAATATCTACTAACTCTATATATTTTGGGGATTTTAAAATTGATTGAATTGATTATATTTTTTCTAAAGTAGCAAGAGACTCTCAGATAAGTCCAAAGTGAACAAACCATAGGTATACAGATAAATGTTCACAAATTGAACATACTATGTAACGAGCATCTAGATCAATAAACGTGGAGCATCATCAGCACCCAGAAGCCCTCACTATGCCGCCTTCCTGTCACCATTCCCTCCATCCTTTAAGCAGCATGGATAGCTTTTATCTTTTTTTAAAATTGTACTTTGGGCTCTGGGGTACGTGTGCACATCGGTCATCCTGTAGGATTGTGGCATAGGTACATACATGCCATGGTGGTTTGCTGTCTCCATCCCCAACCTGCCCCACTGTCACCTACATCAGGCATTTCTCCCAGTGTTATCCCTTCCCTTACTCCACACCCCGCACTGTTCCTCCCCTCCACTCCCCTCCACACCCCCCACCTAGCCCAGTGAATGTTGTTCTCTTCCCTGTGCCCAAGTGTTCTCATTGTTCATCACCCGCCTATGAGTTGAAACATGTGGGGTTTGGTTTTCTGTTCTGTGTATCTTTTAAAAGCTTCATAGAGTTTGCTCTCTTTGTATTTGGATTGTTTTCCTTAATATTATACTTGTGAGATTCAAACATATTGTTGAGTGCAATTTTATTGTTGTTTTTTAAAAAATTCTCATTGCTGTGTATATGTCATTGTAATAAATATACCACAAATTATTTTTCATTCTACTGTTGATGTATATTGAGGTTTGTTCTAGTTTTGAGTTTTTAAGAATAATGCTGCCGGGCACGGTGGCTCAAGCCTGTAATCCCAGCACTTTGGGAGGCCGAGGCAGGTGAGGTCGAGAGATCGAGACCATCCTGGTCAACATGGTGAAACCCCGTCTCTACTAAAAATACAAAAAACTAGCTGGGCGTGGTGGCGCGTGCCTGTAATCCCAGCTACTCAGGAGGCTGAGGCAGGAGAATTGCCTGAACCCAGGAGGTGGAGGTTGCGGTGAGCCGAGATCGCGCCATTGTACTCCAGCCTGGGTAACAAGAGCAAAACTCCGTCTCAAAAAAAAAGAAAGAAAGAATAATGCTACAATAAAAATGCCTTTTTGATATATAATTTGCATACATTTCTGTTGTACATACTAAAAGCAGAATTGTTAAATAATAGGGAATGCATATATTAAGCTCCGATAGATAGATATTGACCAGCTGTTTTTCAAAATGGTTTTACCAACTTGCACTTTTACCAGCAGCGCATGAGAGTTCTAGTTATTCATGCCCTTGCCAACATTTGATATGTAGATATATGCATATGGTTTTTGCCTTTTAATCACAGTATTTACAAGAAATAACCAAGATTCAAAATTTTGGGCAGTATGTTCAGAGAACCTTTAATAATCTTTGTATCAATAATGTTTAATCAGAAGATATAAAACCAGATGCTTATTAATATTCCATTCTTATTAAAATGCAAAGATGTTATTTCAGAAGATAATAGTGTTTATATTAGTTTGCCTTATGTCCTTTCCTCTGAACAGAACTCAGACACAAATATTAGTTTTTCTCTAACATTCACTTGACAAATAGCTAATAGTAACAAATAAACAGCTGCAATCCCTTTTCACTCTGGCAAAATGGTTTACCTGAGCTCTGCTAGGAAAGCACAGTGACATTCCATTAACCATAATTTAGCTACACAACCATAGACAATTGAGAAAAGAACTTTTACAAATAAAGGTTTATTGTAAGACAGCCACATCCATTTGTTTACATATTGTCCACGACGAAGTTGAATAGTTGCAGCAGAGAATACACGGCCTGCGAAGCCTCAAATATTTACTATCTGACTCTTTACAGAACGCGTTTGATGACCCCTCCTCTAGCAGTATCTATTTTAATTACTAGCAAAATCTGAGAAGTAGGGTTAGCATGACATTTAGTGAAAATTCCAAAGTCCCAGTCCTCATAGGTCTTCAGTTAAAATATTTACCTTTAAGGCAGGGTTCCTCAATTGTTTTCCACAAATACTTGAGGAGATAAAGTTTTATTTGTGGATACTGAATATGAACTTCATATATTTTTCATGTTTTATGAATTACTAGTCTTCTCTTGATTTTTCCCCAGCCATTTAACAATGTAAAATCCATTCTTAGCTCATGAGATGTACAAAAACAGACATTGTGCTAAAATTTGCCTGCATGCTATAGCTTCCTTCTTCCTTCTCTAGGAATTAATTGCTGATAAGCCCTGTGAAGTCAGAGACCTTGTCTGTTTTGTTTCACTCTTGGAGCTCCAAACTGGTATAACACCTCACACAGTCTATGCTCCAAAATAGTTGTGGAATGAAATACTATTGCCATTTTAAATTATGCAGCATGGCACAAATCCTATGTTGAGATTGAGAGGGCTTTACTTATTTTACTTTGCATATATGTACCATATACCTACTATGTGTTCTCCTTTGTGCAAAAACAGATATTATTTACAGGACCTGGTGCCAGCTACTTGGAAGAAAAACTCATTAATGTGTCATTCATCTTATACCGCAAATGTCCTACATTCAGGACACTGGATATTAGTATAGTAAATTCATGTGTCTATGAATAGCCACCGTTATTATCTGTCAGGCATTTTGATGAGAAAATCAGGAACATAACTTAACAATGAAGTGGGGGATATTTTTTCCCTTTTCCCATGGGCAAAGAAGAGAACAGCTAACATTTCTTTAGATAATGCATAATAAATTATGCATAAGTGCAAATTTATAAACAAATCAAATATCAGCCTGCAACATGGGTTGGTATAGTACAAGCTGGTAACACTTGAGTTTTCTTTTATCATATTCATTATTAAAATAACTAGTCATCATATAAAATTTTTAGACATTTACAGAAGAATAAGGAAGAAAATAAGTACCTAGTAAAATTATCACCAAGGTTACCAGAGTTGACATTTTCTTGCACCTTCCCTGTTTATCATCCCCTTCTTCAGTTAGGACATGAGAAAACTACAAACTTCAAGTTAAACCTGCTGGTATTCCCTGTGGCTCATGGCTGTAATCTCAGCACTTTGGGAGGGTGAAACTCTGTCTCTACTAAAACTACAAAAATTAGCTGAGCATGGTGGTGCACACCTGTAATCCCAGCTACTTGGGAAGCTGATGCAGGAGAACCACTTAAACCCGGGAGGTGGAAGTTGCAGGGAGTAGAGGTCATGTCATTGCCCTCCAGCCTGGGCAACTGAGCGAGGCTCTGTCTCAAACCCCCCACCACCAAAAAAAAAAAAAAGAAAAAAAAGAAAAAGCTACTGGTATTATATCCTCTTTTTGTTACTGAATAACTGTGTGGCTTTGGGCAATTAATATATCTATGCCACAATTTTCTTACGTGTAAAAATAGGATAATAACAGTATATACTAATGGAGCATTATAAAGATTAAACGTGATAATATGACAAATTGCTTAACTGTAAATGCACAATAAAGGTTGTTATTAATATTGAAATTTATCAAAAGGCATCACACTTATTTGATATTTTTTGTCTTCTCCTCCCCTTCCCTATTTTCCCCTTCCTTTTCCTATTTAGTTCTTCCCCTCCGCTTGCTCTTCCTGATCTTCAATGGCTTCATGATGTTCCCTTTTATGGCTATGCTCTAATTTACTGTAGAATAGGTTAGGATTACTTTTCACTTTTCACTGCTCTAATATTATAGTAAATACCCTCGTGTATCCATTTATGTTCATTTCTCACTGAATCTCCCATTATTTCTACAGTATATTTTTGTAAAAGGTAATTGCTGGGTTAAAATGTAAGCATATTTTTAAACTTTTAAAAAAATATTAAAATGTGCCTTTAAAAAGCTGATACCATATCATAGTTGTAAAATCAATCTGTGAGACTCACAGTTTTACTGCCATGTATCTTTTACTACTGGCTATTACCTGATTCATGCCAGATAACACTGAATTTGTATTAGAGACTACCATTTCTTGGCTAGTGGCTGTTCTTCATTCTTACTAATCAAATCTCCCATTTTTAGCTAAGGATGTGGGCACAGAGAACAAACACTGCATTTCTCATATTCCCATGCAGTTGAGTGTGGTCATATGATGCAAGAAAATATGAATATGATATTTACAAATCTAGTGAGAATAGGGAGAATTATAGAAAGAAAGGAGAATATTCCCCATTCAAGGATGGAAAAATGAGATCTTTTGCCTGTTCCTCATTCCTACTGGGTAAAATGAAAACATAATGTCTGCAGCTCTAGCTATTGTGCACTATGAGGTGACCTTGGGAAAGGTCAATAACGGAGCAGAAAAATAACAGCAGCCTGTATTCCTGATACTATAAAGTCCCCAAAGCAACTGAGGGCTTCTATCTTTTTAAGCTATTACTTTTGAGACTTTGGCTAATACTTCTTGATTCTGATTAAGGGTTTTCTTAATAACTTGCAAAAACTCTTTATAAATTGAGAAAATTAATTTCTGACAAATTTTTCAAATATCAGACTGATTGTTCATTTCATCCATGGTCTTCGTTTATATATAGATACTTTTTATTTTCATATATATTTAGAATAATGTCTACAATACTTCCTCTGTGCTAAGCATTTTTCTAAACGCTTTCAAATATGAATTCACTTAATCTTCATGTCAAATCTATAAAGTGGAAACTCATTAATACAAATGATAAGGAAATTTAGGCATAGAGAAGTAATTTACTTAAGGTCACACATCTAGCAAGTGGCTGAACTGGGATATGGGACGTCTGGATCCAGAACCAGATGTCTTTACCCACTGTGCTGTGCTACCTCATTAGTATGTCCTCCACATCAGTTGCATTTGTGACTACTGTGATTGTTTGGAGCTTATGAGCCTTCTAGATTTTAAAAGAAATATATATTTTTTTACTTTTTGGTTGACTGTTTTTGTTTGTTTTTATACTCAGCACTTTATGTAAAATATATTTTGATGTATTTATGTAGATACATATTCGATTTATTTTATTTATGTAGACTTTATTCTGATGGATGGTATAAGATAAAGGTCTTATACCATAAGACAGAAAATAATTTAGTATTTTAAAAATATGAAAACTCACTTTTGAGCACATATCCCTTTTTCACTGCTTGTTAAAGTTTCCTTTAAAGAAAATACTACATTCTTGGCCGGGCGCGGTGGCTCAAGCCTGTAATCCCAGCACTTTGGGAGGCCGAGGCGGGTGGATCACGAGGTCAAGAGATCGAGACCATCCTGGTCAACATGGTGAAACCCTGTCTCTACTAAAAATACAAAAAATTAGCTGGGCATGGTGGTGTGTGCCTGTAATCCCAGCTACTCAGGAGGCTGAGGCAGGAGAATTGCTTGAACCCAGGAGGCGGAGGTTGTGCTGAGCCACGATCGTGCCATTGCACTCCAGCCTGGGTAACAAGAGTGAAACTCCGTCTCAAAAAAAAAAAAAACAAAACTACATTCTTATGCATTCTAGGTTACATTTCAAGGCTACTTATGATACTACATTTATCTGTCTGTCTGTCTGTCTATAGTTTGAGACAGATTCTCACTCTGTTGCCCAGGCTGGAGTGTGGTGGTTCCATCTTGGCATACTGCAAACTCTGCCTCCCAGGTTCAAGGGATTCTCCTGCCTCCGCCTCCTAAGTAGCTGGGACAACAGGTATGCACCACAACTTCTGGCTAATTTTTCTATTTTTAGTAGAGATGGGGTTTTGCCATGTTGGCCAGTCTGGTCTCAAACTCCTTACTTCAAGTAATCCACCCACCTTGGCCTCTCAAAAGTGCTGGGATTATAGGCATGAGACACGGTGCCCTGACTTGATCTATATATTGTTTCATGCTCTATTTTTTAAACAAATATCTACATAATGCCTATTATGAGCTGGACATGCTGTTTTAATTGTTACAATTTTATAATATGTTTGTCAGTTGAAGAATGGTGAAGTTCATAACTTTGGAAAGGAGAACTTTATTTCTCATAAAGAGTTGTAGTCTACAGAGTGGCCATTTTGATAGGCTGGGAATCCAGAAACATATATTTCAAGAGAGGAGGAAAGGGAACAGGAGTGCATGCTGAGTAGGTTAGCTAGGTATACACATTCAACAAGTTATATGAGGAGCTATGAATATTCACAAAGGGGAGGCACAGGCATGCATAGTAGGCCAACATGTATGCCAGATGAGTTCCCATGTTCACTTTGGGATAGAGACTTAACATTTGATTGTATTACAATTAGACCCTGTCCATCACAAGGTAAAGCAGTGGACACAAAGTCCCTCTGTGTGCAGCCTCTGTAGACTGGCTAGAACCACTCCATGATCGGGGTTCTGTTACCAGGAAGGAATGCTGGTCAGTGTCTCTGTCAAAACTGCAAAAAGAGAGGGACAGCAGTCTGTGAATTGGTTGAAAATGGTGGTGGAACAAGTCGTTTGAAAGGGCTGTTTTCTATTTAGCACTTAGGAAAGAAAGCCTAATGGCAGTTAGGGAGTGATGAGGTATAATGAGGCACGCCCAACCTCCCATCCCATCATGTCCAAGAACTGTTTTAAAGGTTTCTCTGGGATCTCCTTGGCCAATAGAGTGTCTGTTCAGTCAGTTGAGGAGCTTAGAATTTTATTTTTATTTCTCATGTTTAACAGAGAGCAAGTTCTTACTCTTTGAAAACCATTATTCTTTTACCAAAATAGTTAAAAGAATATTTTTCCATTTGAGATTTGTTCTATTAACAATAGAATCTATCTTGTGTATGATTACTTAAGCCCATAAATTAACTTGAAGTGATTGACTTATTTTAATGATTCACTTTTTACAGGTGGATCATAGTGTGTATCTCCATTTATGCAGATATTTTTTCCTAGCTCTCTAGAGTACATATACTCAAGATTGTTATCTGAGGTATTTGTACATATTTTGTTGTTATTGATGATCACATAGCTATTACTTTTTGACAAATAGAACACTTGATATTTTCGATATATTTTTATTTTGTGAGTTTACTAAATCTTGATTGATTTTAAGAATTTTTCAGTGGATTATCTTGAGTTTTATAAGAAAATTTTTGCCGCCTCTTTTCTAAATGATATTATGATTGTTTCTTGTTTTTCTTGTTTTATTGCATTGTCCAGCACTTCCAGATCACTGAAAAAGTAAGAATATAATTTAAAGAGGCATTTTTGTTCTGTTTAGGAATTAATTTTTGTGTATGTTTATTAATTAACATTTTTTATTTCAACCAAAGTGAAGTTACATACTTAATGAAAAAATCTTAGAAATAGATACTGAATTTTATCAAATGCATCTTTGACACATATAGTTTATGCTTCTTTGATTTATTTTTTATTTTATTTATTTTTTTATTGCATTTTAGGTTTTGGGGTACATGTGAAGCACATGCAAGATTGTTGCATAGGTACACACATGGCAGTGTGGTTTTCTGCCTTCCGTCCCCTTGCCTGTATCTGTCATTTCTCCCCATGCTATCTCTTCCCACCTCCCCACCCCCCCGTCCCTCCCCCATTTCCCCCCAATGGACCCCAGTGTGTAGTGCTCCCCTCCCTGTGTCCATGTGTTCTCATTGTTCAACACCCGCCTATGAGTGAGAATATGCGGTGTTTGCTTTTCTGCTCTTGTGTCAGTTTGCTGAGATTGATGGTTTCCAGGTTCATCCATGTCCCTACAAAGGACATGAACTCATCGTTTTTGATGGCTGCGTAATATTCCATGGTGTATATGTACCACATTTTCCCTATCCAGTCTATCTTCGTTGGGCATTTGGGTTGGTTCCAGGTCTTTGCTATTGTAAACAGTGCTGCAATGAACATTCATGTGCATGTGTCCTTATAGTAGAATGATTTTTGATATGATATATATATATATATTTAATGTTTGTCTTAAGTCATATTCACATTCTAGTGAAAACTCTACCTGTCATATTATAGAAGGCTGAAATAGTTAATGAAATTTTTTGCTAGTATTTGATGTGGAATTTTTGTTGTAATTTTCATAAATAGGATTGGGTTCTAAATTTTCTTTTTGTGCTGCCTTTGTCAGGTTTAAGTATGACAGTTATTTAGCTTCACAATATGAACTAGGTGGTTATCTATTTTTTTCATTATTTGCAACAGCTTATAGATCTTGGGGAGTATCTATTTTTAAAAATATTTTAAAGAGTTTGCCAAATAATTTGGGCTGGCTTTTCATTTAAACAAATTAAGAAGTGCCGTAAGATTTTATGAAAAAATTCTTAAATGTATCAAAGATGTGACAAAAGTAAGAAATTGTCATGTAAACATTTAGCGAAGATGGGAACACAGAGATGTAGGTAAAATAGTGAAGCCATTTTTTAACTTTATTTTTAAAATAACCTATATTTCAGAATTTTAATTGTATACATTTAAGGTGCGTAATTTGATGATTTGATATACATATACATTGTGAAATAATAACCACAAGCACACTAATTGACATATCCATATATGATATGGGATCTCATATCATATGAGATCCGAGTCTAACTGGGATCAGAAACCACCTTTGCAATGAGAGAATTAACTCATTCTGGTACACTGGTTTTGAGTTTTTAAGATGTCATATTTGTGGATGGGGACAGAAAACAAAAATAGGAAGTAAAATAAGAGAGATTTCCAAGTTCAGACACCAAAATGTTACAAATAAAACATTTCCCACCACCTCACATCCATGGGGCTGCAAGGAACTTTACCTGCTACCAGGTGCTATTTTATGTGCTTTTCATACATTTACTTACATATTTTTTCCTAGCAGTCCAATGTGGTAAAAAGCTCCTATACTCCCTTGTTACATCCATTCTAAAACATTTCTTTTTCTCTAATTTTTACATCTCAAAGGGATCAATCAATAGCATTTTACAAGTTATTAATATGTTTTTTTTTCCTTTCTTTGAGGCATATATAGTGAGGGTGGGTAGAATTGAGGTTGGGTAGAATTGAGAAGCTTGAGAAAGAGACATATTAGTTGGTAGAATATTAGACCTGGTAGTTGCTAGAATAAGGGTTTGAATCTAGGAGGTCTGGGTCCAGAGTTTTGGCTCACACCCAGAGCCCCATATTGCTATAAGCTTTCCACAAGCTCCTTTACTGTACCCCTTTCTCTTAGATTTCCATGCTGACCGGATTGTAGTGCATTTGGCTGCTTTGGGCTTTATGACTTAGATTACCACGCCTGCCTGGACTTTCTGAACCTCATATCCTTGATGCCTGCTTACTGACCTAGTCTGCTCTGCTGCCCGAGGGTCTTGAAATCCAAGGTCAAGGCTCAGGGCTTGTCATATCCCCACCTCTTGCATCTAATTCCCCATCAGCTTATCTCTTAGCCTCATCTTGGCCTTCTGTGCCTGATTTCTGTTTCCCCTGTGTAATTTGCTTGTTATCTCAATGTCATTAATGCCAATAATGATAACAGGAAGGAGATATAAGAATGGGGGTTCCTGAAAATGTGCTTCCAAAGGGTTCTGACTAGCATACCAATCAGTTATGAATATGGAATCCAGATATAGATTCAAGCATTCACACATTTGTTCACTCATATACAAACATGATAGTGCTATGCCTTTATAACTAGTTATTTGATATAAATTATCTCCCACAAACACCTTAAATATCTTTGAAATGTTAAAAGAATAATTTAGGGGCTGGGTTCAGGAACCTTGTCTTTTCGTCTCTGTCTTCCCTGGAATTTGCTACAGATTTTTAGATGCAGTGCATGCTCGGTGTGTTTGGATGGGATTCATTGCCTTGCAGTGCATTTGGGTCCAAGAAATGACATTATATTCCCTTTGCATTTGTTGTTCAGCATTTCTAAAGTGTTATTTCCTGCCTAGGTGGGCAACCTTTCTGTAAACAGAACACTTGCTTTCTGATCTGAGCCTGTTCTTTACAGTTAAGTCAGAGAACAGTTTCTCAGTGTGGCCTCAAGGGCAACTCTCTGGATAAGGACGATGACTCATCCTCCCAGGGTCTTCCTGCTGAAATGCTGCAAATAAATATATTCTGCAGAGGACACAGAGTACTATGGTATGAATAACAGAAAGTCCAACCCTTCTGGACAAGGATGATTTGCAGTCACAAAACTGTCAGCCACATCTAAGAAACCCCTTGCAAAGGGAGAATCAGTGGATTAAATGGTGCCCCTGTATGTTTTGCCACTTTAAAATGGTGCCAGCTTATTTACTTAAAATTGTAAAGAATTTGCTTAATTGCAGAGCCTGGAAGGCAACACTGAAATGCAGAGATAATAATAGAATGTCAGGGCTAGAAAACTAAGGATCTTGGTGGAACATATTAACAGTGCTGAACCAAAAGAGGTGTTTAGCTGTATTTATGCAAATAGCTTGTTTTTTGATAATACTTGTAATTATACAATTATTGGGAAATACAAGAAAACAGTTTTTTTTTCTCTCAACCTAAATGGCAAACTCCTTATAGAATATTTTCTCCAAGGATGAGAACATAAGGGTCAATAGGTCATGTAAAATATATTCCTTTAACAAACGTTTGTTAATTTGGCAGTATTTGTCATGGCAATGCCAGGCGTGGGAGTGGGATGAGGGCTTGTGTATATAGCTGGAAAAGAGCCCAGAGGAACCCCCAATGCATTGAGGAGCAGCCTTGCAAGCACCAGGAGACATAAGAACACATAAGAGCCCCATACTTGGAGGAGGGTATAGTAGTGATCAGGAAAAAGATAGATACGAAGATGTGTTTGGAAGGACAGGCTTAAATTCCCGGGATGAAGAAAGGTGGAATTAAGATTAATTATTCCAGATAAAATGAGCAGCTTATGCAAAGAAACAAAGTGTGAGATCCCATTTTTCCTTTGGAGAACTATAAGTAACACTCAGTATAGCTAGAGCTTAAAGGGAGAAGGGAAGCATGCCAAGGCTGGAGTAGAGAACAGGTAGACATAGAAAGGCCATGTCTTAGGTTGAGTTTCTCCAGAAACAGACCATGAGATAAAAACTTTAAGGCCAGTGGTTCATTTGGGAGGTGATTTCAGGAAGCACTGTTAGAAGAGGGGAAGTGAGAGAAGATTGTTTTTAAGGCCAGTGGTTCATTTGGGAGGTGATTTCAGGAAGCACTGTTAGAAGAGGGGAAGTGAGAGAAGATTATAACTGGGAAACTGGCTATCTATCCACTGGGGACCTCTAGAGAGACTGTATATCTCTGAGTTGTCTCACTTTACAAATGGGAACTGGGATCTATATCCAGCCAACTTCCATTTATTTTTGGGTAAGAGCTGTTCCCAGGAGAGTTAACTCCCTGACATTTGGGGCTTTCCCTTGAGGCTAGAAAAAGCCCTGAGGCAGAGACATACATGTGCTTGTGGTAACAAGCTATTGACATGTGTAAGAAAGATGAGTGCTAAGAGGCTGAGGATGGGACACTAATAGTATCTCGTCTAGTATAGGCTATGTATGCCATGCTAAGGATTTAGGCTTTTAATCTAAGGGAAGTGAAGAACCACTGAATTATTTTAACATGGAAGATGGTGATGTGATGAGATTTGCATTTTAGGAACATTTTTTCTGGTACCAATAAGAAGAATGGATTACAGAGGTCCAAGAAAAGTGGTTGAAATAGGCAATGAGGATGTTTTGCTGTAATTTAGAGGGAAAATCATGAGGGCCTGAAGCATTGGTGTGCTGGTGAATGTTTAACAATTTAGTCACACACATACACGGTAATCCTGATTTGTATGGTTTGGTGATACCTCCAGCATGGTCAAATTCAAGCAACCAGTGTGCTGTCACTGAACGCTGAGTCAGGAGGAAATAGATGCACAGAATCGTCTCTCACTCCAACACACCACCGGGCTGTGATTGTATGAAGAATAAGAAAACCATTTGAAGAGAAATTGAGTAGAATCATAATTGATGGGGGGATGGGTAAGACGTTATGAGGCAAAAAAAAAAAAATGACACTCAGATTTTTGGCTTTTATAACTAATTAGGTGATGGTACCCTTCACTGAGGTAGAAAATTTAGCATAATGATAGTATCAATGATAGTAGTGGGAGTAGCAAACAGAATGCTTACTATGTGCCAGGCACTACTTTAAGCCTTTTACATACATTAACTTATGTAATTTTCACAATGATCTTATAAGCAAGTTATCATTATTATAACCATTTTACCGATGAAGAAACTGAGTTGCAAAGAGGTTAATTCATATACCCAAGTTCTTGTGTGGGTGAGTCAAACATCAAATATCCGGTTAGTGTTCAAATTTGCCTGATAGTTTTCTAAGTACTTTCACAATTGCTCACTCAAATACATCATTCCTTTTCATTTACTAGCTGAAATTTTTCTTGTAAATGAGACTTTTTCATGAATTATTTGGTAACTTCGTTGTACAGTTTTGTGACAGAAAGGTAGGGCTAATGCTAGATTCTTTCCCTTTAGCTGCCAGTTTCAGAATAATGAGTAGGTTCACTAACACCTCCAAAGATGACCATTGAGTTTTAGAAATTACCATATGAATATCTGGATTGTTTTTAACAGGTTTACTGAAATATAATTTGCATATCATAAAATTAAGTCCTTTAAAATGTATAATTCAATGGTTTTTAGTATATTTATAGAGTTATGGCACCATCACCACAGTTTTGGAACATTTCCCTCATCTCAAAAAGAAACTTCATGAATACATAGAATTTTTTAGATGTTTGATGTGTTTCAATTAATTTTAGTATTATTCTCTTGAGGCTCATATTGTGCATGTTTGGTCAGTAGGATCCCCTTTGAGATAGGTTTCTCTATCAAGTTATAATGAAAATAAAATGAGAGAATCATTTTTAAGATGCCTAATATTTAGGGGATGCTAAGATTGTGGTTATCAACCTTGGATGCACATTAGAATCACCATAAGAACTTTAAGACATCTTGGTACGTAGTTCATTCCCCATATTAATTACAGCAGAAGCTCTGTGGGTGATACCCAAGCATCAACAGTTTTAATATCCCCTATGTGGATTCTATGTATTCATGAAGTTTCTTTTTGTGGATTCCAATGTGAAGTCATGGTTGAGAACCACTGAATTTTGAGGATGTGAATGAATTTCCTACCTTTCTCCATTTCTCTTTTCCTACACCCTGCCCAGCCTTTTCTCTCTCAATTCTTGCTTCCAATCCCAGTCAAGTATATCGCTTTTTGGCCCAGTCACTCAAGCAAGCTACCATAGTCATTGGACACTGTTTTCCTCCAGCACTCTGTAAATTCAAAGGATTTTATTACGATGAATGGACAGATAATATTTTTTACTATATAAAGGATTCTTTTGTCAACAATATAAAGAAGATGTTGATGAATCCAGTGAAACTACTCACTATTTAAGTGCTTCCTCGGGACTTACTGTAATAATCTTTACATTCCTCAGCATGATATTGTAGGCTACCCATGACCCAATCTCAACCTTTGTTACCAACCTTATTTCACCCTCTAAATCTCTGTGCCCTTATATAGATACGGTCATATTTGTATACATTTTCTTTAATACCTTGCCACAGAAAAGGTGGTCTGTCATAGACCTGTAACATTGGCATTCCCCAGGATCTTGCTAGAAATCTAGGATTTCAGGCCCCATGCATAGGCCCAATTGAATCCAGTCTGCATTTTAACAATATTCCCCTGTTGATTCAGAGGCACATTAAAGTGTGAGAACATTTTTCTAATATACCATGCACTTTCCAGCCTTTTCTGCCCTCCTCATGCCCTGTTCTTTCTGTACATGTCAGTTCTTTCCTTTTCTCTTTTGATTCATCCTTGAAGCCTTAGTTCAAATGTTGTTGCCCCAAATTCTTCATTTATTTCTCATATTCCCACCTCTGAATATAAGTGCTCTTTTTTTTCACAGCCGTGATGCTATGTTTGTCATATTTTTCTCATAAAACATTAATTTGGGTTTTTTAGTGACTCAGGTACATGGAGAGACAACTTTATTCAAAGCTCTTGAGTGCAATAATCATGCCTTATTCATTTCTGTATCCACCTAGCACTGTACTTTGCAGATATTAAAATTTCTATTTAAAAAATAAAAAGGGGAATACATGAATGAATAAGCCTGGTTAGAGAATGTCAGCATCTGCTTTCCCTGACCCTTTCTACAGAAGTCACTGATGTCATCAACTGGCATACCCAGCCAGTTTATTTTTATATCCAGTCTTGATCAAGGAAAGCAGCTTATATTAACATCACACCCACTAGGTATTAATGTCTAGAATTACTGTGGACATGAACTCTACCACATGTGTCTGGTGTCAACTCTGAGCACTGCACGCTAACTGATCTGCTGCTTTTTCCCTATTCCCAACCCCCTTCCAGTCTCATTGTGTGCACCCAGCATGTAAAACTAAATTCATTTCTATGCTTGGTTTGAAATCTCATTCTTCTTCTGTCTTCTACCATACTCAGTCCACCCTCCCTGGATATATACGTTACCTGAAATCTCCAACAAAGCACTTTTGAACACTGTACTTTAGACTGCTGGTTAATGCCGTCCACCAGCCCACACATGGACACACAGATACACAACATGGACAGGTTGCTTCCTCCAAACAAGTCCGGCAATTATCCTGCTTTTTTCCTGTGGCTTCTGCTGGAGCTTCTTATGGATAAGTGTAGTCCTTGAGGTTTTGACTTGGACCTAGGGACTTAGGGACTGAAGTTTGGACAATTGTGACTTTACCAGGTACTAGGAGAGGTGATCTATTTTGGTAGGAAGTATTTTTTATGAATAATCTTAGTACTATGCTGAGGTATCCATATTGTGTTTGCATTGCACTAGTATTTCCACCTATGCTATGCCTTCTTGTAACTACTGTCTTAGTCCAAGTTAGGTTGCCATAAGTACCTAAGTACATAAGTACTAAGGAATGGGTGGCTTATAAACAACAGAAATTTATCTCACAGTTCTGGAGGCTGAGAAGTCTAAGATCAAGGCACTGATAGATTCAGTACCTGGTGAGGGCCCAATTCCTCATAGATTTCCTCCCAGAGTAACCTTACATATGCTGTAAGAGAAGAGAGATCTCTCTGGGGTCCCTTTTAGAAGAACACTAATCCCCTTCTTAAGGGCTTTACCCTCATGACCTAATCAGCCCCACAAAGTTTCCATCTTCTAATACTATCACATTCAGGGTTAGGATTTTAACATAGGAATTGTGGAAGGACATAAACACTTAGTCTATTGCAGCTACTTAGGGCATAATAAATTCATTAATATCTCATTAATGTTTCTAATTTACTGCTGTAGACCCACAAGTATTATTACTGCCAATATATCTCCTATTTCAGTGTTGTCATTTATCTCTGAATTGTCCAAAAACTAAGGGCTTACCTCATTTATAGGGGTAGGGGCTCAGTCCTCCATCAGTTCTAGATGGGAGGAGAAATGGTCTCTCCACTCTTGTTATCTTTTGCTACCATATAGTATTATATGGAACATTGTCCTGTGGCATCCTGTGAGCATTTGTTTACTCCAGGGTATATGTCTGTTAATCCAGGTTCCCATATAGGCTACAGTGGTGTTCCAGATTTGGTCTCCAAAGCAACAGCTCTCTTGGATTCATACTCACATGCATATCTCTATCTGCAGATATCACTACTGGTAGTATATCTGGATCTGAAGGGCCTTCTAAGCATAAGTCATATCTTGATTTTTTTTAACTACTCATTTTTTTTTTCCAGATAGAGTCTTGCTCTGTCACCCAGGCTGGAGTACAGTGGCATGATCTCAGCTCACTGCAACCTCCACCTCCTCGATTCAAGCAATTCTCCTGCCTCAGCCTTCTGAGTAGCTTGGATTACAGGCACACACAACCATGGCTGGCTAATTTTTGTATTTTTTAGTAGAGGTGGGTTTCACCATGTTGACCAGGTTGGTCTTGAACTCCTGACCTCAAGTGATCCACTTGCCTCAGAGTTCTGGGGTTACAGGCATTAGCCACCATGCCCGGCCTTAACTACTCATTTTATATGCCTAGCCATGTCTGTGTTCTTGGACTAGATTTACCTTTTTTTTTCTTCATGTATATAATACATTCTGTTTCCTAAATTTGACCTATGACCTTCATCTCCCAACACCAGTTGTTGTTCTTAACTCGGCAGGTTGTTGTAATACTCAACATTGGGCGATCATGATATTTGCTTATTTCTGGATACACCTGAAAATTGTTTTGAGAATTGTTTTAAGAATAGGTAGTGGGTTTGCACTTTATTACATAATAGGAAATAATTAAAATACTGTTAAACCAAATATAAGCTGGCCATGGATAGGTCAGTCACATGAATGTGACATGAAATAAAGGTTATAATGAATCTAATTCTGTTTACCTGGGTTGTAAATAAATTAAAGTACTTTTCAGTTTTGGTCATACAACTATTTTTTCCCTTCATAATCCAAGTGACACCAAGTAGAAAAGTAGTTCACAATTTTATCTTAGAAAATTTCATATCCATTTTAGAACACATTAGCCTCGTTAGTAAGAAATCTGAACTTCATCAATTCATCTCTCCTTTTGGGGTAAGAATCAAACTATAGGCTCTCTGGAGTGTGGAGAAGAGAGAACTTTTCCTTGAAACCCCTGCTTGTAAAACAAAGGGAGTCAAATGTCTGCCACCATATGCAACTTTGGGTCTAAATTACTGGAGATTCCATTAGAGAGTTAGTCTGTTCAGTATTTAGCTAGATGTGTGTGAAATCTTCAAGGCTAGCATCTTGCAAAGGCTAGTCCTAGAAGACTTTTAAAAATATTGGTAGTAGAGAATAATGTTACCTCTTTATTGAGACATGCATGCAGCACACAAACTGCATGGATGCCTCTCAATTAGCTCCAGGTCCATTCCCTGTTGTCATAATTTTTAAATTTTATTAGCATCTTCAGATTATAAAACTCTTCTGCATGGAGGAGTTGGTGTTGCCAAGTCTCATCTAAACTTCATCTAATTTGAGCTCTTCTATTTGTTAAACTCCTGAACTCCACACCCATGACCCAATTCTCTGGGAGAACAGTATACTCTGCCCAATGTTGCCCTCATTCGAGGTGACTGGCCATGGAAATGAGTAAACATTGGCTACTAAAAGGTCATTCTCTACTTGATTTCTTCATGGAAGAAGGAACAAGAACATGGCTGTTGTTGGGATATTTGTATATCCAAGAAGTGTCACTACATTTACTCCCATTTAATTATTTTCCCCAAAGGCCAACAATAATACCTACTCACTATAAACATTCAGAAAACAGAAAAGTTTAAAGAAGCAGGAAGAAAAGACTGACCTATGTTCCCAACACCCAGAAGTAAAAATTTATCATTTTTGGTATATCTTCTTTGTCTTTTTCTATGTGTTGCTTTATGTAGATATATAACAGGTTGTGGTTTAAACCTAAGCTACACCCATTGTTTGGAGTCAGGCAGGTGCGATAAATTTGTAAGTGACTCACTAGAAATCTATTTGCATGTGAACTTATATTAAGTCGAAAAGATAATTATTGGGTAGTTGGTTTAATACCTGGGTGATGAAATAATCTATACTACAAACCCCATAACACGAATTTACTTATGTAACCAGCCTTCACATATACCCCAAACCTAAAATAAAAGTTAAGAAAAAGAGAAGCCTTATAGAACCTAACAAATAACCAAATGAAAAGATGCTGAAAATTGTTAATCACTAGGAAAATCCAACTTAAAAATTATGTTGAGATATCATGACACACTCATTACAATGGCCAAAAGTGAAAAGTCTACAACTGGTAAGATTATAGGACAACAGGGACTCTTATACACTGCTGGTGGAAACAGAGAACAATATAACCACTTTGGAAAACACCAGTGGTATCTTAAAAGTTAAACAAGTACCTACAATGTAATCCAGACATTTCACTTCTAGGTATTTATCTAGTGAATTTAAAAACATATAACACAAATAGACTTATACATGAATTTTTATAACAGTATTCAACATAATAGCCAAAATTTGAAAATAACTCAGTTGGCCATCAACAGGTGCATGGATAAACAAACTTTAGTGTATCTAGGCAATGGAATACACACAACTTATATGAATCTTGTAACACATTGAGTGAAAGAAGGAAGAGGGAAATAAGAGTGCATAGTATATTATTTCATTTATATAAAATTCCAGAAATGAAAACGAATCTCTAGTGAAAAAAATGCAGATTATTGGTGCTTGGGGATAGGGGTTACAGAGGGGCAGGATGGAAGGATTACAAAGGTACATAAGGCAACATATGGAGGTGATAGATATGTTCAGTACCCTCCTTTGTGGTGATAGCTTCATGAATATATACATATGCTACAATTTGTCAGAATACTCACTTTAAATATGTGCAGATTATTGCATTTCAGGTACAGCTCATGAAAGCTATAAAAACATATTCTTTCTTGGATGAGACATTGTATTAGTCAGGGATCACTGGCTATAAATTACAGAAAGTGACTTGGTTTCAATTAAATTAAAATGAATTCATTAAATGGATAAGGGGAATTTATAGAACTGTTAGGAAGGCTGAAGACCGAGACCTTGAATGGAACAGAAAAAAGATAATATCAAAGACCCAGAAAACAGAAAGGAGAGTACTACCTCATGTCTGATACCATTTGGTTAGAATGCCTCTGATGCTAGATGACTACCTCCTGCCATTTTTAGGCTAGAGTAATGGGATAATGGACTTACAGCATTATCAATCGGTTTAAGGGTAAAATTCCAGTGAAGGAGTATTCTCCTTGGCTGGAAGAAAGGGACTATGGCTAATTTCTTGGGGGAAATCACAGTGCTATTAAGAAGGGAGAGGAGATGCTGGGTACCATTTTAAACTAAAAGCAAAACAATGAAAAACAGGCCAGGCACAGTGGCTCACGCCTGTAATCCCAGCACTTTGGGAGGCTGAGGCAGATCACTTGAGTCCAGGAGTTCCAGACCAGCCTGGGCAACATGGTGAAACGCTGCCTCTTTAAAAAACACAAAAAATAGCTAGAGATGGTCATGTGCACCCAGCTACTTGGGTGGCTGAGGCATGCTTGAGCCTTGGGGGGTCAAGGATGCAGTGAGCCAAGATTTTGCCACTGTTCTCCAGCCTGGGCAACAGAGTGAGACCCTGCCTTAAAACAAAAACAGAAAGACTCCAAATGCCTATTACTTTTGGGAACATTTACATTCTGTTCCAGTTATTATTGATCCATAACAAATCACTCTTAATGATGACCATTTTTTTGGAGACTTTTTCATCCATATGTGTGTGTTTTTTTTTAATTAAGTTCATTTTCACCTTTCTCTGTTACCTCCCTGAGTAGCTTAATAATCAGCCATCTGAATTCTTTATCTGCCAATTCAGAGATTTCTTCTTGGTTTAGATCCATTGCTGGGGAGGTCTTTTGTGGGCATTATAGAATCTCATTTTGTCCTATTACCAGAATTACTTTCTGGTTCTTTCTCATTTGGGTAGACTGTTTCAGTGGAAAGGTCTGGAACTCAGGGGCTGCTGTTCAGATTCTTTTGTTTCACTGGATGAGCCCTTGATGTGGTACTCTCCTCATTCCCCTAGAGATGGGGCTTCATGAGAGCCGTACTGCTGTGATTGTTATTGCCCTCCTGGGTCTGGCCACCCAGCAGGGCTACTGGGTTCTGGACTGATGCTGAGGAATGTCTAAAGAGTCCTGTGATGTGATCTGTCTTCAGATCTCCCAGCCATGGATACTGCTTGGGTGATGGGTTCACCAAAATCTCAGAAATAATCACTAAAGAATGTATCCATGTAATCAAATGCCACCTGTTCCCCCAAAAACTAATGAAACAATAATAAGAAATCACTCCTAAACTTAATAGCTTAACATAACAAAAATAATTTCCTTATTTCTCATGTGAGTCAGGAAATTGAGGAAGGACTTGGTTGGGTGGTTTTGGCCCCACCTCTCTCTATAGTTGCAGTGAGATGGAGCTGGAATAGTAAGGGACTGGAGGATCTTGAGCCTTCCTGGGAATCTTTCTCTTCATGTAGCCTCAGTTTTCTTTACGTGGTTTCTATTCATGAGCTATTCTGGGCTTCCTTACAGCATAGTAGCCTCACGGTGGTTGAAGTAGTCAAGAGAGAACATTCCAGTTGACGAGGCAGAAACTACATTGCCTTTTGTGACCCACACTCAGTGTCACTTCCACCTCATTCTGTTGATTACAAACAAGTCACAAGCCTACCCACATTCAAAAGGACAGAGATATTCCATCTCTGGATAGGAATAATGTTAAGGTCACATTTTGAAGAAGTGCCTGTGATAGGAGATATTGTTGCGGCCATCTATGGAATATACATACTGCTATGCTTGCTCTTAATAGTTAGGAAACTTCAACTCTTCTGATCTCAAAGTGTGTAACTAGCACGTTGAATTACACAATTTTTGTGGGATGGTATCTTTAAAAATGAAATCAGTCTTTTTTCTGCTTACATAGAGGCAGTATAACTTTCTATATGATTCTTAAAGATCTGTTGAAAGCTGGGCTCCAGATTTTCCCTTGGCAATGCTTAAAGAAGACATATCATGGTAAAGAGTACTAGAATGATATTTATAAGCTCTAGGGTTCTATCTTATCTTTTGTTATAATCCTTGGCTACCGAATCTCGGTTTAACTCTCTGCAAAATGGAAATTCTATTTCTCCTATGTACTCCACCACTTCATGGTGAGGAGCAAATAAGGTTGCTAGTGTGAAAACACTATAAATGAATAAAGGTCACATAAAAATAAGATATTGCTATTTTCCTTTATTTATTTTTTATTATATTTTAAGTTCTGGGGTACATGTGCAGATCTTGCAGGATTGTTAACTAGGTATACACATGCCGTGGTGGTTTGCTGCCTCCATCCCCCCATCACCTACATTAGGTATTTCTCCTAATGTTATCCCTCCCCAATCCCCCCACCCCCTGATATCCCTCCCCTAGCCCCCTACCCCCATCAGACCCCAGTGTGTGATGTTCCCCTCCCTGTGTCCATGTGTTCTCATTGTTCAACACCCACTTATGAGTGAGAACATGTGGTGTTTGGGCTATTGTCTTTTTAAGTAATTTTAATGTTTCACAGCCCATTCAGGCTGGAAACTTCCCCTAATATCTGACATAAATATATTTAGCTGCCATAGTTCTCTGTAACCAACTAACTTGAAGTTGGTTGTGCTTAATTCCCTCTGGTGAAATGGTAACAGAGCCACATGCTCTGTTGTTTTCACTGTATTGGCACCATATAATTTGATTTGTATTCTGTGCATTACATAAGCCTGTGGCTCAGCTAGCAAACAATTCTGAGCTTCTAGCATTATCATTCAAAAATCACCAAATCATTTTCCTGATCACTGTATTGCATTGCTATGGCTTAATACAGACTTTGTTTTGGTTCATTGTCTCTAGACTTATTATTCTACATTTGTCTACATTAAACTGCATTCTCAGTTTATTGGCCCAGTCACCATAAGGTACCAATCCATCTGAATCATGCCATTGTATTTTTTCCTACATACTGTGTATATTTCATATAAAACCAATAAAAACCTATGTACCTTAGAGGAGGTTATGAATGTTTTATTGGTTAAGCTTCAGGGTCAGACTAACAACTCAAAACAGGTCAACTCAATGTTCAAGATACCAGGCCACTGAGCAGAGCAGAGCTTCTAGGAGGAAAGGAAGCCAATATTTTCCAAGAGAAAGCTTTGATAAAACCTGGTTCACTCTATAAATTTGTACTATATTCTCTGGTGGCCTAGGGCTCATAATTTTAGAACTCTCATTTTATCTCTGTTTAAATACCCATGTTATAGTACCTTTAAAAAATATTTTCCTGAAAAGGAATACGATCCATTCAAAATGAGACTACTTATGACAGAAAACCGATTAGCTTGGACCACTGCTAAGAAAGCTGCTTAAGAATTAGACAAACACATTTAATCAAAATTAAACTCAAATGATGGCTGTCTTCATTCATGTAAAACATGTTTGGGGCCTACTCTGTGGCAGGCAGGCAGTTGGAGTAAAAAGTAAACTGCAGAGATCTGCTTCCAAGAAATTACACATTAACAAAGGAAAAACTCAGTGATAAATCATTACAGTTCACTTTTACGTGAAATGTCTTGGGATATTTCCATAGAGAACTGCAGGTGTGCAGAGCATGGGGTGACTCATTCTGCTTGGGAAGATTAGGATGTTTGAAAACAACAAGAAACTGAGTTTAAGCAACAGTATTGAGTATTGAGAATATTGACCATTTTCCTCCTTGGCTTTGAGACATTGTGGAGTGTGAAGAAATCACACATTTACAGGGAAAACATAGCCCATTATCTCCTTGTTCCTCCCTCACCTATCCCAGCTTCCCGAAGTATTAGGAACTCCTACAAGTCTCCTGGAAAATTAAAGAGATGATCAGGAATATATATATATGCCTATAGCTTTAGATAGTGTGTATATATATAAATACACAGAAATGTTTCTGTATATATATATATATATATATATATATATATATATATATATACATATGTCTAAAGCTTACTTAAAGCTTACTGAGGATAGTGAGATGTTATAATTGAAGGATCAGATGGAAGAAATCTGCAAGTGAACTTGAATTCACAATTCTAAAGAGCAATGTATTAGTTAAGTGGACAAAAACAGCCAGTTGCTTTTGTTTTTTTTTTAAGATGCATGGGTCTGCAAGAGGTATGTGAGTATGTATGCACACACATGTGTATGTGTCTAGCTATGTGTAGGGAATCAGAAAAATATCATCTCTGGTGGTGCTTTGAGATGATTAAGAAAACTCTTGAACGCAATATTAATGCTATATTTTATTCATTTATTTTGATGAAATCTTAACATCATTGAATAGAAGAGAATGTTGTGACTTTTGAATGGTTATTTTCACAAGCCCAAGTGACAGTATAAGTCAGTTTCCTTCAACTGATAATTAATTGTCCATCACAAGGAAGTATGAAAGCAGCAAAAATACCCCTTTCCCTAAAGTGCTGGCCATGACATGGGAGACAGTCAGTCAGACAAACAAGGAAGAATTCCAAGAGGAGTCATGAGGCAGTAAGTGATCAATCTGAGCTCATTTGGTTGTTTATCTTTCCTTCATTTTGAATGGCTATAGCATTTATTATCTCTTCTGCCTAATTTACCACTTAATAACATAGTTTCTCTTTGTCCTTTAATCATTTGATGTATGAAGGTCTTGTTTCTCCAACCAGACTGTATTCTCTCTGTGGAAGGAATTTTGTGCTTGTCTTGTCTTCTCTCCCTTCACCTGCCAGTGCCTAGTGGAGTACTTCATAGTCATCTATTAGATGTCCAGTGAATACATATTTGTTGATGGTCTAAGGGGCCATGCAATCAGTCTCAATTATTTTGCTTCTTCAACCCCAGCTTCCATTTTTAGAAAATAAAGTTAAACTTGATGATTTTCTAAGGCCTTTTCTAGTCCTGTAAATCTATAACTAAGATTTTATTCTGCTTGTATTTTACTATCTGGAATAAAACTACCATTAACATCCATAATCAGATGTTAATATTATACAACTACCTGCTATCTTTCTTAATTGTGAAGCCACCATATTTTACTTATCTATCTATTAAATTATTCCTACAGATGCATAGGATGCACATACTGTGTGCTAGGTATTTTAGGAAATGCCATAGAGTCACTGGTGAGCAATGCGGTTCTCACCTTACATGAAGGAAGAAAGGGAGGAAGGGACGAAGGGAGGGAGGGAGATCATTTGACACTAACCACAAAGTGAGATGAAGATTATGCTAGGAGAAGTTAACTAGTTATGGAGGAACATGTCTGAGCACCCACTCTGACCTTTGAGCTTCTGAAAGTCTTTCTTGGTAGGGATATGTTGTCTGAGATGACTTCAAGGATGAAAATAAGCCAATTGATTAAAGTAGGGGAGCAGAAGAGCAACATGTGAAAAGGTCCCGAAGCAGGAGACAGCATGACTTTACTGAAGGAATTTCAGCTAGGCCTGGAGTGAGATTTTGAAGGAGAGATAAGGTAAGACATGAGATGCAGAGATGGGCTAAAATTCAAACCTTTGGAGAACATTAAAACTTCTGTTAGGAAGTGTGGGAGCCACTGGGACAGGGAAGTGGGAGGCAAAGAGATGATATGACAGACTTGTATTTCAAAAAATCCCAGAATGCTGCGACAGTTATGTTTTATGTTCCAGCCACTGAAATCCAACACACATTTTCTTGCATAATCTAAAATCATCTGTATCTGACTTAGAAATAAAATGATGCTTTAACTTTCTTATAGGTAGCATATATTCCTAATTGAGTCTCTGACACATTTCAATGTTTTTCAACAGAGATGAACCATAACTGTTTTAAGTAACATTAATGCAAATTTAAAATACTGCCACTGATTATTTTGTAATTAACTTGCTGATACCCTCAATAATTTATTTTCTTTTAATAGAATTGTTTGATCTATAAAAATGTTCAGTGTGGAGTTAGTATGAAAACACAGTCAATACATTGTGGAAAGAGCAGAGACTTTGGATTTGGATGCTTACTAGCTCATTAATTGTTTATAATGCAGACTTGAGTAATTCATGTGACCTCTTTCAGTTTCAGTCTGCCTTTTGCAAAAGAGGGATTGTAAATCAGGGTTTTGGTGAGGATTAAAATGACTTTTTGTAACATATCTAGGAAATGATGTGATCCACAGTAAGAGCTCAATAAATATTAACTCTCTTTCTCCTCCCCAAAGGCTCTTTTCAGTGGGAAATGGAAACTGGGGTTTTAATTTATTTTATATCAAAAGCTTAATAAGAACTATTGCATGACAAACATCATGCTAAGTCTTAAGAATGGAAATAAGCATTCCTATATACCAATAACAGAGAAACAGGGAGCCAAATCATGAGCAAACTCCCATTCACAATTTCTACAAAGAGAATAAAATACCTAGCAATACTTCTAACAAAGGATATAAATGACCTCTTCAAGGAGAACTACAAACCACTGCTCAAGGAAATAGGATAGGACACAAACAGATGGAAAAGCATTCCATGCTCATGGTTAGGAAGAATCAATATTGTGAAAATGGCCATACTGCCCCAAGTAATTTATAGATTCAATGCTATCCCCATCAAGCTACCATTGACCTTCTTCATAGAACTGAACAAAGCTGGACCCATCATGCTACCTGAGTTCAAACTATACTACAAGGCTACAATAATCAAAATAGCATGGTACTGATACCAAAACAGAGATATAGACCATGGAGCAGAGCAGAGGCCTCAGAAGTAATGCCACACACCTACAACTATTTCATCTTTGACAAACCTGACAAAAAGAAGCAATGGGGAAAGGGTTCCCTATTTAATAAATGGTATTGGGGAAACTGGCTAATCATGTGCAGAAAGCTGAAACTGGACCTCTTCCTTATACCTTACATAAAAATCAACTTCAGATGGATTAAAGTTTTAAATATAAGCCCTAACACCATAAAAACCCTAGAAGGAAACATATGCAATACCATTCAGAACATAGGCATAGGCAAGGACTTCATGACTAAAACACCAAAAGCAATGGCAAAAAAAGCCAAAATATACAAATAGGATCTAATTAAACTTAAGAGCTTCTGCACAGCAAAAGAAACAATCAATAGAGTGAACCAGCAACCAACAGAATGAGAAAAATTTTTTGCAAGCTACACATCTGACAAATGGCTAATATCCAGAATCTACAAAGAACTTAAACAAATATACAAGAAACGAACAACCCCATCAAAAAGTAGGCAAAGGATATGAACAGACACTTTTCAAAAGAAGACATTTATATGGCCAAGAAACATGAAAAAATGCTCATCATCTGTGGTGATTAGAGAAATGCAAATCAAAACCACATTGAGATACCATCTCACACCAGTTAGAATGGCGATCATAAAAGATCTGGAGACAACAGATGCTGGAGAGGATGTGGAGAAATAGGAACACTTTTACACTGTTGGTGGGAGTGTAAATTAGTTCAACCATTGTGGAAAGACAGTGTGGCAATTCCTCAAAGATCTGGAAATAGAAATACCATTTGACCCAGCAATCTCATTACTGGGTATATACCCAAAGGATTATAAATCATTCTATTATAAAAACACATGCACATGTATGTTCATTGAGGCACTGTTTACAATAGCAAAGACTTGGAACCAACCCAAATGTCCATCAGTGATAGACTGAATAAAGAAAATGTGGCACATATACATCATGGAATACTGTGCAGCCATAAAAAAGGATGAGTCAATATCCCTTGCAGGGACATGGATGAAGCTGGAAACCATCATTCTCAGCAAACTGACACAAGAACAGAAAACCAACCACCACATGTTCTCACTCATAAGTGGTTGTTGAGCAATGAGAACACATGGACACAGGGAGGGGACCATCACACACTGGGGTCTGTTGGTGGGTGGGGGTCTAGGGGAGGGATAGAAGGGGGTGGGGAGATTGGGAAGGGATAACATTAGGAGAAATACCTAATGTAGATAATGAGGGGGATGGAGGCAGCAAACCACCATGATATGTGTATACCTATGTAACAATCCTGCAAGATCTGTACATGTTCCCCAGAACTTAAAGTAAAATAAAAAAATTTTTAAAAGAAAACCAAAAAAATTGAAATACAACTTAACACCTGGTGGGATAGGTAGAAAGATGTACTATAAAAACATGAGATAACCACTTTCCTTTCTAATCCATAACTTTCCTTCATAGGACAAAGAATTGTTCCACTTTTTGTCTCAAGGTCTTTATAAGAAAATTTCGATCACATCTCAGATTAATCAGACAAGTAGGCAATTTAAAAGGAGCCATAGATGTGCCCTGTGAGAATTGCTTTTATAGTTCCAGGTCTTTACTCAGGTCAAGTTTATGGAAGCCACAGTTTAATCCAAATAAAGTTATCTCTGCTAATTTACATCAGACACTTTAGGGCCAGTATATAATTCTGTATAAAAAATTAATAATTACAAATAACTAATGCTATTAAAAATTGCAAAGCATAAATCAACAAATATTTATTGAAAACTACTGTGTATATTAGTAATAACATTATGGATAATATTTGTATTTAGAAACCTCTATACTACCCCAACTCTATGTGTGATACTTGATGATAATTTTCACTTTGTACATAAGGAAACTGAGCTACAGAGAGGTAAGGCATTTGTCCAAAGGTATGTGACTAGTAAATATAGTAGCCAGAATTCTGACTCAGACAATATGGTCCTGGAGCTCACATTCATTACCTATAGAGCTACCCTGACTCTATCTGCAGTACTTGGTGCTATCTGCAGTTCAGTGAGTCAGCTGCTATCTTCCAGGTATTCTCTGCACTAGGAAAACAAAGAGAAAAACATATCAGCCATGACCTCAAAGAATACGTGATCTAATTGAGAGACAAATCCACTGACAAGCAATTATGGTACTGCCTAATAATTGTTATTATAGTGTTTATTTTCCCAGGTCCCAGGGGCAAGGGGTGGGAGAGAGACAGGGTGAAAGTGGTAAACAAAGCAATGCACTCATTATTTATTTGTTCTTCATTATCTAAGGCAGAGTCTGAATATTGGCAGCCCCAGTTTTGTTTGACCTTCAGGATTTTTTTTTTTAATTGTGTTACTTCCCAGCATTTTAAATTCAGGAGATTTCACATGAAATTCCAGATTTCTGGTTTCTAGTGAAATATCAGAATATTTGGTAATACTGGGTCCACAGTACACCATGACAAAAATCACCCTGAGCTTAGCAGCTGGCACTTGCTTTAAACAGAAAATGTACCCCTTTATTAGCTACAAGCTCCCGCAGAGCTACTTCGGGCATTCATGTGACCTGTTGGTCCCTGTAGATAGATCGGTTTGCAGCCTACTGTTTCTAAGGTTCTCCAGAGGTTCATAATTTATCAGGGTATATAGTACCCTCATTGATACCTAAATAACTGAAGTAGCTCAGTCCTGATTGCTCAGAATCAGAGGTAGACTTACTATTGTGTTCATTTCTTTTGTTTCTTTCTTCTTTTTCTTCTTCTTCCCCCGCCACCCGCCCCAACAGTCTTGCTCTGTCATCCTGGCTGGAGTGCAGTGGTGCAATCTTGGCTCACTGCAACCTCTGCCTCCTGGGTTCAAGCAGTTCTCCTGCCTCAGCCTCCCTAGTAGCTGGGATTACAGGTGCCCACCACCACCACACCTGGATAATTTTTGTATTTTTAGTAGAGATGGGGTTTCACCATGTTGGCCAGGCTGGTCTCAAACTCCTGACCTCTTGATCCGCCCACCTCAGCCTCCCAAGTACTGGGGTTAAAGGTGTGAGCCACCACGCCTAGCCCGTGCTTATTTCTTGTGCGAGCCACAAGGCCCTGGGAAAAGTTCTAGCAACATTTTCACAGAAATCATGTTTTTGAAACATTTGCTGAAGTCGATCATTTTAGGTGCAATTGCTTAATGTTGCTGCCTCTTTCAATTCTGAGTTCATTCCCCACACATCCTTTCTTGTTAGGGATGCTGGAGTGGCTGTGGGCAATTAAAATAAAGACTCTTTGCTCAATGAACTCACTTCTTGATAAATATTAATTTTTTATTTTTAAACATTTTTTAAAATAAAATTTTTTAAAATTTTAGCTCATCAAGTCAGTTGTTTTTTTAATAAATGAGTAAATTTTTAACTCATCAAGTCCTAGTTATTTGACCATATTTTACTACTGTTCATGAACTTCAGGTTATTTACGTCTATTTTATCTGAATGATAGAAATACTATGTAAGTGGTGCTGCTGCACATCTCTTCCCACTTGCATATTCAGTGATTTAATGCTGGTAACTTGAAATTGGCCAGAGTCAGAACATTTACACCACAGAAATTGGCAATCTACAAATTCAGGCTTTTTTTCCTGGGGAGTTGACTATTACATGTTCACCAACACATTGCTATCTGATGGTGTTGCTGCATATTGAGACTGAGTGGAGCTGCTCTCATCTTTCCAAGGGGAAGTAGCCTGGGTTCCAGGGACACACACAGATCAAGATAATGGAATGGCTGATAGATACCTGGTTATGCAGTTGGATGCTTCTTAAAATGGTTTTTTTTCTCTCTTTCCCTTGTCATCCATAAGGGGAGAATCCAAGGATCATTTCCCATCTGCTCCTGTTCAGAAAATAGAGGTATATTTCACATCCCGTGAGAGAATAGGAAAAGGTGTGTCTATCTTAGCTGAAGAGGGAGGTGGTGGTGTTCAGAGAAATGCTCTGAAAAGAGGGTAAACCCCCAGAATTTATAAATGAGATCCAAAAGTTCTACAGTGCAATCAGAAACTAATAAAATAAATGAGACTGACAACCAGGGGTACATGACAACTTATTTTTATTGAACTTTAAGTGCACCAGGCATTTTGCTAAGCATGTTACACATATTTAATCTCATTTGATTGTCAGAGTAAATAATTTTTTGGGGTTGATATTATTATGCTCAATTTACCAGAAGGAACCTCAGGCATAGAGAGGTTCAGAAACTTGCCAAGATCACAAGCTAGTAAAATGTTCAGGCTAGGATTAGAGCCTAGGTTAGTCTGACTGTAGCCCCCCAGCCAGCTCTCAAATATAATGCTTTTCAGTCTGCAGAGTACATATGGTGGAGATGAAAGAAGAATATTTTTCAAGGAAATAGAATAATTTGTGACTCATAGAATATAAACTCGAATGCATGTTCAATGTCTTGCAGAAATTTGTGTGGTGTGAAGTTAGGAAGTAGGCAGATTTTAACAATAATTCTGTGATCTTAAGCAAATTGATTAATATCTCTTTGTTTTAGTCTTATAATCTTCAAAATAATACCTTTAACATTTCTGTGAGGAACAAATTTGTAGTAAAGTACCTTACATACGATCTGTTACATTGTGAGTATATAAAAGTTTAGCTAATAGGTCAGGCATCCCCAAACTATGGCCTGCGGGCCGCATGCGGCCCCCTGAGGCCATTTATCCGGCCCCCCTCCGCACTTCAGGAAGGGGCACCACTTTCATTGGTGGTCAGTGAGAGGAGCACAGTATGTAGTGGCCCTCCAACGGTCTGAGGGACAGTGAACTGGCCCCCTTTGTAAAAAGTTTGGGGACACCTGTAATAGGTATTGAATGTTTTGTAGATGGCAGACATTATCCTAATACCTTTCCATATCAGTTCAATCATATCAGGCAGGTACTATTATTACTTCCGTTCTACAGATGAGAAAAATGAGTAACAGAGAGAGACTAGACAAGATACCCAGGAATATAAAATTTTATAAGGGTCAGAGCTGGGATTCAGTCTCTGCTTGTCTGGCTTTTAATACATGTTAAAATAAACATTTATTTTATTGTTATTAGTATAAAAGAACAATAAATTTTGATTTAGAAGGCTTCATCCAGCAATTGGTTATTAAGCACTTACTAAGTATCATCATCTTGGGGTCATAAAGATAAAATTAATATGGTTACTGCTCTCATGATGATAGGTTAGTGGGTAAATTAGACTTGAAAATGAACAATTATAATACTATGATATATATCATAACATATGAGAAAGCAACTAATATTGTTTGGAGATGTTCAGTATGATCTTCACAGGAGATGCCACAAGCTAATTTTAATAAACAGAAGGCTCCTATCTCACAGAAAAGTGAGGAAAAGGGTACTGAAGGAAAAATATACAAGGGGAAAGGCATAGAAGTGTTCATTTATTGCTTCAGAAATATTTGTGGAGCTATTGCTATGTACCAGGCAAACTCAAGTGCTGGGGATACAATGGCAAACAAGAGAGAAGCTTTCCCTGAGCTCATTTAGTAGGAAATAGGATATTAGAGGAAGGACATGCAGTTCAAGCTAATTGGGCCAGGGAGCATTTGAGAGGGAGTGGTGGTAGGGGGTGATTCTAGAAAGGTAGGGCAGGATTCTGGTTATGAAGAGCAGGTAGATAGACCCCTTGACTCTGGGTAAAATACGAATCTCCCTGCCCATACATTGGCTGCCCAGAAACTCAAGGATAGTATTAATCAGAATGAGGATACTGTTCTATAGAGTAGCTGTACTTTTGTAGGCTGATATGATGTCTTTCACTGCTCCTCATTCCTGTTAGTACTTTTCTTCCTTTATCTCTTTATAATCATATAACTCCAAGAGAATAATTGAGTATCGAGGAGGGAGGTGGCCGTGCTAAACATGTATGTGGAAATGTAGTCTAAATAGGCAAAGATAGGTCTGAAATAAGAGTTCTCCAGTGACAGTGTATGTTAAAATGTTTAGTTTATTGTTATCAATTCATTATTATTAATTCCTACTCCTTGAAGAGGCAAGGGAACGAGGAAAATAGAGAGTGTGTTTCAGTAAGCCAAAAGAACTGGAAAAAGAATGCTAGATGAAGGACTCTGGATATCATGAATTTACCATTTCATCTATACATAGAAGATAGAAATTTGACTAGCACCTGAGTAGTCAGATTGATGGCCAAAGAAAAACTATAGATCCTCTAAATAAATGGGAAAGAGAAATAAAACAGCTGGGACTTATAGAAAAGAAGTTGCCAAAACAAATGAAAGACAACATCCTCCTGAAGACATAGAGAAAGAGTGGACCTCTGAAATTATTTATTACAGAAATTAGGAAACTGAAAAATGTATTTGGGAGCCTTTAAAGAAATTGTTTTCAGACTTTGTTCTGTGGAACTCTAGGATTTTGCAGACAGTCTTTACTGTTTAAGTCAAGATAACCAAATCATGACAATGAAAATACATGTATAAAATCATCCAAAAAAAGTTATGACATCAAATATGAGAGAAATTCAGATTATCTGTAAAAAGCTTATTAACATCCTAATACTTGGGGCAAAAATTCTAAGCCCTAATATTTTTCTGTCTACATAGATTAGATAGGTAGATGGCAATACAGAGAGAGAGACAGAAACATGAAGGAAGGAAAGAAGAAAGGAAGCCAGGGAGGGAGGAAAGGACTATGTAGTTTTACATGAAAAGTCATTTAATTTACCTGAATTTTTAAAAAAGATAAATCCATCTGATTGATATGTGAGCCTCAGATTAAAAACAAACAAACTTTCCTCATCACAAGAGATATCTTCTAAGAGCACTGTAAGTTTCTTCAGGTTCAGGATGATGACCTAAGCACATATATTTGCATCCTCTTTCTCCTGAGACAACTCTACAGAAATAAAAAATCAATCTGTCAGTCAGTCATGAAAATAAAAATAACATGGTGGCAAGGAGAGTTCCAATAAAGGATGAGAAATTTCAGCAAATATCTGGGAATTAGAAAGCGGAAGGGAGCAGGTCACTTATATATACTACTTACATGCTCTACAGGGGTTTCAGAGGATTAGCAGAGTTGATGGCAGAAGTGAAAAGTGGGGATGAAATTGGGAGGTTAATTGAAGAACAACTGAAGCTTCTTTACCCATCTGTCCTTCTGGATACACACACACACACACACACACACACACAGGATGAAGAACAAGACAAGTATGGGACCATTTAGTTATCTTAGTACATATGTGTTTATTTAGGAGATAGTGGGTTTAACACATTTTGGGAGCAAGTGCTTGTATTTGTTGTAATGAGAGGTAGTTGTTGCAAAAAGGAGTTAGAATTCAAATGTCGAAAGTCTTGTCTCTAATGCTGTGGACCAAAATGTCTGTAGCTTCTGGGGTGCATATTGCTGACCCTAAGTAAAATCTTCCCCACCTCTAGCACATGGAGGTTCCTAAGACTGACACTGATTTGTCTTTTACATACTTGTCTTTTATTTTTATTTTTTTGAGACGGAGTCTCTTTCTGTCACCAGGCTGGAGTGCAGTGGCACGATATCTGCTCACTGCAACCTCTACCTCCTGGGTCAAAAGAGTCTTTTGCCTCAGCCTCCCAAGTAGCTAGGATTACAAGCATGTGCCACCACACCTAGCTAATTTTTGTATTTTGAGTAGAGACAGAGTTTCACCTTGTTGGGCAGGATGGTCTCAATCTCCTGACCTCATGATCCACCCGCCTTGGCCTTCCAGAGTGCTGGGATTACAGGCGTGAGCCACCACCCCTGGCTCATACCTGTCTTTCTTATACAGTAAAGGTGGCCAGTTTATATGTTCTATGCAGACGTATGCAGAGCTCTGAGTCACAATTTCCAGTGAAGGTTCGTGACTTTTATAATACCATTATAAACTGTAAACTTTTCCATTCTAAAATGTCTTTTTCTTATTATATATGTTTTGCTTTGAATACTATTTTGGGTCAAAATTAAGTGGCAAATTATTTTAATTATAATTTTTCTACTGATAAACTTTACTTCAAAATCATTCTTTAATACTTGTTCTATTTATCAGTCATGGTGAAATTAAATTTTTGGCATTTCCTTCCTCTGTCTTTGAGATGAGACTTTTAACATGCTTCACTTTCTCTATTCATTTATCTCTTTCCTTCCTGGTCTTGTTAAAAGTATTTATGTTATAACATATTTTTACAAAAAATATATTATTCTTGAGGAGTTGCTTTTAATGTTTGAGTTCTAATTCATAATTCTATGATAAAAAATTATTTATACATTTCTCTATTAACTGGCTTTGATGTTCATTTTTCAAATGTTTTATTTCATGTTCTCTTCATTCTTGGTCTTTTATTTTTCATTTAATTTCAGTAACTTGGAAAAAATCCAAAATGTTTTCTTCTGAAACAACACATGAATGTTACATATTATCTGCCTTTCAATACTTGGCAAACATTTTTTGATGCTCTTACCCATAAGTCAACATTTAGTTGGCTATAAAATTTGAAATCATGTTTTTTTCAAAAAACTTACTAGAAATTGCTTCTTTATTTTTTACTAATTGTAGATATGTCTGATGTCAGCCTGATTTTTTATTGTATGTAACCATTTAAAATACATTATTATATATAAACATATATAACAAAGTGTTAATATTAATAGTAAATATATAATTGTTAAACAGATATCCCTCCTTGCTGACACCATTGGCCTTTTTTTGCAATTTTATCACCTTTCTGAGGGAGCAGGCTTCTTGATAATTGCCTTCCAGCATACTACAAATTGGTTTCATCAACTAATAATAATTTAAAAATAGACTTCATCAAGTCTGTTTCTTTGTTTCTTACATAGCATCTACAGTATGGTAATTCTGCTATCTTTGGAATGGTTCATGAGGCTATTATAAAACCTTGATTTGCTGAATAATAACAAAACATTTTTATTTGGTTCAAACTATTGAAATTTTCTCTGGATCTGACTAACCCAGGTTCAGGAGGGAAGTATCTCTGAAACGTAGTCTATCAGCCTAAAGATTTGTAATGGATGATCTCGTGGAGTCCCTGAAACACTTTTTATGTCAGAACATCGAAAACAGTTAATTAAAAATTAATATTTTAATTACAACTCCTAATTCCTTTAAAATGATGGGCTTATATTTGTTGTCAAAAGAGATAATGCATGTGAAAGTGCTTTCTAAACAAGGGTAGTGGGTGATGTAGTGGGACATAGGTGGGTTTGATATCAGAGGGTTTGGATTCATAACAAAGGAATAGAAAATGACTACTTGCGAGCCGATAACTTTGTTTTGCTTTTATGTATAGGGACAATGAAAGTACCTATTAAGTAGCATTTTATAACTATATTTGAATGTATATGGTGCACCTACCACAGTGCCAGGCACAAAGTAGCTTTTTGATAAAAAATTCCCTCTCCTAAGAGGAGAGACTCCTGCTAGCTGCTATTGTGCTAGAAAGATGAATTAATAGATAGAGAAGAATAATACTTATCATTGAAACTGATATCCATCCAGACATTCCTCTTATAAAAGTGTTGATTATCAGGTGATGAAACCAATTTGTTTACACCGGAAGACAATGATCGAAACACCTGCTCTCTCAGAAAGTTAGTCAAATAGCAGAAAAAGGCATGTGGTGTCAGTCAGGAGGACTGTCAGCTTAACTACGTGCTTCTATCTGAATAGTGACAGTGTTCTGAACTTTAGACCCTTGTTGATGTCTTCCAACTCCTCATTAGTCAAACTGGGCTCAGTGAAGCTCTGATGCCTGGTAGGAAGTGGTCATAAGATGACAGGGATTCACATAGTAGCCAGGTAGCAGAGAGAGCACTTCTGCCCTTATGGGATGTGGGAGTGGATACATTGATTTCAGTACAATATCAGAGGCTAGGATTTCTAAATAGATTGCAAAGAGAGAGGGACAGACAAATCAATCTCTCCTTATCCCTTTCTCTAGTAGCTTAGGTTGGGAAGAAGAAAACTTGCCAATTTTTAGTTAGATGACCATGTGAATTTATACTCTCAGCCTTTGCTGAAGATTGTTTATTGATGGTCCCATTTCTCACACTAAGCAGGTTATTAAAGGCTTCTGAAATGTCTGAGATATGAAAAAAAATTATTGGCTGTAAAATATAAAAATAACAACTACAATGTCAAAAGTTGCATTTCAGTGAATATCTCCAAAATGTACTATCAGGTTAAATTTATTAACTATTAACTTTTGGCAGTCTTTGAAAACTTAACTATTTTTGAGAACTTGTTAACTTTGAATTCCCTAATTTGATACAATTCTCCAGTATGCAGTATGATTAATGAGATATTATAACCAATAATAAATTAATGATGCAAGTGTGAATAATTTCAAAACTAAAATTATAAAACTCCTCTAAATATTAGATAGCAAAACATTTATAATAACTGTGGGATATGAGTACATTATAATACATTTGGTATGACATGGGATGGAAACTGCATTAGAAAGATGGCTTAGAGTCTACATAAATTTTAAAATTACTCTAGTACCAAGTGATTTTTATATCTTTTTTTCTAACTGAAAACTCTAAAAGCTTAAAATGTTCTTTTGTGTGTGTGCAGAAAAACTCCACAAGCCAGAAGTCTTGACGATTAAGGAGTTGACTTATTTCTGTGAGTGAGTATATTAAGGAAAATTTGAGTATATTCCCTAAGCTCTCAAAGTCCCATGTTCAGTAACATTTGCAGGATCTAAAAATAGTTGGCATTTCCTAAAATCTGAGAAGATACACATAATTAAATCCTTGAATTGAAATAATAGCAAGGGAGTCATCTGTTAATAGAGCCACCAGAGTCTTTTATTATAGGAATAAGCCTAACTTTTGGCAGTGACTTAGGCTGTTAAGGTCACCATTTGCCTAATTTATCATCTTGTTTGTGATCGCATTAATTTGAAAGGGGTCTGACATCTTGTCTAGGTTTTTGGAATATTTATGATGATCCATTTTTTATAACTTGAAAAGTTCCACTAATCATATTGCAGAATCTGTCTATTTGTGTCTGTTTTGTGTTGGCAGCAAGGAAGAGGTTCAACAGAGTTTGCTCAGCTGTTCTATTACTAAACCCATGTTTCTGAATCTCAATATTTAATCCAATTGTCAAAATTCAGCTCTGACTATAAATCACTGCTGTCAAGACTCTTTTTAAAAGTGCCTGTAGATACTGTTATTTACCTTTCTTATTCTTGACTATACATGCCTCTTAGATCATTGGCTCAGGCTTGGTCAGGAAAACAGCAGCTTCTCTAGGTATTTCCAGCAAGAAGAAGTTTAATATTGGATATTAGAGGCTCATACAACTATTGAAGGCTGAGGGAATAAAAGTCAGAGGGGTGGATTTCAGGAAATTTACCATCCACTGATGCCCATATTCCTCAATGCAGCTGCCAGAGGAAAATAATGCTCTCCTTGTCTAGCACAATGGAAGTCTCTTGCAGGTGCCTCTCATTGGCAAGTTCTAGCTAAAACCCTACTGCCAATGGAATCTGGGAAATGTAGTTTCCAGACTTTATGCCTAAGTGGTATAGGAAAGACTTATAGAAGGGTGGGAATACTGTCTAGAATCAACAAATCATATTTGTTTTTGTTGTTGTTGTTCAGTCATTCAAAATAAACTGGTCAAGATTAGACCTGGAACATTCACATAATGAAGAATAGTGTGGGTATATTAAATCATTCAACAAACTTTTACTGAGACCTATTGGAAAACTAAATTGAATTGCTGTTAAAACATGGAAAGTATTGAATGTAAAGTTTTTAATAATTCATATTTATGTAAATGGATTTTGCACATGGACAGAGGTTTCACTTGTTTTGAAGAGAAGGAAGATGAAAAAAGCTGGTATTCCAAATAAAGCAATAATAAAGACAAGCAAGTTGCTTCTAATCATTTGCCAACTGTATATTTTCTCATTTTTAGTGGCTTATCTTTTTTTAAAAAAATTCTCAGTCCCATAGTGGAGGGTGGTAGGGATGCTATTAATTCTATGCTGCATATTATATGAGATCAGAATATAAGAGAAGAAAGTTAGCATTGATGCAATTCATAAAATAGCCTTAATATAAAAATGAACTTGGAGTTGGAGTTGTCTACCCTCTGAATCATTAATCCATTAATACAGTTAATTAACTAAATCTTGATCCTTTATTAGAAAATTCTAACATTTCAGAGAAATGCATGACTATATATTATCTGATCTCCTTGAAATTATTGCCCCTAAATATATCCCATAACATATTTTTTGAATGGAATGACATTGGTGACGGGGTCTCAGTCATGTGGATATCAAACTTGATCATCAGTAAAGTGCTCTTTTACAGGAAAAATAGTAAGACTGAGTTTCTGGGAAATTGCTTCAGTGTTTTCTATTTATATAGAGGCTATCAGAATTTGGCTGTTGCAACGTGATGCCATTTTGAAGAATGGACTTTAAATTAAATAGCAAGAGTTATAGTTTCTTAAGCTTGGAGGTGAGTCTAGAGGTTATCTAGTAGAACCAGTCAACTAATGCTTGACTTTCTTCTACAATATTCCTAATGAGAAACTCTGGGCCTAGTTTGAAACCCTTAAAGTAGTTCATTCTAACCTGGAATTTACAAGCCTACTGTAGAAATTGTAATGGCTTAGAAACAGAACATCTTTATTGTGTTTAGCTGAACTCTGCCTCTTGGTAATTTGGAACTGTTTTTGCAAACACATTCTTTGAAGCCATAAAGAACAAATGTAAATCCTCTTCCATACGCCAGCCTTTCACATATTTAAAAATAGGGTTTTGTCCCTAATTCTTCCTGTATCTGCACAAAATAGTCTCTAGTTTCTTTTAATTTCTGTAATTGTTCCCTATAAATATCATGGTTTTATTACCTTTTGTTGTGTTAATAACACAGATTACTTTTGCTTACATTCACATCTAGCCACAAGAGAGACTAGTAAATATCTTTATTCAGGGCTGGAATATGCCTAGCTAAAATTACATTGCTTTTCATTATGGAAGTAGAGAACACACGTGTGAAGATAACTAACAGTCTTTTATGTGAACATTTCACCCACACTCAGAAATTCTACTTTACTTCTAGTTATACTGCTTTCCCTCTTATACTCAATTTTATCCAGTATTAGTTTAGACTTTCCAGCTTTCTTTCAAATGTTTTTTCTTCATATCTTTATCTAATATTTTATTTTAAGGCTTTCTCTATGCAAAATGATTATCTTGTGTCTGTAAAATTTAATGAATTGATGTTGATTAAGGTTACTGCTATATCTGGACTTTTTCTACTATACTGTTTTATATATTCTATTTATCCTTTTTCTATTTGTTTTTCCTTTTCCATTTCCTACTTTTTTTAGATTGTTAGTTTCTCTTCCTTTTCATCATTCCCCATTTTTCTCTCTACTAGATTGGAAATAAAGTCTATTTTTAGTTTATAATCGTTATCCTAATAATCTTAAAGTGCTGTCAGTGTCCTCTAACCGAACACCTCTAGGGACATACTTGGAGTCAAACAAAGGTCAGTTTCTTGTGGCAACGAAGGGGACCCCATACCCTGAGGAACAGTGAGGTATCTCAGTATGCGAGTGTTCGGGAGAGGTCGTGGTGCTTGTTATGGGATTTTGGTTTGTTTTAGCTAATTTTGGGGATGGGGTTTGTCTGGATTGGATGCTCTCAGGAAGGAGGGCCAATTCAGTGATTGGGAAATGATGTTTTAACCAGAAGGCAGAAGGAAAGGAGCTGCACTAAAATTGTCATTGGTAAAGAAACAAAGCCATACATAATAGCCAGGATAGAGAATATTTGGTTATGTTTGTGGTTTGGGCAAGGTTCATGTGTTTCCTGTATTCAGATGTGATTACAAAGTGGTTCTGCTTTTCTATTGCTCAATGGTAATCACAGAGTGGCCTTGCCTGGTGTTGATGTTATGTGAGATTGTTTAGTTTTAACAAAAGAGCACCATGGCCTTGCTGTATTGGCCAGACCTATTCTGAGCTAACAGCAGTCAGGGACTGCTTTTTAAAATTTCTCATTATTGTAATGATTATCAAAATTTAAAATTGATTTATAATTGTCCCTATTATTAGAAAAACAGGGACTTTAGAAAATACTAACTCCTATCATGTCTCTTGTTCCTTAAATGGTGTTTTTATCTAGGACTTCAGTTTTTTCAAGGTTGTTTTTAACTTCTCCTAATCAGGTTACTGTTATTATGATTGTTCTTTTTTATACGCTAAATGTTTATCTAGTATACCAGCATGTTTACCGTTTTATTTATTCTTTAGTCCTTTCTTACACTTCAGGCCATCATTCTGGAATCATTTTACTTCTACTTGAATTTCATCATTGAGAAGTACCATTGTGGGATGTGGTACTATAAATGATAACTCTGAGGATTAGTCTCTTTTAAAATCATTGAATTACCAAGGACATGGATGGAGCTGGAGGCCATTATCCTTATCAAACTGACAGAGGGACAGAAAACCATATACGGTCTTTTCTCATTTATAAGTGGGAGCCAAATGATGAGAATACACGGACACATAGAAGGGAACAACATGCACTGGTGATTATTAAAGGAAGGAAGGTGGGAGGAGGGAGAGGATCAGGAAAAATAATTAATGGATACTAGCCTTAATACCTGGATGATGAAATAATTTGTACAACAAACCCCCATGACACGAGTTTACCTGTGTAACAAACCTGCACATCCTGCACATGTACCCCTGAACTTAAAAGTTATAAAATAAATCAAGTAAATTAAAAAATAAAATTATTGGAAAATTCTTATCCATTATCTTTTCAAATATTGCCTCACCACAATTTTCATTTCTCAAAGTTTTAACTGACTGATTCATACCTGTCTGATGATTTTTATAATCTCTTTTTCTTTTGTTATGCTTTAAGTCTTATATCAAGCAAATTTATATTCTATGTCTGATAATATCCAAATCTCTCATCTTTGTGGGCCTGAGTTTGTACTTTGTCATTTCTTAGTTCTTCCTCATAGTTTTCCTGTTTTGCTGATGTATTTGCTGATTTCCTCTATATTGTGAGCTCATGTTTCTTGGAACTTTTGTGCCTATAACATAATAAGAATTTGTATTGCTTTTTCAGGAACCCAGAAACACTATTACTCCAGCATCATATGACCTCATTTTTCATCTTGGGTTTTTTGGGCCATATGGATAGTGTGGATTCAGACCCCACACCCATATGAGTGCAGACAAGTGGTTAGGCATTTTGGAGTTTTGCTTGTCCCCCTGTTCTATGCAGCATCATGACCAAGACAGATAGACATCTCTACAACTTTTTACTAGTTTACCTATGAAAGATGTGTCCCTTCAGGTACTGTATCTATATGTCACATCTTTGATCTGAATTCCCATACTTCTTGGATCTCAGGGTTTATTTACTGTCCCTACGCATAATGCATTAAAACCCTATCATTAAATCACTATCCCAGAAAACTCACTATGTTGGACTTAGAGTCTCTGTTTTTGTGAAGGTGATTTTTTTCTTTTTAATAGAGATTTCACTCTGCTACTGGATTTTTACTTTATTGTATTTTCTTACGCAGCCTAGCTCTGTTTTTATTTCATTAAGACATAGCTTCATGTATCTGAACTAATATTCCTTTATCTGAGAGGCCTTTCCTGATTCCATAATATAAAATAAGATGCCTCTTCTTTCTGTCTTACTTTTTACATGTGAATTTCCTTTATTGTATTTATGTAAACCATCCTTATCCCATTTACAATTCTGATTTATTTGTTTTATTGCCCACATTTCCCAGCCTACAAAGTAAGGTCTATTAGTGCAGGGATCCTGTCTACCTTGCTTACCCTTGCAGTCATAGTACCCACTGGTGATTTCAGAGTAAGTGCTTAGATCCCCTGGGATTCCTTCTACCCTTTGTGTGTGCCTATCCTTCAGCTACTCTGCACTTTCCTTTTAATACCTATGCGGTGTCTGTGCCTCTCTTCAGAGAATTACCCTTTGACTGCTGGAACTGCTTGGCTTGCTCGTGCACAGAAAGTTGGAACCACCTGGAAGTTTACATAACCACTCTGGGTGGGCTTTAGCCAAAGACTGGTGTGAGAATACTGGTGGTGCAATTTACACTTCAGGCTGAAGCTGGGAGCTTGCATCTCCCACTCCCTCACTAGTCTTTTCTTGGAGTGCTTCCTTTAAAAAAAATCACTTGCATGGGAATACTCATTTCAGAGTCTGCTTCTTAGCTTTGCCAACCTAAGTGCTCAATAAATATTTATTGAATGAATAACTAAATATATATTTGCCATCAAACTTCTCTTGTCAGACTGTTGTGCTACCTCATATTTTATTTCATATCAAAGACTATTTTTTTCTTGGATTTTTATTAAAGTCATAGTATAATTCACTGTATGGTGTATTTTAACAAATATTTTTCTGCTTATCAGTGTTATGCTTCAGTATAGAATATTCTTGTGTCATATGCTGCAAAGTTTTGTTAGCTTCTTTACCTGTAATTGAATGAGAAACATTTGCTCTGTGAAATTAGTTGCCATTTAATGGAGTTGAACAATTATTGTTGGTTGCTCTCCATGTTTACCTGGTTGCCATTTAAATCCTCCATTCTGTACTAAACTGGCAGGCATTTGTATGCTTGAAGCTCTTGCCTAAATTCCTCAGTGCTGCTAGTTATTATTTGATGTTGATACTAAAACCAGGAAGGACCTTTTGCCACCTGGGTAGTGTTGTATGTTGTGTTTATGGTTAGGAGAGGGAGGGCTAATTTATTTCTTGATAACTTGATGGAATCTATGCATCATCATTTACTTCATGTCACACTCTTTTATCTCCGTGAAGAGGAAACAATTTTGATTCATTATCACAATTTAGTGTTCAAGTTATTGTAAACACATTGCCTTGCCCTTGGTTTCTTTCTATTCTAATCATCCATCCTCAGTGTTTGCAGAAGTATGTTCTTTCAGTAAGTAAATCCTATTACTTCATCCCTTTATACCCCTTGTTAGATCCAGAGTTCTTTACAAGAGAAAGTCCATATTTCTTAGTTTCCAAGGCTCTTTTCAAATCCCTTCCCAATCCCTTTTTCCAGACTTAGTTTCTTCCCCTTAACATTTTTTCTAATTTCTACTTGGATTCATTTTCACCTTTATCTGATTATGCTTTGCTCTTTCACCTCTGTTACTTTATCCATGCTCTTCCTGGGCCTGAAAATGGATTCCCTAGCTTTGTTACTTAAAATAATCATCACCATAGTCCATGCTTCAGTTTAAATACCTCTTCCATTACATTTCACCCAGTGTGTACTTTCTACCTGCATCACACAAAGTTAGCTCACTCCCTTCAGCTAACCCCTGTTGCACTGTGTTTATACCACTTGTTGATGCTGTGCTTGTTTGCTCAGATTCAACTTTAGGATCTGTTTGCCCGGTTGCTGAAAATGCATTTCTCTTGTTTGCAAAGAGCTGCCTTATCCAAAGTCATACCTCCTTCTTAGGTGCAGACTGCATTCCAATCTCTTGTTGGTATAAGTGATATGATGACCTGACCCCTTGTACCAGTTTAGGGCAGCTCTGAAAGGCAATGTAGGCTTCAGAGCTTCCCATAAGATTTGTTGAGGATGTTGTTGAAACTATATGGCAAACTAGCCTTTCCCTGTGCCAAAGCTTTCTTCCTTCTCTTCCTCTGTGGATGTTGATCCACAGACAAATCCCTAATAAATTTCCTGCATAATTAAGCTTCTCAGAATCTGCATACCATGGAAACTGAGCTACAACACCACCATTATGGCTTATTAAATTTAATTTTCATTCCTTCTTATTGCCTTCCCTACTTAACTGTGAACTTTAGTATGGTACCATGATATTAATTTTTGTTTTCCAAACACTCAGCATAGACCCTGACATAGTAGATGATCAATAAATATTTCTTAAATAAATGGATGGATGGATATTTTATTCTGAATAGTTTGATAAGGAAATAAATCTTGTCTATTTTGTTCCTTATCCTATTGGCTTATATGCTATCAGTAACTTGCAAAAGTTTCTTATACCAAATATTAGTTTATTACAGTATCTACAATCTATCACTCTGATTCTGCTTTCCCTTTACGTATAATTAACTGAATAAATTGAATTTATTCATCCAAGATTAATATAAATGGTCCACATAGAACTAAAATTTTAAAATCCATATGCACAAATAAGTCATTTTTTTCCTCTAGAATAAATCTGCCAGTGATTAAGTGATTTCTTTCTGAAGTTAAGCTTATTTTTTGAAGAAGAAAAGCTAGTTTTTTTATAAACTAATAATATGGATGACTTGAATTACTTAGCAAGGCTTACTCTTTCTGTTTCAAATTTCCATTAGAACTTTCTTAGGGGCTTAATGCAGATTTATTCTGCACTTGAAAGAACCTCTATGTTTGTATATACTCAGTTACATGAGACTGTGTATTCTTTATATTGATAGAGATACATTTTAGAGAGGGAGTGCCATAGAAAGTATGTTGAAATTAGGACTCAGCCCCAATTTATTCAGCTCCTGGTAATTCTTGGAACCTGGAATTATTACTGTGATTTTCACTTTGTCTTTTAACATTCATAATGAAAACATTACCAAAATTAGTTAATACAATAGTGAGAAAAGCCTATATGTATGCTGTTTTCATCTTTATCATACAAAATCAATGAGGCATTGGAAGTATTGAAAGTCCAAGCAACTTGCTTAAGATCACAACAGTAGCAGAGCTGGCATTTAAGACTGAGTCAAAGTTACACTCAGCATTAAATTTCCTTTAGGGGAAAAATATGAAATGAGTGATATTTGTCTCTGAATCCTACCCTTGTTTCCTATCACCAATTGGGCTAATAATCTTAAAGGTTATCAAATCTCTGATAAGTGTTTAAAATATGGCCCCAGGCAGAGATGTAAACATTTTTAAAATGAATAATTAAAATACCATCCTTTAGATTTTGGCTCTTCTCCAAGTTGTCTTCCATACTACATAGCTGGACAACTGGAATGAAATGCCCAGGATGATACTCAGAATGTCTTCTTTCTTTACTCCTCCTCTATCCTTTCTGCTTTCTTGCTACAAGAAGTGGTTGAAAAAAGAAATCTTACTATAACACTTTGTTTTTTACAACCTTGTTTAGGATATATTTTTCCTGTAATTAAATTATAAAACACCAATATGCTGAATATGACTGATTAGAATTCCTCATTAATTCCTCCCTTTTTCTGTGTACTATCCTAGTCTGCAAAGGCTGGAGACTAAAAACTATATTTCTCAGACTCCCTTGCAGCTGAGATTCTACATCTGAAGTAGCTCCTTTCAATTAAATTTACTTGTTAGAAGTAAAGGAGGGAGTTCCGTTTAAAAGGTTGACTTCAGGCAAAGACCAAATTCCAGAGGCTATTTCTGCTGGCCCACAGAGGTTGTAAATCCAAGAATGTCTAGGAAAAGCTATTACAATCAAAATCAAGGTTTCCAAAGGAAACAACCAGCTTAGTGGATGTCCACGGGCAGCCTCCTAATCCTTGGATCACATCTATATGGACAGCATAGTTTTAAACCTAAGAGTTTCAGTGATGGCTCCTGATTCCTGCTCCTCTGTGGCTTCCACTGGTTTTATAATACTTAAGTTCCTGATTTAAATCTTCCTTTTTCTTCAAATAAATAGAATGATTTGTGTTTCCTGCTAGGTGTCCTGACTTATATAAACACAAATTTTACATACTTCATGGCAGCAGTTGTTTTTTCTCTGTTGCCTTTGATGTTTAGAGGACAAATCTTATACCAGTGGATTGTTTACACTGAGTAACTACAACCACCTAGTTACAAATTGTCCATATTACTAAAGATGTTATTAAATACACACTTTCTGTAAATCATGAGATAAAAAGTGCTTTTGCCATCTAGCTTTCAGTGCTACAGCCTATTCTAAGAGTTTTCTCTGATTTTTTAAATCTTCATTTCCTCTTGTAACATCACTTTTTGTCAACACTAAACTAAAGTGAGTGGGGAAGTAGGTTAAGGGTCAAAGAACAGAGGTCAGAAGATGGATTTGAAATTTGTAGTTCAGCTCTTAACCACTTGTGTAAGTGACCTCAGGCCAGTTCGTTCCTTATCCTGAGATTGTTTTTGTATCTAAAAAAATGGGGACACTGATCATCTCTGAACATGTGGCACAGAATCATACATACAAGTAATAGTATAGTCACTGGTTGGGCTGGCATGTGAATCATGGGCACCTAAAATCCTTAGAGCATTTGTACTGATTGATTGTTACTCTATTTTATGTGGCCACAGATACTTGGGTAAGACATCATTTCCATCTGACCTTGTAAGGCACTATTGAGTCCCACTCTATGATTTGCTTTTAAGACAGATCAAAGTGTGCTTCACGACTTCTACTAATTCACTCCATAAAACCACATTTAATAGGTTTTCTTATTATTCAAATGCCAGTTACATTTTTAAATATCAGCATTATTTGGAAGCTCCACTGTGTTTACAGAAAGAAAACGTCAGATAATTAAACTTACTTATTAAAAAGATCATGTCTTTTGTGAACATTGTCTGGATAGATACGTTTTAACTTGCCATAAAACAAGAATCATCAGTATGCAGTGAGGAGGTATTGAAGAAAATTGCCTTAGAACCAGAATTGTCCCTCTGGAGTCAGCACTTGAATAGGCTGAATAATGAATTGGTTAAGATCATGGTCTCTAAAATCAAGTTGCCTGGGTTGGAACCTCACTACCACAATTTATTAACTGTTTGACCTTGGGCCAGTAGCATCACTTCTTTTTAATTCAGTTTGTTCACATGTAAAATGAGAATAAACATGGTATCCATTTCATAGGGTAGCTTTGAGGATTTATCAAATGATAATTTTTTCAAAAATTTATAAAGTCCTTGGCACACACTAAGTATGAATGTGTTAATTACAATACTGTTTTGTTAGGAAACATTTGCCTTCTACTTTCTGTGCTATAAATTCTCCAGTGGCTCAGAGTGAGTCCTCTATACTTGACTTTATTCACATTTTCCTTGATGTTGCTAGCATTTTTTCATGTAGAAATCTTTCCTGGTTAATGAATTTTATGCATTCATTCCCTACATATACATTTTTTTTCTTTTCTGGTCACTAGGTCAGTTGTGTAAATTATCTGTAAAGTATCTGCTAATTTAAGGTAATATTTATTTCTAGTAATGTTTAATTTGAGGAATAATGAAATACTTAAATAATTTTATAAATAATATACTTCACTTATAAAATAATCCTATGGATCAGTTTCCTTTTTATTATAGGTTCCAGTTCAGTTGAAGAAATTGATCTTCCAGTAATCTGTAGGCTTCTTCCCCTTGACCTTGTAATAAGGGCAGTCTAGACAGAAAACATTAAGCAATTCCTCCAAATTGCTGGTGGAAGGGCAATCAAAAAGGCTCATAATAGTCCTCAGCAACCTGGAGGTAGGAGTAAGGGGATGGAGGTACGAACTGAAATGACTAGCAAGCAACTGATCCTAGTAATTTTCAACACCTTGGTGACACTTTTGGAATCTAATAATCCCTTGGATCTCCCTCTGAGACACTAAGGACTTACCTACCTATCTTTTGGGTCTCGGGTTTCTAGAGCATGAGAGGGCAAAGCCCTCTATCCTGACTTATTGATCAGTGCCTGATTTTCTGCCTTTAAATAACTAGCTTCATTTCCCAGAATTGAGTCCTTGGTTCCACATTTTCATGCCTTATCTTGGATAAACTAGATACAACTCTACTTCTCAGGATATGCTACTGTCATATCTAAGTTTATGCCATTAGCCCATTCTCCCAGATTATGCCACTTGTTTGATTGCCACTTGTTTGATTTCAGGATCTGTTCAAATTTACACTAGAAGCTGAACCTAGTGAGTAGTATTGAATATTGGGTCTTACATTTTGTTTTAGAATTATATTTTCATTAAAACAATTTATATTTTGGTTCAGATTATAATTATCCATAACTTTCTGGGCTACTGTTTTGGTCAATGACTACCCTGCATGCCAACTAATTTACTCCCTCTAGTTCAGTACTTTCTCCCTCCCAGCATGCTATGTGTCTCCTGAAGTATCCTGAAGTCCTCCTGTAAAACTTTCACAGACACTATCTACTTAGTATCTCTATATGGCTCTTGGATTTGTTTGTGGAAATGTGTGAATTGGATGAAACATTCGGGGGTTGGGTTCTCTAAAGCTTAGCTCAGTGGCCTCCAGAGAACTGGATCTGAATGTTTGCATAATTTGTTTATTTACTCTTTTAAAGTCAGACTTTCCTATTGGAATGAGTGGAATGAAAATAGAAATGAATTCTTACAATTTTTTATATAGCATCTTGTCTTGTTTCTAAAGGATCAGTTTAGAATTTAGTTGTTATAGTAACCTGGAAATTTGAATCATTTTTGTCTATTAAGCTGTATTACTATATAGTATATGATATTTTTTAAGTACTTTATAGCAATTTCTTGGAATAGTTATTCCTCACAGTGGACCTATGATATAGAGCAGTACTGTCATATTATCTTTCCTCTGTTTTCTTTTAGGAGAAGTGAACAACAGGCCATTTATAACTTGTCAAATACTACCAAGTGAGCCAGTGGCAAAATGGATTTGAAATCCCAGTGCCTATGTCCCTGATCAGCTATTATTTCTATTCTACCCATATAACTATACCATTTTCCTATTTATTGTTTAGTCTGTCATTTCTTACTTCAATAAAATCCAATTAAATTCTTCAGTGTTATATCTCCCTTCTCCCACACTAATTATTACTTTTTTATCTAATTAATCATGGGCGCTAGATGAGGACTTGTCTAATAGTAGAAGGATGGATTAAATTACTTCTTTACACCTTTCTAACTTTTTGACCGTTTGATTTTACCTAGTAAAACTAGATTTGAGAATATATACTCTTTGATGGTTAAGTTAAATGATCAAGTTAAGTTAGTCAAGTTAAATGATTAAGTCAACTCATCACAATTATATACATTTATTTATTTATTTATTTATTTTGAGATGGAGTTTCGCTCTTGTTACCCAGGCTGGAGTGCAATGGCGCGATCTCGGCTCACCGCAACCTCCGCCTCCTGGGTTCAGGCAATTCTCCTGCCTCAGCCTCCTGAGTAGCTGGGATTACAGGCACGTACCACCATGCCCAGCTAATTTTTTGTATTTTTAGTAGAGACGGGGTTTCACCATGTTGACCAGGATGGTCTCGACCTCTTGACCTCGTGATCCAACTGCCTTGGCCTCCCAAAGTGCTGGAATTACAGGTTTGTGCCACCGTGCCCGGCCTATACATTTAATTTTCTAAACATCAAGAAATATGTATGATGGTGTAATTTGCCTATAAATTTACCAAAGCCTGGGATCATGGCTTCTAATCAGGAAGGGAGCATGGTACACATGACAAAAGACCTTTAGATTAAACTTCTGCTTCTTTTCCACACCAGATATGTGACCTTGGACAGCAATTTATCCTCTTCACCCTGATGTTTCTCTTCTATAAAATGGCAGTCATATTTACCTCATAGAATTCTATGAAGTTAAACTAAGAAACACATGTTGAAAGCACTCAAATGTCATATAGGCAGCAAACAAACATCAGTCTCCATCAGTCTCATCTAATTGCTTGTCATTTTTTAATATACTGGTTAGGATCCATCTAGTTAAACAGAAACCATACTAGGTATTTAGTAGAAAAAGTTTAATATAGAGACTTGGATATACAAATGTTGGAGGACTAAAATAGTAAAAAGGAAAGTAACCCAAAGATAACTGTAGGAAGTATCTACCATCAGTAAGTCTGGGAATATAAAAGGGAAGGGGTTGAATATAAAAGGGAAGAGATAACCAGAGAGTAGGAACTTGGAAGAGGGGCCTGGCTCAATTGGTACTCAGACTGAAGTCACCATCCAGCTGCTTCTGGTAACTTAGAATCTCAGGAGACCCTAGATAGCTGGAACTCAGACCTCTAAAGAGGTAAAAACACCTTAATACTTCTGGTACCTTTTAGTAGGTACAATGAGGCTGGTTTTGGGAATTTCAAGAAGAAATTAAACCAAAAGGAACTGGGGCATGAAACAAAAACAGCTCCCTCTCTTCCCGCTTTCTTTCCAATCTCTCTCTAGTGTCTTCTATTGGTTGAAGCTAATGGGAAGCCAACTGGCAAAGGAGTCTAGAAAATACAGCGTTCAGGTTCCAGTCTTAGCATTGTAGAATACACAAGGGTATACTTGAAGCTGAGAAACAAAAGACTACATAACTGGTACAAATAAGTATAACTAAAAAATAAAACCACAAAAATTCCTTTGGGTTTTAGATAACATTTTTGAAGTCCATCTAAATTCATCAGTATATCATGATTAAGTTGTATTCCTTCTATGAATTGTGGCTTTAAATAATGACGAGAAATGGATTGTTACATAATTCATATGCAAATCCCCAGAAAACCACATCCATTTCCAGTGACCATTTTCTCTTCTCCTTCCTGAAGTATGCTCAAGTATTACTGTGCACCTGAATGAGCAGATTGTTTTTCTTTGTGAGGCATGTGTTTCATAAAGCCTAGTAAAAAGTATAACAGCTGCAGATGGGTGTCTTGAAACTCCCAGAGAGATTGTCAAACAAGCAAGCCTCCATAAGAGTAGAAAAGTTCTTAGAATGCTAGGACTCTCATTTATTTACTGAATCAGAATTATATTGAGGCATTTTTCTTTCTTTTGAGATGGAGTGTCACTTTCTTGCCCAGATGCTGAGGCATTTAAATACTTTCTTTGAGAAGTGTATGACAGGCTCTTATTGCTGTTTACCTGATATCTACTCATAGATTACTCTAGTGTTTGGGCAGCTAGACTGGATGAAATATAAAATTATGTCAAGTATGTGAACAAGACCAGTAATACTTACAATAATGTGCTCATTCCAAAGACTGTGTATTTAGATTTCAATAAAAGCTAAACTCCAATTTTTTCCTGTTTCTCTAAGTTAACAAAACAAAGATTGAAGCAAAATAAGGAAGTTTTAGAAAAAGGAATCTGACCAGAGGTAGGTCTAACATGTATCATTTAGTTAATATTTTACCAACTGTGCATATACTTGGAGAAGTTCATGAGGTTATTCTTGTTGTTTGTGTAAGGGAAAGCCAGGATTCTTTACCACTTTGTTTTGGTGGAGAAGAGGATACTAAAGGAACTGGATAGTTGTACACTTAAGTAGATTTGCAGATGTCTGAATGGCTATATCCAAAATGCATTGGATAATGGACCATACAAATATTTGTGTAATGGGGGCATATTTATACATCACATAGTATTACTACCTTCCTTTCTGACCTGTTAAATATGAAAATATTCAGAGGCAGGCACATGAGATACGATGCTCAATTTTCAGATGCTAAAATCCTGGGCCAAATTGCTAACACTAGATGTCAAACTACTACAAGAACTACAAGAACAAAATGATCCAATGATGGATGTGTCTGCTAATAAGATCAATTCTTCTTAGATGACATTGTGCTGGTGTCCAAATCAAGGGAGAAAAAAGTTTCACAACTCTTCATGTGTGAGGTAGGTGGTAAGAAATAATCTTTCTGGTGAATATCTTTAATCAATCCATTTACAATTGATTTTTGCTGTACCTCCCATAGATGTCATTCCGGGGTGTCTTGACAGTCGTAGATAATTATCTAACTGTTGGTCAGTGAATGTTTCTGATTCCCCATCTCCATTAGAAGGGACTTGAGAGGGTCAGCCTTCTGAGGGAGCATGTTATTCTATGACATTCAATGCTACAAATAGTACTGAGGTCCAGTGACTAAGGAATATATTTATTGCTTTTGTTTTACTTTTCCTCCACCAACAGTCTTGTTCCTGAATTTTGGGGAAAACTAGCATGTGTAAGAAGGCTGACAGACATGAGTGCCACACCCCATTATGATATCCCTAAGCATGTTTTTAAATGCCTTATGCCTCATATTTATGAGAATATATGCAGTGAAGTCACACCTGGCTTTTTTCCTCTCCATCAAAAATGGCAGCAGCAATAATGGTCACTTTCTGAGTGTTGATTATATACCAAGAATCATACTAGGTAATTTAGCTGCATTATCTCATTCAATTATCATAATAATTCATTATAAAGATGAATAAACCAAGGCTCAGAGACATGAGCAATTTGTCTAAGCTCATCTAGCTAGTCAGTGGTGAAGCCAGAGCTTAAATTCAGACCATCTCACTATACAGAAGCATCTCTAACTATAGTTTGAGAAGAGTCATGCACTGGATTTAGGAAGACTGAGGTCAGGTCAGGTCTAAATAGGACAAATCTGCCTAATTTAATGTTGTGATGAAACACTTCACTTGTCTAGGCCTTCGCTTTGTCATTTGTAAATTGAGTTGGCTGGCTGGAATGATCATTATTGTATCTTGAAGGTCAAATCCTCTAAATCTGAAGTTCACTGAGAATTTGGATTTCTTTATTTTTAAGTCAGTGTAAGTGAAGGATTGGCTAGAACTTGTCTCTTTGAGAATAATTACTTCCAGGGGAAAATTTGAGTGCTGATTTCCCCAGTTTTCAAGGCAAGAGGTAATAAGAACAGATGAAATCAATTCCCTGATATGATTTTGGGGAAAGATACCAAACATTAAATGTAAAACTTAGAGTTATTTCTCCTTTGGGTGGGTCTCAAAATTATTTTAAGAGGTTTGCTCTTTTAATCTTATATATGTGTCAGAGGATATCAAATGGGATTGTGTTTATTTCTCAGAATCTTAGCTAGAGCTGAAAAACTGAAAAAAAAAAAAAAAAAGAGAGAGAGAGATGATAAGTACCTACACATTCTATAGAGAGCTACTAGCTAAAAGGTCAGAAAACTTCTATATGGTGTTAAAAGTCAGTTACTGGAAGGAAGTGCAAGGAGAGCCTTAGTGGAGCTGCTAGTGTTTTGGGTGCTGGTTGTGTGAATATGTTAACTCTGCACAAATTCAGTGAGCTGTACCTTTGTGAGTTGAATATTTTCTGTGTTTATGTTGTATGTCAATGTAGTTTCTATAAAAAAAAATCAGAACGTTTCAGCTACCAACAACTCCATCACCTCCAGGATATATAAGAGAAGAATAAGGATTTGAAAATATTACTGAATAAATAATTATGGTAGAGAGTTGTCAACCAAACAGAAAGTATACCTTTCATGATCCTTTCCTCCAGTATATTCAAATGTTTCATCCTCTTTATCCTGTATATATTTTTATTCTACTAATCAAGAGACTGAAAAATTGTGCCAATCTCATTTCAGTATAAAGTTTTTGCCAGAAAAACTCAATTAGAAAAGTGAAGTGGCAAAACTAATTCACACTAATATATTCTAGACTCTGAAAAGCCTCTCCCTAGAGAATCTGCATTTTCAAATAAGACCATTGGGGAAAGCAGTGCAGAAAAATAGAAAGAAATCTTAAGTGATGGAATATGAGGTATCAGGAAGGGAGATATTTGAGGTTCAGGATCCTTTTCAGATAAACATTTATTCTGCTTTGCCACAGATTAACCTGTTCTATGCTTGTTAGATTTTTAAAATAGGCCAGAAACCTAAATTCTTATAAATACTAATATTAAAATTAATATGTGTATATAAATATTCAAATAAATAAAATACAATAAATTATGACCATTATCAAAACTATGTTCAAGAGAATGTACAGTAACTCCTTTCAAAATTATTTTTTTATTGAGGACTTATAATGTCCCAGTCAGTAGGAGCAATGCCATGAACAAAATGAGAGACATATTCTCTTCCTTGATGAAATCTTAGATTTGGCAAGGTAGGAAGACATTTAAAAATTGTAATATAAATAATTATTTCATTATAAGCTTGATCTACAGTGCTGTAAAGCAAAATACAGCTACTCAGTTTTCTTGATACAGTGTTTGAAAAGGTACCAAAAGTATATTTATTTTGGGCATTGGGTATTATAACCTTAGTGTCAGATTTTTAAAATAAAATAATAAAGAAAAATGCCACACAACTAAGCTTTTCTTACTATTATACTCAGTGTTCTTTATTTCTTTTTTGTGTGTGTCAGAGAGGTGTGTTAATCCTATCTAATACCATAGCATATCTATTACTGTGCTTCTGATGCTTTAAAGAAAATGATCACTATTTTCATAGAAGAGGAAATTCAAATGAAATGGCTGTTAAATATATGTAAATGTATAGATAAAATTACACACTAACTAGAATGACTAAAAATAATGACAACACAAAGCAAAGATGCAGACAACAGGGAATAATTTTGGTTCAATTACTTTGGAAAATAATTTGGCATTACCTAATAAATTTGAAAATGTGCATACTCGAGGACCCAGTAGTTCCATTCCTAGACATATAACCTGCAAATTCTTATACATATACAAGAGGCATGCAGAAGAATGCTCTTAAGATTGCTATTTGAAATGACAGAAAGACTGAAAACAAATTAAAAATAGAATAAGTAATTTGTGGTGTACTTATACAATGAATGTTATTCAGCAGTGACAAAAGAATGGAGTAAAAGGTCCAGGCATCTGGGTGGATTAGTCTCAGTAACATATGGTATATCAGCAAGAGAGAAGGGTGGGGGGCAGGGGGGAGAGAAAGCTTACAGCAGAGTACACCTGTGAGATTCTGTAACTTAAATTTAAAAACAAGTAAAAAAAAATCAAAACAAGCAAAACCAAACAAAATATTGCTTAAACTATTTTTAGTTAGTGTTGATATTTAGTTTACAACTACTACGTTATGTTATAAAACAATAAATAAAAGCAAGGACATGTTTAACACCAAATTCAGGATATTGAATACCTGTGATGCAAAGACAGAGATTGGGATTGTCCAGGGACGACAGATTGAAAAAGTCGTGTCTATTGCTTAAGCAGGATGGTGGAGGTACATAGGTGTTTATTTTGCTAAATTATTTTCTGTTCATTCTTACTCGCTAAACTGTACATTTATTATCATGCTATTTTGTATATTGTATACAAGATGTTTTTAAATATACAAATGTGCTATTTGCAAAGTAAAGAATGAATAGGACTGAGACCAGACTGCAGGCAAGAACATTGGCTAAGCTACAGGCTGCTGCTGCCAGGGGAGAAATCATCATAGCTGGAATCACATAAAGTGGAAATTGGGGAGGTTAAGGGGAGAGGAAAAGGATTTAAAGGAACCACCTGGAGATTTACAGTGAAAGAAAAAAAAAAGGTATTCCACACAAATTTAATGTATAGGTAGTACTTGTCATAGTCTCTCATTCTCTTTGTCTTTTCTTTTTAAATAAACATATTATTTGAAGTATAACATACATAAAGAGCAGTGAAGCAAAACAGTTCCTCAATAAGTTTTATAAAGTAAAAACACTTGTGTAACCATACCACACAGAGCAAGAAAGAGACCACGAATAACACCCCAGAAGCCCCCTTTGTTGCCCCTTGTGATCACGACCACCACTTCCTGCCCAAAGATAACTACCATCCTGACTCCTAACATTATGGAATAGTTTCACTTTTTGGGGCTTTATATAAATGAAGTAGTCAGGTATGTATTCTTTTGGGTCTGGCTTCCCCAACAACATTATGTTGTGAATTTCATGTATTTTCTATGTATAGCAGTATATCATTAATTTTTATTTCTATATAACATTTCTTTGTTTGATCCTATCACAAATATTTATACATTTTACTGTGACAGAATATGTATATTATTTCTTGTTTTTGGTTGTTATGAAGAAAACTGCTATTAACACTCCTGTGCATGGATTTTTTTGCACATATTTCAGTTGGAAAATAAATATGCTTGTGTACTACTTGTGTATATGCTGACAAAGTGTCAGTTTTACAAAGTAGTTGAGTCCATTTACAATCCTACTAGGAATTTACCAAAGTCCTACTTACTTCATATCCTCATAATAGTTTAGATTTTCAGTCTTCATAAAAATTTGTCACTCTATTCAGTATATAGTGATATTTTGTTGTGGTTTTAATTTGCAATTCTCTGATGATTAGCATGTCAGAATACCTTCTCACATATTCGCTGGTTATTTAGATATCCATTCTCATGCCTTTTTAAATTCTTGGCTAGTTTGCTATTGGGTGGTATGTCTTTTTCTGGCCGATTTAAAAACTAACAAAATTGGTAATACTTTAAATTATTAAATTCAGCAAGACAGAAAAGAAGCAGAAGAGGTGAAACTATGACTTCATTTTGGGACTTGCTGTGGTCATCTTCGGAAGAATGGTAATCAGTCAGTCTAAAACAGAATTATTTCTGAAATCGAAAACCAAAGTGATTTTCTAGTCTCACCTGCTGCACCAGCATTGTATAAAATTATGACATGTTTTCTAAATCCTCTCTGGCAAATGAGAGAAATTTACCTTTAATTTGTTATTTGTGGTTGTTCTTTTGTGTGGGTATTTACTGTCTGTCAGCTTTTGAAAAGTATAGAGAAAAAAGGCGGAAAGGATGGGAAGAAAAAAGAGGTGTTTCATTTAGCACTCTCTTCTGCACATGACTGCTGATTTGAGAAGTCACAGCAGCCACAGCCTGGGAGATTTTCAGCCTTAGTTCATGAAATTGTCTTTCCAAAATACAATTCTTCCATATAGTAGGCATCTCCCTATTTGAAAGTGATTAGGAAAAGGTGAGGGACCACCTTTCCTCTTCCCTAAAAGTATTAGTTTGTACACGATATAAAAATGGACAGGCGTGTTTATCTATTACTCTCCGAATAGCATCTGTTCTTACAACAGGAAGCTCTGTTAAATCAATAGACATAATGTCAGTCTTCCCAGTTTATAAAAGTGATTTTTTTTCTTATCCTTTTACTTAACTAGATAACCTACATGGTTTTTGAGAAACGTACTGGATTTTCCCACATCTTACAGAGACCTTATAGAATTCCAAAAATGTATTTCATAGTAAAAATTTAATCAGAACTGGAATTTAACATGCTATCTGTCTCTCATCAGAATCAGAGAGAGAAAGAGGTGGTGAGGGGGGGGGTGTTTTAACCCTTATTGTGTCATCTAATTATACTTTTCCAGTTTTTAAAAAAAGTCGTAAGTTGTCACAAATTATGAGGGAGGTGACATGCAATGAAAGGAATAAATGAATTGATGAATGAATGAAAAAAATATGAGTGATTTCATATTAATTCAAATGAAGTAATTTGGTAACCAAGGACTTTATTATGCAGTGATAACAATGATAATACTGATGACAGTATTAGTAAATATCTGCTAATGACACATATCTTTTCCTCCATGCTTTCTTTGGAGCTTTGTAGTTGCTTTGGAAGGATTTTATTTCCTACAGAATTCGAAAAGAATAACAAATTCTTTAGAAGCTTCATTGAGTGAAGTGGACATGTTGACTATTAATCATGATGATTTTTGACATAACCTTAGAGAAGAGAAAAGAATGTTTGAAGGGTGGGAAATGGTTTCATCTATTTAGGGAGATAGATAGGTTTGACTTGAGCTGTCATTTGTATGAATATGTGCTATAAAGGGCCTGATTTTGATGCTAGTCGAAAGCACCTGACAAGAGTAATTACCCATCACCATTCCTCCTGGACATTGCATGTACTTTAGTTCTAGTGAGTGGAGCAAGTAGAGGGGAAACAGTGTCTCTGCACTGAAAAGGTTACATTGTTCATTACAGGAAATGAAAAATCTACAACCTAAAATTGATGCGATTTAAGGTTTTTTTTTTTTTTTTTTTTTTTTTTTTTGTATTCAGCAACTACATTTTTGCAAAATTTGGAGCTACTAAGTGCCAGGGAATTACACTAGGAATGGGCTCTACTCTCAAGAAGAAATAGAAATGGAAATAAAAAGAAGGACATTATAACCCATGTGATACGTGTATCAATAGTATTTCATATCTACAAGTTAATCACTGAAAATGTGATTAACTTTCCAGGAGGAAGTTGATTAACAGGAAAGTCATCTGTACTAGGTTTTCAAGTATCTTTACCTTTGCCAGGTGAGCAAGGGGGAGAAAAACATTCTAGACAAAGGAAACAGTATGCACAGAGGTACCAAGATATGAAATAGCTTGGCATGTTAGAAAAACTACAAGCATTTAGTGCTGTTAGAGGGTGTAAGGGAGGATAAATAGTTACTTAAGTACAGTGTATAACCTCTTATTGAGGCCTGAAAAATCCAGTCACGGTTGGCTTGAAGAATATTAGGAGGAAGGGCTAGCAGCCAGCCATAGTAAGTCTTTTCTTCCCTTTCCACCCCATTTGCTTTTCCAATGCAATTATGCTTCAGTCAAGATTGAATGTTGTCCCCTAATGAAATGTAATGACAAACAATTTGAACATGTTAATAGAATATGGATAGGCATGACGCATTTGAGATCATGGGAAACATCAGTAAAGCATATTCAGTGGTTTCTTGTTGTTCGAAGTGTTTTCTGAAATATTAAAAAAGAAAAATAAAGAGTAAAACTTATTTGAGAAGAAAGTTTGAAAAAAGAAAATTCCACTGTGGGCCTGCTACAATGAGACCCATCTATGCAGATTCATCATTCTAAAGGAGATAGAAGGATAGCAATGAGTGACATAAGCAAATTTTTCCAGTGTCAAGCTCTCTACTTAGTGGAATAAAACTCTCAGAGGATGAGTTACACCAAGTACCTAGTGCATCATGTCCCCCCTGCCCTTTTTTCAGCCCTGTTGCTGAGTACCAGAGGAAGGGCAAGATGAGAAAGCTCATGGAAGAAAGGTACGCAAAGCAAGGCAGTGTGCCTCTTGCAGGAACTTTTCTTCACTAAGACCAACAGGATATGAAGCAGCAAGGCCCTGACTGGAATAATTAGAGTAAGCATGTGATGAGAGACATTTGGCATCAGAAGTGGCAAACTTTCAAGATAAGTGCTGATGCTTCAGATCAGCTAGCAGACACCAGTGTTTCGCTTTGCATGTAGAAGACACAGTATAATTAAAATGTGTACTTGATGGATAAGCTACTTCACTAGGTTTTTTACAAAGAGTGTGTAAGATAATATATGTAAAATCCTTAGCACAATGCCTGGCACAAGGGAAATACTCTGCCTGAATAGTAAATATCGTCTTATTCTTCATTTCACCATTATTTTTTCTGTTTTCAAGAGTTGAGGCTCAAAGTAATACATACTATTAACATGTAAAGAGGTCTTTCTGATTTAACAAATATTTTTATATTCTAATGATAATGTATAAAGTTTAAGTAACAATTCAGTTAAATAATCTATGCATTAATATTGAAGTCATAGTTAATTGAAATATTTGTACATCCCGTAAGTGCAAAGTAAAGATGGAGTGGCAATGGACAATAACAAGATCTGTAGGGAATCCATGAGCCCCATACATTGGTGCATCAGAATGTAGGGAGCCAGCCCTACATCACCCGTGGGTACTCCAAGTTCGGTGGCAACAAAGGAATGAGAAAAAGACAGATTGAGAGAAAAAGTCGGACCGGGGGCCATCATTTTATTACTCTAGAGGCTACGGTAAAGGCCACAAGCTCTGATCATCCACACTATTTATTGATTACAATGACTTTGATCTATAGGGTAGGGGTGGAGTGATGGTGGGATGAATCAGTGAGCCGGAAGTGAGTCAGTGAGCTGGAACTGGTGTTCTAAGGACTGATAACAGTGGTGGTTTGGGAGTTTCACAAAACAAGAACATGTGGTTATCTTTAGCTTATTAAATCTATGTACAGCTGATGGAACACGGGCCTTACAAGGAGCCTGCAAGTCTGGCTATGTCATAGTGTTAACGAAGGGGTTTTACGTCCTTGAGCACAATGTTTATGGTAACAGAGCCTAGGTCACCCTGCACTGGAACATGAGGCATGAAGAGGCCCTCCTCAGAGGCTTCCTGCAGCCTTCCACCGTTTGTTGTTCCTTGTGTATATGTTACTCATAACCAATTTATGTAGTCACTCTGTAAGTCCTTTCTCCTTTGCAGCTTTCCCCAATGAAGATAACAGTAGTGGATAAGGCAATTCCGTGAGGGAGTAAAATATTGATAAATCTTAGAACAAAACCTATAGAGATAAGTGCCCACTTTGTCTGTGGGAGTGCCAAAGAAGAGAATGTGATAGATGTCTTAGAGGCAGAATTGACAGGATTTGATGACAAAATTGAAATAAATTTTAGAAAAGGAGGCAATCAAATGAATCCTAGCTTGCTGCTCCTTCGTGAACGGAGGGAACAAAGGATGAAGCTCACTTGGATGCCTCCTACTAATTGGAGTCCTTGGTAGAGGGTCGGGAATTGGGTGCAGATTTGAGAAACAAATGTCAGGACTTGGACACACAGAGTTGGGGTTATTTGCAAGAGATTACAGCCCTTGACCTACTATATTTTCATGTTTTATTTTAAAGGATACAAAAATCTGAATAAAATGGGGATTTATACTTTTTTTAAAAAAAAAAATCACACTTGCAATAAACTTTAATGGTGAATCAATGTAACCAAATGTCAAGATAGCCCTCTCCATTTGGTGATAAAATATTTGGATGAGAACAAAGAAAAAATGACCACATTTCTAGCATTGACCCATTAAAATCAAATATAGTAGATGGTACTTCTTTCAAAAGAATTTAAAAATCTAGCAGAATGTCAGAGTATTTTGTGTAAGGTATTCTTCCCCTGAGTATTTATTTATTAAGATTAGAATTTTTGGGGCCGGGCGCAGTGGCTCAAGCCTGTAATCCCAGCACTGTGGGAGGCCGAGGCGGGTGGATCACAAGGTTGAGAGATCGAGACCAACCTGGTCAACATGGTGAAACCCTGTCTCTACTAAAAATACAAAAAATTAGCTGGGCATGGTGGCTCGTGCCTATAATCCCAGCTACTCAGGAAGCTGAGGCAGGAGAATTGCCTGAACCCAGGAGGCGGAGGTTGCAGTGAACCGAGATCGCGCAATTGCACTCCAGCCTGGGTAACAAGAGCAAAACTCCGTCTCAAAAAAAAAAAAAAAAAAAGAAAAAAAAAAAAATTAGAATTTTTAACCTATCTTTCTTTGAGGAATATTTGATGTTAAGGAACAGAAACCTATTCAAGGAAACTCAGGTTAAAATTGAGTATACTGCAAGGATACAGAGATTCTCCTGAAATCTGATTGCTTGAGTATAGCATGTCTTCACAGTTTAGAATCAAATTATGTAATATGTTTTAGCTTTAGGTTTCAATAAAGCCATATCCACCAAAGCCTTCTTGTTAAGGGATGCATTTTATTATTTTTATTATTTTTTTTGAGGGGGGATGCATTTTAAATTAAATAAATGTTAATATATGTGATTATACAAAGCTGTGGGAGCTATACCATTAGCAAATGTGAAATATCTCATCACCTGATTAAGAATGCACAGTGTTTTCGAAGTCACCTATAGCAGCCATCTTATTTAGTCAGATTGTCCATTAATGCTTTATTAAAATTATAGTCATCTTGAATTCTCACAACACTTACGACTTTCCTAAGACAGACTGTTTTTCACTGGGTTGTATTAGCAGATATTAACATCAGTGCTTATTTGAGATCTTCATCATTTACAGCTGAAATGTGTACGGTATACCTGCACACAGATGTGTTGAACTAACAACCAGAAGACAACAAATTCTACTATTTTCCTTGTTGTTTAAATATTTTTATTCTGTCTCTGATGGCTTTCCCTGTCACCTCATGAGTAAGTAGGGCTAATACTGGCTGCAGCAAAATCACACTCCCTATTTATCATACTAATTGCAGTTTAATGAGGAGAGGCTCGAGGCTGGAAGACTTGTCTACCTAGAATCCTATTGGAGTGAAGTTTATTATGGTTATTAATACAGCCTGCAATAATTAAATTGCTTTACTAGATAGATACTATATTTATCATAAAGATTTGCTATACCAAATTTTTTGATGATATTCAAAGAACGGTTTTGAAAGTCAAATTCTCTGTTGTTTTCTTTAGGAGAAATTGTAGTTTGGATCCCATTTTTAGATACTTCTCAGAACAGGACTGGCTATATTATCTGTGGAGCCCAGTTCAAAATGGAAGTTCAGGATCTCATGTTGAACAAGCACAAAGAAAGTGTTAAAATACAGAGCTTTCTTCTTTCTTCTGCATTCCGTTTTGCTGTTATGCATGCTTCATGATCCCATTGGACTTTACTTGTAAAACACAAGTTCAAAGATAAAATCATTAAGAATTTCAAAATAATGACAGCATGCCGCTCATCTGAGTGTGGTATCCTGTGTGACTGCACAGACTGATTGCACTTCTGTGAAGCTGGCCTCACCACAGAATGAAGTATAAATGGCAAACCATTTTTACAGAGTTGAGACTGAGCTAATCTTTTGCTAGACCTTCTCATGCAATATAGTATGAAGGAAGCCCAGTCAAATCTGGGAAACAGACAGACAACTGGAGCTGAGGTTGGGGATAACCTTGAGGGCAACCAGGACAGTGAAAACGGACTGGCAATAAGGACTAGTAACTTCCATCTTGGTCAGGAAGCTGCTTGTTTCCTGCAAAGGCAGAATATCATTCCAAGAGCTAGTCACATTAAAATCCTTAGAAGGGAACAAAAGAACTAAGATAAAGGAATGCGAAGTAGTTTAAACTAAGTGATAATTAAAAGTAGCTACTAGATTAACACAAACATGCTTGCATACCCCAATTGAATAATAACATTTTCCATTTTTTTCCCTTCATGCACATTTTTAAAATATTGCGGAATGCACTTGAATAAAAATATTCTAAAATGCATTGAAGAAGGTGTAGTAGTTTGTATTGCAGCTAAACTGAGTTTTTCTTTGTTTAGTTTGATGACTAATCTCTTTCCTAATGATTGGACAAATTCAATGGGACAGTACATTATCTCACACATAAATTGTAGTTGGTAAATGTTTATGGAAATAATTATATATAATTTGCTCTCTATAATGAGTGACTAGTAGGCCTCTTGGGAATATGTTCCCAGGTACTGAACATTCATTGAAATCAGAGTACTAAAAGTACTTCAACTATGAAGTGGAAGCCGGATATAGTCCAAACATGGAACACCAATAATAAATAAGCAAACAGTGACTCAGCTGAGAGACTATTCTGCTCTAATTTCCTGATGTAAGTTGTTATTTCACTGGGGAATAACATCTTCTTGTCACAACATCATTTATAATAATGATGATCACACAGAATCACCTGTGAATGTCCTGTTCCCCATAGTTTAATATAGAACATCACTCAAATTTGAGTTCTTTAAGTTCTGTAAATTGAGCTTATAAAGACAAACACATTTGGAATATTTTGTGATGTCTTGATGGAGAAAGACATCTATTTATTCACTCAACGGGTATTTATCAAGTGCCTGAACAGTACTAGACCCTGAGAATATAACAGCAAATGAGGCAGGGATGGTGTCTCTCCTCATGGAGTTTATAGACTGGTGGACTTCTAGAACAATGCTCAATATTAGTAATTTCCTTCAGGTCCACATGCTTCTAAGCCTCATTTCCGTTCAATTCTATCTTCAAATGCATTATTATTTGTAAGGCTTAGATTAACTAGACATATTCTAAGCCAATTTCCAAAAGTTAATCATTTAAAAGTGGCTTCCCCATTATTATCTTCAAAGAAAGAGAAGATAATAGGGAAAACTATTGATAATTTTCTAAGTTGGACTAAGTTTGGTAAGTATAAAAAATGAAGCATAGTTAATAGAGCACAAAGCAGAAGATTTCCTCTTAACTCACAGTTATTATGCATCATCATTAGAGAGGGGACATGCTGGCTCCCTGTACTAGATTGATAGCCCAGGCATTCGTCTCTTTGACCTCAGCTGAAGTAAAAGCACCAGGCAACAGAAGCAGAAAATGGAGTAAAAAGTACTATCTAGTATTTCATCTGGGCCGGGAAATTAAAAAGAGGAAGCACTTAAATTGTAGAGGAGAATGTTAAAGGGAGGGATGTTGCTCTTTTCTTTCCCTTGACAGTCCTACCCTTTGAGAACCAGCTGGCAGCTCCTGGGTCACTAAGCTTAGTCATTCCTCTTTTCAATTATAGGAACATCCTATTAACAGGGAAATGGAATAGGGAGTTACTTGAAAGAGAGAGAAGAAAAAGAAAAGGAATATTTTTCACATGGAGAAAAAGACACATCCGTCAGGAAACAGAGAGTCCATTGCAAGGTAGCATTTCCCTGCCCCTTTGTTTTCATTTTAAAGGTTGTGAAAGGAAACATTTCAAGGTGTTTAAAAAAATAATAGAGAGCAGGCTTTGGAATATATAACTGTTATCAGGAGAATTTATATTCTACTGCAGGAAATATAAATGGAAATATTTGAGAGTATATGAGTAAATATTTGAGGTGTTTGTTTAAAGAATAAACATGTCTTAGTACTGTTGTCAGAGAGAAAAAGTTGGATTGAATGTACCATGAGTTTTTGATATGATTCTCAGCATCTCATCCATAATTTATGTTTTTAGTATATGTACAAGAAATATAAGTGCATCTGAAATTATAGTAACTCTCATATAGCCATGAGATATTGAACAGTGTGATCCATAATTTGTCAGACCTCTCCACTTCTGTGGATCCATGATTTTATCAAAATACTCATTAAAATGAATATTGCTTCTGATCTATTATCATCATGTATCAAACTAAAAAAGAAAGCAAAATTCTTAATTACGTTTTCAAAGTTAATCAGAGGGTATGATATAATAAAAATCATATATTTGGCCTTTGTCCCTGATTTCTTGACATGGAGTTCCTAGCTGCTTGGAATTTTGTGGGTGATAGGAGCATCTTTTGTTCCAGAGATGCCACTCTTGGTGGACCACAGATAGTTTCAGGATGGGGGCTGTTTGCCAGAAAGGCTGAAGCATGCTTAGAAGGTTGGAAATTTCAGCCTTAGCCTGCAACATTTGCCAACGGCTGATCAATCATGCCTAAGTAATGAACCCTTTATAAAAACCCTAAAGAATGGGGTTCAGAGAGCTTGTTGATTGGCAAACACATGGAGATGCTGAGAGGGTGGCTCTCCCTGGAGAGGGCGTGGGAGCTCTCCAACCCCTCATGCCTTGCCATATGCATATCTTTCATTTAGCTGTTCCTGAGTTGTATCTTTTATAATAAGCCAGTAATAGTAACTAAAGTACCTTCCTGAGTTCTGTGAGTTGTTCTAGCAAATTATCAAACATTGGCGGAGATCATGGGAATCCCTAATTTATAGCTGATTGGTCAGAAGCACAGATGGCAACCTGTACTTGTGATTGGCATCGAAGTAGGAGCAGTCTTCTGGGACTGAGCACTCAACCTTTAGGGCCTGTGCTAACTCTAGGTAGTTAGAGTCAAAATTGAGTTGAATTGTAGGACACCCAGTTGGTGTCTGAATTGTTGGAGAACTGGTCGTTGGTGTAAAAAAAAAACCCTACACATTTGTTATCAGAAGTGCTGTGAGTGAAAACAGTGAAAACCCTTCAGATGGATATTTTACAAGTTCTTTTCCCCATAATAAAATGTAAATCATTATGAGATACTAACAATAATCTTAATATGGAAATACAACTGATTTTAGTAATTTGCCAGATTTCTTACTATGGGTGAACCAGGAATAAAACTTAATTCTGGTAACTTGTCTTGGACCACTGGATTCTCTATTCTCTTGCGAGAAATCTTTAAAGACAGAAAATTTTATAATATAGAAACTAGAGAAAGTTTTCAGTGTCATGAGAACATAAAGATACTTGGACTTTCATTTCATTCACTTCCAAAACAGTATCTTGAGAGATTCTCTTTTTTTGATTCCACATCTAATATCAGAAATTCATTATTTTTATGAACATAGGTAATATGATAATATTTTAAAATGTATCTTAGAAAGGATTTTAGGTTCTGTGGATAAAGATCTCAGAAATGCTTTATAATCCTGGTTTAGTCATGGTTCTACGTGTGTGAATTTTAGTCAGTTCACCTCTTTGAAATGTCTATCTCTCTTCTCAAAACAGCTAGTAATAAAGCTGACTCATCTCATGGCTTTATTTTTTAAAGAAAAACATACAAGCAATTTGAAAATGTGATCTTAATTATTCAATCAGATTAAAGTTATTAATAAAGCAAACTATAATATTGATGTTTATTTCTCCATGTAATAGAAGTGTTCCCAAAGAACTGTGTTTATTTTTTGATTGAGTTACATTGTAATTGTACTAGAAAAGTTTGAAATGTGATTCTTTTAATTGGATGACTTTTAATTTTAAATTCTTATGAGTAAAAAATTATTTAGCTCAGGTGTGGTGTGTGTGTATGCATGCATCTATCGCGGGCTGAGTCAAATAGGACTGTTAGAGACCCTATCCCTAAAAGTTTATGGCCCCCATATGCTGATAAATAATGTCAAATAAAAACAATACCAAATGATGGAAAACTCTAATTTTTCTGTGATGATGAGTATTCTAATGCTTGCTTTGAAATATAATTCGTAACTAACTGTTAAGCAAATATTTTCATAGGACCTTGCTTTCCTGATGCCTTAAGCACATAGTATTGTATGCATGTAGGTATCCAAGGCTGTTCAATTTTAATAAAATTAACCAGATATTGACAAATCTCTGCCTCAACTTTTTGAGCAAAGCTTCAGAGAACATCTTCCAGGCTACTTGCTTTTCTAAGTGTTTGTTTTTAACCTAATTTATTTTCTTAGTCTCAGTGGGAAAGAGAAAATTTCAGTGAAATATGTGCTCAGTTTCTTGTTTGGTCCCTAATGAAATTTGTACTTGAAAAAGCTTAGTCTTTTGGAAAATTTTGGAATTAAAAAGAAATATTCGACTCTAGTTATTTTTAAAACCAAAATAAGATATCTCTAGTGAGAAAGTCCAAATCATAGAGTTGAAGAACATTCCAGTAATAATCTCCAAAGATAAATTAAAGTGCATTGTTTTCTCTGTAATTATTTTTTTGAATAATTTCATAGAGCCTAGTATGGGGAGAGTATGATGAGTTTCTCCATTAAATCTGTTCTAGCTCCACATTAATGCCTAGTGTGTTATAGGCTTGCAGTTCCTTTCTTGGAAGGTTTATGCACAGTTTCCAGCTGACATGGTAGTGAGCAGAGGCTAATGAAACTAAGCTCTATGCACACTAACATGACTGCATTTGTTTGATTTACTCTTCTCTTAGTTGTTTTTTTTCTCTTCCTTGCTTTTTATCTTCTAAGGCAACTAAGGGCCAATTCTGAGAGTTGCTTGTGATGATTCTTTAGCCTAAGGCTATTAAAAAATATGGCCCCTGGACTGGAGCTGCTAGAGAAAAGAACAGAAGAAAAGATGATGTTGACAGCCAGAGATTAAAGCCAAAGACCAGAAATGAAACTATATTCAAGAACAGTTGAGGGATTACAGCAAGTCAGGGATGAAAGTGGGAGCACAGACCAGGGAGGATTCTTGGAAAGCACATAGAAACGATAACCCTATAAGCACAGCAACAAAGTCGAGAAAGCCACAGGATCCATAGAGAATAGAAGGAGAAGCAGCAGGGAGACAAAGGGACTTTTAAAACAGGTGAAAACCAAGATTTAAGATGAGCCTGTAAGAGTTCAGGCTGTGAGACAACAGAAGGAAGAGGAAAATAGGCAGCAGAGGTGAGAGACAGGGAGAGGGACAGACGGAGGGAGAGAGAGGTTGAAAGAGAAAGAGAGGTCTGGTGGTACGTTATCTAAGGTAAAACTAGGAACAATTTGCACTGTGGCAATGTGACAATTCTAGAAAATTTTCCTTTGTATTGCTATTTCTATTCTTATTTCTAGAATAAGCTGAGTTCAGACATAGGAGATTAAGGTGATAGTTAAGTGACTAGTACTTCTTTGCTTTATGATTATGGTGATACTGGGTCTGAGTTTAGCTATTTGTAAAATGGGTTTGAAGGAGACTGAGACCCTGTGGTGTGTGTGTGTGTGTGTTTGTGTGTGTGTGGCGGAGAGAGAAAAAGCCAGAGAGTGCTGAAAGTTGTAAATACAATTTACCCTTCATCCATGTCAAACATGAATCCTTTACAATATTAAAAAGTACATAGAGTTAAGAAAGTTTTACAGTATAAAAGCAGAGATATGAGATCATATAGAAGGAGAGATACTCAAATACCAAAGAAAATTAGAAGCAGTACTTATTAAGGGGAACAGTTAATTTAGCTCTGAGCTTCCTGGTAGCATAAAAAAGAGCAAAACAAGATGAGTTACAGTTTTCACTACTGCTTGAAAATAAATGTGCAAGTTCCTTTAACTTCATTTGAGTTTATTATACAGAGCAAGGATGAGCAACCTGGGGTCTAATTGGCCCATAGGCCAATCTCATCCCATACCTGGTTCTGTAAATAAAGTTGTATTGGAACACAGTCATGTCCATTTGATTACTTCTTGTCTATGGCCAGATTTTTGCTACAATGGTGGACTTGAGTAGTTGGGACAGAAACTGTATGGCCCACGAAGCCTAAAATATTATAGTTTGCCAGCCTCTGATATAGAAGATTCTAATCTTATACATCATTGCTTGTAACAGGCATTTCAGTTTTCTCTCAGATTTCTTTTATTAATACTATAAATATAAAAATCCAAGGCAACAATTTAACTCATGTTTTAGTGAAGGCATTGTGTTGGTGTATATGCCTCTGTGTGTGCATGTATGTGAGAGAAAGAGAAAGCATGTTGTTGTGGAGGGGCTTAGGAATTCTAGAATACTCTAGAATATTTGTTCTGTGGTTTTAGTGAATATTTGTTATTCTGAGACACTGAGTGCCAACTTGTTCACAGTGGTAAATGTTGCCTAATTTATTCAGATATCTATTCCTCTCTTCCATGGGCATCATGGGAAACCTTCCCATCCTTCCACCTGTACCCCCTCACCACATCAGTACTCCAAGGGGTAGGCACTCAAATCAGTCAGCATATTCTCTCCTTCTGGCCACAATGCTTTGATACAGGTCCCAATTCCGGACAAAAAGCATAAAGAGAGATTTTTCTGGAAGCTACATGAGATATATTTATTATATGCCAGACACAAACAAGAAAGCATGGCATTCCTAGAAGCCATAGGCTGACATTGTATGTGGATAAAGAAAACTAATTTTAGGAGGAAGTAGATACAGGAGAAGGCAGAAAAAAGTAAAGTAATTGAATGTTTTTTAGATCAGGCTCCATCTGAAACATATTCCATTTCTGATCTTATTGATATGAAGTTTAAAAGCTCTCATTGTGTATGCCACTTGGAAAAGTTTTATGTTAAATTTAAATGAAAAAATTTTGATGGTGCTAGTCATCTTTCAATACATATAGAGAAGTGAGAGAAGTTTAAGAAATGTAAGTTATTAAATATCAGAAACATCTTTTGAACTTTTAGTTAAATCAAAGTCTACTCATAGTAGAAATATCTGACAAGTGCCCAGAAGGTAGATATCATGGACTGTACTCATGCACTGTGCTTGCTTGGTAAATAGGTGGTAAAGGTGACATTCTCCTAGAAAAACTCAATGTATGTGCCCTAGAGAGCCATTTCACTTTGTAGAAAGGAGAGTTTCAAGGAGTATTGAAAACGATTAAAAGGAAAAGAGCTTTATCAGGGCCTTCACTGAATAATAATGGTTTGTTTTTGTTTAGTGCAAATGAGTTGTAGCAGGGAGCTCTGGGAAAAATGCAGTTGTCATGGTAACTGATAACACTTTTTCCTACTGGAACTCAAGATGGCCAAATACCCTACACCAGGCCATGTTTCCTTACAGAATTTTCCCAAGTAAAGGAAATAAGAAAATGGGAAATAAAAGGAAGATCTTGCATTTGGTTGACCTCTGTTCTTACTGGAAGGATAAACAGAAGTAGAGGAAATGCTGTTTTGCATAATTGGAGGCAGATAGGCAAAAGTAGCATCTCTCTGTTGTAATACAATCATCCCAGTATAGGTGGACAGATGATTATTTTATAAGCAAAGTTTGAGAAAGTACTGCCCAGAAAACACATCAGAATAAACTAAGGACAACATTTAACATTTGGCATGCAGAGGAATTGTTTTTCTAGTGGGTTTGCTGTGGGCTGAAACTAGAAAAACAATATTTAATTACTCTTTGAAAGGCATGCAGGCTTTCTGAACTCATTTCCTTACCTGTGAAATGAACGGTTTGGACAACAGTTCTTGTTTTCAAACATTTCTCTCAATAAAAGCCTATAAGAAAACCAAACCTATAAAGATAAAATTGCAGTCTCAAAAGAAATCTTAGCAGGAAGCTCAGAAACAGAGCTGCTGGGGTTCCCTTTTGTCTGAAATAGTCCTTAAGACATTTTACAGATAATAGTTGGCAGACATATATGCTCTAAAGGTTTTGCCTTTTAGATAGGCACAGATGAAATGTCTTGATTGCTCTTAACAGAGCAGTTTTCCACCTGGTAGCAGCTTTCCAAATGGTTCAGCTAGGAGGAAGGAGACACCACCTAAAACAGAATAACCTACACTGTGGTTGAATGGGTTAATGTTTGACAGACAACACTTGAGACATACTTTACAGAATTTTCTATATGAAGTAAAAAAAAAAAAAGTCCCATGAAAATCTATACATATTCCTATGCCACAATCTCATATGATTCTTGTGAAGTTAACAAAGGTAAAATTAGAGGCTAGATATAAAGCTCTTTGAAAAGCTTAAAGAGATATTCCAAATATATACTGGTGTGTGTAATATAACATATTGGCTTATAAATAAGGCTCCAAATCTAGACAGTGGGATTTATAACAAAACTTAAGATTCTGCTGCAAATTGTGTGAAATTAAATTAGATTTGTAGAAATTTTAATATATTTCTTAAATATGAATTCTAGTTAGTTCAAACTGAGCTAACACTTTTGAAAATGAAATGCAGAAGTAAATGTAAGTAACAGGCATTGATTGGTTTACAACAGGTATAAGCAGAGACAGTCCTAAGAAAGCCAGCCATATGGTCACCCTACTTATAGTACCTTTAATGATGATAGATCAACTAACGTGAATCCTATATCAGCATGATATGATCCTAACTAATTTATTCTAAATATTCTCTTTTGGTCTTCAGTTTTAAAAGATAAATTTTTAAGAATGTTGATACAAAATATTATTTTTTTATATACTTTAAGTTCTGAGATACATGTGCAGAATGTGCAGGTATGTTACATAGTTATACATGTACCATGATGGTTTGCTGCATCCATCAGTCCGTCATCTATATTAGGTATTTCTCCTAATGTGATCCCTCCCCTTGTCCCTGACCCCTCAATAGGTCTCAGTGTATGATGTTCTCCTCCCTGTGTCTATGTGTTCTCATTGTTCAACTCCCACTTATGAGTGAAAACCAAATATTCTTTAGTTATTTGAAAACCTTTCCTTGATACTCATGGAATTCTGGGTATTTACGAGCTATAGAATGAGTCATTTACCTTATGTCCAGTTGGTATCTCACCAAATCTTACTCAGCTAAACGCAACTCACTGACCTATTATAACACGAATACATTGTCTGCCTGTCTGTCTGTCTGTCTTCAAGATGTTGATACTCTATTCTCCATTGTAGGTCTTGTCTTCAGCAAGATCTCAAATTTATAAAAGTTTTAATTCATAACTTTTCATGTATCTCTTAACTTCTTGAAAGTTTTCTTAATCTTGTGTCTGTGTTTTGCTTAGAAATTTAACAATAAGGGTAGGTTAGTGTTCACTTCATTGAATCCATTGTCATTTTCTAGCATAAGTCATTATGATAATAGAATATTTTTTAAAGACTCTCACTTTAAAATACCCAATGAAAACATTTCATACTACTTTTGTAAAAAATTCATCTCTATGTTCTCTCTCTCCACCAACTATCACCCCCACTAATTTTAACAGATGAACGAATTGTCAATTAAGAATGCCTGATTATAGTAATCTCAAAATAACAAGGAGTGGTAGCAAACACTGCATCAGCAGTTCTTCATTTTAGCTGCACATCAGAATTTGGGGTGGGGGGGTTAAAATTCTTTTTATTTATATATATTTTATTGCACTTTATGTTCTGGGGTACATGTGAAAATCATGCAGGATTGTTGCATAGGTACATACGTGGCAATGTGGTTTGCTGCCTCCATCCCCCTGTCACCTATATCTGGCATTTCTCCCCATTATCCCTCCCCAACCTCACCACCCCCCACTGTCTCTCCCCTATTCCCTCTCACAACAGAACCCAGTGTGGGATTCTCCCCTCCCTGTGTCCATGTGTTCTCATTGTTCAACACCTGCCTATGAGTGAGAACATGCGGTGTGTGTTTTTCTGTTCTTGTGTCAGTTTGCTGAGAATGATGGTTTCCAGATTCGTCCCTATCCCTACAAAGGACACGAATTTGTCACTTTTTATGGCTGCATAGTATTCCATGGTGTATATGTACCACATTTTCCTTGTCAAGTCTGTCATCGATGGGCATTTGAGCTGGTTCCAGGTCTTTGCTATTGTAAACAGTGCCACAGTGAACGTACATGTGCATGTGTCTTTGTAATAGAATGATTTATTATCCCTTGGATATATACCCAATAACGGGATTGCTGGGTCAAATAGAATTTCTGTTTCTAGATGCTTGAGCAATCGCCACACTGTCATCCACAATGGTTGAACTAATTTACACTCCCACCAACAGTGTAAAAGTGTTCCTATTTCTCCACATCCTCTCCAGCATCTGTTGTCTCCAGATTTTTTTTAAATATTTTGATTCTCTATTTATTTTTAGTGTATTATTATAGTTTTTATCTTTATGGTTACCACGTCTCCAGATTTTTTAATGATCAGCATTCTAACTGGCATGAGATGCTATCTCAATGTGGTTTTGATTGGCATTTCTCTAATGACCAGTGATGATGAGCATTTTTTCATATGCTTGTGGGCCTCGTAAATGTCTCCTTTTGAAAAGTGTTCCTGTCCTTTGCCCACTCTTGAATGGGTTTGTTTGTTTTTTTCTTGTAAATCTGTTTTAGTTCTTTGTAGATTCTGGATATTAGCCCTTTGTCAGATGGGTAGATTGCAAAAAATTTTTTCCTATTCTGTTGGTTGCTGGTTCACTCAAATGATTATTTCTTTTGCTGTACAAAAGCTCTGGAGTTTAATTAGATCCCATTTGTCTTTTGGCTTTTGTTGCCAGTGCTTTTGGTGTTTTAGTCATGAAGTCCTTGCCTATGCCTATGTCCTGAATGGTTTTGCCTAGGTTTTCTTCTAGGGTTTTTATGGTGTTAGGCCTTAAATTTTAAGTCTTTAATCCATCAGGAGTTAATTTTAGTGTAAGGTGTCAGAAAGGGGTCCAGTTTCTGCTTTCTGCACATGGCTAGCCAGTTTCCCAAACACCATTTATTAAATAGAGAGTCCCTTCCCTATTGCTTGTTTTTGTCAGGTTTGTCAATGATCAGATGGTTGTAGATGTTTGGCGTTCTTTCTGAGGCCTCTGTTCTGTTCCATTGGTCTATATCTCTGTTTTGGTACCAGTACCATGCTGCTTTTATTACTGTAGCCTTGTAGTATAGTTTGAAATCAGGTAACATGATGCCTCCAACTTTGTTCTTTTTGCTTAGAATTGACTTGGCTATGCAGGCTCTCTTTTAGTTCCGTATGAAGTTTAAGGTAGTTTTCCCCAGTTCGGTCATACGTAGCTTGATGGGGATAGTGTTGAATCTATAAATTACTTTGGGCATTATGGCCATTTTCACAGTATTGATTCTTCCTAACCATGAGCATGGAACGTTTTTCCATCTGTTTTTGTCCTCTCTTATTTCCTTGAGCAGTGGTTTGTAGTTCTTCTTGAAGAGGTCCTTTACGTCCTTTGTTAGCTGTATTCCTAGGTATTTTATTCTCTTTGTAGCAATTGTGAATGGCAGTTCATTCTTGATTAGGCTCTCTTTAAGTCTGCTTTTGGTGTATAGGAATGCTTATGATTTCTGCACATTGATTTTGTATCCTGAGACTATGCTGAACTTGCTTATCAGTTTCAGGAGATTTGGGGCTGAGGCGATGGGGTCTTCTCAATATACAATCTTATTTGCAGATAAAGACAATTTGACTTCCTCCTTTCCTAATCGAATACCCTTTATTTATTTTTCTTGCTTGATTGCTCTGGCTAGAACTTCCAGTACTATATTGAATAGGAGTGGTGAGAGAGGGCATCCTTGTCTAGTGCCAGATTTCTAAGGGAATGCTTCCAGTTGTTGCCCATTCAGTATGATATTGGCTGTGTGTTTTTCATAAATAGCTTTTATTATTTTGAGATACGTTCCATCTATACCTAGTTTATTGAGAGTTTTTAGCATAAAGGGCTGTTGAATTTTGTCGAAGGCCTTCTCTGCATCTATTGAGATAATCATGTAGTTTTTTTTCTTTGGTTCTGTTTATGTGGTGGATTACGTTTATAGACTTGTGTACGTTGAACCAGCCTTGCATCCCTGGGATGAAGCCTACTTGATCATGATGGATAAGCTTTTTGATGTGCTGTTGCAATCGGTTTGCCAGTATTTGATTGAAGATTTTTACATCTAAGTTCGTCATGGATATTGGCCTGAAGTTTTATTTTCTTGCTGAGTCTCTTCTGAGTTTTGGTATCAGGATGATGTTGTTCTCATAAAATGATTTGGGAAGGATTCCCTCTTTTTGGATTGTTTGGAATCATTTCAGAAGGAGTGGTACCAGTTCCTCTTTGTATGTCTGATAGAATTTGGCTGTGAACACATCTGGACTTGGGCTTTTTTTGGTTGGTAGGCTACTAATTGCTGCCTAAACATCAACCCTTGTTATTGGTCTATTCACGGTTTTGACTTCTTCCTGGTTTAGGCTTGGAAGGATGCAAGTGTCCTGGAATTTATCCGTTTCTTCCAGGTTTACTTGTTTGTGTGCATAGAATTGTTTGTAGTAATCTCTGATGGTAGTTTGTATTTCTGTGGAATCAGTGGTCATATCCCCTTTATTGTTTTTTATTCCCTCTATTTGATTATTCTATCTTTTCTTTTTTATTAATCTGGCTAGTGGTCTGTCTATTTTGTTGATCTTTTCAAAAAACCAGCTCCTGGATTTATTGATTTTTTGAAGGTTTTTTTGTGTGTCTCTATCTCTTTCAGGTCAGCTCTGATCTTAGTTATTTCTTGTCTTCTGCTAGCTTTTGAGTTTTTTTTGCTCTTGCTCCTCTACCTCTTTCAATTTTGATGATAGGGTGTTGATTTTAGATCTTTCCTTGCTTCTCATGTGGGCATTTATTGCTATAAATTTCTCTCTAGACACTGCTTTAGATGTGTCCCAGACATTCTGGTACATTGTGTCTTTGTTCTTGTTGGTTTTGAAGAACATCTTTATTTCTGCCTTCATTTCATTGTTTACTCAGTCAACAGTCAGAAGCAGGTTGTTCAGTTTCCATGGAGTTGTGCGGTTCTGAATTAGTTTCTTAATCGTGAGTTGTAATTTGATTGTACTGTTGTCTAAGAGACTATTCGTTATGATTTCCATTCTTTTGCATTTTCTGAGGAGTTATTTACTTCCAATTATGTGGTCAGTTTTAGAGTAGTTGTGATGTGGTACTGAGAAGAATGTATATTCTATGGATTTGGGGTGCAGAATTCTGTGGATGTCTATTTGGTCCACTTGGTCCAGATCTGAGTTCAAGTCCTGGATATCTTTGTAATTTTTCTGTCTCATTGATCTGTCTAATCTTGACAGTGGAGTGTTAAAGTCTCCCACTATTATTGTGTTGGAGACTAAGTCTCTTTGTAGGTCATTAAGAACTTACTTTATGTATCTGGGTGCTCCTGTATTGGGTGCATACATATTTAGGATCATTAGCTCTTCTTGTTGCATTGATCCTTTTATCATTACGTAATACCTTTCTTTGTCTCTTTCCATCTTTGTTGGTTTAAAGTCTATTTTATCAGAGACTAGGATTGCAACTCCTGCTTTTTTTTGTTCTCCATTTCCTCTGTAAATCTTTTTCCATACCTTTATTTTGGGCCTATGTGTGTCCTTGCACCTGAGATGGGTTTCCTGAATACAGCACACCAATGGTTTTTTTAACTTTCTATCCAATTTGCCAGCCTGTGTCTTTTGATAGGGGCATTTAGCTCATTTACTTTAAGGCTGATATTGTTATGTGTGAATTTGATCCTGCCGTTTTGATGCTAGCTGGTTGTTTTGCCCATTAGTTGATGTGGTTTCTTCATAGTGTCAATGCTCTTTACCTTTTGGTATGTTTTTGGAGTGGTTGGCATGGTTTGTTCCTTTCTATGTTTAGTGCTTCTTTCAGGAGCTCTTATAAGGCAGGCCTGGTGGTGAGAAAATCTCTGAGCAATTGCTTGTTTGCAAAGGATTTTATTTGTCCTTTGCTTATGAAGCTTAGTTTGGCTGGATATGAAATTCTAGGTTGAAAGTTCTTTTCTTTAGGGAAGCTAAATATTGGCCCCCACTCTCTTCTGGCTTGTAGGGTTTCTTCTGAGAGATCTGCTGTGAGTTTGATGGGCTTCCCTTTGTGGGTAACTTGACCTTTCTTTCTGGCTGCCCTTAGCATTTTTTCCTTCATTTCAATCCTGGTGAATTTGATGATTATGTGCTGTGGGGTTGCTCTTCTTGAGGAGTATCTTTTTGGTGTTCTTTGTATTTCCTGGGCTTGAATTTTGGCTTTCCTTGCTAGGTTGGGGACGTTAATAACCTGAAGAGTGTTTTCCAGCTTGGATTCATTCTCTCTGTCACATTCAGGTTCACCTATCAAACAGAGATTAAGTCTTTTCATAGAATCCCATATTTCTTGGAGGCTTTGTTCATTTCTTTTCACTCTTTTTCCTCTAATCTTGCCTTCTCATTTTATTTCATTGAGTTGATCTTCAATCTCTGATATCCTTTCTTCCACTTGGTTGATTTGGCTATTGAAACTTGCTTCATGAAGTTCTTGTGTTGTGTTTTTCAGTTCCATTAAGTCATTTATATTCTTCTCCAAGGTGTTTATTCTCTTTAGAATTTCGTCAAACCTTTTTTCAAGGTTTTTAGTTTCTTTGCATTGGGTAAGAACATGTTCTTTTAGCTCAGAGAAGTTTGTTATTACCCACCTTCTGAAGCCTGTTTCTGTCAATTCATCAGACTCATCTCCATCCACCTTTGTTCCTCTGCTGGTGATGAGTTATGATCCCTTGGAGGAGGAGAGGCTTTCTGGTTTTGGGTGTTTTCATCCTTTTTTTGCTGGTTTCTTCCCATCTTTGTGGATTTATCTACCTGTGGTATTTGTAGTTGATGACTTTCAGATGTGGTCTCTCAGTGGACTCTGAGTGGACATCCTTTTTGTTGATGATGAAGTTATTTCTTTCTGTTTTTTAGTTTTCCTTCTAATAGTCAGGCCCCTCTGCTGTAGGATTGCTGGAGGTCCACTCCAGACTCTGATTGCCTGGGGATCACCTGCAGTGGCTGCAGAAAAATAAGGGTTGCTACCAGTTTCTTCTTCTGTTATCTTTGTCCCGGAAGGATACCCACCAGATGTCAGCCTGAGCTCTCCTTTATGAGGTGACTCTTTGGATATACTGGGTTCAGGGAGTTGCTTGAGTAGACAGTCTGTCCCTTATAGGAGTTCAAGTGCTGATCTGTGACTTCCATTCTGTTCAGAGCTGCTGGACAGGTATATTTAAGTCTGCTACAACAGAACTCATAACCGCCTTTTTTCTCAGGTGCTCTGTCCTGGGAAGGTGGGGCCTTATTTGTAAGTTCCTGACTTGCTGCTGCCTTTTTTCAGAGATACCCTGTCCAGCAAGGAGGTAGCCTAGTCACAGTCTGCCAGCAGAAGGGTTGCTGAGCTGCTGTGGGCTCTGCCCAGCTGCTGTGTGAACTTCCTTGCAGTTTTGTTTATAGAGGTATAGTTAGAACTGCCTCGGTAATGGTGGTCTGACTCGGTAATGACGGTCTGCCTCGGTAGTGGCAGACTGCCTTGGTAGTGGTGGACTCTCTCAGTAATGGCAGACTGCCTTGGTAATGGCAGGCGCCCTTCCCCCAACAGAGCTGGAAATCCCAGGTCCAGCTACACTTGCTGCGAATCTCTCAATCCAGAGCATTTCAGATTGTTGGTCTTTGTAGGGATGGGACCCACCAAGCCAGATCACCTGGCTCCCTGTTTCAGCCCCTTTTTTTCAGTTGAATGGGGGCTCTGTCTCCCAGGTGTCCCAGGTGCCAGTTGAAATGGCTGCCCAGATTTGTGTGAGTTTTTGTGCAGAGATCCACTGTGCCAGCTGGAACAGCCATGCTGGAAACTTGTGACACTTTTCCGCCTGGGAATCTCCTGGTCTGTGGGCAGTAATAGCTCCTTTGGAAATGTGGTGTTCACTCACCCTCTGCATTGTTCTCCCTGGGAACTGCACTCCAGAGCTGTTCCTATTTGGCCATCTTGGATCTCTTGAAACAACTTATATCGGGTTTTAAAATTCTGATGTGCAGGCCACATTTCAAAGCACTATATCAGAAGCTCTGTGGGTGGGGCCCAGTAATCGGTACTTGTTCAAATTTCTAAGTGATTCCAATAAGCAAGCAAGATTGAGAGCTGCTTCTCTAAATATTCTATAATATGAGCTAAACCTTAGGAAAAATGTAGCTGTTTTAGGGGCACTGTTGTGAAAGGGGAGTGTGTATATATATATATGTGGGCATGTGTGTGTGTCTGTGTGTTTGGAGCATTTGACCGCAATAAAATTAGTAGTTTTGAAGGAAAAGAAGCTGTGTGATTAAAAAGAGGGTAAAGTTAATGACACTTGCCACATCAAGATACGTATATCCCCCAAAATAAATTTATTATTGTAAAATATATTTTATCTATAAAGAAAGTTTGAAAACCCTCAAGAAAATATTGAAAGAATTAAAGTCAGCCCCTAAAAACCATAATCACATTCTGTTGTGCTTGCTTTTAGTCTTATGTCTAGACATTGGATATTTGTTCATATGAGCTATAATCTAGTTTAATTGCTTTTAATTTACTGTCACTGAACTCTGGAGGAGACTTTATTATAGGAATGCCTTTTGTCCATTTCCATAATGTAGTAGGATTATTGTGGCCCCATTTCACACTTTTCTATAGTTTTATCTTTTGGTAGTGCCTATCCACACTGACTTTAGGCTTGGCATATGACTTAATTTGTTTAATAGAACAATAGCAAATTTGTTAGCTGACCAAAGACACATGGACCAGCTGAACAAAGATCAACTGAACCAGGATCAGATCAGCAGAACCACCCAACGAACCCATAGATTCCTGAGAAATAATAAATGGTTTTTGTTCAAAGCCATTGTGCTGTTTTTAATTTAATTACTTTTGTTGTATAGATTTAAGGTATATAACAAGATGTTTTGATATACATATGAGTCTTTAGAGGTTTTGCTATGTAGCATAGTGTGGCAATAGTTAACTGATAAAAAAAAAGATTATGCCTATAAATGTGGGTAATTTTAAGATGCAATTATGATTGAGTGACCGATACCTTTAACACACGGCATGTTTCCTCAAGTCTAAGTGACAGAGATATAGAATTTCCTCATGTCTCTTGCAATAAACTTATAGTTGTGGCTTCCATGATAGTATCAGTTCCGTGTGCCTCCTTATTCCCAAACTAAGTCTTTCTAAGCTTGTGATGCTATTTTTATTTACCTCTTGTGAAGGGGCTGCACAAGTTCTTACAAGCCATGTAAGGACTTAAAAGTCCCTTAGTCTCTTCTATCCTAAGTATTCTTAATAGTTCCTTTGTAATCATCCTTCTACTCATCCCATAATATGTACTGGAAAAACTTGCTCAAAATCCAGTATCTTGAAGAGAAAAGGAAACGTTTCCTAAGAGAGCAGGAATATGGGGTATATACATATATTTTAGCGATCTCCTTTCTTTAGAATTTCTTTCTGAAATTTTCAAATAATTTATAGTTATTTTCTTAGTACAGGAGTTCTATTTTAGTTTGAAATTAATAATGTTCTTCAATACCTCCTAAAGTTCCCTCTTCCCTAGTAGGCATGAATTTAAACTGACGATATTCAAAGTAAATAGGTTTCTCTTCTGCAGTGCCTTCTGTGTCCTTAACGCTTGTTAGTAACTTTTTAAAACTCATAGTCCCGTGGTTAGGTCGACCAGGGTTCTTGTACCAAAACATTCCTTTATGTGATGAGTTTGTTTTGATAATTCCTTAGGAAATTGGTTAATTCTTTAGGTTTTTTTTTTTTTTTTTTTTTTTTTAGAAGAGCACGGATCTTTTATTTTCTGAGTCTTATTTTCTATTCCCATCACATATTTATTCATTATTTTATTCATTTATTCAATGAGTATTTATAAAGTTTTGGCTAAGCACCAGGCATTGTATTAGGTACAGTAGGAAAATATGAGCCAATCCTAAATTTTATTATTTTTGTAGTTAATCTCTGCTGTCTACCACAGGTACTTGTAAACCTATTTTTCCTAGTATCTCAAAATTCTTTGTTGTCAGCATGTGTCCATGAGCCCTTTCAATTGGCTTTGTGCAGTTTTACTGTTAATGATATTTTCTTAATCGTGAATTTGATTATTGCTTCTATTCTAGTTCCCTGTTTTTCTGAAAAAGACTTTAATTATTAAATTTAACTCTTCATACTCTATTCTATATACTGTAAAGTAGTTTAAATTCTTATTCTTTTTTCTCTGCCTTCTGTAAGAATTTCCCAAATGTGACCTCCACTTCACTAATTTGATACCATTCAGAGTGAATTTTGCTCTTTACTGCCTCCAGTGGGATTTAATTCTGTATTGTTTTTAATTTCAATGTAATCTTTTTTTATCCTATTCATTTTCCTTTATATATAGTCCTACTATCTTTTCTTTTTGCCTGTACTCTTATTTCATCAAGATTGTGTCTTCTGATCTTTTAAGGATTTGAACTTTGCCCTTCCTGAGTTTTTCACATGCTATGATTTTCTGTTTTTAATACATATCATGCTCTTATATTTTCCTCTTTTGCTTATCTTCACAAAAGTCAAGAAATATCCTGAACTGATGTTTGTGATTGGTAAGGTGTGTGAGTGCCTTTGGCCTCACTCTTTATCTAATCCCTTTTCATAAGAATAGCTGCAAGACTGGTTGATGTCTACAAACCAATTCTCTGTAGTTATCATACTATTTTCTAACACAGGGTTATTGAATGAATCTTAAATATTCTCTTATCCTCATTATTTGGAAGAATTAAGAGATAATTTAAAAAATACTACAGTTCTCTTTGTGCACTGCCTTTGGACCTTTAATTTATTTCTGCCTGTGGAGTTTTATATATGATTAGCTTACATTTTAGAACTTGGTATGCTGCAGAAAGCTTCCTATCCACTTTTAGTCCTGTGGCTTTCTGAAAATTTCAGTCTCAAATTCGTGAAAGTGGTGGGGGTAGAATGATGCTCCATCAAGTAGAAGCATAAGTGCCCAGCTCTCTGTATAGTATAAGCTTTGAGTTCCTGAATAAAGGATTGAGAGGAACAGAGTCTTCCAAATGACTTGTAAGGGAGCTTAGCACAGTGGACCAGCAGCAATGTTTTTAAATCTCTTTCCTTCAGCTTTATTTTAGTTGAAATTCCTCTCATATTCTGAAAACAAATTGACATTAGGGCAAGTTTTCAGTGCTTTGAATTGTCTTTTTTCATATAATCGAAGTTATTTTCATTGCAGATTAAGTTTCAACAGTGGCTGCTAGCCAGCTCTATTTTAAACTAAAAGTCCTACTATGTTGAAGGTATGGAATACGGTAAAGGGGACAGAGATAGAAGCTAAGCTTTTCAGAATATTTCTTATTTTATAGATTTGACTTTGTAACTATAACGGTGTTTTAAATAATTATACCACAAAATAAAATTTTCAAATCTCTTCCTTTTCCGCCAATGTAGTCCTTCTACCTCCTTGTCCATAGTTGTGCATTCTTTATTTCTGCTCATCACACAGAAGTATTCCATGGTGTACTCACTTCAAAGATAGCCTAAATAATTTCTCCCAATGCCCAGGCCTATTGTCACTTAATATATGATTTCCTTCCTTTCTGGATTTTTCCTCAGGCTAACACACTTTATCCTTTTCTTCTTTATACCTCATGCATCCTTTCTGAGGTTAGAAGGTAAGTGAGATGGCCGAGCAGAAGAGAAAGATGAAGAGCTGTCTTAGTGCTGCTTCTGTGAGTTAAGCTATGATAAGTTTCATGGCCTCAGCTGAAGATAATATAAGCTTTGGGGGTTATATGACTGAAAAATTATGAATCATATATATATATCTTTATGTTTTTAAAGGACACTTTTATCAAAAACCATTTTTAACTCAAATGCTGTAAATTTCAAATCAATGGTAAATCTGTACTATTCAGGCATTCTTAAACTATAATACATTTGTTCTAAGAATGAAACTGAAGCAATATTTTTAAACCTACTTTATATTCGGCACGATACTGGGATCTGTGATGAACACTGGAGAAGGGTTCCTGTTCTGTGCCCCTAAGGATAAGAAGCACTAGTTAAGAAGATAATGTTGCACTTCAAGGAGGAAGATAGCATGATTAAGGCCTAAAACATATGCTAGAGACTGTGTATTATAAGAATAATGAGATCCATCAGGGTATTAAAACATTAGATCAATTAGATATTAAAAGTTCAGTATGATTTTAGTACAGCAGAGTGAATGAATGAATGAATGAATGTAGCAGAATGATCCTGAGAATAGGAAAAAAGGAATCTACCTTTTATTTATTCCTTTGACAACCTCTCCAACTTGACTTTTTAAGTCCTGGTCACAGCTATAAATAGGAAACCATATCTGTTGAGACTTCTCAAGGGTTACATATTAGTTTATATATATATATATATATATATATATATATATATATATATATATATGTGTGTGTGTGTGTGTGTGTGTGTGTGTGTGTGTGTGTGTGTATAGACAGACAGAGATAGATAGATAGATAGATAGATAGATACATACATACATACATACATACATACTTAGATAGACAGATGGACGGAGATTAGTTTACTTCTTAGAGCAGTTTTAGGTTCACAAAAAACATGAGTGGAAAGTACAGAGTTCCCACACATCCACTCGTCATTTGTATCTTGCCTTAGTATGGTACTTTTGTTACAAGTGATGAGCCAATATTGATGTATTATTATTAACTATTAGCATTCACTCTTTGTGCTGTACATTCTGTCAGTTTTGAGAAATATATAATAGCGTGTGTCCTGTTACAATTTCCTACTGAGCAGATTTTCTGCTCTATAATTCTCCCATACTCCACCTAGTCACCCCTCTCTCCCCACCTAATTGCCTCGCAAACACTGATTTTTTTACTGTCTCTATCATTTTTCCTTTTCCAGAATTTCATGTAGTTGGAAATAACTTAGTATGTGGCCTTTTCAGACTGACTTCTTTCACTTAGCAACATGCATTTAAGTTTCCTCCATGCCTTTTCGTGGCTTCAAAGCTCATTTTAAAAATTGCTGAGTAATATTCCATTGTATGGATCTACCACAGTTTGTTTATCCATTCACCTATTGAAGGATATCTTGGTTGTTTCCAAGTTTTGGCAATAATGAATAAAACTGTGCACATTTATGTGAAGGCTTTCGTATGGACATAAGTTTTCACCTCATTTGGGTATATTCCAAGGAGGGCAGTTGCTGAATCATATGATAAGAGTATGTTTAGTTTTTGATGATAAGAGTATGTTTAGTTTTGTAAGAAACTGTCAAGCTGTCTTCCAGAGTGGCTGTACTTTTTTGTGAAACGTCAGTTCAAATATTTTGATCATTTCAGGTGGGCTGTTTATATTCGTATTGAATTTGAAGTATTATTCTTTATTCTGGATAAAACTCCTTTAGCATATATATGATGTGAAAATATTTTCTCCCAATCTAGGATTAGTCTCTCCATTCTCTAAATAGTATCTTTTAAAGTATAAAAGGTTTTAATTTTGATAAAGTCCAATTTATCAATTTGTTCTTTTATAGACAGTGCTTTGAGGTCATATCACAAACACTGCCTAAACCAAGGTCATATTTTCTCCTATGTTTTCTCGCAGAAATTTTGTAGTTTCAGCTTTTACCTTTAGGTCTGGGATCTATTTCATTACTCTTTTAATGTAGGTAGGTAGTTAAGAGTCAATGTTCCTCCTCTTCTTCTGCCTCCTTCTTTCCCTCCTCTGTCTCTTCCCCTCCTTCTTCCTTTATTATTAAGTTTGTTGGTATGTCTCAGCTTTTTGTCAAAAATCAGTTGATCATAAATGTAAGAATTTATTTCTGGTTTTTAAATTCTTTTCCGTGATCTACCTGTCTATCTTTGGGCCAGTGCCAAACAGTCTGGATTACTGTGGCTTCATGAGTGTTTGAAATTGGGTAGTATGTATTCTCTAACTTTATTATTTTTCAGTGCTTTCATGGTATTCTAAATCATTTGCATTTCCATATAAGTTTTCCGATTACAATTTCAGTTCTGTAGGAAAACCTGTTGGAATTTTGATAAGGACTACATTAAATCTTTAGATACATTTGGGGATTATTACCATCTTAACAACATTAAATTTTTCAATTTATGAAAATGGAATGTCTTTCCACTTAGAGATATTATTTAATTTATTTATTGCTTATATTTTTCAGTGCTCAAGTCTTACACTTCTTTTGTTAAATTTATTCCTGAGTATTCTTCTTGATGCTATTAAAATGAAATAATTTCCTTAATTTCATTTTCAAATTATTTTTTGTTAGTGTATAGGAAGGAATAAAATTTATTTTTGTACATTCATCTTGCATTCTGAAATTTCTTCATTAGCTCTAATATGTTTAAAAAATTGTATTTTTTCATTAGCTCTAATAGGTTTAAAAAGAATTCTTAGGATTTTTCATCTACATAATCATGACATCTGCAAGTAGAGATAAGTTTTATTTCTTTTGCTTCCCCAATTGCTCTGCTAAAACTTCTAGTATAATGTTAAATAGAAGCGGCAAAATAGACATCCTTCTCTTGTTCCTGACCTTAGGAAGAACAGGAAGTTCCCTTCTGTTCCTTGATTTTTGAGTGTTCTTAACATGATTGAGTGTTGTATTCTGTTAAATTTCCATATCTTGTAGATCTGCTTTAGTTCTTTGTAAATTCTGGATATCAGCCCCTTGTCAGATGGGTAGACTGCAAAAATTTTTTCCCATTCTGTTGGTTGCCGATTCACTCTACTGACTGTTTCTTTTGCCGTGCAGAAGCTGTGGAGTTTGATTAGGTCCCATTTGTCTATTTTGGCTTTTGTTGCCATTGCTTTTGGCGTTTTGGTCATGAAGTCCTTGCCTACACCTATGTCCTGAATGGTTTTGCCTAGATTTTCTTCTAAGGTTTTTATGGTATTAGGTCTGATGTTTAAGTCTTTAATCCATCTGGAGTTAATTTTGGTGTAAGGTGTCAGGAAGGGGTCCTGTTTCTGCTTTCTGCACATGGCTAGCCAGTTTTCCCAACACCATTTATTAAACAGGGAGTCCTTTCCCCATTGCTTGTTTTTGTCAGGTTTGTCGAAGATCAGATGGTTGTGGGTGTGTTGTATTTCCTGTGAGGCCTCTGTTCTGTTCCATTGGTCTATATCTCTGTTTTGGTACCAGTACCATGCTGTTTTGATTACTGTAGCCTTGTAGTATAGTTACAAGAAAAAAACAAACAAGCCCATTCAAAAATGGGCAAAGGATATGAACAGATACTTTACAAAAGAAGACATACAGGAGGCCAACAAACATATGAAAAAATGCTCATCATCACTGGTCATCAGAGAAATGCAAATCAAAACCACATTGAGATACCATCTCACACCAGTTAGAATGGCGATCATTAAAAAATCGGGAAACAACAGATGCTGGAGAGGATGTGGAGAAATAGGAACACTTTTACACTGTTGGTGGGAATGTAAATTAATTCAACCATTGTGGAAAACAGTGTGGCGATTCCTCAAGGACCTAAAAATAGAAATCCCATTTGACCCAGCAATCCCATTACTGGGTATATATCCAAAGGATTATAAATCATTCTACTACAAGGACACGTGCACACGAATGTTCATTGCAGCACTGTTTACAATAGCAAAGACCTGGAACCAACCCAAATGCCCAACGATGATAGACTGGATAGGGAAAATGTGGTACATATACACCATGGAATATTATGCAGCCATCAAAAACGATGAGTTCACGTCCTTTATAGGGACATGGATGAACCTGGAAACCATCATTCTCAGCAAACTGACACAAGAGCAGAAAATCAAACACCGTATATTCTCGCTCGTAGGCGGGTGTTGAACAATGAGAACACATGGACACAGGGAGGGGAGCACTACACACTGGGGTCTGTTGGGGGGAAATGGGGGAGGGGCGGGGGGTGGGGAGGTGGGAAGAGATAGCATGGGGAGAAATGACAGATACAGGTGAGGGGACGGAAGGCAGCAAAGCACACTGCCATGTGTGTACCTATGCAACAATCTTGCATGTTCATCACATGTACCCCAAAACCTAAAATGCAATAAAAAAAAAAAAGAAAAAAAAAAAATTTCCATATCTTTTCAGATGATTGTGTGCTTTTGTCCTTTATTAATATGATATGACATTGACTTAATTTCTTATGTCAAATCAACCTTGCATTCTTTTAATACATTTCAATTTTTTATGGGTATATAATCATTTCTCTATGTTGCTGGATTTGATTTGTTAATTTTTTAAAGGATTTTTTTTTGTATCTACATTAATGGGGGATATTGATCTGTAGGTTTTTTTATGATGTCTGTCTAGTTTTTTTTTATTATTATACTTTAAGTTCTGAAGTACATGTGCAGATTGTGCAGGATTGTTACATAGGTATACACATGCCATGATGGTTTGCTGCATCCATCCCTCTGTCACCTATATTAGATATTTCTCTTAATATTATCCCTCCCCAATCCCCCCACCCCCTGCTATCTCTCCCCTATTCCTCCTACCCTCCAACAGGCCCCAGTGTGTGATGTTTTGATATCAGAGTAATACTGGTCTCATAGAAAGCTTTGGAAAATGTGTTTCTTCCTCCTCTGTTTACTGAAAAAGTTTGTAAGAATTTTTTATATTTTTCAAAATATTTGATAAAATTCACCAATGAAACAATTTGAACTTGACTTTTTTTCTTTATTTCTTCTAAAAACAACAAAAAAAAATGGGATGCATGTCCAGAACTCACAGGTTTGTTACATAGGTATAAGTGTGTTATGGTGGTTTGCTGCACCTATTAACACATCCTTTAGGTTCCCACCTATCACTCCCCACCCCCGAACAGGCCATGCTGTATGTTGTTCCCCTCTTTGTGTCAGTATATTCTCAATGTTCAACTCCCACTTATGAGTGGGAACATGTGTGTTTTCTTTTCTCTTCCTGTGTTAGTTTGCTGAGGATGACAGCTGCCAGCTTCATCTATGTTCCTGCAAAGGACAGGATCTCATTCCTTTTTATGGCAGCATAGTATTCCATGGTGTATATGTGCCACATTTTCTTTATCCAGTCTATCATTGATGGGCATTTGAGTTCCATGAACCTGACATTTTCTTTGTGGGACTTGAAACATTTTTTAAACAGCTTTATTTTGCTGTAATAAACTGCATATATTTAAGTCCAACAACTTAATGAGTTTTGACATATGTATATACCAATGAAACTGTTACCATAATAAAAATAATAAAAATGAACATTACCTCCAAACTTTTTCTAATGCCTCCCTTTTGCCCCTTCCTCACCTCAGGTACTCTCCAAAACACTGATATGCTTTTTGTAACTATAGATTAGTTTCTAACTTCTTGAAGTTCATATGTATTGAGTAATATATTATGTACTTTTTTTAAAAAAATTACACTTTAATTACTGGGATACATATACAGAACATGCAGATTTGATACATAGATATATATGTGCCATGGTGGTTTCCTGTACCCATCAACCCGTCATCTACATTAGGTATTTCTCCTAATGCCATCCCTCCCTGAGTCCCCCAACCCCCTACAGGCCCTGGTGTGTGATGTTCCTCTCCCTGTGTCCATGTGTTCTCATTGTTCAACTCACATTTACAAGTGGGAACATACAGTGTTTGGTTTTCTGTTCCTGTATAAGTTTGCTGAGAATGATGGTTTCCAGATTTATCCATGTCCCTGCAAATGATGTGAGTCCATCCTTTTTTATGGCTGCATAGTATTCCATGGTGTATATGTGCCATATTTTCTTTATCTAGTCTATTATTGATGGGCATTTAGGTTGGTTTCAAGTCTTTGCTATCGTGAACAGTGCTGCAATAAGCACACATGTGCATGTGTCTTTATAGTAGAATGATTTGTAATCCTTTGGTTATATACTCAGTAATGGGATTGCTATGTCAAATGGTATTTCTGTTTCTAGGTCCTTGAAAAATCACCACTTTATCTTCCACAAAGGTTGAACTAATTTACACTCCCACCAACAGTGTAAAAGTCTTCCTCTTTCCCCGTATCCCCTCCAGCATATGTTGTTTCCTGACTTTTTAATGGTTGCCATTCTAAATGGCATGAGATGGTATCTCATTGTGGTTTTAATTTGCTTTTCTGTAATGACCAATGATGATGAACTTTTTTTTCATGTTTGTTGGCCACATAAATGTCTTCTTTTGAGAAGTGTCTGTTCATATCCTTCACCCACTTTTTGATGGGTTGTTTGTTTTTTTCTTGTAAATTTGTTTACGTTCCTTGTAAATTCTGGATATTAGCCCTTTGTCAGATAGATAAATTTCAAAAATTTTCTCCCATTCTATAGGTTGCCTGTTCACTCTGATGATAGTTTCTTTTGCTGTGCAGAAGCTCTTTAGTTTAACTAGATCCCACTTGTCAATTTTGGCTTTTGCTGCCATGGCTTTTGGTGTTTTAGTCATGAAGTCTTTGCCCATGCCTATGTCCTGAACATAGGCATTGCCATAGGTATTGCCTAGGTTTTCTTCTGGGATTTTTATGGTTTTATGTCTTATGTTTAAGTATTTAATCCATCTTGAGTTAATTTTTGGTATAAGGAAGGGGTCCAGTTTCAGTTTTCTGCATATGGCTAGCCAGTTTCCCAACACCATTTATGAAATAGAGAATCCTTTCCCCATTGCTTGTTTTTGTCAGGTTTGTCAAAGATCAGATGGTTGTAGATGTTTGGCATTATTTCTGAGGCCTCTGTTCTGTTCCTTTGGTCTATGTATCTGTTTTGGTACTAGTGCCATGCTGTTTTGGTTACTGTAGCCTTGTAGTATAGTTTGAAGTCAGGTAGCATGATGCTTCCAGCTTTGTTTTTTTTGCTAAGGATTGTCTTGGCTACACAGGCTCTTTTTTGGTTCCATGTGAAATTTAAAGTAGTTTTTTTCTAATTTTGTGAAGAAAGTCAATAGTAGCTTGAAGAGGATAGCATTGAATCTGTAAATTACTTTGGGCAGTGTGGCCATTTTCATGATATTGATTTTCCTATCCATGAGCATGGAATGTTTTTCCATTTGTTTGTGTCCTCTCTTATTTCCTTGAGCAGTGGTTTGTAGTTCTGCTTGAAGAGGTCCTTCACATCCTTTGTCATTGTATTCCTAGGTATTTTATTATCTTTGTAGCAATTGTGAATGGGAATTCACTCACGATTTGGCTCTCTGTTTGTCTATTATTGGTATATAGGAATGCTTGTTTTTGCACATTGATTTTGTATTCTGAGACGGCTGAAGTCACTTATCAGCTTAAGGGGGTTTTGAGCTGAGACAATGGGGTTCTCTAAATTTACATTCATGTCATGCGCAAACAGAGACAATTTGACTTCCTCTTTTCCTATTTGGATACCCTTTCTTTCTTTCTCTTGCCTGATTGCCCTAGCTGGAACTTCCAATACTATGTTGAATAGGAGTGGTGAGAGAGGGCATCCTTCTCTTGTGCTGGTTTTCAAAGGGAGTGTTTCCATTTTTACCCACTTAGTATAATACTGGCTGAGGGTTTGTCATAAATAGCTTTTATTTTTTTGAGATATATTCCATCAACACCTAGTTTATTGAGAGCTTTTAGCATGAAGGGGTGTTGAATTTTATTGAAGGCCTTTTCTGTATCTATCAAGATAATCATGTGTTTTTTTGTCATTGGTTCTCTTTATGTGATAGATTACATTTATTGATTTGCATATGTTGAACCAGCCTTGCATCCCAGGGATGAAGCTGACTTGATTGTAGTAGATAAGCTTTTTGATGTGCTGCTGGATTTGGTTTGCCAACATTTTATTGTGGATTTTTGCATTGATGCTCATCAGGAATAGTGGCCTGAAATTTTCTCTATTTGTTGTATCTCTACTAGGTTTTGGTATCAGGATGATTCTGGCCTCATAAAATTAGGGAGAATTCCCTCTTTTTCTCTTGTTTGAAATAATTTCAGAAGGAATGTTATCAGCTCCTCTTTTTACTTTTGGTAGAATTTGGCTGTGAATCCATCTGGTCCTGGGCTTTTTTTTTTTTTTTTTTTTTTTTTTTGGTTAGTAGGCTATTAATTACTGCCTCAATTTCAGAACTTGTTATTGGTCTGATTCAGGCAGTCGACTTCTTCCTGGTTTAGTCTTGGGAAGGTGCATGTGTCAAGGAATTTACCCATTTATTCCCGATTTTCTAGTTTATTTTCATAGAGGTGTTTATAGTATTCTCGGATGGTAGTTTATGTTTGTGGAATCAGTGGTGATCTCCCCTTTATCATTTTTTATTGTGTCTATGTGACTCTTCTCCCTTTTCTTCTTTATTAGTCTGGCTAGTAGTGAGTCTATTTTGTTAATCTTTTAAAAAATTAGCTCCTGGATTCATTGATTTTTTTAGGGGTTTTCTGTGTCCCTGTCTCCTTCAATTCTGCTCTAATATCAGTTATTTCTTTTGTTCTGCTAGCTTTTGGATTTGTTTGCTTTTGCTTCTCTAGTTCTTTTAATTGCGATGTTAGGGTGTCAATTTTAGATCTTTTCCACTTTCTTCTGTGGCCATTTAGTGCTGTAAATTTCCCTCTAAACACTGCTTTAGCTGTGTCCCAGAGATGCTGGTACGTTGTGTCTTTGTACTCATTGATTTCAAAGAACTTCTTTATTTATGCCTTAATTTTGTTATTTACCCAGTAGTCATTCAGAAGCGGGTTGTTCAGTTTCCTTGTGTTTGTGTGGTTTGAGTGAGTTTCTTAACCCTGAGTTCTAATTTGATTGCACTGTGATCTGAGAGACTGTTATAATGTCTGTTCTTTTGCATTTGCTGAGGAGTGTTTTACTTCCAATTATGTGGTCAGTTGTAGAATAAGTGCTATGTGGTGCTGAGAAAAATGTATATTCTGTTGATTTGGGGTAGAGAGTTCCGTATATGTCTGTTAGGTCCACTTGGTCCAGAGCTTGGTTCAAGTCCTGAATATTCTTGTTAATTTTCTGTCTCGTTGTTCTTTCTAATATTGACAGTGGGTTGTTAAGTTTCTCACTATTATTGTGTGGAAGTCTAATTCTCTTTGTAGGTCTCTAAGAACTTGCTTTGTGAATCTGGGTGCTCCTGTATTGGTTGCATATATATTTAGGATTGTTAACTCTTCTTGTTGCATTGATTCCTTTACCATTATGTAATGCCCTTTGTCTTTTTTGATTTTGTTGGTTTAAAGTCTGTTTTATCAGAGACTAGAATTGCAACCTCTGCTTTTGTTTTTGCTTTCCATTTGCTTATAAATATTCCTATGTTTCTTTATTTTGAGCCTCTGTGTGTCTCTGCACGTGAGATGGGTCTTCTGAATACAGCACAGTGATGGGTCTTGACTCTTTATCAAATTTGCCAGTCTCAGTCTTTAAATTGGCCGAGGCAGATGGATCACCTGAGGTCATGAGTTTAAGACCAGCTTAGCGAACATGGTGAAATCCCATCTCTACTGAAAATACAAAAATTTGCTGGGTGTGGTGGTGCACACCTATAATCCCAGCTAAGACAAGAGGTTGAGGCAGGAGAATTACTTGAACCTGGGAGGCAGAGGTTGCAGTGAGCCGAGATCGCACCATTGCACTCCAGCCCATGGAACAAGAGCAAAACTTCAACTCAAAAAAAAAAAAAAAAAAAGAGCATTTTCTTCCTCCAAATGCCAGGATAGGCTCTTCAAGTTTTGCCCCAACTGCTGAGAGAAAAAGTTATCTATCTGTGCATAAAATGTAACTGCAATAGCCTGTTTTCCAGTCTGTGTATTGGAAGAGATGTATCTCTTATACCAGAATTTTAATGTGTTTGCTAAGTAACAATTAGTATTTGAGCTACAGAGCTATTTAAAATACAAGAGGCATAGTTTCTGCTCTTGAGCCTTCCCTTTACAGTTACTCACAGTACAACTGAGATGTCCATGGAGTTTTCTCTGAAGCAACTAAAGGGAACTGTTGTCTGTAGAATATCATGGATGGTAAACTAGGCTGTGATATAGCTAAGGATCAGTGGATAACAAAGGACTAGAACAAGAGAGGCAGCAAATCAGGATATAACATTTCCTCCAAATACTCATAGCTAAGCCATTTTCTGGCCCCCAGCAAGTCTGGATTGGGGTTAATAGCACTTATACCACAGCAACATTTAATAATTATTATATCTTACCTATGTGTTTATCTTATATACAAATATGCTATCAAGGCTATTGATTAAAGATCCCAGACATAGTGAGGTTACATGTTAAATGGAAAATTTTTAATCCAGTAGAGATGTAAGTAAGTTATCTCATGGAAAAAATAACTTCACAGCATACGGTTTATTGCCCTGTAGACAATTGTCAGTTTTGTATTTATTCTAACAATCTTCTGCTAACATTCTATATTGAATTGCCAACAAATAACTATCTTCTCAAATGTTCTTTGACTCAGTCTTAACATTTTGCTGGTTCCTTCATTAATTACATTTTTGAATAAAATCTTTGACATACAAATTATAATTAAAAAAATTATACCTTAGTAGTGCATATGTGAGTAGGTAGAATAGAGAGAGACAGAGGGAGAGAGAGAGAGTATGTGTACTGTTCAGTAAAATATGTGTAATTCTTTCCATAGGGCAGGTTTTATTATGTTTTTCATTATAAGGCTCTGGGTTAGAACAAATCTTTCAGAGATAGTTAAGGAGAGCCATCAGAACTGAAAGGACACTGTGCACAATTGGAATTAAGATGATTGTTCAGTTTTGTGTCTAGCTGCTTACTACTCAGAGTTTGGTACAGGGAATAGAATGATTAGCATCACATGGAAGCTTGCTAAAATTTTAGAATCCTAGGCCCCAGTCCATACTGATGGAATTGGAGTCTGCATTTTAACAGGAACCTTGCATGATTTATATGCACATTAAAGTTTGCAAAGCCCTAGTCTAGATGTAATGGAGTAAGTGAACAGTTTCTCCTTATAGAACAAAGAGGTTCACATTAGAATTACCCAGAAGCAAGTTTAAAATACAAATATTTATACATCCCCGCTTCCTCTTTTCCCCCACTTCTGTTACACTGTTAGGATTGGATACTGCTGCATGTGAGAGAAACCAAATTACATGACTTGCCTCAATAGTTTACCTATTTTTTTTCTCACTGACCCAGAAATTAAGAGATAAGCAGCCCAAGCAAAGTGTAGCTGCTCAACAAAATAATTGTGACTCAGGCTCCGATTTGCTTTCTCATCCTGTGATCTTAAAGTTTGGTTCCTCATGATGGAAAGACATTGGCATTGCCTTTAGCAATCATTCCCCCTTTCAGGCAGGAAGAAAGGGGCAATGGTAAAGAGCAAAAAGCATGCCAGCTAAATTTGCCTCTTTTTTCAGGAAAACTGTAGATTTTCCAGAAATCTACAATTTGCTTCTACTCTTGTTCTGGTCCTTTGTTATCCACTGATCCTTACCTATATCACAGCCTAGTTTACCATCCATGGTATTCTACAGAAATGTATGGCAAATGCAGTAGATTGCCACTTTTATCTAATCAGTTAGGTTGGGTCACAGAGTCAAGTTAAGTTTTCTGGAGAGATGAGCATTAATGCACATAGAGTGCTCTCAATAAAATCTGTGTTTTCATAAGGGGAGAATCTGTCCTGGATAGGCAACTGGTGATTACAATCACCAAAAAAACATTCAAATCTGGAGGATGGGGTATTTCTGTGTAGTTTGAAAAATTTCCCCAGTTGACTCCAGTAAGTTCCCATGTTACCAAATTGATTACTGAATAATGGTATCTGAACAGAGCTTATTCTTACCTCATCAGCTGCCTATTTTATAAGACGATTCAGTACTAATTATTACTTTTATAATTATAAATAGATAGGTTGGTACCTTTCTAATATTACAATTCTACTTCTCTTTTTAAATTCAGATTTTCATTCTCCTCTCTCAAATGGCATTTTGGCTGAGTTGTTGTTTTTGACATTGCTTCCTGAATTGCAAAAGTTTAAACCAACCAACAAAAATCATAATTTCCTTGTCAAGCTAGGATTGGTCTTTCATTAAACTGTCAGTATTTCAAAGAACAAATCTAAACTTTAAGTTCAAAAATTCTTTTGTAGAAAGAGTGTATTAAAGTTTGATTACTAAGCTTCAGTATAGCAGTTTTTCTCTTGTTTGTTCTCTTGCTCTTTTCATACAAACAGACTAGACATAAGCACATAAGGGTTAGAATCCAATTTGTTTGTTGTTTGTATTGGTATCATGTGAGTCTAGCACATATGTAGAGCTCAATAAATCTTTGATGAATGAACGAATACCTAAATAGCCAGACTGCATTGGAGGGATCCTTTTATATAGATATCATGTGAATATTATTGTCGGTCTAGCTATTGAGTAGATTTCTTCTTTGCTGAAATTTTGAAACTAACATCATTTACTCATTAACTTTTCTTTTAAAATAAAATTTATATAGTTCTTATATAGTTTCCTGCTGACTAGGAAAATTCCTTGAGGGCTAGACTCATAGTTTAGAAGTGTAGAATGGCTATCTTTGTCAGCTTCAGAGATGAACACAGCAGGAGGATACAGCTACAGACCTTGTTAAAGTAATACTTGTGAACAATTTTTGCCTTGCTACCTGATTGTGAGGTTTTTTATGTTTTCTTTTCTGCAAGAAAATATTGTTCTGCGATTGAGAAAGCCAGAAGGCTAAAAATAACCTTTCCAATCTGCGTTTATGACGATGATATGCAGTTTCAAATATCAGAATACCTCCTGAATGCAAACAGTACTCTGGAAAAACTGACTAATGCTTTCTCAAACTGAATGTAAAGAGATTTAAGGAAATAGTCTACAGGGTTGTTGTTTATATCTTAATCTCCAATGTTACTTTGTAATAAGTAATATTTTCCACTATAAGCTATTCTTTATTCATTGGAAAATTTATCAAAAATTAGGAAATAGGTAAAAAAGATTACTAGCAGTCCTTTCAGTGCAGTTCTGTGCTTGACTTTCTATTGTCTGGGCTATTTAACATTTCTGGAGGGGCAGAGATTGATTTGTAAATTTTTGTCCAGAAGAAATGCAAATCATTTCTGTTCTGTAGAACAGATAATTCCATTGTAGAGTTGCCAGATTTAGCAAGTAAAAAGTTCGTGCAGTATTTAGGACATCCTTATACTTTAAAAAAAATTGTTCATCTGAAATTTACATTTAACTGAGTGTCCTATATTTTATCTGGCAACCCTATCCCAGAAGTTCCAGTTTATGGTCATGTAGGTCATTGGCCAGTTTTGTATCTAATTTAGAAATCTTATTGTAACATTGCCTATTAATACCTAGCTTCTCAAATGTGCTTACGGCTTCTTTTATAATCTTAGTGTTTCCCTGATTAATTAATGAGTTACATGAAATATGTGACACATATTTATTTTATGTATGCATGAGAGCTCTGACTTGGTCTTTTGGAAAATTATAATTGTACAGATTTGGAGGTCATCTACTTAAATATCCACATGACCTCACCTGATGGAGCCAAGTAAGTGGCAGTGCTGGGGAAGTACACCTCAGGGACAGTTTCAACCCACTTAGATGTTTGCTTGGCTCTCAGAATAAATCAGAAGCAACAATATAACTTAAACTTTGTTTACTTTCTGTTTTTGTTTTTGCCTTATTTTCATTTTTCCTATTGATTTTGTGTTTTTATTTCTAGTGAATCCATGACCAAAAAGGTATTTTCCACTGGTTTCAGTAATAGTTAGGATTTTCTTTATACCATCTGACCAAGTTGGTAATCTCTGTGGGAAGAATGGTAGGTATCTATTTTATTGGATAAAAGACAACAGAAAATCTGAAATATTGGTCTTTATTGTTTGTTTGTTTATTTGTCTACTTGTAAGCTCAAATCAGTTAAGAATTACTTGCCATCTGAGAAGGAGAAAGTCCCTTTGAGATTTGCAGCAGTGAGATTTTGTGATTCTATGTTTATTTTTGACCTGCAGCTAAGATTGCAGAACTATAGCTACAAGGTCTTCATGGATCTCTGTGTCTCTGTTCTTGAGAAAGGCCTTTACCTTTCATTATGTGAGTGTGAAATATTTTTCTACTTACAGAGGGTTTTAATATATTATATTATTACATCTCTTAAAGAAGCTCTGTTCTGTTTTAGTGATAAGTGCTTATATAAATTGGATATTCCCAAATTTAACAGAAAATAAAGAAATTGAAATTCTAATATTTTAAATACTACTAGCTTAGAAATGGTTTTAAAATACAAGTTTATATGATAAAATTAGTATTTTGACACATTAGCCTAAATTAGTAATTTTGGTTTAAAATAAGTAATAATTTATATCACTTCCTTGAGTTTATCAGAAGGAAGCACAGGAGAAGTGCACATTTATATTTTTAATAAGCTTTTGATTTAGTGTTTCTCATAAACAGGATAGTTATTTCAAACTTTCTAAACTTGTAATATTGGTTTTATAATTAAATAAACTCACATTTTTCTGTATATTTAAAATTATGAAAAATATAAATTTGTGATCAGCTAAATTGATTCATTATTCTAACAAAGTTTATATTAGCAGCAATCATGTTTTGTATTTTAGTAGCTAAACATAATTCTAAACATCCTTGTTAATTTAAAATCTTGGACTAATCTTAAATTGAGTTAATTTATGGATAATTATTAGATACCAATATAATTCTTAAGAATGATTTGATACTGCAACATTGATTACTAAGTTTATATGCTTTTATTTAGATGTTTCCTTCTAATGTATTATAGAGTAGCCTTATCTATGAGTCCTGTTGAAAAACGTGTACCTTTTTGTCATTTTAACTAAGTGTAAAAGGGGTTTGAGTGGCTACAGAAAGTTGTGTTATTTGTATTTATGAGCTTTTCTAGTCTGCCAAAATGCTTGTATATGACAGATAGTTTTCAAATATATGATCCCGTTTAAAATTTTTCTGTATAGACACAAATTAGTCACTTTGTTTATATGTGGTTCAGACTATACAAGCAGCAGTGCTGACAGAGAAATGAAACCACTTATTCAAAGTTGTAAATGAATGAGGTTTTGTTCTGTAAGAAGAAAAGAAAGTGTTACTGTATCCCTAATTGATGTAGGATGTATGCAGAAAGTTGAAAAATTTGTAAAAGGGGAATTTTTTATTGTCTTTGTTTATAATAGTTTCAAATGCTGAGTCTCAAAAGAAAAAACGTTTTTATTTTTTGACAAAGTTGGCTCTGTTTTAATTGGTTTAATAATCAAATACCATATTAATGGAAACTAGAACTTGGATTTCTCTCTGTAAAAATGTTAAATTTGTCTTAGAACTTCTAACAAGGCATAAAAAGATGTTATTACTTTCCTTTTTGGTAATCTGCCCAGATAGTAGTTTCTATATCTAACCAGAATTGAATTCTCTGCTTTTGTTGATTTGATTATATTTTTGATTTTTATTTGTGTGTGTGTATGTGTGTGTGTGTGTGTGTGTGTGCATGCGTGTGCAAAATAGTGCCTCTAGGAGAAAGAGAAAGAAAGGAATAAAGGGGAAAGAAAAGAGGGGGAGGGAGGAAGGGAGGAAAGAAGGAAGGAAGAAAGGAACGAAGGAAAGAAGGCAGGCACGTAGGCAAGAAGACAGGCAGGCAAGAAAGCTGGCTGGCTTACAGTACTGTCCCCTATCAGTGAGAACTGGCTCACCTCATGTAATTTGCAAGGCCATTCAAGGCACTTTGCTATTGTAAACAGTGCTGCAATGAACATTCGTGTGCACGTGTCCTTGTAGTAGAATGATTTATAATCCTTTGGATATATACCCAGTAATGGGATTGCTGGGTCAAATGGGATTTCTATTTTTAGGTCCTTGAGGAATCGCCACACTGTCTTCCACGATGGTTGAATTAATTTACATTCCCACCAACAGTGTAAAAGTGTTCCTATTTCTCCACATCCTCTCCAGCATCTGTTGTTTCCAGATTTTTTAATGATCGCCATTCTAACTGGTGTGAGATGGTATCTCAATGTGCTTTTGATTTGTATTTCTCTGATGACCAGTGATGATGAGCATTTTTTCATATGTTTGTTGGCCTCCTGTATGTCTTCTTTTGTAAAGTATCTGTTCATATCCTTTGCCCATTTTTGAATAGGCTTGTTTGTTTTTTTCTTGTAGATCTGCTTTAGTTCTTTGTAAATTCTGGATATCAGCCCCTTGTCAGATGGGTAGGCTGCAAAAATTTTTTCCCATTCTGTTGGTTGTCGATTCACTCTACTGACTGTTTCATGATAGACTGGATAGGGAAAATGTGGTACATATACACCATGGAATATTACGCAGCCATCAAAAACGATGAGTTCACGTCCTTTGTAGGGACATGGATGAACCTGGAAACCATCATTCTCAGCAAACTGACACAAGAACAGAAAATCAAACACCGTATATTCTCACTCATAGGTGGGTGTTGAACAATGAGAACACATGGACACAGGGAGGGGAGCACTACACACTGGGGTCTGTTGGGGGGAAATGGGGGAGGGGCGGGGGGTGGGGAGGTGGGAAGAGATAGCATGGGGAGAAATGACAGATACAGGTGAGGGGACGGAAGGCAGCAAACCACACTGCCAAGTGTGTACCTATGCAACAATCTTGCATGTTCATCACATGTACCCCAAAACCTAAAATGCAATAAAAAAAAAAAAGGCACTTTGCTAGAGTCAGAGGAATGGCTTGTGACTGTGGAAACAATTATGATTTTTCGAAACAACAAAAAAACGTTCCTCACTTGTGAAACAGCTATTGTTCTTTATAATTATGCTACTTTTCTCTATGTCTATTTTATTTTCTTTGCCTCTTTCATTAATAGGCATTATTTCTCAAGCATCCATGATTCTATCTTAATAAACTGACCAAATCTTTCTGAAACTTCTTATAATTATGCCTTTCAAGATCAAATCCTACATTAAAACGTAAATAAAATTTTTAGATTATCTTTTATATCTGAAGTTATCTTTGAGATTTCCCAAAGAGTCTCTAGAAAAGCACAAAAAATGCTGTTTTACCATATCGGAAAGGGATGCCAGAAATAATAAAGATTTTTAAAAAATAACTCTGTATTTCTTAATTAATGCAACACTGTTGTAAAATTTTCATGTAAAGAATTACCAAATCAGAAGAGATTCTCCACCTTAAGTTTGTGTAGGTACATTTTTATTGATATAAATATTTTAGAGATTGTAAGCTTTATGGCAAGGCCCTAGAGGTTTGTCAATGCTTTCACAGTTCATGATATATTATTTTTAAGGGAATCATTGATCAAACCTTTCAGAAATAGTTATTACTACATCCCAATAGAGAAATCTACCCCTCTACATCTGTATGCTATGGGTTACTGTGACTGTGATAAATTAACCACAAAAATCCAGTTGTATTATCAGCTTTATCCTAACACTTGATGTTTGCTGAAAACTCTGCTATAAGCTACAGATTAAAATTTGTGAAGAAAATAGTCTCAGGGCTGGGCGCGGTGGCTCACATCTGTAATCCCAGCACTTTGGGAGGCCGAGGCAGGTGGATCACTTGAGGTTAGGAGTTTGATACCAGCCCAGCCAACATGGTAAAACGCTGCTTCTACCAAAAATATAAAAATTAGCTAGCTTGGTGGTGCATGTCTGTAATCCCAGCTACTCAGGAGACTGAGGTAGGAGAATTGCTTGAACCTGGGAGGCGGAGGTTGCAGTGAGCCGAGATCACGACACTGCACTCCAGCCTGGGCCACAGAGCGAGATTTTGTCTCAAAACAAATAAACAAAAACAAACAAAAAAGGAAAAAAGTCTCAGAATCTTGACAGAATTACTTTCCCATGTATCATGAACTATTGATACTTTAAGGAATAGATTCTTGACTAAGATTTGGAGTTGGTTAAGCTGTCAGACTATATTGTGGACTGTTAGGAATTTTAGGAATCTTTTCAGTTTGAAAGCAGACATGTTTCATGAAAGCAGGTTGCTGATCAGCAGAACAAGTAATTACCTGGGACTAAATAAACTGATGAAGAAAATATTATTGTGGTTATTTATTTGGAGTGGCGTTTATATCATTTTGAATTTTCATTTTTATAGATAGTCCTTTCTTTTTATTCTTAAGCTATTCTTAACTCTCAATTTACTAGATTGTGATTTTGTAAATTGAAAACATTTTTAGTGGTATCTGACTCTCTTGATTCCCCTCCCAATTCAAACAAATTTTGAATACTATTAAGAGGTTAGAGCTGTGATTTTTCATTTATGTGGTTAAATTTTAGGCAGGATGATTGAATTTACAGTATGCAAAAAAAGCCCAGTTGCTCTCTTACATTTCTTTCTACCTCACCTCTACTTTCTAATTTGTTTTTAGTTAAATTTTTACTTTTTATATAGTTGGGGCTTATAATAATTCAGTTTTGTTCTGTGTTATTAATTTTGGCATCTGCTCAGTGTTATTCTATACTTACCTGAATTTAATGCTCATCCCCTGGGCTTTTGCTATGGCCATTACGGAATACTTTGTTCTGATTAATCTCTTAATTGTCTCGATTTTGTTGTCAACTAGTTCTTTCAAGAAGGGCTTATAATACTCTTTTCCCTGGATCTTTCCTGTTTGAGAATTAAGGCTTGTTACCTTTACATTTTTAAAATATCTTAACTTATTATAATGTTCTTGGGATATAATTTCATTCACTAGAAATATGTAGCTGTTGTCCCCATTGTCTTTTGGCATTAAAGATTGTTGTGGAGAAATCTGAGAATAGCTTGTTTTCTTACCTGTAGATTACTTGCTTTTGATGGATATTTGGGGAATTCTTTATTTACAGTTGAAATTCAATAATTTTACTAGGGTGCTATGGTTTGAATATGGTTTGTCCTCACCACATCTCATATTGAGCCTTGGTCTTTGATGTAACAGTGTTGAGAATGAGAACCGATGAGACCTTTAAGAAGCATGTGGGTCATGAAAGGTCGCTCTTGGGAATGAGTGAGTTCTCCCTCTGAGGGGAATGGACTCATTCTCACAAGAACGAGTTGTTATAAAGTGAAATTACCTCTCATGTTTTGCCCTCTTTGCATGCACACAATTCCCCCTCTGTTTCTTTGCCATGTTTTGACAAAGCGAGAGGCCTTCACCGGAAGTCAAGTAAATGCTGGCACAATGCTTCTTGGACTTCCCAGCCTCCAGAACCATGAGCCAAATAAGCCTATTTTCTTTATAAATTACCCAGCTTTAGGTATTCTGTTATAGCATCAGAAAATGGACTAAGACACAGGCTAAGATCATTTGGTATTTTCCTAGAGCATTTATTACACCTTCAATCTATGTACTTAATTGTTTCCATAACTAAAAGAAATATTATATTAACAAATAATTATATCTACCCCATTTGTTGACTATTATAATATTTTTTAAAATAGATTCTATTTTTAGGCTAGTTTTAGGTTCATAGCGAAATTGGGCAAAGAGTACAGAGAGTTCCTGTTAAACCCCCCTTCTTCCAACATCTGGAGCCTCCCCCACTATCAACATCACACATCCAAATGGTATATATGTTACAACTGATGAACCTACATTGACACATCATTATCTTCCAAAGTCCGTTAGTGTTCACTCTTGGTGTTGTATATTTTATTGATTTTGACAAATGTATAATGACATGTATGCATCATTGTAGTATTATACAGAATAATTTCACTGCCCTAAAAATCCTGTGCCCTGCTTATTCATCACTCCCCGATCCCTGACTCCTAGAAATCACAGATCTTTTTACTATCTCCACAGTTTTTCCTTTCTGTAATGTCATGTAGCTGGAATCATACACTACATTGCCTTTTCAGATTGACTTCTTTCACACCGTAATATACATTTAAGTTTCCTCCATTTCTTTGCATGGTTTGATAGCTCATTTCTTTTTAGAGCTTAATAATATGCCATTATCTGCATTGTCATAGTTTATTTATCCTTTCACCTAATGAAAGTCATCTTAGTTGCTTCTAAGTTTTCCCATTCAATTTTAAATTTTAAAAGATCTATATAATTTCAATACTTAATTTTTCTTTCCATAATTATATTATTCTTTTCTGTTTTATCCATAACTCTCACCCTGATTATCTCAACATATCCCTTTTTGGTGGATGTTGGTAATTCAACTTTCATCCATCTTTTAAAATGTTTTTTGCTCTTTCCGATTTCTATTAATTATGAAATTATGTTCTCTTGCTTTTTAATTTAGTTCCTTAGATCTGCTATCTCTATTTTCATATAATTCTACTTTTTTATGAACTTAAGTTTATGTTTTTGCTTTCTTAAATCCAACTCCTTATTAAATTGTTCTACAATGGAAAATAATTGTGGGGATTTTCTTTCTGTTTTATTGTCTTATGTTTTCTTTAAGATTGGAGTTTTCATCTGTCTGCTTTTTTTGGTCTTTCTTTTTTGGTATTGTAATATGTTTACATATTTGAAATTTTTGTGTGTTTTTAGTTTATTTTGCCCATATTTAAGCATGCAGTGAATATTTCTATTTTCTCTTTGCCTGACTCTCCTTGACTTATTTTATAACATCTGAGCATAAGTTTTGGGACTAGATATTGAAAGTGCGTGGTATGTTGGATGGCAGGAAAATTCCACTGGGGCTTTTTGCAGGTTGTGTTAGAACATGCGGTCTGTTTCTGTTTCTTGAGAAAATCTTAAACTTCTTGAGTCAGGGTTAATTCTCTCCAGTCAGCATGTGTCCTATTTCTACAGAGGGATACAGTCTGGCTTTAAATCATTTCCCCAGTTGTGTGGATAGTAGAGCCTTTAGTTCTCTTAGAAAGAATTTGTCATTTGTTTTACATTTTCTGCATTTCGCCACTCATCCCAAATCAGAAGAGGAATGAAATAGAAACATTGACTAAATTTTCTTCTGTCCCAGATTATGGATATTTGTGAGAGTTCCTGTGATTTTGCCAATTAATCAGTCTGGCTCGTGGTTAGGTCTATGGTCAGGAAACTTTCACTACCACTCTGGTAGATACTGACTTTTTCCTTAGGATATCAGTTTTTTTTAGTTGTTTGAGTCATGGTCTGTTGTATGTTTGATTAGAAATAATAAGTATTGTTTTATGCTGCTGTTATTATTTTTATTAATTTTATTAATGTTAGGGGGAATACTTTGAATACTTTTGATTTAGTTTCATTCCACTCTGCTTATCCAGTTGACCTTCTTCAAAGTAAATTTAAGTCATTGAGTATTATATAACAAATTTGATCCTTCTTCTATTTATTAGCTGTGTTACTTTGGGCATATCACTTTACCTCTCTGGTCTAGATTTCTTCACCTTTGCATGATACAATATTTATCTCATGGACCTGTTGACAGGCTTGGTTGTTAGAATACATATGAAATCCTAACTTCAATTAGGAGACTACCGGAGTAGTCTAAGTAAGAGATGATGCTGGTTTTAATGAGATTAGTAGTATCATAGAAGAGAAGAAATGGGCAGAGATAAGACATTTTTAGAGACAGATGTGACAGGACTTGAGTCAGGTTGTGAAATCTGACAAACTTGGGTGTAAATCCCGACCTTACCATTTATGAGTATATGCAACTATATTAATAGCTCTAATTCTCAAATTTGTCAACTGGAAGATGGAAGATATAATTGTTATAGAGATGGAGAGAATGTGAAACTCCTAGCATAGAGTCTGACAGAGCATAAATACTTGGTGAATCTTAGCTACTGTTAGCAATAATTGCATTGGCATTAATATTATAATTGGTATTAGTATTTATATTTAATTCAGAGAGATGAAGAAAGGAAAGATATTCTGATCAACTCTTAGGCTTTTTGACATTCGGGTGAATAGTACTGTCATTCACTGAAATTTGGATAACTGATAAAATATTTTTGAGGGGGAGGGAGTCAAATTATGAGTTCCTCCAAGTTTTCTATACATGACAAGATCTAAAATCTCCTTGTCAATCTGGTTGCATTTTTCCTACAAATTCCAGTTTGTCATTTTCCCATTTAAAGTGTGTTATTCAGAAGTGGAGACAATGTTGATACAGACACTATGTTTTTTAATAGAATCATTATCTCTTTGGAAGCCATTTCACACTCTTGCTTTATACCGCCCCAGGAAGATCCTACATCCCTAATGAAAAATTCATGCTGAAGGTTTCAATGGTCTTGATCCTTGTGAGATCTTATGATAAACAGAAGAAAATACACTTTCCAGGTCAAAGAAGATAATGGCATAAGTTCAGATGAGATATTGCAATAAGGTTCATACGATGTCTAAGACTTGAATACTTGCATGTCCCTTCTTTTAAGAAGATAGCAAATAATGAATTCCATTTAAATGAAGAATAAAATAATCTCTGGGACTCCCCCCAGGGCTGGTTGTAGTAAAACATGCGTAAATAATGGACATGGCATGATCAGCCAAGTGTAGGGTTGATTATAACACCATTCATTAACAGTTTCATTCATTAATTGAGAACTTATCTTTAGAACCTACCATGTAACAGACACTCGAAAAACATCAATGAATTAAAAGTTTACTGCTCTTAAACCTCATATGCTGAATTATATTTTTTCTCTTTCAAGTTCTATGGCAGTGTAATATGAATTTTTAACCCATGAAAATAAATTACTTCACTAGAATCTGAAAAAAAAAAAGCTTACTGCTCAACTTGTATGTCCTCTTTGGACAACAGAATCTTGAAGACAACAATTAATGAAGGAGTTTAGTTTGAATATTTACATTGAACAACCCTTAGTCATATTCCTTTGATGCAGGACCAGGTAAAGACAACAGGGAGGGTTAATTAAAAATGAGAATGTCCATAATATGGAATGAGAATGAAACAGTCCATGAAACAGTGACTTAAATAGTGTGTGTATGTATGCATGTGTGTATGTCTAATGAATATAACCATATGATTATATTAAAACATAATACAAACCACAGACACCATACCTTTTGGTTCTGGTATTCCCTTTAAATCAATCCCACCAAGCTCTTGGTAAAATCCTTAATGAAGAAGTTGAAGGGAAATGTCTTTGATCTAGTGATGTACCAATTATCTTCTCTTTACCATTCTGGTGTCCACACTGGTCTGCATCAGATTGCTACTTCCTTTTACCAGGGGTTTGCACTAACTGCAAAACTTCTCAATATCCATATCTAATTTTTTCTCAAAGCTTACTGTTTAACACACATCTTCAACTGATTTTCTGTAGCTCCAGCTACTGCTGCTCTGAATTTTCTAATCCACAGATCCTTCATCCACTGCTGGATCTTCCATTGTGTCTTTGACTGTACATACATTGTTTCTTACCCTACGAAGGACTCTTTCCTCTCTGTATTTCTTATCTGATGCTTGTTCTCTGTTTCATTTCTTTACATGTTCTCATCTGGGCTGTAGTAGGTGGGAAGGGTTATGACCTGCCCTCAATTTGACAAAAATAAAGCAACCTGCAAGTTGAATAATATATTTTTTAAAAGTCTTCCCCTCCTATTTATTGCTCACTCTCTGTGGCAAATCTCCTCCACCAGACCACCTCCTGTGACTGACCAACTTTCTTTTTCTCTTGTCCTACTTTCTTGCTGACATACATTAATACAGATTAGCTTGTCTCTGAATATTGTGATATTTCTTTTAAAGTTTTAAAAATCCATTTTGATCAGTCATATACTGTTTCTAGTACCTTTTTACAATTCTCTTCATCTAATGTAGAGTTTATCTTCTATTAACTCTTGTAAATCACCTTCTTAATCCTTGTTCATGGCAGCTGGCAGCTTTGTACAGAAATTCCTTATATTACCCTAAATGAAGAGGCTGAGAGTAAATGGCAGGTCCTTTTAATTCCAAGGTTTTCCTAGTGTCTTATATACTTGGGCAGAATTTTTGTTTTCACAGTAAATGCAGTAAACATATATAATGTATATAAAATACCTCTTATATTTAAGAACTTTTAAGTTTTTTCTAAAGGAATCTGTTATTTAATGTAACGATTATATGGGACCAATGTTTTGTATATTTAATTGACTTAAAGGAATTGATTCTTGCATTTCAAAAATGAGTTTGATGGTAAAGATTATTTAGAAATTATGCTCAAGTATATCACCTGGACCCAAATGATCAGAAAGATCCCAAGCAATGTGTTCCTGAATGAATTATAACTATTTCACATTTGATGCTGGAGAATATTCAATATTTTCAGGTAGAACTGGTTTATTTAGAATAGCATGGTACCCATTGTTTCCCAGATTTATTTATTTATTTTTTTAACCAGAAAAGAGTCATAAATACTTCCTTTTCTTATAAACAGGACATATGATTTACCATTTATTTTTTTTTAATGTATGTTGGATGATCGGAATAGTCTCTCTAATAATTCTGAAATCCTAAGAGCAAGTATGGCCTAGTGCTTGAGAGCCTAGACTCTAGCTTAATTCCCAGCTCTGCAGTTTCCTAGCTCTGTGGGCAAATCCCCTAAACTCTCCATACCTCAGTTTCTTCAACTGTAAAATGGAAATAATAATGACATATACTTCATAAGGTTGTAATAGGCTGAAACTAGTTAAACCACATCAAATGCATGGAATAGCTGATACATAGCACCATGTAAATATTTGATATTATTATTGAGGTCTTTTCTTTGATTGACTCACCATCTTAGATCCTTTGTTTCCCACTCATGCAATAAAAGAGTTTCAAGTAGCCCTTTGTAGACCAGAACTTTAAAAATAAAAAGATGTTTTTATCTGTCTTTTCAGTAGTTTAGGATAATGAAGTTCACAACCCAGATTAAATCTTTGGTAAGTAACTAATATAATGCAGTCAGTGTAGAGTCAGGATTTGTGCTGTCCAATAGAGTATCTGCTAGCCAAATGTGGTTATTTACATTTAAACTCATCAAAATTAAAATGTTAGTTCCTTGGTTGCATTAGTCCCACTAGCCACATTTCAACTGCTCAGTAGCCACACATGGCAAGTGGTTACCACATTGGGCAGTACAGAGATAGAATATTTCCATCAACACAGAAAATTATTTTTCACAGCAGTAATGATCAAAATCTGATGCCCTGCTTTTGTGTTCTTTCCTCTCGTGCAACAAACGTTGCCACTAATTTCTATCTACCTTATCACATCTAGTCAAGGAGCATCTTTAGTTGTTCCCACCTTCCTCCCCTGCAATTCTTCTTCATTTCAATTCACAATGTATTAGTCATTTAAGAATTGCTCACATGATAAAGACATAAGCAACATGCCTCCTTTTTGAATTGGACTCTTTTAACCTGTCTTCCAAGCAAGGAAAGGAACCTGAAACTTCTTATAATATATAATACTGCCTAGATATTCAAGGTATTATATTTTATATTTTCTAAAAAACAGAATTATGATATAAATACGTGATTTCAAATTTTGCATTGAAAATAAAGGGCAATTTTTGTTCAAGTTTAGGCTATTTAGAATTATTTTTAAAATCATGCTATTTATTGTCTTGTTTTTTTTTTTTTCCAAGACAGAGTCTTGCTCTGTCACCCAGGCTGGAGAGCAACGGTGTGATCTTGGCTCACTGCAAACTCTGCCTTCTGGGTTCAAGCAATTCTCCTGCCTCAGCTTCCTGAGTAGCTGGGATTACAGGCACCCACTACCACACCTAGCTAATTTTTATATTTTTAGTGGAGACGGGGTTTCACCATGTTGGCCAGGCTGATAAACTCCTGACCTCATGATCTGCCCTCCTCGGCCTCCCAAAGTGCTGGGATTACAGGTGTGAGCCACAGTGTCTGGCCTATTTATTGTCTTTCAAGCCTCTCCCATCTTCATCAGCACATAGTTCTCTAGAAATTTACAGTTAAGTCTTTATATATATATTTTACAGGTGTTATCAATCCTCTCTTAATCTTTTCCCAGTTTCAATATAAGCCTGAAACTAAAAGGAAAAGGAAATTGGAGGTTATTCTAGTTTGGGTTTCATCAAAAGCAGACTGTGAGAGATTTGTATACAGGTAGTTTATTTGGAAAGTGATCCCAGGAGGTACTATGAGGGAATGAGAAAGTGTGACAGGGAAGAGAATAAAGACAATAATGGGAATACCAATAAGTAGTTTTCTATGGACAACTGGAGCTCAGTCTTGCTGGGGACCCATCAAGAGACTGTGGAGTACAACTCGGAGTTGTCCCACAGAGAGGTAAGAAATAGAAATCTAGGGTATTTATTAAATCTATACTCCTGCCCCTTAGTTGTTGAGAGTAATTCTTGGGGCATTTACACTCTACACATTTTTTTGCTTTTCCCACCAGTGGATTAATCAGAATTCTGAGGCAAGAGAAAGCCCTGGGCAGAGTGTATAAGAAGCTGAGTATGGAAACTGTCTCTGTTATAGGCCACAGGTTATGAGTGGGGTGCCAACATCATCTGCTACAGCTGACTACTTCACATAGTATGAATGGCAATCTAGTATATATTGAAATGGCAATATAGGAATATCTTTCAAAATCCTTTAAACAGGTTATTTTCTTTTGACTTTACAATTATATTTCTAGAAATTTATTTTAAGGAATTAGAGATATGCAAAATGCTAGCTTGCAGTATTATTTATAACTGTAGAAAATAGAGAACAACCTAATTCCAAAAATATGTTATTTAGTCAAATAAGTTTCATATATTCTTATAGTGTAATATAATGTAGCCAAAAGAAAATGTAATTTTGTATAATTAAGAGCGTATGTAATATGTATAACATATGTAGAACGTTTATGATGTATTAATAAGCATAAAATATTTGTCAAAGAGTATATTCAGTATAAGCCCAATTAAAGACACACACAGATAGAGGCAATGAAAAAATGGCTGAAATATTATATAAAATAATTAACAGTAGCTGTTACTAAGTTTTAGGATTAGAGGTAATTTAAGTTTGTATTGGTACTTTTCTAAATGTTCTGCAATAAATGTGATTTTTATAACCAGAAAAATCATTAGGTGCAATTTTAAAACAAAATTAACCTTTTTTAATATTGACATTTTCAGACCTGAAAACCCACTGCTTCTTTATGTATAACTGCAAGTTAGATTCTAAATCTAGCAATTACACACAAGAGCATCTCACATTTCTTGTCCTCAGACAGAGTAGAAATATGTATAATCTTTGGGAGGACTTGATTGCAAACATGTATGTGCTTGGAATGCAAGAAGACAGATTGTAGCTAAAGTTATTTTCTCTGCCTAACTGGAATGATGTTGTGGTTTAGCCTGTAGGATTCCCCTGAAAATGGATTTTTGAAGACAGATAAACTGTGTCCCTGGATAAAATAGGCTTCTGACATATATCTAAACAAGCTGGTTATTGACCTGTTTGTATGCAGCATATGCTATTTCTTATGGTAACATCATCTCAGTACTGCAAACACTATAGACAGTAATAAGTTATTAAGAATGACTCTGAAGAAAGCTAGAGTGGTGAAGTTTGTGGAATCTGACATGACGCATATGGAGAGACAGTTTCATAGCCACAGTCTAGCCCCCTAACCTCATAGTCCTATAATATTCCTATGAAAAGAGTGAATCAACCCGAATCCATCACTTTGCACATGCCCTTCCCATTGCTGACAGCAAAATAGCTCAAAGAAAATGGATTAGTCATTTGTTATTATCATGATTGCTTTAAAATTAAAAAGAAAATGGATTTTGAAATACTACTCTAAGTTTAGGTGCTAAATGAACTACCAGGTTTGTCATGTGAATTGGAGAAAAATCATCGACATAATTTTGTTTGACCTTTCATCTGTATATGAAGTGTTTGAACATATAAACTCAGTTTTAGATATTTACACAAACAGAGCAAATAGATCTAAGCGTCAATGACCTAGTAGTTAGTAATTCAATTTGTTAGAATCTGGTCTGAAGAAATAGCCAGAAATGTTAGCAAAAGACTTATGAACAAATATTTTATTCATAAAAGTGTTTTTACCAATGAAAACTTTATAAGCTAAATAATCAATAATAGCAAAATACTTTAAATGACATCACATATGCTATATTATTCATTTTTTATTTTATATGTTACTTTTAATAATTTTGTGCCTGAAACAAATTTTGGATGCATTTTGACTGTGATCCATAATGAGGTTAGGTGTGAAATTTTCTGCTTGTGGCACCCTGTTGGCACTCCAAAAGTCACATTTTGGAGTATTTTGGATTTTGCATTTTTGGAGAAGGGATGTTCAACTTGTGTGAGATCTGGGTCTTGGCTGCTATGCCCAGTGAAAATTACGGTTACTTTTTTGCATTGTCTCTGGCTGTTGTGCTTGTGGCTAAGTCTTGAAGTTTCCTTTGATTTCCCTTAAAGGGTTCTTGAGTAAATTCAGCTTTTCCTGGCACTAAGCCCACCAAGTAAAAAATTGCCCCAGTTGATCTTTATCAAAGGACTTTTGGCAGCAGTTTCCTAAATACACTAGGACCCTTTGGGCTACTACTTACAGAAATCCACTTGTGCTAGTTTGAACGTAAAAGAATGATTTTTAGTTTTTTGATAAAGGGGTGTCTCCTAAGACCCAAGAATAAGTGTGCATCTGGACCTCAGACACCAATGGGATATAGGCTGTATGTATTTTTCTCTCTTGCTATAGAATGACTTCATCTGCTTCCTAGTTTACAGGGCTGTGTTAACATTTCTTACATATAAGAGATAGCCAGACTGAAATTGGAATTTCCTGGTCGTAATTACAGATTTCCAGTGGTAGCATCTGGAGCTAGATCAGTGAGCTTTGCCAGGGGCTACACATTAGTTTTCTAAGGCTGCTATAACAAATGACCATAAACTTGGTGGCTTAAGACAAGAAAAACGTATCGTTTCACAGTTCTGGAGACCAGAAATCCACAAAGTTGTCAGCACGATTGGTTCCTTATGAAGGCTCTGTTGGACAATCTGTTCTGTGTGTCTCTAGTACCTTCTGGTGGCTGCTAGCAACCCTTGGAATTCCTTGACTTGTGGCTATATAACTCCAGTTTCTCCTTTTCTCTCTGGGAACCTTTTCGCTGTGTCTCTGTGTCTCAAATACAATATCCCTATACTTTCTCTTGTAAATATACTACTTATTGGTCTTAAGATCCACCTAGGATGATCTCATCCGAAGATCCTTAGTTATATCTTCAAAGATCCTAATTCCAAATAAGTTCATATTCACAGGTATTGCAGGTTGGAACTTACATGCATTTTTGGGGGATGGACACAATTTAACCTTTTATTAGCTGTGTCTTCATTGTGTGAACAGATGTGTGCTGGCATCCCTTATACAGTTACCATATTAGTGCAGAAGAAGTGATAATTCCCAAAACAGAGAGGAGACTGGGAAGCTATTCCCGAAGAGTTCTCTGCACTGGCACTGAATTTGGAGGATACCCATTACCTTGGAAACAGGTATCTCTCAGCCAGTTCAGCTCTAGCTTTGAAACATAATTGTGCTTCATATAGGTGACTGATATTAGATGTATGTTGCTCTGAAAGGGATAGAGGAGGGATAGACTGAGTGGATGGAGGAGTCAGTGTCAAAGAGGACATAATAGTTTTACTGTGATGGTGGGATGCTGCCATGCCCTCTCTCAAGGAATATGGAATATTTTCTTAGTCTATAAATTGTCTTTCCAAACAGCAATAGTAATAGAAACAACCACTGCCTTGGTTTCTAGGAAAAGGCGTGGTTAAAGAAGGAAAGTAGCCTTTCTGTGTGATGTGCCCAGCCTTGCGCCTTAGAGCTTTACCTAAAATTCCTCACTTAATCCTCAGAACGACCTTGGGGAATGAGAGGAGACTTTTTCATAGGTGGGATTATCTTCTTCTATCAGAAATACATAATATCTTATTGTTTTCATTTTTGGTGATGTGAATAGCTATTGATGCTCAATGACTAGAATCATTAATTTTTTTTAGGGTTTTCAAAATGAAGATATTCTATCATTTTTTTCTTCACATGCTACTTGAAATACTGCTATAAAGATACCTTTCTCCATATCTACTATTTGTTTACCTAGTAGTGCAATTTGTATAGGAAAGGCAGGATATGTACATAATGATATCTTTCATTTGCTAAATTCTGAAATAATGGCTTGTTATTTATTTAACATCCTTTCAGCAGTAACCAGTTGCATTTTCTTTTTTAAAAATATAAAAAGTTAATGTATGTAAATATACTTTATGTATCTCAGTCCTCTTCTCCCTTTTTTGATTGATTCAGAATATTTTGCATACTTTTGAGATCCATGTAATATTTTGTTACATGCACAGAATGTCTTTGTGAGATCCATGTAATATTTTGTTACATGCACAGAATGTCCAACAATCACGTCAGGGTATTTCAGGTATCTATCACCTTGAGTACTTATTTATATGTGCTGGGAACATTTCAAGTTCTCTCTTCCAGAAACTTTGAAATATACAAAACATTATTGCTAACTATCATCACTCTACTCTGCTTTCAAAAATTAGATCTTTTTTTAAAAATATACTTTAGGTTCTGGGGTACATGTGCAGATCATGCAGGATTGTTACAAAGATACACAAATGCCATGGTGGTTTGCTGCATACATCCCCCCGTCACCTACATTAGGTATTTCTCCTAATGTTATCCCTCCCCAATCTCCCTACCACCTGCTATCCTTCCCCTAGCTTCCCCACCCCCAGCAGACCCCAATGTGTGACGTTCCCTTCCCTGTGTCCATGTGTTCTCATTGTTCAACACCCACTTATGAGTGAGAATGTGCAGCGTTCGGTTTTCTGTTCTTATGTCAGTTTGCTGAGAATGACGGTTTCCAGATTCATCCACGTCCCTGCAAAGGACATGACCTCATCCTTTTTTATGGCTACATAGTATTCCATGGTGTATATGTGCCACATTTTCTTTATCCAATTTATCCTTGATGGACATTTGGGTTGGTTCCAGATCTTTGCCATTGTAAACAGTGCCGCAATGAACATATGTGTGCATGTGCCTTTATAACAGAACAATTTATAATCCTTTGTGTATATACCCAGTAATGGGATTGCTGGGTCAAATGCTATTTCTATCTCTAGATCCTTGAGGAATTGCCACACTGTCTTTCACCATGGTTGAACTAATTTACACTCCCACCAACAGTGTAAAAGTGTTCCTATTTCTCCACATCCTCTACAGCATCTGTTGTTACTAGATTATTTAATGATCAGTATTCTAACTGGCGTGAGATGGTATCTCAATGTGGTTTTGATTTGCATTTCTCTAATGACCACTGATGATGAGCATTTTTTTATGTTTGTTGGCCACATAAATGTCTTCTTTTGAAAAGTGTCTGTTCATATTCTTTGCCCACCTTTTGATGGGTTTGTTTGTTTGTTTCTTGTAAATTTGTTTTAGTTCTTTGTAGATTCTGGATATTAGCCCTTTGTCAGATGGATAGCTTGCAAAAGTTTTTTTCTCATCAAATATTAGCTCTTAAACCTTCTATCTAATTGTATCTTTGTACCGATTGACTGACCTCTCTTCATCCCCCTTCCTGCCAACACACCCTTCCCAGCCTCTGGTAACTATCATTGACTCTCTACCTCCATGAGATTGACTTTTAGCTCCTACATGTGAATGAGAACATACAAAATTAGTCTTTCTATGTCTGGCTTATTTCATTTAGCAGAATGACCTTTAGTTCCATCTGTGTTGTTGCAAATGACATTATTTTATTCTTTTTATGGCCAAATAGTATTCCATTGTGTATACATAACACATTTTCTTTATCCATTAGTCTTTTTATGAACACAGGTTGATTCCATATCTTTGCTATTGTGAATAGTGCTGTAATAAATATGTGAGTACAGGAATCCTTTTTATATACAGATTACTTTTCCTGTAGTGGGATTACTAGAGTGTATGGTAATGGTAGTTCTAGTTTTCTTTGAGAAGTCTCTATACTGTTTTTCATAATGGCTGTACTAATCTACTTTCCCACCAGCATTGAGTTCCCTCTTCTCTGTGTCTTGCCAACATTTGTTTTCTTCTTTTTGTCTTTTTAATAATAGCCATTCTGACTGGGGTACAATGATATCACATTGTGGTTTTGATTTGCATTTCTCTGATCATTAGTGTTGTTCGGCATTTTTTTCCTGTGCCCATTGGCCATTGGTATGACTTCTTTAGAGAAGTATCTATTCATATCTATTGCCCACTTTTCAATGAGATTGGTTTTTTTTTTTCTATTAAGTTTAGTTCATTGTATATTCTGGATATTAGCTACCTATTGGATGAATAATTTGTACATATCTTCTCCCATTCAACAGGTTGTCCCTTTGCTGTGTTGATGGTTTCTTTTGCAATGCACAAGTTTTTTAGCTTAATATAATCCCATTTATCTATGTTTGTTTTTGTTGTCCATGATTTTGAGGTCTTGCCATAAAATGTTTGCCTAGACTAGTGTCTTGAAATATGTTCCTTGTTTTCTTCTAGTAATTTTATAGTTTCATATCTTATGTTTAAATTTTTTATACCTCTTGAGTTGATTTCTGTATGTGGTGCATGATAGGGGATCCAGTTTTATTCTGCTGCATGCAGATGTCTAGTTTTCTAAGCATCATTTATTAAAGAGCTTGTCCTTTCCCCAAAGTATGTTCTTGGTATCTTTGTCAAAATCAGTTGGCTGTAAATATATGGATTTCTTTCTGAATTCTCTATTCTTTTCCATTGGTCTATGCATCTGTTTTTTGTTTGTTTGTTTGTTTGTTTTGTTTTGTTTGTTTTTGTACCAGTATCATGTTGTTTTGGTTACTATAGCCTTGCAATATATTTTGATGTCAAGGATTGTGATACACCTAGCTCTGTTCTGTTTGCTCAGGGTTGCTTTGGCTATCTGGGATCTTTCCTGGTTTCATACACATTTTAGGATTGTTATATTTTTGAAAATGATGTTTATATTTTGATAGGGATTATACTGAAATTGTAGATCCTTTTGGGCAATATGGTAATTAAAGATATTAATAATTATGATACATGAGCATGGGATATCTTTCCATTTGTTTGTGTCTTCTTCAAATTCTTTCATCAGTGTTTTGTAGTTTTCTTTGTAGAACTCTTTAACTTTCATGGTTAAACTTATTCCTGATTAAGTTTTCTTGTTGCTAATGTAAATGGGATTGCCTTCTTGATTTCTTTCTCAGCTAGTTTATTATTGGTGTATAGAAGCATGACCTATCTTTGATGACTTTTTATTCCACAACTTTACTGAATCTGTTTATCAGATTTAAGAGCTTTTTGTTGGAGTCTTTAGGTTTTTCTAGATATAAGATCATATCATCAGCAGGTAGTGACAATTTGTCTTCTTTTTCAATTTGGACATCTTTGATTCCTTTCTCTAGAGTAATTGCTCTGGTTAGGACTTTCAGTACCATGTTGAATAGGAGTAGTTGGAATGGATATCCTTGTTTTGTTTCTTAGGGGAAAGGCTTTCAGCTTTTTCTCATTCAATATGATGTTAAGTTGGGCTTGTCATATGTGGCCTTTATTCCTTTCTTATGTTACAGTATGTTCCTTTGATGCCTAGTTTTTTGAGATTTTATGATGAAGGAGTTTGAATTTTGTCAAATGCTTTTTATCTGTATACTGAGGTGATTATATGTTTTTTTTCCTTCATTCTGTTGATGTAATTTATCATATTGATTGATTTGCGTATGTTGAACTATTGTTGCCTCCCTAGGATAAATTCCACTTGACTCATATGCCTTCTGTTTAAGAAATATATTGTTAGTCTGATGGGGGTTCTTTTATAAATGACTAGATGCTTTTGTCTTGCTCTCTTTGGACTTTTTGTTTTTTGACAGTTTGACTGTAATGTGCTATGGAGAAGATCTTTCTCAATTGTATCTATTTGGTAATCTTTGAGCTTCTTGTATCTGGATGCCTAAATCTCTTGCTAGACTTGTGAAGTTTCTGCTTATTTTTTAAAATAGATCTTCTAGCACTTTTGTTCTCTCTTTACCTTCTAAAACACCAAAAATTCAAATATTTGGTCATTTCATGGTATCCTATGTGTCATATAGGCTTTGCCCATTCTTTTTTTATTCTTTTTTCTTTATCTGATTGGGTTATTTTAAAAGAGTGGTCTTTAAGTTTTGAGATTCTTTCTTCAGCTTGATTAAGTCTATTATTGAAGCATTTGAATCTATTTTGTGCTTCATTCAATGAATTCTATAGGTGCAGAGTTCCTGTTTGATTCTTCTTTTATGACCTCTCTCTCTTTGGTAAATTTATCAGTTATATCCTGAATTGTTTTTCTGAGTTCTTTGTATTCCGTATCCTTTTGTATTTCACTGAGCTGCTTAAGATTAGTATTCTGAAATCTTTTTCCAGGATTTTGTAAATTTTGTTTTGAATAGGATCTGTTGCTGCAGAATTATTGTGTTCTTTTGGAAGTTTCATATTTCTTTGCTTTTTTATGTGTCCTTATGTGATATTTTCCACATCTTTTGTAATAGTTGCTTCTTCCAGTTTTTTTGAAATTTGCTTTTGTAGGGGAGGACTTTTTCCTGAAGATGTATCTATGGTATTGGTTGGGTAGGACACTGGTTTTGATTCAGGATACATGCACGAGTGTAGTCTCCATGTAATTTCTTTGTCTGTAAGTAGCATTAGTGATATCTGTGATTTCCTTCGTGACTTAGGGCATAGTTGTTAGTGGAGGCTGTGGTGAAGTTTTGCTGGGGACTGAGATGACATGTGGCCCAGTCTGTGGGCCCAGTGGTGGCAGCAGTGGGTTGAGTGTGCCTGTCTGTGGGCCCCAGGGTGGCTTATGCTGGCACTAGTATTAGTGGGTCAAGGTGGGCTGATTCTTGGATTTTCAGGTGTCTTGTTCAGGTGTCAGGAATGGCAGCAGTGGGCTAGGTGGGTTTTTGAGCCCCTGCTCAGCAAGCATGGTATAGGCAATGGCAGTAGCAGTGATGGGACAATCCTCTGGGACCCAAGCAGTTTGCGTTGGTGTCAGTGGTGGCTGAGATGGGTTGGACAGACTTGCAGATGCCACATGTAGATGAGTGCCAGAAGTGGTGGCAGTGGCAGGTTGAATGGTTTCAACTTCAGATCTCAGAAGGAATGATCAGGTGCCAGCAGTGGTGGACTAGGCTGAGTGATCCCCAGGCCCCTGGACAGCATGCTCTGGTTCTGTGGGTGGATCCGGGACAGACAGACCTGCCCTCAGGCCCCCTGGCTGTTGTAGGCAGGGATAGAGTGATCCCCAGGCCCCAGGACAGCATGCTCAGGTAGTAGCAGCGTCAGCTACCCTGTGATCCTGCCACTGGGGAGGGTGGGGTTGCTTTTAGTAAGAACAGCCATAGGGTGATGTTTTGAGGGTGCACTTTGCTCACACTTCAGTCCTGCAATGGTGGTAGGTTTGGGCAGTTCAGTTTGTCTCTGGGGCATGTGAAAATATGCAGCCACCCCTCTGCTGGGGAAGGGGTGGGCGCAGGGTCTCTGACAGTGGGTTCTGCCTCAGGACCCTGGTCATGGTGGTGGCCACTGCTGGGGAATGTTAATGGGGCTCCAGGGATGTGGAGATGCAGAGGCTGTTGAGCCTCAGGGAAGGCTGCACTGTGGTTGAGGCTGAGCTCTCCAAATGGTACTATGCTGTGACTGCTTATGACTCTAGGGTGTGCGGGACCCAGCATGAGCTCCTCCCTGAAGGAATGCCTTTTCCAGGTCTCTGATATGATTTGACTGTGTTCCCACCCAAATCTCAACTTGAATTGTATCTAGAAAATTCCCATGTGTTGTGGGAAGGATTCGAGGGAGGTAATTGAATCATGGGGGCTGGTCTTCCCATGCTATTCTTGTGATAGTGAATAAGTCTCATGAGATCTGATGGGTTTATCAGGGGTTTCTGCCTTTGCTTCATTCTCATTTTCCTCTTGCCACCCGCCTGCTGCCATATAAAAAGTGCCTTTTGCCTTCAGCCATGATTCTGAGGCCTCCCAAGCCATGTGGAATTGTAAGTTCAATTAAACCTCTTTTAGTTCCCAATTTCAGGTATGTTTTTATCAGCAGCATGAAAATGGACTACAGGTATTGATCGACTTACTTAGGACCATTCGACTTTAGGACCACAGTCGCTAGCCACGACTGCTCCGCATCTGGCAGCACAAACGTTGCCCAGCTGGACGTACGACAGTGCGGACCAGCTTCTGGCAGCACTACCATCTCCACGTGCATAATTTCAACTGTACATATAGCCTACTCAACTTACGACCAAATCGTGTTATGACCGTTCCGCGGTCCCAACGGTGGTTGTAAGTCGAGCACTAGCTGTAGTACAGTCTCGAAGCAGCTTACTATGTTAGTCCAGGGAACCGTGATTGTTGAGGAGACATCCCATGGCTACTATTTAGGAATTCATGGTGAGGATGTGAATAGCTGGGGATCTCTCACCCTTTCCGTGTATTAGAGAGTCTCCAGACTTTCAGCCAATCCAGCCAAACAGGCTGCCTTGCTTCTCTCTTCATTTTTGTTTTGGTGGTTCCCATCACTTCTCTGTTAAATTCCTGTGCTCTCTCTTAGATGATCTATTCAAAGTACGATAATCTACTCACTATGTTTGTTTTTTTTCTCCATGGAACAGGTGAGTATCAAATGCATCTACTCAGCTGTTTTGATACTGCTCCTGATCTTACTTGTATTTTAAAATGATATTTTCGATGGATATTTAGTAACATAGAGAAACACTTACTTTGCAATATGAAATACAACAATTTATATAAAATTTATAGGCATTTTTCACCTCTTCTATATAAAAATACATGTGTGTTTATAGGTATAAAAAGAATAAAAGGAAATAAAATTCAAGTTGCAGTTACCCATGGATAGTGGTTTTATTTGTGATTTTTATTTTCTTCTTTGTTTCAGTTTTGCATTGCTCATGTTATCTGTAATGAACGTTTTATTTTTTATTAGTAGAAAATGATAAACTAAACAAATAGATAACATACTTAGATTTTTACCTGAGTTTCTCTTTAACCCTGTCTCACTGCATTCAGCATTGGTTGTATCATCAAGTAAGAACCAGATGCCCAAATGTGAAAGTAATTGGATTTCACACATTTTTTTCGTGGGGCAGTTGATTCATGACTGCTTAAAAACATGTCTTTGGAAAATTGTTCTAAAGAGTTCATACATCTATGTGTTTATATTAGTCTTTCAAAAAGTATGTATTCATTGTCTCACATATACTCTATATTTTACTACCTCTTGTAAAAAATATATAAATACATAAAGCAGTTGCTACTTTCAAGGAAGTTCAAATTCTAAAGAAGGAAAAAAGCTGATAAGTAAAACAAGTGGTAGATCGTACAAAAATTATGGTTGTTCTGTGCTAAAGAACATCCTGGATTCTTTGAATATTGAAGTTTAGAGAAGAAAACTGAAATTCGGCAAGTTAACTAAAATACGTACCAATACGGTTTGGACCTATGTCCCCACCTAAATCTCATGATGAATTGTAATCCTATTGTAATCCCCAATGTTGGAGGTGGAACCTGGTGGGAAGTGATTGGATCATGGCGGCGGGCAGGAGGGGAAGGAGTCGGTTCTCATATGTGGCTTAATGCCATTCTTCTGGTACTGTCCTTGTCATAGTGAATGATGTCTTATGAGAGCTGGTGGTTTAAAAGTATATGCCATCTCCCCACACTCTTTCTTGCTCCTGCTCTTCCCATATGAGACACCTGGTCCCTCTTTGCCTTCTACCATGATCATAGGCTTCTTGAGACCTCCTCAGAAGCCAATGCTGCTATGCTTCCTTTACAGCCTATAGAACTGTGAACCAATTAAACTTCTTTTCTTTATACATTATCCAGTCTCAGGTATTTCTTTACAGCAATGTGAGAATGGACTAATACACATAAAATGCGTTCTTAATGGTATATATTTTTAATTATTTCCCTTGCTACTTCTCCCTGTAGGAAATTTTCCAAATTCTATCTTAACTACAGGTTGATGGAGATATTAGTTATTATTAGATATTTTTAGGTAAACCCCATGCTAACCAAGTGTGAGCTAGATTGAGGAAGAAATTTTGATTAAGCATTGTGCTTAATAAGTAAATACTTTCCACAAAAGTGTTAAACTAGGAGTCAAGAGACGGGCTTGTCAACCCAGCTCTGCATGGGACCTGACTGTCTGGGCCTTGCATTTAACCTCCATTACAACTGTTTCCTTATCTATCACCCAAAGAGATCAGGTGATTGGCAGGAACTTCCAGCTTCAGCACTTTAATTCAGCCATGAGATTACAAAAGTACTGGACTCACCAGTATAGAAAGGAAAGTGAGATCTCTCCTGTATTTATTATCTCTTCTTTCTTCTTGCCATCATTGTCTAACTTCTTCGGAGAGTGATATCCAACATATTTTCACTTTTTCATACCCTACTAAACCCTATCTACTTGAAATCTTAGTCCCATTCCCAGTACTCTAATTGCCCAATCCTGTGACATTGCTCCTTGATAAAAAGCAGCACTTAATCACTAGTGATATTCCCTCTTCTACAAAATGGGAAAAAACATGAGATTTTGAGTCTCACAGTACTAACTTGAAATCCTGACATTTGTCAGGATTTTTTTTGTATGTTGTTGAACAGGACAGTTATCCTCTTTGACCATAGTTTCTGCATCTAAAAAATATGGATAATTCAGTACATGAGTCTAGTGAGTTGTTTTAGAATTGAATTAACGTATAGGTGAAGTGCCTGGCACTTGGTGGATGCTCAAAAAGTAACAGTCCTCCTACTCCTCTCTTGGTTTCTGTGCTGAACATGATTTTTTATATCTGTGCTTGCTTCATCACCATCCTTCTGGCTAATTCCTTTACTTCCTCTTTTTGCCTAAATATGGATGTTATGTAGGTACTATTGGTGGCCCTCTACTTGAGCATGTCCCTCTCACAGTTTATGTCCATTTTTATAGCTTCCTGTCTCACACTATACCTCTACAGAGCCAAGCCTGATACTCTGGCAACCCCTCATGCCCAAATGCATAGTGGAAACTCTGTTTGGATGTCCAACACCATTTTAACATTAGTACATCCCAGGCTAACTATTCTACCAATCTCCTTGTCACATTCCCCATACCATCTCAACTCCTTCTTTGACTTTAATTTTTCCCTTAGTTATTACTACAAAACTTTGAATATGATTTGATTTATCCCTCAACTCCCAATCCATATCCGGTAGGCAGCTTCATGCTTTTTGATAGTCTCATAAGATGGAGTATATTATAAGAATAAGATAGATGTCTTTTGTCTTAAAGCTCTGAGCCCAACACTTAGTTATATAGTTATATTGGCCTTGGGAAAAATAAATGACCTCTAAACATCACTTTTCTCCTCTATGAAAACAGAATAATAATAATACCTCTTTCACAAGTTTCTTGTTGGATATGGGAATGTTCTTTCTAAACAAACAAATGGTTATAGATAGATAGATAACTAGGTAGGCAAGTAGAGATTTTATAATGCTTGTTCCTGCCCACATCATAGTCCAGATTATATTAATCAATCTCCTTGACTCTACTCTTTCTTTATCTCTTATCTAAAATATTATATTAATTTTTTCACATTAAAATAACATTTTCAATAACTCCTCATTGCCCATAGATTTACATCAAAACTCATTTTTCTACTTGACTTTAGGGAAAACCAAATAAGGGAAGGGAAGCAATATTTAGTAAGCATCTACTTTATATGAGGCATTGTACAGAGTGTAGTTGGAGCCAAACTTCAAGTTCAGCTGCCTACCTCAAAACTTGTATATATCATACTGCTTTTCAACAGTGGAATGTCACAATAGTTTCAATATTATTTCCCATTATCAGGATATTTATTTGAACCAAACTTAAGAATTTGTGAGTATTAGAAATAATAGTGGTGGCCTTCAATGTTCTCCCCTAACATGGTTATTTGTTTCCAGAATGGAAAAATCTCTTTGAAATTTCACAGTTCAGAGAATAACAGTATTTCAACTTGACGCATGAAAGTGTCAATTACTTGAATAAATGGGAAGGTTTAGCTGTCAATCAGAAAACTAATTGTACTGGAAAATATTAGGTGGCCTTTGCTTGTCTTTGTAAAATCACTGATACTTACCCAAAAATCTGCATTAGAAGACTCTAAACTAATTACATTTCAATTTGAAATAGTATACAAACATCATTACATAAAAATAAAAGTTAAATTATAGGGTTGTTCGAATTGCCTTTGTAAAATTTCTGGCAGTGTTGTGCTGGTCCTGCTGATTGCTCGTTCTGGGCAGAGGCTTCTATGAAGTCTGCATATTGAAACAAACCACCAAATTGTATACATCGTCATATTTGTATTGAGCAGCTGCATGAACAAAATAACATAAATGAAATATGCATTGCAGATTTTGTAACCTAGGAAGGTAGCAAACAAAGCCATACTATGACCAAGTATCCATCAGTAAGAGTTAGAGACATTTAGTTGCAAAACTTGTCAGATATAAGGAAGAAGCTGGGAATAACTTAGCTGTAAGGCATGACCTAGTGGCAAATGGTTTCTGAAAAGGTGACACTAGAAATGAAGGTGAATAGCCACTGTGAATGGTGTTGGAAAATGGGGAAAGAACTGTTGGGAAACTGTTTCTGAATATACATATGTTTTAATTTTTTTGAGGTTAATTATGAAGTTACTTGACCACTGGCATTTCAAAGGTAAAGTGTTACATTTAAAAATATTTACACATTGTTTAATAACTACCCTTTTTTTTACAACTCCAACATACACAGACTCTACACTCAGGGCAATTGGTGGATTGAAGTGGGGAAATTGGAGTTCATTTTGTTTCTTGAGAATTTATTTATTATGAAATTATCTAGTTACCTTGCAGTGGACAGGCCTAGAAATATCTAGAATCACCTTATGAATCAAACCTTTCTTATTCTATTTCTTTCTATGTAAAATAAAATATATTAACTTTTTTATCATTATTTTCTATGTAGAAGTGGAATCATAGTTTATAAAACCAGAGCAAATCTTATCATCCAATGTGATAATTTTAGATGCAAGTAAACTGAGAGGATAACTAGTTGATAGGGTTGTGTTGCTGTTTAAAAATAAAACCAGACTCAGGATACACATTTCAGATTCACAGACCATGGGGCTTCTATCATAGTGTTACTTTGCCTCTTCAAACAACGTCCCCGCTTAGAGTTAAAGCATTTTAGGATTACCAAACCGACTCACATCACACTTTAGAATTATATCAGAGGCATGTACTTGCCAATTAAATCAATAGTTGTCAAATGTAAATGAGTTTAAAAACAGGTCTGTACAATGCTTGTGCCATTTTAGTGTACATGTAGTATACATTTCCTAGTTGAGGAACCCAAGATGTGAAATCTGGCTTTACATTTAGAGACTTCTGAGGCAAAAACAGTTATTCACACTCTACATTTTTAAAGTTCTAGTAGGGCATATTTCTGTAGCCACCTCTATGCTTCTGCTGAATTCAGCTTCTTCATTTACTCACTGGAATCATTGATTTCAAGTCTGCTGTCTCCAGACAAGTGGAGCCTTGAGTAGGTTGAAATTGATAAAGTCCTGTTTGTGAGTTTCAGACCATAATCACCGCAATCAATGGTATCTTCTACCATTGAGTAGTTCTTCTGAAAGCACAACTTAAAGTGGAGGGCCCTATGCTTCAAGGGAAGAGAGGAGGTCCCGTGTTTAATTTCTAATCTGGGCTAGAGAGGAGGCTGTCTCTTTCTTTCTCTCTCTCTCTCTCTCTCTCTCTCTCTCTCTCTCTCTCTCAACCCATTTTTCACTCCTCTTGTCTCTGTTTATGTGTGTAGGTGCATGCATGGGCTTACTCTCTTTCTGTGCTTCTTTCTCGATGTTTCACTATGTTTCCTTTTATGTACCTCTTTCTGTATGTCTGCCTTCAGGATAGAAATAGTAATTCTCTCATTGACTAGGTTAGTCAAAGGGCATATCATTGGATCCCAGCACAGCCATAAACACACAAGAAATGGAAGTTTCTAAGAAAGGCAAAATTCCCTAGAATGTCCATAACATTAGCTTCTTTTTTTTTATTCCAAGTTTTTGGTTTAATCAACCTAGTGTTTAGTTAAGCATTTGAAAGGCTGTCTGCAGTAATTTATGAAGCATCTAGTGCTGCAATGTATAATATGATAGCTACTAATACATATGGTTACTAAGCACAGAAAATGTGGCTAGTGTCACATGTTAAAATAATATTTTGAATATATTGGGTTAATATATTATTCAGTTGCTAAAGTATATTGTTAAAATTAATTTCACCTATTTAGTTTTACTTGTCTAATGTGGCTACTAGAAAATACAAAGTTATATATGTGACTTGCCTTATATTTAGACTTGACAGTGCTGACTGAGGTGGTATAGTTTATAAGTAGATCCATAAATTTAAAAAGCTGTTTCTGGTCAATTGAATAAAATATAGTTATTTTATAACTGGGAAGTTTTCAAAATATTTATCATGCTGTATTTTCTGAATTGAGCTCTAATCCTTTATTCTGCTATATCTAATCCTCTGCTTAATCCATGCATTAAGCTGTTTTAAAGAATCTCAGTGACTGTATATTTTTAAGACATTCTACAGTTTGGTTCTTGATTTACAAGAACCTGCTCAAATATAATCTTATCTGTGAGGCATTTACTGATCACTTGATATAAAATAATACCCCCACAAACCATTCCATCACACACACACACACACACACACACACACACACACACACACACACACAGATACACACACACACAGACATCTTTAGTTTTACCTTGCCTGATTTTTCTCTATAATACATATCACCATATAGCATGATACATATTTTCTAGTTAGTTATCTGTTTCTCCATGTTCCCTCTTTCTCCTTTTACACTCATATTATTACTTAAGCCCCATGGAGGCAAGCACTTTGTTTATTTAGTGCACCAAAGTTTCCTGATATCTGGCATATAGTGGATACTTGATAAATCATGACTCATATTACTCATTTTATACTTACTTATTTTATGACTTACACTGTCCAATATGATAGCCAATAGCCACTAGATATCAAAGTCTTAGTATGAAAGAAAGATGTTAAGCTAAAATTGAAAATAAAATTAAGTGAAACTATATTATTAAAATTAGTTTCACCTATTTCTTTTACCTTTTTTTTTTTTTTTTTTTTTTTGAGTCAGGGTCTGGCTCTGTCTCCAAGACTGGAGTGCAGTGGCATGATCTAGGCTCACTGCAACCCCCACCTCCTGGGCTCAAGGGATCCTCCTACTGCAGCTTCCTGAGTAACTGGGAGTCCAGGTGCAGGCCACCATACCTGGCTAATTTTTGCATTTTTTGCAGAGACAGGGTTTTGCCATGTTGCCTGGGCTGGTGTCGAAACCTGGGCTCGAACAATCTGCCCACCTCAGACTTCCAAAGTGCTGGGATTATAGGTGTGGGCCACCATGTCTGGCACTTTTACTTGTTTAATGTGAAAATTTAATTGCATTTAAAATTACATATGTGACTCATACTTGTGGCTCACTTGTGTTATGTTTATGTTGAATAGTGTGGTTATAGAATCATAACAGAAAAATCTATAGACCTTTCCTCAAATTACTGGAATGCTAATTCATTTGTATGTAGTGTCTGATGTCTTTGCCATGTTTGATTATTCCAACTATAATTTTTAACTTTTTTGTTAGCTTATCTTAAGGGGAGCTTGGTTTTTTAGGAAGAATCCCTGGTAGCCTGGGTTATTTCTCCAAAGTTTGAAGTTGTTCCTATTGGCCTGTTTAGGGTGTCCAAAACAAATGTTTATCTTCATTTATTGCCTTGGTGGATCCTAGCCTCTAAATTTAGAATACACAAACTCTACCTATGTGAGGCCCAGTCACTGGAATTTAATTTCCCTCCGAAGATTTATTGTCAACTTACTGGGTAGGTTCATGGAGCATTTTTATTTTCTCTTCACTGGGATCACAGTCTTTGAAGGTTCTCAGCTTTATTCCCAGGTCTTAGTTCCTATGTCCAATCTTGAGTGAATAAAGCTGTTGTCATCCGTGTCTTCATGTTCATTAAAATAATGATTCTCCTATTATTGGACTAGTAACATGTTCAAGCCTACAAAAAAAAAAATCAGCATATACTCCTGGAATTCTAGCTCTGAGGAATCTCTTCAGTTCTGGTTTCTGAAGAGTTTCATTTTTGTGATAAACTGTATATTAAAATGTATTGTGTTTTAAGTGTATTATATTAAATGTTTATTCAACAACACTACATTTTATAGGGAGAGAGTTTATGCATTAGCTGAGTAAACCATTTTTGCTGGACTCTGAAATCTTTAATTTCCTGTTGCTAGACACCATATTATTTCTAGTTTAATGTGAAGAAAATGCTGCAGTAAACATCCGTACATATGTATTTTTTTCACATATGTCTAGGTCTTATGGAGAATTCTTATTTTTAGCTCTAATGGATTAATTCCTGGAAATTATTGTGGAATCAAAAGATAGGAACAGGTCAGATGTGGTGGTTCATACTATAATCCTAGCATTTTGGGAGGCTGAAGCAGGAGGATGGCTTGAGGCCAGGCATTCAAAACCAGCCTGGGCAACATAGTGAGACCTCTGTCTCTAAAAAAAAAAAAAAAAAAAAAAAAAAAAAAGAAGGAAGATGGGAACACAAGTACTTGATCAGAACTTGATCAGATACTTAAAGAGGATATGTGGAGGACAAATAAACACATAAAAATATATTCAACATTATTGGTCATTAGATAAATGCAAACTAAAACCATGATAACAGTATACATCTATCAGGATGGCTAAAATAGAAGATAGTGGCAACGCTAAATATTGACGGGATGTGTAACATCTGGGTCTGTCATATATTGCTGGTAGAAAAGTAAAATGATGCAATTCTCAGAGAACAGTGTGGCTGTTTCTTACAAATTTATACCCTATACTTGTCATAGGAACCAGCAAACACAATCCTGGGTGTTTATCCGACTGACTTGAAAACATATATGCACACAAACACCTGTACATGAATGTTCATAGCAACTTTATTTCTAGTATTCCCTAAACCGCAAATAACCCAAATGTCCTTCAATGGGTGAAGTTTATCCAAAGAAACTTGTTCATTCATGCAATGGGAATACTTCTTCAGTCATGAAGATAAATGAATTACTGATATCCATAAAAACTTAGATGGATCTCTGGGGCATTATGCTGAGTGGGGAAACAAAGCCACTCTCATAAGGTTACATACTCAATTCCATTTATATAATACTTTCAAAGTAACAAAATTTTAGTGATAAAGAACAGATCAGTGCTGGTCAGGAGTTACAGTTGGGAATATAGACTATAAAGGGGTATGATGACTGAGTTTTTGTGGTGATGGAACACTTCTGTATTGTGTTGGCCATTATATAAATATATACATTTGATAAAATTTCACGGTAGAACACACCCAAAACACAGATGAGTCCAAGTGAAAACTGTGAAATTGAAATAAGGTATGTAGTTTGTGGTATTATAATAATATTATACCTATGTCAATTTCCTGGTTTCAGTATTTTGCTATGACTATGTAAGATGTTATTATTAAGAAAAAGCAGGTAAAGCGGTCATATTAATGTTCTACAATATTTGCAACTTCTTGTTTAATTTAAAAAAAATTAGTTAATTAGTTTTATGTAGGAACAGTTAACGTGAGATCTACCTTCTTAACAGATATTTAAGCATACGATACAGTATTGTTACCTATAGGGTCAATGTTGTACAGCAGATTTCTAGAACTAATTCATCTTGCATAACTGAAATTTTATACACATTGATTAGTTAACTCCTCCTTCCCCTCTTCCCATTTCCCCTGGCATCCACCATCTATTTTTGCTTTTATGATTTGACTATTTTATAATTCATATAAGTGGAATCATGCCATATTTGTCCATGACTGGCTTATTTCTTTTAGCAACATGTCCCCAAAGTTCATTCATGTTGTCACATACTGTGGGATTTTTTTCTTTTTAAAGGCTGAATAATATTCCATTCTGTGTGTGTGTGTGTGTGTGTGTGTGTGTGTGTACACCACATTTTATTTATTTATCCGTTTATAGAAATTTAGGTTGTTTCCACACTTTGTCTATTGCAAATAGTGCTGCCGTGAACATGGGAATGTTAGGATCTCCTCAAGATCCTGACTTCAACTCTTTATCAATAAGTTCCCAGAAGTGGGATTGCTGGCTGATATGGTAGTTCTATTTGTAATTTTTTGTGGAGTCTTCCTTCTTGTTTTCCATTATGGCTGCACCAATTTACATTCCCACTAACAGTGTAAAAGGGTTCTAATTTCTCCACATTTTTGTCAACACTCATCTTTTGTTTCTTTGATAATAGCCATCTTTACAGATGCAAGGCAATTTCTCATTGTGATTTTGATTTGCATTTCCTTAATAGTGATTTTGAATACTTCTTCACATGCCTGTTGGCTATTTGTATGCCTTCTTTGGAGAAAAGTTTATTCAAGTGTTCAGCCCATTTTAAAATTGTTAGTTTTCTTACTATTTGAGTTGTAGTAGTTCCTTATATATATTTTGCAAATTAACCCCTTATTAAATAAATGTTTTGAAAATATTTTCTCCTATTCAGTAAGTTGTCTTTTTACTATGTCGATTGTTTTGGCTATGCAGAACCTTTTTACTTTGTTGTTGTCCCAAATGTCTAATTTTGCAATTTCTTGTGAGTCTTAATTTAAAGTAACATTTAAAAAATTTATTTTTGGATTGTTTGTAAAAACACAATTGATCTTGGACCCTGTTGAATTTATTTATTAGTTTTAGTAGCTCTTTTCGACTCTTTAGAACTTTTTACATAAAGGAACATGCCATCTAAAATTGCAACAGTTTTGTTTTGTTCTTTATTGTCCAGATGGCTTCCATTTATTTTCCTGCAGTATGTGGCATTGATTTAGAAAAATTTTGAAAAAAACTAGTGACTGTGGAAATATTTGCTATGTTATGAGCTTAGAGAAAAATAATTTAGTCTTCTACCAATAAGCATAATGTAAGTTGTAGTTTTCATACCAGTTCTTTATAATATTAAGGATGTTTTTCTCAATTCCTAACTTAAATTGTGAGTGGATGTCAGATTTGCTCTGATGCGTTTTCCACATTTACTGAGATCATGATTTTTTTGTCCTTTATTCCATTATTATCTTGTATTACATAAACTGATTTGGGGGTGGTTTTCCTATCTGGCTTTCCTGCAATATATCCCACTTATTTGTGATTGTGCAATTTTTATATTTTGGTTTTTGATTCCATTTGTTAGCATTTTGTTAAGGATTACACATCTGTGTTCATGAGGATATTGGTCTGTAATTTCATTGGCTTTATCGGGATAATACTGACCCTCTGTTGTAAATTGAGAAGTATCCTTTCATGCTTTCTTTTCTGAAAGGGTTTGTTTATGATTGTTTTTTCTCGTTCTTTAAATATTTCATAGAGCTCACCAGTGGCATGGTCTTGGACTGGCTTTTCTATAAGGGAGATTTATTTTAAGTACAAATTCATTGTATTTGCTTTGTATAGGCCTATTCATGTTCTTTATTTCTTGAGTCATTTTTGCTGTTTGTTTCTTTGCTGGACTTTATTCATGTTATTTTAGTTGTATAATTTGTTGTCAAAATGTTCTTCATAATATTACCTCATGAGACTTTTAACTTCTATAGATGTGCTTGTGATGTCCCTCTCATCAACTTCAGGTTTTGGTAATTTGCATATTTTTTTCTTAATAAATGTAGCTAAAAATGTATAAAATCCGTTGTTCTTTTTAAAAACTGGATTTTGTTAATTTTTATTGTTTTTGTTTTATATTTAATTGATTGCCACTCTCATACTTATTTTCTTCTTTCTGTTTGCTTTGTGTTTTATTTGGTCTTTTTTTTTTCTATTTTTTGTAGACATTTATATTACTTATTTAAAAATTTCCTTGTTTAAAATAAATAAATAAATAAATAAAGTAACATTTTTAAAAAAGGTATCGACACTTGTTGAACAATGAGAACACATGGACACAGGGAGGGGAACATCATACACCAGGGCCTATTGGGGGTTGGGGACTGGGGGCTAGGGGAAGGATAGCATTAGGAGAAATACCTAATATAGACGGTGGGTTGATGGGTGCAGCAAACTACCATGGCATATGTATACCTATGTAACGAACCTGCACGTTCTGCACATGTATCCCAGAAATTAAAGTATAATTTAAAAAAATAAAAAACGGTATGGACATTTGTAAAACTACTGATGCACATTGCCAGATTAGCCTTCAAAAAGATTGTGTTCATTTTCTCTCATTTAAATAGTTCCCCCAGTTGCTTTCTATCCATTTATCCTACTTTATATTTGTAGCATAAATATCATCTTTTGAAATTGTGCTGTTATTTATTTTGCCTACATGTTCCTCTTTATTTTTTCCTCAACTTCCTTGAGATATAACTGCTATGCAAAAACTATGCATAATGAAAATGCATAATTTGGAAAGTTTGGACATATATATACACTCATGTTACCATCAGCACAATCTAACTAACAAACATATCCATCACCTTCATAAATTTTGTTGAGTTCCTTTTTTGGTTACTTTATTTTTTCTTTTTTGGATGGTGAGAGCATATAACATGAAACCTACCTTCTTCACACATGTTTAAGTATAGAATACCTTATTCTTAATTATAGGCTCTATCTTAGCAGATCACTGGAACTAATTCATCTTGTATAACTAACTTTATATGTGCTGGGTTTTTGTTTTGTTTTGTTTTGTTTTTGTTTTTTTGAGATAGAGTCTCCCTCTGTCACCCAGGCTGGAATGTATTGGTGTGATCTCAGCCCATTGCAACCTCTACCACCTGTGTTCAAGTAATTCTTCTGCCTCAGCCTCCCAGTAGTTGGGATTATGGGTGTGTGCTACCATGCCCAGCTAATTTTTGTATTTTTGGTAGAGACGGGGTTTCACCATGTTTCCTGGGCTGGTCTCGAACTTCTAGCCTCAAGTGATCCACCCACCTTGGCCTCCAAAAGTGCTAGAATTATAGACGTAAGCCACCATGCCTGGCCCATTTTTTATTTATTTATTTTTAATTTGATTACTGTCTCTTTCTTTTTTATGAGGGCAGTGATATTTTCTCATTTGGCTCCCTCTTCTTAGTAACCCACAGCAATACCTGGCATAAAGTTGGTTATAAATAATTCTATTTTGAATGAATTAATGAATGTAGATAAATATTTTTGCATTACTTTCAATGTTAGAGACATTGAAACAACTTTGTATGTTTATTGACCATTTGTAGTTTCCTTTTGCCCCATTTTTTCTATTGGAAAGTTTTTTTTTTTTTTTTTTTTAGGAATTATTTATATATAAAACTATCCTTTACATTTTTTCAGATATTACTCTGGCTTCAATTTTTATTTTTAGTTCTTTTATTTATTTCTTGTAACTTTTAAATATGAACATTGTAAAATTAATGTCTTTTAAAAAGTAGTTTAGCCGGGCACTGTGGCTCAAGCCTGTAATCCCAGCACTTTGGGAGGCCGAGGCGGGTGGATCACGAGGTCAAGAGATCGAGACCATCCTGGTCAACATGGTGAAACCCCGTCTCTACTAAAAATACAAAAAATTAGCTGGGCATGGTGGCACGTGCCTGTAATCCCAGCTCCTCAGGAGGCTGAGGCAGGAGAATTGCCTAAACCCAGGAGGCGGAGGTTGCGGTGAGCCGAGATCGTGCCATTGCACTCCAGCCTGGGTAACAAGAGCGAAACTCTGTCTCAAAAAAAAAAAAAAAGTAGTTTATCTGTTTTTATGGTTAGAAAGATCCCCTAGACCTAAGATAATATAATTTTTTTTCTAGAAATTATAAGGTTCTATTTAAAATGCAAATTATCCACTTGTAATTTACTTTGGGGTTAAGTGAAGGTTAATTTGTTTTTCTGCAATAGTTCTTCTGTATCACATCATTAAAGTATGTTTTTTCTTTATTGTTTCAGTTTATATTAGTATAACCGATTCTTATTTATTTCCCCTGGAATTTTTATGCTCCTTTTCTGATTTGTGTATTCCCCTAATATTACTACAGTATTTTAATTACTCTAGAGCACATAATGATATCTGGTTAGGCAAATCCTTCTTTTAAAATGTTTCTTTCTTATTCTTACTTTGTTATAGGTAGAAATGAACATCTTACAAAGTTTGAAATAAAAATCCCTGGCTTTTTGCTGTTACATTTGATTTAGAGAATACTCTGGATATAGCTGGCATCTTCAAAATCTTTAGTCTTTCTAACCAACAACATAATTTGTCTTTTGTCTTTTTTCAATTTATTTAAGCATTCTTTATGGCCTTTAATCAAGTTTTATAGTTTTCTTCCTATGGACCCTGCACATTTTTAATCCAGTTTACTATGGGGTACGTTATGCTTTATTGTTAAATATGAAGACAGCATTTTTTTTATTTTACCTTCTTGCTAGATTTTCTGCTGTTTGTATTTTATTTGTATATTTATTGTGAAACTAACTTCCTTACCAATATTTTAATAATTCAAGTATTTTTCAATTTTTATTGTTATTGTTATAGGACAAACAATGCTATCATTGTTAATCAATGAAAATGTTGCCTATTCCTTTTCTGTATTTATAACCTATTCATTTCTCTGGTCTTCTATCTTTAGTAATGTTAAAAAAAAAAAGCAATGAGAATCATCATATTTGTCATATTCCTAACTCGAGTGGGAAAACATATATTGTTTTACCAGTTAGCATTATGCCATCAATATGAGAAATATATAAACCATCATGTTTAAAATCTGCTCACATATTTTTAATTTAATCAGTTTGTTTTTTTCTGTTTAATTTTCAGAACATGAATGAACTTGCATTTAATCAATTGCCTTTTAAACTTCCTATTGAATTATTATGTATTTTATCTGACATTGTGATGTGATCAATAGCCTTTCTACTATTGAACCACATTACATTATAAGAAGGCAATGACATGTAATAGTGTTTTTTTTTAACACGTTACTGGATTCAGTTTGTAAATATCTTTTAAGAATGTCTTCAGCTATGTTCATGAGAGATGTTAATTAACTCATTTTATTCATATTTGTTAGATTTTCTATTAAGCTGATTTTTATGCCTAAAAGGTTTGGCAAAACCTCCCCCAACCTCCCCTTAGTCATTAGTTATCTTGCAAATTTAAGAGTCCTTCCACCACCCTATTTGCTTTCCTCCAAATACATTCTAAATTGTCTGGTCCTTATACTCCAAGGCAGTACTTGGAATTGAAATCTTGGATGTTATAGCAATCTGACCTAGAAGAGGGCCATTGCTTCCAGGCTTTAAATTATATATACACACACACACATATATATATGTTGATAATGGCTAAGATGATATTGTGTGTGTGTGTGCATGTGTGTGTGTGTGTGTGTGTGTGTGTGTGTGTGTGTATCTACTGATAATGGCTAAGATGACACAGAGCTACATAATAGACTTTTATTGGTCTTGCAATCATCAAAAACCTCTAGTATTTCTCACAAACTTCTGCTTGGCCAGCTGAAAACTTTTCTAGGTGGCTTGTTGAATCTGCTGACAGTCCCTCATATCAATTCCTCAAATTTCATCTCATTATATTCAGACCATTATCTTAGCCTATTTTCATGCTTTCTGAATCCTGACTGTCATCCAGTGAAGCTGCTGTCCTTAGTTTCGTGCCATTCACAAATGGAACATTTACTTGCTATACCTTCCTCTCTACTACTAATAAAACTGTGGTTTTGAATAGGCATAAATCAGAGCCTCTAGCTAGACAATCTCCATTCAGACAGGTGTATGTATACAATCATTAATCATTTGGTAAGAACATTCAAATCCTTATAGATTGGAGTTTATTCTTTCATCAAATAATAATTGAACACTTGTGCTTAGCCAGGCACCATGGTAGCTATTAAGGATACAACAACTAATAAAATGTGTTTTGCCTGCTCAAGGATTCAGAGAAACCAGAAAAGTAAAGAAGATGAACCTAATATGGTATTTGTTATGATAGAGAAATGTAAAAATATTTAAAATCTCAAGAAAGAACTAAGGCAAAAGGAGTAAATAGTTATTTTTTAAAATTTCATTGATCCAAGTATATCTGGTCTGTGGTGGGTGCTGTGACATATTACTAAGATTCCAGTTTAGAAATAAAAACTTATACTCGCAGCTGCTGAGGGTCCTGTCTGCAGGAAGTCCACAGCTGTCATCTCTTTACAAAGATGCCTCTGCTTAAGAGAGCTAGTTTGTCTAAGGTAAAGCCTTCTGGTGGACTACATCCAATGATCAATTGATGAGAAAGTGTAAAAGCCTGGCCCCCCTGTCCAATTTGTAAAAATTCTGAAGAGTCATCTTAGTTTCAGAGTTCCCAGTAAGGTCATGGAGGCTTCCCTTGGGGCTGCCTTGCAGTTCAACTTTTCTTTGCCCATTGATGCTTTCTTCCTTTCTATTTCCTTCCACAGATGTTGATCCCAAGGGTACTCTCTAATAAACCCTTTGCATGCTAATCTCTGTCTTTTTTTTCGGGAACCCCACTTGTAACATGGTTATACTGATTATTTTGGTCTTCACAGACATTATTCCTTCTTGTCTATTTCTGAATTGATTTAGGATCACAGGTGGGTAAGTAATGGTGGTGTTATTTTGTTTGAATTTCTTAAAATTCCGTTGGTAGCAACTCAAGATATCTTATTGTTATAGACCTTGTAACTAAACCACTCAAAATGTTTTATACTTCCAACAATACGTTAATAAATATGGTCTAGATCCATTATTGCAGCATTATTTCAACTGCACCATATGGGAAATGACTGAATGCTCATTTATGGAAGCTGGCTGAATAAACTATGTGTAGTATATTAACACAATGGAGTACTATGAAACTGTAGAAAAGAATGAAGATTTTAAGTGTTCTCACCATAAATAAATAATAAGTATGTCAGATAATGCATATGTTAATTGACTTGATTTAATTATGTCACAATGTATACATATTTCCAAACATCATGTTGTATGCTATAAATATATAGTTTTTGTCAATTAAAAATCAAATACTAATATGAAAATGTTTTTAATGTAAAAAAGAATTAGTAAAAAAATGAGAAATCATCAGACAGACACAAGTTGGGGATCATTTTACAAAACAACTGGTCTATACTGTGAGGAGCTCTTCCATATAGAGTGACTAAAGAGATATGACCACTAAATGCAGTGGTGATCCTAGACAACTTCTGGACCATAAAGGATGCTATTAGTACAGTCGATAATTATTGAATATGCATGATATATTAAATTATATTTCCTTAGTGATTAACTGTCAGAATTTATGATAGTACTTTTGAGAGAATGTTCTTTTTCTTCAGATATACATGCTAAGGTATTTAGGAGTAAAGGGTTATATTCCTGGCCTCAGCAAAACCAATAATAATACTATTCATAACATTATAAAATATTTAATACATAAATGTAGTATATTATTTATAATACAAAATACACTGATTAAATATAGTATATTATTTATAATGCTGCAAAATATGGTATTTATTACTTTATTATATAATATAGAGAGTGAGTGACAAGGGGGAGCAAATGTAGCAAAATATAAATGATTAATAAATATAGATGAATTATATTTGAAAATTTATCATCTTACTCTTGCAATATTTATGTAAATTTGAAGTTGTTTTCAAAATAAAAATTAAAAGAAAATGTTTCAGTAATACATGTTTATCTGTAATTTAGTATTTAAAATGCTTTTTTCATAAATTTTTCCAGTGCTTTTTGAAGCACAACAGAACACTATGCCTGAGACTTAATATATTCTGCAATAATTGGCACATACTTCATGTCTGTGAAGAACTAGAAAAATAATTTTCACCCAATATCCACTAATTGGCTAAATTTTGTGGCTCATGAATACATTTTTGGAATATATCCTCAACTAAGGGTTATTCCTCAAGCCTATGAACATAACATGCATCAAAATTTAAAAAAATACACCTTTCTTCAAACTGGGGAACTTACTTTGATCACTAATTTTACTTTTATTACATTTTTTTTCAATTAGTGATGAGTGATTAGAGAAGCTTTTAGCTGATGTTGACCATATTATTTTTAAATTAAATTTACAGAATAAATTTCAGATAAATTTGAAAGATAACAGATTTCTAAGAAATTAATTTTATCTTCATTAACTGAGATGCTTTAAAGACCTATATTAATTAAATATGATTTCCTTACTATCTACAGAATCCTTTTCAAAATATTCTGAAGTGTACTTACAGTAAAATAAGTGTCTTTTTATCATGTTGATCAAGATTTTAAGATATACTTAGATGCTGATGATTAATGGGAAATACTGAAACTCCCTGTTTGAGAGAAATATTGCTACATAGAATTTGACAGCAAAATCACAAGAATAGATAATCATGTGTAAAGTATCTTAGATTTTACAAATATGCTTTCTTGGGCTTACAGTTCTAAGAATATGAAGTAGATGTACTTTTTCCTCTTCCTCCCATTAAATTCAACTAAAAATTCTAAACATTATAAGTAAAACAAACATACCAAGAATCTAAAAGAATGAAAGAAGGATGATCTTCTGGGAATCTCACAACCTCAGGAATGGCATAGTAGTGAGTTATCTTTGCTTTTCTTTTCGACTAACATACCCCAGAGTTGGAGCTGAAAAAGTTGGCAACCCAGAAACTCCAATGGGTATAGACAGAAAACATACTAGGTTGAATTATTCCTATAGAATCACTCATAACTGATTTAGATTATTTATATGATGGAATATTGAACTTTGCGGCTGAAAAGACTTAGATGAAATTTTGAACTTGAATTGGTGTTGTAATGAGTTGAGATTTTTAGAAACCTTGAAATAGGGTAAATGCATTTTACATGCTGCTGGACATGCATTTTTGTTGACCAGAGGGTAGACTATGGTAGACAGAATAATGACCCCACAAAGATGTCCATGTCCGAATGCCCAGAACCTGTTAATATGTCACCTTACATGGGAAAAGGGACTTTTCAGAGGTTATTGAAGTTTGAGATGAGAATGTTCTGGACTTTCTGGGTAGGCCCAATATAATCACAGTGGGTCCTTATAAGGGAATTAGAAGAAAACAATGAAATTAAAAATAAAATCAATAGACAAAATAAATGAAACAAAATGCAAGTTTTTAAGGAAGATAAAATTTACAAACATCTAACAAGCTAACAAAGAAAAAAATAGAGAAGGCATAAATTACCAATATCAGGAGTGATAGCAGATAACACTACAGACTGCAAACATCAAAAGGATTACAAAGGAATACTACAGATAAGTTTACAAACAGAAATTTGGCAAATTAAACAGAATAGACCTCTTTCTCAAAAAACACAAACTGTCATAACTAATAAGAAAACAGAATTGTTAGTCAAATAACTTACCACAAGGAGAATCTGAGGACTGTATGACTTTAATGAAGAATTCCACCTTGCATTTAAAGAACTAACAGCAAATCTTTCCAATCGATTTCCAAAAACAGAACAGTAGGAAACACTTTACAATTAATTTTATGAAACTAATATTGCTCTGACAATAAAACAAGACAAGCACAGTACCAAAATATCACTATAGACCAATATCCCTCAGTACCATAGTCACAAAAATTCTTAACAAAATATCAGTGAATAGAATTTAAAGTGTATTAAGAGAATTATACTCATAACCAAGTGGGATTTATTCCATAGGGTAAGGCTGGTTCAGTATTCAAAAATCAATAATGTAATTTAGGCTAACGAAGAAAAATCACATGATTATATCAATCAATGCAGAAAGAACATTTAACAAAAGTCAACACCCATTTATGATTTTTAAAAACTCTCAACCTACTAGGAATATAGAACATTCTCAACTTGTTAATGAGCACCTACCAAAACCCTAAAGCTAACATTATTCTAGATGCAAAAGACTATACACTTTTCTCTTAAGATTGGTATAAAGGCAAGTTTGTTTGTTATCAGCTTCTTGTTCAACAGAGTGATAAAAGTTCTAGCCAGTGCAACAAGGCATGAAATGGCAATAAAAAGCAGAAAGATATGAAATGAATAAATAAATAAAATGATTTACATTTGCAGATAACATGATTGTCTACATAGAAAATCACTTAAACTTACTAGAACCAATAAATGAGTTCAGCAATGTCACAGGATACAAGTTAAATATACAAATGTCAATTCCATTTCTATATTCTAGCCATGAATACTTGAACATTGAAATTAAAAATATAATACTATGTGTGAGTACCCCCAAAAGAAATACTTTAGTGAAAATGTAACACAACATGTACAGGACTTGATGCTTAAAATTACCCAATGCTGATGAAGGAAATAAAAGATCTAAATAAATGGAGAGACATGTCAATTATCTACAAATTAATACATATATTTAATGCAATGTCTATGAAAATACAGGAACATTGTTTTTATAAATATAGGCAGCATTATTCTAAAATATATATGGAAAGCAAAGCACTATAATAGTTAAAACCATTTTGAAAAGGAAGAATATTGTAAGAGGAATTAATGCTATTTCAAGACTATATTTCTATAGTAATCAAGATTGTGTGGTATAGATCACGTAGATCAATGGAACATAAGAATTCAGAAATACCAACACACATATGCCAAGCTCTTTAAACAATTTTTGTTTTATATTATTTTGTTTTATTAGATATTGAAAAATTATAGTTGTATATTCAACGGAGGAAAGATAGCCTTTTAAACAAATGGTACTGGAGCAATTGGTCGTCCATAAGTTTCATACCTTACAGAAAAATAAACTCAAAATTGAGCACAGCCTTAACTATAAAACAAAAACCTATCAAATATTTAATTAAAAATAATATTCTCTTTTTTCTGCTTTCTGTAGCTGGTATAAAAGATTCTGAAAAATCCTCCCAGAAGTTGAGGACAAGGTTTAAAAAAATGTAAGAAGAACACACAAGAAAGTGTTATAAGACCCACTACCCTGTTATAAAAAATTGTAGAGGACTTTGAAATGGGGGAAAATAATTTAGAAAATGTCTTTTAGAGGACTCTACATGGTTCTATCAGTCTTTCATTTACTTTGAGCTATTTTTCCGCATTGTAAAGTATAGAGAGCTGATAATAAGGCAAATAATGCATATCCATAGAAATGCAAATAGTACATTGAGGAATGTAATTGATTACTGCTCTGTGATTATTGACCAATTTTGTATCAATTAAGCAAATTCATTTCATCATTCTTGGTTTGTGTATGCTATGGTCTGAATGTTTGTGTCTCTTCCAAATTCACATATTGAAATTCTAACCCTCCAGGTGATGATATTAGAAGGTGGGGTCTTTGGGAGGTGATTAGATCAAGAAGGTAGAGCCCCCATAATGGCTATTACCATCCTTATAAAGTTGGCCCAGGGTGCTCATTAGCCCCTTCTACCATGTGAGGATGCAGAAAGAAGTTACCATTTTGAACCAGGAACAGTGCCCTCAACAGACTCCAAATATACCGGTACCTTGATTTAAAAATTCCCAGCCCCCAAATCTGTGAGAAATAAATATCTGTTGTTTCAAAGCTGTCCAGTTTATGGTATTTTGTTATGGCAGCTCAAAATGAATGGAAACAGCATACATATTTGTCTTTTATTTGGATTTTTCTTCGAGCTGGTTGTACCATCTTACTGATTCCCTCACTAACTAGAGTTAAATACAATCTTTGACACATATTCACTCCATGTTTGTATGAGAATCATGACTATACCCCTCTTTAAAATTTATGTTTTATCAATGCTAGGTGTTTTAATAAATTCATCCATAAAAATATTGGGAAATAGTCAAGTCCAAAATAAATGTCTAAAGACTATACTCAAGGTTTGGCCATGTCATAACAAATGTAACCAAACCAATTACAGGGAAACCATACCAGCTTAAGGATAGATATGAGTCACCATGGCAGAATATGTGTCCTGAATTCCAAGACATTGGCTAGAAGCCACTGATATCTTGAGATAGTTCCCAAGAAGAAATCAATTTTTCATGTTTCTATTATTAATGACAAGGAATGAAAGGGAACTTCTATATTTATACTGTGAAATATGCAAAGATATGGAATTCTCTGGTGGAAAAGCCTTAGCATGGAGCTTGGTCATCCAAACAAGTATTGTAGGACCTGCAGTGGCAAGTGAGCCTTGAAAAGGAAGTTCTATAGAATGAAACAGAAAGAACTAAAAGAATAAGTGTAGCTGTATTAGCTTCAATTGATATGTCAAAGTTCTGGGCCAGGACTTGATATGAAATGAAGCCACTATGTTAGAATCAAGGGGAAGGAATAAACAAGGGTTTTGTAGCAAAATAGGAGAGGCATTTATATGAGAATGGTAATCATCAATTTTAGTACTGCTGCAGTGCAGTCAGGTGTCCAGCTTCTGTAGCTAATTTTAGTTATAACCTACTGGCATCTTGGTTTTGTCAAGGGGAAAATACTTTGAGGGAGTACAATGCATTGAATCATGTGACTGTTACATGTCAGGATAGGCAGGTGGTCCTCAAGAAAAGAAAATGGTTTCTTTAAAAAGCAAGTGGCCTTTGTATCTATCACTGCTAGGGAAAAAGTTGATCATAGAATCATATCAGTCTTCTAGACAAATGTATGCCTAGGGTGAAGAAAGGTAGTCCTGTACTCAAGTTCAGATAGCTTCCCCTCCTTCTTTCGTCCTATTTCTAGTCAGACCAAGCAAACTGAAAATTGTTTCTTGAATGGTACATAGAGAGAGCACTGAGCAAATAAATGCCTAATTTCAGTTATCTTTTAAAGTATGATTTATTCATTGTAAAGAAAAATTGGATATATGGCTTATAATCTGAAGATAAGCTCCTGAATTTGTGTGCTTTTTTCAAGGCTCTGTGCCCCATCCCCGTCTGCTTTCTATGGTGGGTTTTTTTCTTTAATGTGCCTTTATAAAAGCACCATACATAACAACTTTTGCATTGATGTGACTTACAGAAGATAGCTTCATCTTTGCCTTAAAAGTCATTTCCCATTTCTATATAATTTATCCTCTAAAGGTGTTCTTTGTGAAGGTGCCCAAATATTTAATTGCATGTGACTTTTTTTCATTGTGAAAATAAGCCTTGTCCCCATATACTCTGAGAATCTAAAAGAAACTTGGGAGAAGTTCTTAAAATATTTCTATTATAGTTTTCTACTCCTCTTGTTAAGAAATCTTTTTAAATGCATAGGGAAATGTTAGTGTGGCAGGCTTATTTTCATAGTAGGAGGAGGACGAATGTGAAATGAGTCCCTTAATAGCATTGTCCAAGTCCTGATGAAAACAGAGAGGGCAATGTCATTCAGATAATTCATACAGAATAGATGTAATCTATCTAAATCCCTTCTTGGCAAAGAGAGAGGCTAAACACCCTTCAGAGAATTGGCAACTCAAGGTAGAAACTGGTTGGGGACGATCAGTATCTGAGTCTTACTTCTCTACATGTGAAGCCAGAGAACAAGTTTTGCTTTCATACCTGAAAATGAAACTTCACCTGATGAAGTAACTTAGGTAAAAGTGGTACATTTTTTTAAAAAAACTAATGTCATAGTATAGGAAGTCAAATAATTTTTACTAGAAGCAAACGTCAGTGGCCCATCTATTCCTCTTCCATTACAATAGAGTGTTTCTTCTTCTGCAAATAGCAATCCTGGCATGGGTACTCTTTACCTCATCCTTTTTCCCTTCTCAAGAGCATGATTCCATCAGCTCTCCATTTTCTCTCCTGCAACTTCAAATGCGTGTTCTCTATTGGATCTTTCCACCACCAATCAGACATGCTCTAGACTCTTTCATTATTGAAGAAAATGGGGTCATAAAGAAAATCAACCAAAATAATATGGCCAATTTATTAGATTTACATGTTATCTTATTGGGGTTTTATTTATTTTTCTCCTTACTCCAGTCAAGTTTCTGTACACATACTTAACTGCAATGACTTTTTTAAGGTCACAGTATCTGCACATGGTTAGTTCTTATAAACGTGGTTTAGTTCACCCTTCATTTGACTTGTCAGGAGCATAGATTAATTGGCCTCCTCCTCCTTCGTAAAAATATTATCTTCCCTTAACTTTTGTGACATCATATTCTGTTTTTGCCCTACCTCTCTAGCTACTTCATCTCGTCATGGGCTACTGTCTTCTTCAAGCAAGCTTGAAGTACTGGTTGTTCTCAGGTCTCAGTCTTAACTCTCTCTAACAATCGGGTCCCATATCTTTAAATCACTTCTATATTCTGATGGCTGTCAAACAAATTAATTTCTGAAGTCTAAGCCAATGTATCCAACTGACTACTTGACGTCTATATTTGAATGTCTCAAAGGTATCTAAACATACACAAAACTGTACTCCTTATTCTCACTCCTAGCCAATCAATCTGCTTCTTCTCTACTCTCCCCTATCTCTGTAAATCATACTAGTGTCTCCTCATTTTTGGAGGCCAAAATTCCAAAAGCCATTCTTGAAGCAACCTATTTTTCCCCTCTCCCCATTTAATTTATTCTTATGTTCTGTTGCTGCTACTTCCAAATTATGGCTCAAATTCAAAACATTCTCTCCACTCCCATCATATCTCTCTTGAACCAGTACAATAGCGTCTTATTTTCTCTCCCAAATCCAATTTTCTCCCCAAAGCTTGTCTTGTTCCTCTCAAATTCATTCCCCACAGAATAGCAATGATTTTATTAAATTGCAAATATGATCATGTCACTCTTCTGTTTAAATTCTCCAAGGTATACCCATTATCCTTAGAACAAAGAACATAATCCTCCAAATGGCTGACAATGCATGACCTGTCTCTTTCATACTTCTCTATTTCATCCTTCATTATGCTGCAGTTACACTGATCTAAGTTTCTTCCTACCCTATAGTTCCTTTGAGCATTCTGCTCTGTATCCCTGGTATACCCCGCACACCATTCTTTTCTTGCGTATCTCCCACTCATCCTTCAGGTTCAATCTTAAATGGTACTTTCTGAAGAAGGATTTTTTTTAGTCCTCATGCTAAATTAGTTTGCTCTGGTATACACTCTCATAAAACTTTGTATTTTGTTATCAGCACTCAATGCTTAGTGTTGTTTATAAATATCAACCCTAAAGAAAAAGTTCCTAAGTTCAGGAACCATGACTGTTGGTTCACTACTGTATCTACTTCACCTTGCACAGTTCCTGGTAGGTACTCAAATATATTTTCTAAATAAATGAACTCTTAGTTTTGAGTTTGGGTGGGTCCAGAAAAGAGAGATTAAATGTATTGTTCAGATCTAATAAAATATGTGTGAAAAAACTGATGTCTCTAACACTGAGAAAAAAACATCACTCAGGAATAATGGAATTAGATGGAATCCATTTATTTAAATTTAATTTTCTTTTTAGGCAAGATGTATTTTTTTCTGATCAGAAAAATAATATCTAAAGGTCTCAAATCCAGCTAGTCATAAAATAATGAATATTAAACTCTAGATCTGACTCAACAAGACATGACTGTACATAATCAGTAATTAGCATACTATTCATTAATGTAGAGTTTGTAATAAATTGAGATAGGGTAGGCTGAAATTGCCCAGATTATAAAAAATAAATTATTTCCGTAAATTAGATTTAAATTGAAATGTTTGAAGCACATAGAGCACCCACCCTGTTTACAAATAAACAATATGTACTAATTATACTATATAAAATGGCTGCCTTAATTGCATATCATCATGCTTATCGTTAAAAGTCTAAATGCATACAAGTTCAGAAAAGAAAATAAACAATGATCTATCCTTTAATAAAGAGAAATTTATTTCCAATGCTAAACTTATTTTCAATCGCATATGTTGTGTGTGCACATGCAAATATGTATACATGTGTATGTGCAAGAATCCAGTGTTCCTCAAACCTGCATGCATGTTGGAATAACCTGGGCAGCTTTTAAAATGTGCCAAAGGCCAGAACCCACTTGAGACCAAGTTAGTGTGAATTTCCATGGGTATCAGTCCCAGAGCTTTATACTCTTGAAGTTCTTAAGTTAATCCTAATGATACACTAAGCTAGACATTGCTTCTTTTTTTTTTTTTTTTTTTTTTTTTTTTTGAGACGGAGTTTTGCTCTTGTTACCCAGGCTGGAGTGCAATGGCGCGATCTCGGCTCACCGCAACCTCCGCCTCCTGGGTTCAGGCAATTCTCCTGCCTCAGCCTCCTGAGTAGCTCGGATTACAGGCATGTGCCACCATGCCCAGCTACTTTTTTGTATTTTTAGTAGAGACGGGGTTTCACCATATTGACCAGGATGGTCTCGATCTCTTGACCTCGTGATCCACCTGCCTCAGCCTCCCAAAGTGCTGAGATTACAGGCTTGAGCCACCGCGCCCGGCCGAGACATTGCTTCTTGTTGTTTTATTATTTGTTTTTTAAAAGTAGAATCACAGATTTATTCATTTAGATGCACTACATTGTATTTAACTGTATCTCCATTGTTTGTAAAATATTTTAATAATCATTTGAAAATTATGAGCCTATATTATATAATAACAGTACAAGATTTCCTTAGGTAAGATTCCTAAAAGTGAAATTGTTAGTGTTGAAGGCATAATTTTGATGAGAACCTTATCAGAAGAACCTTATCAAAAGGCATAATTTTCTAAATATTTTCAAATAATTTATTTTCAAAGTGTATCAATTTAACTCTTAAAAGGAATATACAAAAAATGTTCATTTAATTTTACTGGTACCAACATCGTGTATTGCCATTTTAAATAAAAGAGGCTAAATTTTAATTAAATACTAATATATATATTTGTGTGTAGAGTGTGATGTTTTGATATAGGTATACATTATGGAATGGTTAAATTAAACCAGTTAACATATCCATCACCTCACATACTTTTTTTTTTTGTGGTAAGAACATTTAAAATCTATTTTAGCAATTTTGAAATATGCAACAAATAATGATTAATTATAGTTACAAGTCTGGGCAATAGATCACTAAAACTTATTCCTCCTGTCTAACTAAAATATTGTACCCTTTGACCAACATTTCCCCATTTCTCACCCTCCCTCCCAAACCCCCAACCCCTACACACCCTTTGGTAACCATCATTGTACTCTCTACTCCTATGAGTTGGGCTGCTTTACATTTCACATGTGAATGACATCATGCAGTATTTGTCTTTCTGTGCCTGGCTTATTTCACTTGGCATAACGTCCTCCAGGTTCATACCTCTTGTTACAACTAATGGGATTTTCTTCTTTTTATAAAGACTAAGTAGTATTCCATTGTCTATATATGTTACATTTTCTTTATCCATGCATCCACTGATGAAGACTTGGGTTGATTCCTATTTTGGCTAATGTGAATAATGCTGCAAGAAACACAGGAGTGCAAATATATCTTTGACACACTGATTTAATATCCTTTTAATATATATCCAGAAGTGGGATTACTGGATTGTATGATAATTTTATTTTTAGGTTTTTTTTTTTTTTTAAGAACCTCCATATTGTTTTCCTTAGTGTTTGTACTAATTTATATTCCCTCCAGCAGTGTGCAAGTGTTCTCTTTTCTCTGTATCCTTGCCAACACCTGTTATCTTCCATCTTTTTGATAACAGCCATCCTAACAAGAGAGAGGTGATATATTACATTGTAGTTTTAATTAGCATTTCCCTGATGGTTACTGATTTTGAGCATCTTTGCATGTACCAGTTGGCAATTTGTACATCTTCCTTCACAAATATTTAGTTGGGTACTTTGCTTATTTTTTTAAATCACATTATTTGTTTCCTTGTTACTGATTTATCTGAGTTACTTATATATTTTGTATATTAATTTCTTATTAGCTGTATGGCTTGAAAATGTATTCAATCATTTTGTACTTTGTGTCTTTGTCATTTCCTTTGCTGTTCAGAAGCTTTTTAGTTTGAGGTAATCCCATTTGTGTATGTTTGCTTTTGTTGTCTGTGCTACTGGAGGTAGATACAGGAAATACTTACTCAGACCAATGTTACAGAGCATTTCTCCTATATTTTCTTCAAGTAGTTTTATAGTTTCAGGTCTTATGTTTAAGTATTTAATCCATTTTGAGTTAATATTTGTATATGGTGTGAGATAAATGTCCAATTGTATTCTCCTGTATGTGGATATCAAATTTTCTCAGTAACATTTTTTTTAATGTTTTCATTGTGGGTACATTTTAAGCTTCCTATTTAATTTTTAAAATTTTGAGTTTTAAGACTTTCATCATTTTGTATTTTAAAATATTTAATTGACAAAGACTGTATATATTCAAGGTGTACAACATGATGATTTGATATACATAGATATTGTATAACAATTTTCACAATCAAATTAATTAACAGTGCACAGCATGGGAGGTGATGAATGTGTTCACTAATTTTTTGTTATATTAAATGCTTTTCCTTTGTGCCCATATGTGTAGCAAGATGTATCATCCCTAGAGAAAATAACATAAAATATGTAACAATAACTACTATAATTTAATATAACATGATATAACACAGCATGGCATGACATAACAATTATAAATACCACATGTTTTTTATATCACAGCACAAGACTACCACATTACCAGTACCCCAGAAGCTATATGCCTTTTCTCAGTTTCATCAACTTACCTTCTCCACCCAGAGATAACTATAATTCTGAGTTTTGTGACAATGCCATACTTGATTTTCTTTATAGTTTTATTTGTAAATACCTAATTTAGTTTTGTTTAGTTTAGAAATTTATGTAAAATGAATCATACTAGAGTTATATTTTTTCATGTCTTTTTTTTTTTTACCTGCTCGATTTTATGTTTGTGAGATTTATCCAGGGTGTTGCATGTACTGTAGGCCATTTATTTTCATTGCTGCATAGGATCCAGTTGTATAAATAAACCACAATTGACTTATTTATTTTCATGAAGATGGCAGAATTATAGATACGTTTATGAGCATGAACAATGCTATGGACATTCTTGCAGATATATTTGGGTACATATGTACACACATTTCAATCTGGTTTCACCTAAGATTGGAATGGCTAGGGTGTACAGTGGGTACATCTATGACTTTATTAAATAATGCCAAACTGACATCTAAGATAGTTGAACAATTTATACTCATATCAGTACTGTATGTGTGTTCCTATTTCCATACATTTTCACCAAATTTTACCAATTGTCAGACTGTCAAATTTTTTCCAATCTGGTTTATTGAGAGTTTTTAGCATAAAGGGCTGTTGAATTTTGTTGAAGGCCTTCTCTGTATCTATTGAGTTAATTGTGGTTTTTGTCTTTGGTTCTGTTTATGTGGTGGATTATGTTTATAGATTTGCATATGTTGAACCAGCCTTGCATCCCGGAATAAAGCCAACTTGATTGTGATGGATAAGCTTTTTAATGTGCTGTTGGATTCAGTTTGCCAGTATTTCACTGAAGATTCTCGCATCGATGTTCATCATGGATATTGGCCTGAAATTTTCTTTTTTAGTTGTGTTTCTGCCAGGTTTTGTTATCAGGATGATATTGGTCTCATAAAATGAGTTAGGGAGAATTCCCTCTTTTTGCTGTCCATGTGTTCTCATTGTTCAACACCCACTTACGAGTGAGAGCATGCAGTTTGGTTTTCTGTTCTTGTGTCAGTTTGCTAAGAATGATGGTTTCCAGTTTCATCCATGTCCTTTCAAAGGACATGAATTCATCCTTTTAATGGCTGCATAGTTTTCCATGGTGTATATGTGCCACATTTTATTTATCCAGTCTCATCATTGGGCATTTGGTTTTGGAATATTAGCTTCTTACCAGATGTATAGTTTGTAAACATATTTTCCCATTACACATGTTGTTACTTTCCATTCCATAAGTTATTGATTGTTCCCTTTGCTGTGCAGAAGCTTTTTAGTTTGATGTAATCTTATTTGTCTACTTTTGCTTTTGTAGCCTGTACTTTTGGAGTAATATAAAAATATCTTTGCCCAGGCCAGTGTCACAGAGCTTTTCACTTATGTTTTCTTGTGCTAGTTTTACAGTTTCATATCTTACATTTAAGTCATTAATGAAATTTGAGTTTATTTTTGTATATGGTGTGAGATGAGGATCTAATTTTATTATTCTGCATATGGATATCTAATTTTCCCATACTTTTTATTAAATAGACTGTCCTTTCCACATTGTTTGTCACTGGCATCTTTATTGAAAATCAATTGACAGTAATGTGTAGATTTATTCCTGGGCTCTTTATTCTGTTTTATAGGTCTACGTGTCTGCTTTGAGGCCAGTGCCATGCTGTTTCAATTACCATGTCCTTGCGGATTTTAAAATCAGGTAATGTGATGCCTCCAGCTTTGTTCTTTTAACTCAAGATTGCTTTGGCTTTTCTGGGTTTTTCGTGGTTTCACATAAACTTAAAATTTTTTTTTTCTATTTCCTTGAAACGTGTGATTGGAATTTTGATAAAGATTGCATTGAATCTGTAGATTGCTTTGGTAGTATAAACATTTCAACAATATTGATTCTTCTAATTTGTGAACATAGAATATTTTTCCATTTATTTGTGTCTTCTTGCATTTATTTCATCAATATTTTATAGTTTCTAATGTACAGATCTTTCATTTCCTTGGTTAATTTATTCCTGAGTATTGTATTTTATTTGTAGCTATTATAAATGAGATTATTTTCTTGATTTCTTTGTTCGATAGTTCATTGTTAGTGTATACAAAGGCTACTGAGTTTTGTATGTTGATTTTGTACCTTGCATCTTTACTGAACTTCTTTATTAGTTCTAAGTGTTCTTTTTTGTTGGAGTCTAGTGTTTTCTAAGAAACAGAGACAATATAACTTCTTTTTTTCTGATGCCTTTTATTTCTTTCTCTTGCCTAACTTCTCTGGCTAGGACATCCAGTACTACACTGAATAAAAATTGCAAGAGTGGACATCTTTGTCTTGTTCCTTACCTTAGGAGAAAGGTTTTCAATGTCTCATTGTTGTATAAGATGTTAGCTGTTGGCTTGTTGTATATGGCCTTTATTTTGCTGAGATGCTTTCCTTTTATGCCTAACTTTTTGAGTTTGTAGTATGTTACATTTTGTTAAATACTTTTCCTGCATCTATTGACATAATTATATGGTTTTTGCCTTTCATTCTGTTAATGCGGTGTATCGTATTAATTAATTTGCATATGTTGAGCCATCCTTGAATCCGAGGTATAAATCCCACTTGATGATGGTGAATGATTATTTTAATAAGTTTTTGAATTTAGTTTGCTAATATTTTTGTGGATTTTTGCATATATGTTCATCAGATATATTGGCCTGTACAGCTAGTGCTCAACTTACAACAATTGGTTCCAGCAGACCAGTCGTAACATGATTTGGTCGTAAGTTGAGTAGGCTATATGTACAGTACAGTACTGTGAAATGATGTTATAAAAATCTTTAAGTCATATTTTATCATAATTTTCTTTCATTATTGTTATATATCATAATTTTCTTTTTATTTATTTATTTATTTATTTATTTTTAAATTTTTTTTATTGCATTTTAGGTTTTGGGGTACATGTGATGAACATGCAAGATTGTTGCATAGGTACACACATGGCAGTGTGGTTTGCTGCCTTCCGTATGCCATTTGTATCATCTCTACACCATTTTGTTTCTTATTTTTACATTTGTCAGGTTTAAGTAAAACACTGCATTACCAGTACAACTGGTTTAATATTTGCAAAACATACAAAATTAGAAAATACAGTTGCATACAAAAATACAAAATACAGGTGTAAAAAATACCATAGGAAACATTTTCCCAATTGCAAAACATATCAAAATATATAAACATGTACGAAACATTTTATTGGCCTCTGGTGCTTGGCTGCGGATCATTGATGTCGTCATCTGAGGCAGCAATTTCTCCATTTCGTGAATGGGCCCGCTTCGTTGCTTTGTTATAACTGTTGATCGCATGGGTACAGAACCTTTCACAGCTTCACGAATTCTTTCTTTATCTTTCAAAATCGTCGACACAATCGAGTGTGATAACTTCATATCATGTGCAATCACATTCACTTTCTTTCCTCCTTCGTACTGTTTAATTACCTTCATTTTCGTGTCAAGATCGATGGCCTTTCTTTCCTTGTTGGCAGGCTGAGGTGTAGACAAAGACAATTTCTTCTTGGTAGACATCTTGGGAGGGGTTTGATGAAAAATATCCAAGACACAAAACACAAATTGCTGTACCGAGTCTGGGATAACAGTTGAAATGGTGCACACGGAGATGGTAGTGCTGCCGGAAGCTGGTCCGCACTGTCATACGTCCAGCTGGGCAACGTTTGCGCTGCCAGATGTGGAGCAGTCGTGGCTAGCGATTGTGGTCGTAAAGTCGAATGGTCGTAAGTTGCATAGGTCGTAAGTCGATCAATACCTGTAATTTCCTTTTCTTGTAGTATCTGGCTTTGTTCTCCAGGTAATGCTGGCCTTGTAAAAAGTGTTTGGAAGTTTTACCTCCTTTTCTCTTGAAGAATTTAAGAAGCACTGGTATTAGCTTTCTTTAAATGTTTGGTAAAGTTTAGCAGTGCACCCATCATGTCTTCGGCTTTTCTTTGATGTGAGACCTTTTATTACTGTTTCTAACTGCCTACTTGCTATTATTCCTTTGTTCATATTTTCTACTTTTTTATGATTCAGTATTCTATGGTCATAAAAGGTACTTGATATGATCTCAATCTTCTTAAATTTGTTAAGACTTGTTTTTTAGCTTAACATATGAATTATCCTGAAAAATGTTCTACGTACACTTGATGAAGATATGCATTCTTCTGCTCTTGGATGGGATGTTCTGTGTGCACTTGATAAAAATATGTGTTCTTTTGCTCTTGGATGGGATGTTAGGGTCATCTGTCCCTAAAGTATAATTCAAGTCCATTGTTACTGTGTTGATTTTACTTCCCTAGAATCTGTCCATTGCTCAAAGTAGGGTGTTGAAGTTGCCTACTATTATGGTATTACAGTCTGTATCTCTTCAGATCTATTAATATTTGTTTTATTTATTGTTTTATATATTTAGTTGCCCCAGTGTTTGGTGCATATACATTTACAATTGTTATATATTCTTGATAAATTGATCTCTTGATCATTATATAATGACATTCTTTGTCTTGGTTTATGGTTTTCTACCTAAGGTGTGTTCTATCACATGTTAAGTAGAGCTATCTTTGCTTCCTTTTTGTTTCCATTTGTGTGAAATATCTTTTTCTATATCTTTACTTTCACTCTCTGTGTGTTCCTGCTAGTAAAATTAGTCTCCTTTAGATACATATAGTGGGTCTTGTTTTTATCTATTGAATCACTCTGTATTTTTTTATTGAACTATTTGATCTATTTACATTCAAGGTAATTTTTGATAGGTAAGAACTTACTATTGCCATTTTCTTAATTATTTCTGGTTGTTTAGTAGAGCTGGGGTTTCTTTCTTCTTCTCTTGCTGTCTTTCTGTGGGAATAGATGATTTTATAGAGTAGTATGCTTTTATTTCTCACTTTTTATCTTTTGTATATGTGCTATAGTTTTTGCTTTGTATTTGCCATGAAATTTATATAAAAAGTTTTATATTATAACAGGATATTTTAAGGTGATAACAAGCTAATTTTGATCTCATAAAATAAGTCTACACTTTTACTACACCTCCCCCACATTTTCTGTTTTTGATATAACAATTTATATCTTTTATATTGTGTATTCTTTAACAAATTAATGTAGCCATTACTATTTTTAATAGTTTTGTCTTTTAACCTTCATACTAAAAATATACATGATTTACATACCACCATTACAGTATTAGAGTATTCTGTATTTGACTGTGTTCTTACTTTTGACAGTGAGTTTTATAATTTCATGTTTTCATGTTGCTAATTATTGTCCTTTTCTTTTAGCTTGAAGAATTCCCTTTGGCATCTCTTATAGGTCAAGTCTTGTGATGAACTTTCTCAGCCTTTGATTGTCTGGGAAAGTCTTAACTCTCCTACATTTATGAAGAACAGCTTAGCCAAATTGTCATCTTGGTTGGCAATTCTTTTCCTTCAGCATGTTGAATATGTCATTCCACTCTCTCATGGTCTGTAAGGTTTCTGATATGTAATTAGCTGCCAGCCTTATTTAAAGTCCCTTATTTATGATTTACTTCTTTTCTCTTGCCTTTTTAAAGGATTCTCTTTTTGTCTTTGATTTTTGATCACTTGATTATAAAATGTTTTGGTGTGCTTTTATTTGGATTAGATCTGATTGGAGACCTTTGCTGTTTCTTTACCTGGAAATGTGTATCTTTTCTCAGATTTTGAAAGTTTTCTGTAATTGTTTTAAAAAATAAGTTCTCTACTCTTTTATCTTCCTCTTCTCCTTTTTGAACTATTTTAACTTAAACATTTGCTCTTTTCATGCTGTTCCATAAATCCCACAAGCTTTCTTCATTCCTTTTCAGTCTTTTGTTTCTTGTTTCTCTTCTGACTGTATATTTTCAAATAAACATCTGTTTTAAAGAGGTTCAACTGTAGCCACTTCTTGGGAGAGGATAGTGCATCTGTGTCTCCCTTTTTTGTGTTCCCAGCAAGTATGGCTATTGGTTACCTAAGTAGCAAGAGATGCAGGTGTTCTCTGCAGTGCAGGCCTTTGGGGATTATGGTGGCTTTCACCAAGTAACTGATGTCAATAGCCTCCATCTTTGTTTTTGCCCCTAGCTGTCTCCTAGCATCTTGGGTATGCTTTTTTTTTTTTTTTTTTTTTTTTTTGACACAGTCTCACTCTGTTGTCAAGGCTGGAGTGCAGTCCATCTTGGCTCACTGTAACCTCCGGCTCCTAAATTCAAGCAATTCTTGTGCCTCAGCCTCCTGAGTAGCTGGGAATACAGGTGCTCCCCGCCATGCTCAACTAATTTTTGTATTTTTAGTAAAGATGGGGTTTCATCATGTTGGCCAGGCTGATCTTGAACTACTAGCCTCAAGTGGTTTGCCCACCTTGGCCTCCCAAAGTGCTAGGATTACAAGCCTGAGCCACAGCGCCCAAATGTGTATGCCAATTTCATTATCAATCCTTTGTATGTGGTGGACATTCTCCCTGTTTTTTGTTTCACAGTGTTGCTGCAGAGTCTTCCATGAGCCCTTGAGCTCTCTCTGGGCTATTTTTTGTTTGTGGATCTTGTAAGCATGTGTGTATGTGTATATGAGAGAGGGAGAGAGAGAGAGAGAGTACTTATACATACATATGTTTTGTGAGGTGATGAAGACTGGTATCTCCTTACCTTATTAGTGGTATCACCCTATCATAAAAGTTTTAATATTTTCTGGATACTGGTCCATTTTCAATTATTTATATTTTCTTTGTGAGTAAATTTTAATCAATTATCAATTTTATCTGTTTTTATGTCTTTAAAATCTCTACTGTATCTGTAACTGTGCCATTTTTTAATTCTTAGCATTTTTTTTCCTGGACTAGTTAAGCCTAAGGTTTTAAAATTTCTATTAGTCTTTTAAAGTTCTACCTTGGGTTTCATTAATCTTCACTATTGAATCCTACTGTTCTATTTTGTCAGTTTTTATTCTTATATTTTTTATTTCATTTCTTCTTTTTTATTTGGTTTATTTTGCTATCATTTAAATACATTATTTCAAGCGTGTTTCTATTTTCAGATTTTCTTTATTTCAACACAGCAAACAAGACATTTAGGCCTATAAATATTTCTGATACTCATCTTAGTGTACTCTGTATTAATATTCCATTTTAATCACTGACCACTTCTAAATATTTAATATTTTCTATCATGATTTTTTCCTTATTCCAAATGTTTAGAAGTGATTTTATAAATGTCCCATTTTGAAAAATCATATTTGTATTTTTAATTTCTGATTTTTAAAATTTATTTTTATTGTATGTATTTAAGTTGTATGACATGATATTTTGATATACATATACAATGTTTGAATGTGTGAACAGTTGTGGAAAAATGTAGGAAAACACTAGAAATGAGATTAAAAGAGAAAAAAATGAACAGAGTTAAAGAATTAAGAAAGGAAAATGAAGATATTGAATCAATATCCTCAGACTCCTGAAGTCACAGGTTGCTTGAAATCATCTTCAAGGTGCATTATTTTCTCAAAAGTTATAATTTTCTAGGTGATATGGTCTGGCTCTTAGGCCCCATTCAAATCTCATCTTGAATTGTAATCCAAATTGTAATCCCCATGTGTTGGGGGAGGGACCTTGTGGGAGGTGATTAGATCATGGGGGTTGTTCTCCCATGCTGTTCTTGTGATAGTGAGTGAGTTCTCATGAGATCTGATGGTTTTATAAGCATCTAGCATTTTCCCCTTTTGGCACTCTTTTCTCTCTCCTATTGCTGTGTAAAGAAGGATGTGTTCGCTTCCCTTTTCACCATGATTGTAAGTTTCCTTAGGTCTCCCAGCCCTGTGGAATGGTCAATTAAACCTCCTTACTTTATAAATTACCCAGTCTCAGGCAGTTCTTTATAGTAGCATGAGAACAGACTAATACACTAGTTATTCATAACACAAACTTTAGGTGCAGTTTCTGATAATGTTAAAGTTTGCATAATTTGCCTGTTTCTAGAAAATTATATATCTCTAGGGCCATGAAAAAGCCCTGTAAGTGAAAAAAAAAAGTAAAAGAAAAAAAGCTTTGTAAATCAAATGAATTTTTCTAATGTATTTCAGAGGTAGCATTATAAATCAATGACTTTTGGCTGCAGAATAAAACTATATAAATTTAGAAAAATATTTAAAAGTTTGCAATATTTGTTATGTTTATTTACCTTGGCATTTACATCTTTTGTCTTATTTCCAAAAAATCTTCATTTATGATAACTGTTGTTGATAGGAATCTATGGAAATGAATAATAGAAAAAGAGATTAATAGAGGTATATTATAAAGCTTATTGAATTATGGAATAAAATAGCCATTAAAATGCTTTAAAGTAAAATTTAATACTGTGTAATTCACTACTAACAACTTTAAAAAATATAAACAAGCATAAAGATACAAAATCTGGATGGAATAATAACATATCTAATATTATTTAGATATTTATCTCTCTCTTTCTATAGATAGATAGATATTGATTACACTGTTAATTTAGAATTTGTTGTAGATGCACATGGAGTTGTGGGAAATAATACTCAGAGACCTTATGTAATCTTTACCCTGTTTAGGTATATTTTTAATTTTCAAGTCGGTTGTATAAACTACTCATTAGTCGAAGTATACTGGGCAAAATCTACCATTGGATTGACATTTTTTATGTTCTTGGTAGAAAAATAAAATGCCAAAATATACTAAATACTAACAACTAATACACAAATAGAATATGTATTCTTCAATCGTTGTGTAGAGAGTTTTAAAGATATCACTTAGCTAGAGCTGGTATATAATTTTGGAGTTCTGGTGTTAGGTGTATATAAATTTAGGATTGAAAATTTTTCATTGATTGGCTCCTCCTTTTTTTCTACTTAATCTCCTCTTTATTCCTGATCACATTCATTGCTCTGATCCCAGGAATACAAAGTTGAATTAACATTTTGAAATAAATCAATATAACCACCACATTGCCAAGTACAGCAGAAAACCCATATAATCACACAGAGCATGCAGAAAAAATTTCAATAAAATTCAATGGGCATTCGTGATTTAAAAGAAACAAAATAAAGACTCTCTGCAAACTAGGAATAGAAAGAAATGTCTCCAACTTGGTAAAGATCATCTATGGAAAGCCCACAGCTAACATAATACTTAATGGTAAAAGATTGAATGGCTTTCCCCCTAGGATAGAGAGTAAGGTATGGATATCTACTTTCACCATTTCTATTTAATGTTGTACTAGAGATCTCAGCCTCAATGATGAGATAATAAAAAGAAATGTAAAGACCTAATGATTGGAAATGCAGGAAAACTATCACTATTTATATATGACATGATTTTATATATATATAAAACATTATTGAATATTTTAAAAAATTGGAACCAATATGTTAATTTAATAAAGTAGCAGGATATAAGCTCATTATATGCAAAAGGCCATTGTGTTTTTATATGTTATAAACAAATATTTGGAAAGTTATATTTAAAAATGCCACAAGATCATAAACAACATACCTAAGAATATACTTAATGAAAGAAATGCATTTCTCTCAATTGCTGAGAGAAATGAAAAGGCACCTAAATAAGTGGAGCAAAATAGAATGTTCATGTATTTGAAGAATAAATATGGTAGAAATGTCAATTTCTCTAAATTTATCTAGTAAAACATTCTCAACTAAAATTTGACTTCTAGATATCTGCATATAAACACACACACACAATGAAAAATTATATGCACAGAATGACTTGTGAAAAACATCCATATAAACATTTTCATGACAGTGAAAATGTGAAAGAACCTATGTGTCTGTTTACAGAAGACTGGATATACAAATTAAGCATATTCTTATAGAGTTATGCAGACTTAGCAATATAAAAGGATGACCTGAATCGATCTAAAATCAAATAAACAAAAATTTAGGTTGAGTAAAAGAGGCCAGACACAAACTAGCGTGCACTCCATTGAAGTCTAAAAACAGAAAAAACTAAGTTATATTGATCGAAATCAAAAGTGGTTGCCTTTGGGATAATAGCCTCTAAAAGGACAGAAGGGAACTTTCTGAGATAATATAGATGTTCTATTTTTGGTTTTGCATGGGTACATGCAATTATCAAAACTCATCAAACTTAAGATAACTGCTTTTTAAAATAAATCATATATCAATAAATTAATGTTACCTAGACTATTATTACTCACCAATTTATTGGCCTCATGAATTTTGAGAAAAAATATTCTGGAACATTTAAAAACTCATTAGCACTATATATGCAATTCATATAGTGAGCAAGTAAAGCCTTTCAAAAAATGACTAATCTTTTGGACACTAGACATTGGCAGAGAAAAGTTCAGAAAGGAAGCTACCCACTGGTGAACATTGTATGACAATTGCTTCCCTCCCAAGGGTTGCTTCAGCTGCCTTAAGGCTGTGTGGTTAGAATTCAAAATATTTGACAGGAATGCCCTTGACATAGTTACAAGGATCTCCATCACTGCTTCAGCAAGAGTAATGTTTTAATGTCTTTTTTCTTTTTCCTTAAACTATGCTGTTAGCTTTAAGCCTCAGGCCAGAAGTACAGTAAAGTGGATAACTAATTGAAATATTTAAAACAACCAGACAGCAGTATTCATGAACCAGCACAATGACACAGCAGAAAAAATCTGCCTCCTTAAAAAAAGCATTTGTTAGGTTAGGAAAGACACTTAGATTGAGAGCTCATCAAGGACAGGAATTTGTCTTTTATTTCACATAACATGTCATATATCACAATGTTAGGCCCACATGTTCAAGCACAATTTTAATATAAGAAGAAACTGCTGTCTAGATGTTCTTCATGGGGATATATCAGTAAGTTAGCTTTTGTCACAATGATGTTACATAACATACCACTCCAAATTCAGTGGCTTAAAATAACAATCATCTATTCTCAGGGATTTGTAGTTGGTTTGGGCTCTGCTCTGCTGACTCATGTACTTATTGGGGAGGAGATGCAAAGTCACATGGCCAAGGGTTTGCATACCAGGAAGGGTGGAGCATTGGAGCCAGCAATGTAATATACTACATGAGGATGTTGAATTTTAAATAAGAATTCTAGGAAGCCTGTTGGTACAGGGTGAATGTAAGAGATATAAGAGCATATTGCCCTACTGAATCACCTTGATTATATATATCAAAGTAAACCAAGAGTTTTGGAATATTATTGCCTGGAATACGAAGTCTTCTTTGGATTATAAATTCCTCTGCCTGCTTCACTGCTTTTAAAGAATAGATCTATGAGTGAATTTGGGGGTAATTTTGATCTAAACAATATTGAATCTTTCTACCCATAAACACAGTACATCTTTCAATATATAGTAAGATTTCCATTACCTTTTAGAGTTGATTTGAAACTCAATTATATAGACTGCTCTCTTTCTCTCTCTCTCTCTCTCTCTCTCTCTCTCTCTCTCTTTCTCTACCTCTCTCTCTCTCTCTCTGTCTCTCCCTAAAGAAGAAGCATTTTGATTACTTACAGATATAAATAATTCTACTCTTTAATTTACTCCCAAATTAGGACATAGGGTCCCTTGTATAATAAGCTGTCTAAATTCTGTAGCTTTGGTTTGAGTGCACTGAAGAATATGAAAACTTCATATCACAGATCCTGACAACTAAATCTAAACTTCAATTCTATTGCCAATACCTACCCTGCCTCATATTATAACTGACAGCATTAAGAGTGATAGGGAAATACCTGAAAGGGCAGAGTGATAAGGCAACTCAAGTGGTGTGATGGTTTTTGGTCTTATGCATGATCAACTCCAGAACTTACTCATTATTGAAAATTCTTTATCAATACATAGTGCCTTATGTACTAGACTCTATACACGCAATCTTCTATTCTTTCTTGGATGATAAATTCCCTTACCTATCTACCTACTGTTTTGGCAACCCAAATTAATATCCTAAGGTCATAGTAAGCATGGGATTGCAAAGATCTGAACAAAAAATGAAAAATAAAAAATGCCACAGCCTATAGAGTTTTCATAATTAAAAATGAAAACTAACATGCAGCTCAGCCTATTTTCAAAAGTTGTCAGTATGCCTCAGGATCAGTTTGGTTACCTCTTTACTTTGATGACTTTAGGACTTTGGTGCCTACATCAAGGACCTGATGGATATGGCTCACGTAGGAAATTAGGAAGCCATGTTCCCCAGTTATCCAAGTTTGTATTGTTACCCTGGTGAGGGAAGGAACACAAATGTAACCACTGGGGAGTTCAGTCTTGGAAATATGAAGTCTTCTTTCCATCCCAAGATTGAGATAGTGGACTTGTGCCACATCACAAAGCAAGGAAAGAGAGGAAGAAGATCACAGTAAGTGTTGTGGTAATTTTGTATGTTGTCATCCAAAGTCTCCCTCTGAAATAGTAGGGGATTTTGAAGTATTCCTTATAAGGCTGGCCCAGCTTAGTGACTGGCATGGGCTATCTCAGCGAATCTTCTACAAAGAGCTGTTCCCCAGAAGTAGTACCAATATCAGATGACTCAGCTACCTAAGATTATGGAGCTATTCTAGAAAGCAAGGGAATATCCACAATTCATAGAAGAACCAATTAGAGCTACTTTCAAAAGTAGCATATGAGGACCCCCTATGCTAGGACCTTCCTGTATCTTGGAAATTGTGACCCAATAGAGGTACTGGTGGGAAAAGCCACTTAAATTATAGAAGCTGATTAAAATCGCAAATACTTAACAAACGATTGCTATGGAGAATATTTCACTGACAGAAACTATCACCAGAATTTCTTTTTGGCATCAACCATTCCTGGAACACAAAATGGCTTTGAACTCAGGAAATTCATGTGCCGTGGTCTTCTCTGGCATCATAACATGTGTAATTATCTTTCTTCATGCATAGGAAGATTTAATTTTATATTGGCCTATCAATAGAGTTATCAATGAGAAAAAGCAATAACAATTATTTTCACCAGTACAGCAAGAACCAAATTAGAATTGGAAGCCCCTAAGATTTGCATGTGGATTAATTAGTTATGGTAACCTTCTTTTTTAAAGCCTTGCTGATTCTGAGAATAAAGGTTTATATAAAGATGGACATGGCTGGACCTACAAAATGGAATTGTCTTTGTCTATTTCTCTTCGTTTTTAAGATTTTCATTGAAATGCACTTTTGACAGTAGACAGAGTATATCAGCTGCATACTGATATTCAGCTTAATTTTATGAGAGGCAGTAGAGTAGAAGATGATAGCTGTAGTTTAGAGGAATTCACTTTGATAAATGTGGATGTCGCTAATGCAAATTTAATTGAAATTGATGAATTTTCAGAACTTGGTGTCTTGCCTGATCTCTAACAGAATGTGTAAGGAAATAAGAATGTATAACACAGAAGGATAGTTTGTCCTTTTAAACATTTCAATTAACATCCTCATATAATGTTTATATTTAGATGGAAGCCAATATATGTTCCAGATCTGTAACATAAGACATTTTCTGCTGTCCATGTTACATAGCTTACAACAGTAACCAAGCTAGTAACTGTGGCATTGTCTCTGCAAAGATTACAGGTAAAGATTAAAAGCTATCTTCACAACAATAAAATCTTATAACATTGAAGTCTGTTCAATTGTCTATGGTAGAGAAGGCCCATGTAAACTTGGGACTGAGTCACATGGTGAGCCTCTCTGGACATCTGTCAGTTTATCCTTGGAGTGTGAGTAACCTGGATCTTCATAGAGCACTGTCATTTTTCAACCTTTGTTTTTGAAAAGCTCTGAGTGCCATTTTTATACAATATCAGAAAAAAAAATCTCTGAGTGCCCATATGTTACTTTTATACTTCCTGGATTTCTGTCTTAAGGCAAAAATAGCCAAATAGTACATAGAGACTAGTCATTAACCTATGATTATCTATGGGAAAGTAAATTTGAGTTCCATTTCACAAATGCATCAACAACTTCAGTAGGAGGATGCATTTATCTTCTCAGTTCCAAGACTCAGATAATGGTTTCCATATCTTGTATATGAACTCAAGAAGAATGAGGTGTAGAAAAATACATGGATGAATCTGGAAGCCATCATTCTCAGCAAACTGACACAAGAACAGAAAATCAAACACTGCATGTTCTCACTCATAGGTGGGTATTGAATAATGAGAACACATGGACACAGGGAGGGGAGCATCACACACTGGGGTCTGTTGAGGGGGGAGAAGGGAGGGACAGCAGGGGGGTGGCGAGGTTGGGGAGAAATGCCAGATGTAGGTGATGGGGGGATGGAGGCAGCAAACCACTTTGCCTTGTGTGTACCTATGCAACAGTCCTGCATGATCTACATCTACCCCAGAACCTAAAGTACAATTTAAAAAAAAAAAAGAAAAAAAAAGAAAGAAAAATAAGAGGCAAAGATAAGAGCAACAGGGGTTGGGAAGAGAAAAGAGACACATACCTGGTAAGCAAATAAGTTATGTATAGGTAATTTTCTCTAAATCCATCATAGGTATTTTGTTATTCAGAATTCCTATTTTCTCTTTAAAATTAAAATCCTTCACAGAAACATTTTCTATACTTTTTTCCTCTAAATAAGTTGAATTTGTAATGCTCTAAGCTGTCAAGAAATATATTTTGGAGGTTACTTGCATTTCTATGAAACGTAGTTGATATGTGAAAATCCAGATTACTGCTTCTTATTCTTTTCTTTCATATGAATTCGAAACATCTAGAGTTAGTCATTTACATTTGTTTGTTATAAATTATTAAGTCACTCTTAAATTCACTATATGTAGTTTTCTTGAGTAGTTAAGTAGTAAAACGATATGCTTTATAACAACCAACTCCAAAAATCTTGGTGGCATATACTGATAAATATTTATTTCTCACATTCTCGCATGTCTGAGAGTAGGCTGTAAGTTGGCTGAGCTAAACTAAGCTCGGCTCTGATGATTTGGCTGGGGCAGCTCTGCTCCCTGTATCTTTCATTCCCCTCCTGAGATCAGCAGGACTTTTTAAAATAGTAATGGCAGAAGTGCAAGAGAGTAAACCCGATCATGTAACAGCATGTCTAGCATTTTAGACACATGACTTCTGCTGTCACTACATTGGCCAAAAAATGTCACAGGATCTAACTCCAAATCAAGGAGTAGAAAAATCAACTTCACCTCTTTAGCTGGAAAAACTCAAAAGTTACATGGAAAATTGCCTGGAATCAGAGAGGAATAAAGAATTGGGGCTATTAATGTATCTACTAGATCTTATAAACTCATATGGGACATATCATCTTTATTTCTGTTTGTAGATGTACATATATTCATATGTATGCACAAATGTAGACATATACATATATGATGTCCTTACCTAAATGATAGTGTTTTCTTATGTGGAAAGGTAAATCTAGCCTACGTAAACATACAACTTTGAGAGGAAACCAATTGGTAAGAAAGGAAAGCAACAGCAGACAAACTAGTGAGACAACCTGAATCAATTTTTGTGATCAGGATTCTCCCTGCTCCCTCTCTTCCTCTCACTCTCCCACACACACATTTACAGTGGCTTCTTTGAAGTTGTAGTGTATAAGAACAGGAGGGACATTTAAAAGTATTCAAACCTCGGATAAGACATTTTTCAGTAGTTTCTTTGAATATATGTATCAGTCATGAAAATAATCCTAATTTCTTTGTACTAAAACAATTATCAAATGAGTTTCAATTGTTGTGAAGATGGCATTGGGAAACTGCCTTGCATACATCAGCAACACAGAGTGGGGAAAGCCCACACACTCAGTAGGCATATCTTTCTCAGAATCTTATGTATTGCAAAGAGATAGATGAGTAAATGCCTCCAAGGAAATCTCATTCCAGCCTTGCTCAGGTAGCTGAGTCACTCTTTAACATCACCAGTATGACGCTTTCAATTTTTCAGAGCTGAGATAAATCACCAAGCCTCACAGCTATGAGTATCATGCCGTGTTCTGCAACACTGCCAAATCTCACCAGCCTCCTCAGCTCAATCACAGAAAGCATTTACTCATCAAAGAATTTTCTCTTCTTCAGCCCTGACCTTTAGTCGTTGCTTATCTTATCTCTCAGTGAATCCCCTCTGCATGCGAGCCCCCATTTTGTTTTTGACTTGGGTCCTCATTACCATTTCTTAGGTTATTGACACAATTCATCAAAACAACCTTTCCCCTCTCCATACTTCTCTAACTGAATCTATCCTGTATACTATTCCCATAGTCTTATCAACTTACCCTTCCCCATAGACACGTGTAACCCCACGACAGTCTCTCACTTTGCACAGCCTTGCTTTATTCTGAATTCTTCCTTTTTGCCCTGCTAATCTCTGAATCCCCGACTTGTTCCAAACATACTCATTGTCTAAGGTGACCAACTCATTCCAGTTTTCCTGGACTTTCCAGTTTTAATAATGACAGTGTCTATTCACTTCCAGGCCAAGCTGAATAGTTGATAATGCTGTCTGTCTCTTTCCCTCTCTTTCTTACACAGACACACACACACACACACACACACACACACACACACACACACAGAGAGAGAGAGAGAGAGAGAGAGAGAGAGAGTTTAATGAATGTTTATCGAACATCTAATATGTGCCATGTATTGTATTGTTCTGGGTACTAGGGTTCCATCAGTAAACAAAAAGACAAAGTCTATACTTAGAGGCTTTCATTCTAATAGGAGAAGACAGATTTCAAACAAATAGAAGATATATGAAATATATCAGTAGTGGTAACTACTGTGCAGAAAAATAAAGCAAATGAGAGAGCAAAGAAGGGAGTGGGTGGGTAATATTTTTACAGGAGGTAAGGAAACTTCTCTCTGGTAAGGCAATATACATACGTTTTTACAATAGATAGTCTGCGTGTCTCCTCCTGTGCCCTGAAATACCCAATTCATTCATTCATACATTCACTCTTGTATTCATTCACACCACAAGTTTTAATTCAACACCTACTATCCACTAGACATGGTCATAGAAATAGGAGATAAAAGAGTGAATGAAACTCACATACTCCCCACTCACGGTTTAATGCCAAAAAATGCAATTAACTTTTGCACCAACCTAATAGAAGCAAGAAAGACTTGAACCAACAATTGCACAAATACATTTATAATTTTAAGTTATGATAACTACTTAGAAGGAACGAAATGGGGTACGATGAGTGTTTAACAGCAGAATCTAATTTTGATTCAAGTGTTAAGAAAGCTTTCAGAATAATTAAAACCTGAGTCCCAAAAGACTAGCAGAATTAGCCAGTGAATGAGAATTTGGGAGGAAAAACATTTTGCAGAGGGAGCGGCATATGTGAAGCTCTGAGGAAGGAAAAGAAAAGCTTATTCTAGAACAGAAAGAAAGCCCATCTGTCTGTATAGCAGTGAGTGATAGGAGTGCTGGGTGGTAAATGTTGAGGAGAGGGTAGAGACTAGAGCAGTGAGGTCCTTACAGTCCAGAGAATCTTGATCTTGGCTGCATATTGGAATCACTTAGAATTTTATAAAATCTGGATACTTGGTTTCGTTCCATCCCAGAAATTCTGGTTCAAGGTGTAGATTAGGCATTAGGTGTTAAAAAGTTTCTGGCCAGGTGTGATGACTCACGCCTGTAATTCCAACACTGGGAGGCTGAGGCGGGCAGATCACCTGATGTCAAGAGATCGAGACCAGGATGACCAACATGGAAAAACCCCATCTCTACTAAAAATACAAAAAAAAATTATCCAGGCGTGGTGGCACATGCCTGTGATCCCAGCTACTCAGGAGGCTGAGGTAGGAAGGTAGGAGTATCATGTAACCTGTGAGGTGGAGGTTGTGGTGAGATGAGATCACACCATTTGCACTTCAGCCTGAGCAACAAGAGCGAAACTCCACCTCAAAAAAAAAAAAAAAAAAAAAAAAAAAGCCGGGCACGGTGGCTCAAGCCTGTAATCCCAGCACTTTGGGAGGCCGAGGCGGGTGGATCACGAGAGATCGAGACCATCCTGGTCAACATGGTGAAACCCCATCTCTACTAAAAATACAAAAAATTAGCTGGGCATGGTGGTGTGTACCTGTAATCCCAGCTACTCAGGAGGCTGAGGCAGGAGAATTGCCTGAACCCAGGAGGCGGAGGTTGCGGTGAGCCAAGATCGCGCCATTGCACTCCAGCCTAGGCAACAAGAGCGAAACTCCGTCTCAAAAAAAAAAAAAAAAAAAAAAAAAAAAAAAAAAAAAAAAAAATAGGTTTCCTCGGTGATCTGAATATACAGCCAAGCTTGAGATCCACTGCTATAGAGTGCGTGAAAGTTTGAGTATTTTCCCCAGGTGTAAGCTTTGAGCTGATTTTTCAAACAAGAAAACTTCGCCCCAGTTTTTACTTATTGGAACCCTACATATATTTCCCAGGTTCAAGTGCTATCTTTGAGGTTTTTTCTCTTTCCCTGGCTGAAGACATCCTCTCATTTCTCTTTGCCCTTTGATGTTTTGTTTAGATACAGCATTAAAGAGCATCAGAAACTAACATTATATTTAGTTTTGCAGATGACTTTGAAGTGGCTTTTTTTAACCCATCAATTGCTTCATTTGTCTTTGCCTCATTCCCATCCTCCTCTCTGACCCTCAGGAGTTTAGTACATAGATTTGAATGCAGTAGATATTAGGTATGAGTTTATTAAATTGAATAGACTACCACCTTAAGAGGAGACAAATGCACAAGATGGTACAGCATCTCTAAATCTTGGATTTACATTCATGAGGATAAATAAGCTTACATCCACTGCCATTACTTGGCTGTCTTTGAGATAACCACAGGCCAAAGTAATTGTCATTTTTGATTTAGTGTTCTGAGCCAAGATGAAAAAAAGATGGTGTTCTGCAGGCTCTAAATTTGATCTTACTTTAATGGTTTTATTTTCCATTATAACTTTTAAAACTTAGGAATAAACATGCTGAAATCTTCTTTCTTCATATTTTTCTGGTGAACCATACATCTAAATAGTGTTCATTTGCTTTGGATGTTCCTGGCATCGTTTTTAGTTAGTGCCTCTGATCTTGTTAAAGGTAGAATCCATTTTTATTTTTTAATCAAGAATTCTGTCTTTGATAGTGAGTTGCTTAAAAAGGAATAGATAAAACCTGAACTGTCCAGAGGGAATTTCCCTGGCCTGCTTTGTGGAGATAGCCCAACATCAGGCTGGGTTATTAATCATGCCTTTCTTTACGGACCTCAAGTTCTTGTTCTTTCTCTTACTGTTGAAGCAAAATAAAAGCACTTAAATGAAAACTCAAATAAATGTTTTACATCAAAATTCTTGCATGGAAATTAAACATATATCATTACCTCAGTAATCTGCAAGCATAGATGTAGAGAGAAAGGCAGAATATTTCCTTTCTGAAATTGCTTTATCAGTTTGACTACCTTTGATAGGAGGTAGTACAAAAGTAAATTCAAATAGAGTTAAACAGTAGGGAACGATTTTATTTCACTAACCAGAAAGAGGAGAGATGGGACAGCTCTAGGGCAATTAAATCAGAGGCTCAATGACCCTTTTAAGGATTTGAGTTTTTCTAATTTCTGTTTGCCATCCTTCCTGTTTCAAGATCTTCAGGCTAATTTCCCTCGTAATAGTGAGATGGCAGCCTCAGTATTAAAAATCACATCCAAACCCAGCAATGTCTGGAAAAACATTCCTTGATCTTTGGTCTCCTTTTTTAAAAAGCAAGAAAATACTTCTCCCAAAGTTTCATCCTCCTTCCCCACTGAGAACACTTCCTCTCACAATTTCATTGACTAAAATTATGTAACTAATCCATATTCAAAACAAACAAACAAAAACGATACCTCTCCTGTAGGTTCATCTCTAAGGTCAAGTTTCTAAAACACATAGCCATTACTTTTCAGCATTTTGGCTAAGATCAAATGGAGCATCTAAAACACATGGCTCTGTGGAGGAGGGTAGAGAATTGAACAAAACTGAAAAAAAGTAATAGAATAAGAACAGATGGAGAGAACCAAGTAATGGTGTCTGCTATAACTGGCATGGGGTTGAAAAGACATAAATTGTAGATCATTATATTTCTTCTTTAAGCAGGTTTTAACATTAAAATTGGAGGCTCTAGAAAGCCTACTCCAATTTTTTATTTTCAATTTCAACTTTTATTTTAGATCCGGGGCTAATGTACGGGCTTATTACATATGTATATCGTGTGATGCTGAGGTTTGGGGTACAATCAAACCTGTCACTCAGATAGTGAGCATATGTGTAGTTTTTCAACTCCTACTCCATCCCTCCATCTCTTGGTAGTCCCCAGTGTCTATTATTCCCATCTTTATGTCCATGCTTATGCTATACATGTTTATTTATTTATTTTTAATGTTTAATTTCAACTTTTCGATATTGGGGACACATCTAGAGATTTGTTATGTGGGACTATTGCATGATGCTTAAGTTTGGAGTATGGATCCTGTGACTCTGGTAGTGAGCATAGCACCTGATAGGTATTTTTTAAAACCAGTCCCCCTCCTCCACCCTCTAGTAGTCCACAGCATCTATTGTTCCCCTCTTGACGTCAATGCTTAGCTCCCACTTATAAGTGGCAATATACAGTGTTTGGTTTTCTGTTCTTAAATTAATTTGCTTAGGATTATGGCCTCCAGCTCCATCTATGTTGCTACAAATGACATGATTTCATTCTTTTTTATGGCTGCATAATATTCCATGGTATATATGTACCACATTTTCCTTATCCAGTTTTTCATTGATGAGCACCTGGGTTGACCCCGTGTCTTTGCTATTGTGAATTGCTCATTGACGAACATATAAGTGGATGTGTTTCTTTGGTAGAATGACTTATTTTCTTTTGGGTGTATACCCAGTAATGGAATAGCTGGGTCTATTGGTAGCTCTCTTTTAAGATCTTTAAGAAATTTCCAGATTGCTTTCTGCAGTGACTGGACTAATTTACATTCCTACCATCAGTGTATAAGTGTTTCATTTTCCCCACAGCCTTGCCAGCATCTTTTTTTTTTTTACTTTTTGATAATAGCCCTTCAAGCTGGTGTGAGATAGCATCTCATTGTGGTATTGATTTGCATTTCTCTGATGATTAGTGATGTTGAGCATTTTTTCATATGTTTTTTGGCCACTTGTATGTCTTTTTAGAAGTGTCCTTTCATGTTCTTTGCCCATTTTTTAAATGAAGTTATTTTCTGCTTTAAGTTCCCTATACATTCTGCATATTAGGTCTTTGTCAGATGCATAGTTTACAAATATTTTCTCTCATTCTGTAGATTGTCTTGTACCCCATGTTTACCTCCTATTTGTAAGTGAGAACATGCAGTATTTGGTTAGAAAGGCTACTTTAAAAATTCATTGATTTCAAAATTTTACAAATGTGAAGAACAGCTTCTTTCAAGAAAAAACCGCTTTCAAACTCATCAAATTATAGACATTAAATATATGCAGGGTTTTTTTGTATTTCAATTTTAACTACATAAAGCTGTTAAAAAAAATTGAATGCTCAGACTTGGCCCAGAGGATTTTTAAACACCAGACCTCAAACAAGCAAACAAGCAAATGAAATCTTCAACAGTGACCTCTGGGTTCCTTTCTTGTGCAATTTTTTTAAGAAGAATTTTAGGATTGTGGACATTTTTACACTGTGTGTGGATACAGTGTGAAAATGTGATATTACTAGGAGGTTGAATTGAAGCAGGACTATGAGCATGGTGTTGATAAGGAGCTGATGGTAAGAAATCAGAGTTTGAAGGTGAGGGTTTTTTTATGTTTATTTTTTATTGCATTTTAGGTTTTGGGGTGCATGTGAAGAACATGCAAGATTGTTGCATAGGTACACACATGGCAATGTTATTTGCTGCCTTCCTAGGGAGAATAAGCTGCTAGTATTGGAGGGATTGACTCAGCCTGGAGAAATGAGCCAATCTAATGTTAGGAGAGAGGGAGTGATGGGAAAAGGGGTTAATCAAATTGCAAAGCTATCTGGGGGTGGATGACTATTTTTGGATTTGATGGTTTACTTCTAAGAGGTTATTGCCAAACAGACTGGTGACTATAAAACTCTAGGATGGTAAAATCCCATACATTTTATGCCCAGAAGACAGTGCAACACATAGTGACAAGTGGTTAATTCTGTCCATTTGTGTAAGAAATCTCAAATAACCATGACACTCTGGTACCTCAAGATGTTAAGTACACTTAGCCCAGAGGGGGCTGGAGAATCTCCTGTGAGCATCAGTGCCCAGAGAGAGACCAAGGATCAGCAAGAGGAGTGTTTCTTCCTTCAGCATATTTGGTAACAGAGACCCCAGCAAGGACTGCAAGCCGTAATCATCATGTTTATCTTTTCAGGTAAAGAGAAGTTTTCACTTTTTTGTTCTACCTAGTCAGATATTTTTTTCCCACTGCTTAATGCTTTGCTTGTAAGGAAATACATACAGCATTTTTGTGTCTATGTTGATATTTTTTCTCTTACTGTTCTTCTTATTTATTCATTAATTTATTGTTGCTCAATATTTATATCAAGCTTATGTTAGCTATATCAAACAAGAATTAGCTTTCTCTTCTTTTTTCTTTGAAACATTTTATATAAGATAGGACCTAAACATTTCATGAATGTTTATTAAGGAATTGCCTGCAAAATTATCTGGCTTTGTTATCTTTTAAGATGTAGAAGTTGCTATTTTTTCATATAATTTAGTTTTTAAGATGTTACTGGTATTTGTACATTTTCTGGGTCACATTTATTTTCTTAATTTATTTTATCTACTCCCTCAAGCATTTATCCTTTGAGCTACAAACAATCCAATTACATTCTTTAAGTTATGTTAAAATATACAGTTAGGACAGGAAAGGGGAGTAGGGGGACCCATTCTTTGTCTTCCTCCAGTCTCAAACCTGGAGCATACAAAACCGGTGCGGATGTCCCAAAACATGCCCCTGGAGCTTAGAATGAGGTTGTAAAAAGCTGACAACCACTGTCTCTCCCAAGATACCCCCTACATGCTGGAGGTCCTCATATCTCATCTAATTTGATGTATGTTGAAACTATTCATCTACTTATAAAATTAAAAAAAAATAACTTTTGGGAAAGAGATCCAAGATGGCCGAATAGGAACAGCTCTGGAATGCAGTTCCCAGGGAGAACAATGCAGAGGGTGAGTGATCACCGCATTTCCAAATGAGTTTTTACTGCCCACAGACCAGGAGATTCCTGAACTGAAAAGCACCATGAGTTTCCAGCATGGATGTTTCAGCTGGTGCAGTGGGTCTCTGCACAAAAACACGCACAAATCTGGGCAGCTGTTTGAACAGGCACCTGGAACGCCTGGGAGACAGAATCACTCATGCAACTAAAAAAAAAGGAGGCTGAAACAGGGAGCCAGATGATCTTGCTCAGTGGATCCCACACCGCACAAAGACCAGCAACCTGAAACGCTCTGGATAGAGTTTCGCAGCAAGCACAGCTGGACCGAGGACAGTCCAGCTCGGTGGGGAGAAGGGTATCAGCCACTACTAAGGCAGTCCATTACTACCAAGGCAGTCTGCCATTATGGAGGTAGTCCTCCATTACCCAGGCAGTCCGTTATAACTGAGGCAGACTGCCATTACCAAAGCAGTTATAACTATACTTCTGTAAACAAAACCACAAGGAAGTTCACACAGCAGTTGGGCAGAGCCCATGGCAGCTCAGCAATGCCTCTGCTGGCAGACTGTGACTAGGCTACCTCTTTGTGGGGAGGGTATCTCTGAAAAAAGGCAGCAGCACGTCAGGAACTCATAAATAAAGCCTCATCTTCCCAGGACAGAGCACCTGGGACAAAAAGGCGGTTATGAGTTCTGCTGCAGCCAGCTTAAATGTACCTGCCCAGAAGCTCTAAACAGAACAGCAGAGGTCCCAGGTCAGCACTTGAGCTCCTATAAAGGTCAGACTGTCTCCTAAAGCAGCTCCCTGACCCCTGTATATCCAGAGACACTCAGAAAAGAGAGCTTAGGTTGACATCTGGTGGGTACCTTCCCAGGACGAAGATAACAGAAGAAGAAACCAGCAGCAACCCTGACTGTTCTGCAGCCCCGTGGGTGATCCCCAGGCAAGCAGGATCTGGACTGGACCTTCAGCAGTCCTGCAGCAGAGGGGCCTGATGGTTAGAAAGAAAACTAAAAAACAGAAATAAATAACTTCAGTATCAACAAAAAGGATGTCCACTCAGAGACCCCATCTGAATGTCACCAACTACAAAGACCACAGGTAGATAAATCCACAAAGATGGGAAGAAACCAGTTCAAAATGGATGAAAACACCCAAAACCAGAATGCCTCTCCTCCTCCAAGGGATCACAACTCCTCACCAGCAAGGGAACAAGGCTGGATGTAGAATGAATCTGGTGAATGGACAGAAAAAGGCTTCAGAAAGTGGATAATAACAAACTTCTCTGAACTAAAAGAACATATGCTAACCCAATGCAAAGAAATTAAGAACCTTGAGAAAAAGTTTGTTGAAATGCTAATGAGAATAAACACCTTAGAGAAGAATATAAATGACCTGATGGAGGTGAAAAACACAACAAGAGAAATTTGCGAAGCATACACAAGTTTCAATAGCCGAATCGACCAAGCAGAAGAAAGGATATCAGAGATTGAAGATCAAATCAATGAAATAAAATGAGAAGGCAAGATTAGAGAAAAAATTGTGAAAAGAAATAAAGCCTCCATGAAATATGGGACTATGTGAAAACACTTGATCTATGTTTGATAGGTGTACCTGAATGTGATGGAGAGAAGGAATCCAAGCTGGAAAACACTCTTCAGGATATTATCCAGGAGAACTTCCACAACCTAGCAAGACAGGGCAACATTCAAGTCCAGGAAATACAGAGAACACCACAAAGATATTCCTCAAGAGGAGCAACCCCAAGGCACATAATCATCAAATTCACCAGGGTCGAAATGAAAGAAAAAATGCTAAGGGCAGCCAGAAAGAAAGGTGGGGTTACCCACAAAGGGAAGCCCATCAGACTCAGAGCAGATCTCTCAGCAGAAACACTACAAACCAGAAGAGAGTGGGGGCCAATATTCAACACCTTAAAGAAAAGAACTTTCAACCTAGAATTTCATAACAAGCCAGACTAAGCTTCATAAGCGAATCAGAAATAAAATTATTTGCAAACAAGCAATTGCTGAGAGATTATGTCACCACCAGACCTGCCTTATAAGAGCTCCTGAAAGAAGCACTAAACATAGAAAGGAACAACCAGCACCAGCCACTGCAAAAATGTACCAAATGGTAAAGACCATCAACACAATGAAGAAACTGCATCAACTAACAGGCAAAACAATCAGCCAGCATCAAAACAGCAGGAACAAATTCACAATATTAACAATATTAACCTTAAATGTAAATGGGCTAAATGCCCCAATCAAAAGACACAGACTGGCACATTTGAAAAAAAGTCAAAATCCGTCAGTGTGCTGTATTCAGGAAACCCATCTCACATGCAAGGACACACATAGGCTCACAATAAAGGGATGGAGGAAGATTAACCAAGCAAATGGAGAGCAGAAAAAAGCAGCAGTTGCCATCCTAGTCTCTGATAAAATAGACTTTATAGCAACAAAGATCAAAAGAGTCAAGAAGGACATTACATAATGATAAAAGGATCAATGCAACAAGAAGAGCTAACAATCCTAAATATATATAGGCACCCAATACAGGAGCACCCACATACATAAAGCAAGTTCTTAACAACCTTCAAAGAGACTTAGACTCCCACACCATAATAGTGGCAAGACTTTAACACTCCACTGTCAATGTTAGACAGATCAACGAGACAGAAAATTAATAAGGGTATCCAGGACTTGAACTCAGATCTGGACCAAGCAAACCTAATAGACATTTACAGAACTCTCCACCCCAAATCCGCAGAATATACATTCTTCTCAGCACCACATTGCGCCTACTCTAAAATTGACCACATAACTGCAAGTAAATCACTCCTCAGTCAATGCAAAATAACAAATTATAACAAACAGTCTTTCAGACCACAGTGCAATCAAATTAGAACGCAAGATTAAGAAACCAAATCAGAACCACACAACTTGATGGAAACTGAACAACTGGCTCTCGAATGTTGACTGGATAAACCATGAAATGAAGGCAGAAATAAAGATGTTCTTCGAAACCAATGAGAATGAAGATGCGATGTACCAGAATCTCTGGGACACATTTAAAGCAGTGTCTAGAGGGAAATTTATAGCAATTAATGCCCACATGAGATGCAAGGAGATATCTAAAATCAACACCCTACCATCAAAATTGGAAGAACTAGAGGAGCAAGATAAAAAAAAAAAAAAACCTCAAAAGCTAGCAGAAGACAAGAAATAACTAAGATCAGAGCAGAACTGAAGGAGATAGAGACACAAAAATCTCTTCAAAAAAATCAATAAATCCAGGAGCTGTTTTTTTGAAAAGATCAACCAAATAGACAGGCCACTAGTCAGATTAATAAAAAAGAAAAGAGAGAAGAATCAGATAGATGCAATTAAAAAAACAATAAAGGTGATATCACCACTGAAATACAAACTTTGATCAGAGATTATGACATACCATAGAAATACCATATGAAATACCATAGAAATACAAACTTTGATCAGAGATTATGACATACCATAGAAATACCATATGAAATACCGTAGAAATACAAACTTTGATCAGAGATTATGACAAACAACTGTATGCACATAAACCAGTAAACCTGGAAGAAATGGATAAATTCCTGGATACTTGCACCATCCCAAGACTAAACCAGGAAGAAGTCGAAACCCTGAATAGACCAATAACAAGGGCTGAAGTTGAGGCGGCAATTAATAGCCTACCAACCAAGAAAAGCCCGGGTCCAGATGGGTTCACAGCCAAATTCTATCAGACATACAAAGAGGAGCTGGTACCACTCCTTCTAAAACTATTTCAAACAATCCAAAAAGTGGGAATCCTTCCCAAATCATTTTATGAGACCAACATCATCCTGATACCAAATCCCAGCAGAGACTCAACAAGAAAAGAAAACTTCAGGCCAATATCCATGCTGATGCAAAAATCTTCAAGAAAATACTGGCAAACCGATTATACCAGCACATCAAAAAGCCTATCCATTATGATCAGGTAGGCTTCATCCCGTAGAAGCAAGGCTGGTTCAACATACGCAAGTCTATAAACGTAATCCACCATATAAACAGAACCAAAGTCAAAAACCACATGATTATCTCAATAGATGCAGAGAAAGCCTTTGACAAAATTCAACAGCCCTTTATGCTAAAAACCTTCAATAAACTAGGTATTGACAGAACATATCTCAAAATAAGAAAAGCCACTTAGAACAAACCCACAGCCAACATCATACTTAATGGGCAAAAACTGGAAGCATTCCCTTTGAAATCTGGCACTAGACAAGGATGCCCTCTCTCACCACTCCTATTCAAAATAGTATTGGAAGTTCTAGCCAGAGCAACCAGGGAAGAAAATGAAATAAAGGGTATTCAGTTAGGAATGGAGGAAGTCAAATTGTCTCTATTTGCAGAAGGCATGATTGTATATTTAGAAGACCCCATTATCTCAGCCCAAAATCTCCTGAAACTGATAAGCTACTTCAGCAAAGTCTCAGGATATAAAATCAATGTGCAGAAGTCACATTCATATACACCAATAGCAGACTAAAAGATAATCAAATCAAGAGTGAATTCCCATTCACAACTACTACAAAGAGAATAAAATACCTAGGGATACAACTAACAAAGGATGTAAAGGACGTCTTGAAGGAGAACTACAAACCACTGCTCAAGGAAATAATAGAGGACACAAACAGATGGAAAAACATTCCATGCTCATGGTTAGGAAGAATCAGTATTGTGAAAATGGCCATACTGCCCAAAGTAATTTACAGATTCAGTGCTATCTCCATCAAGCTACCAATTACTTTCTTCACAGAACTGGAGAAAACCATATTAAACTTCATATGGAACCAAAAGACAGCCCACATAGCCAAGACAATCCTAAGCAAAAAGAACAAAGCTGGAGGTATCACACTACCTCACTTCAAACTATACTACAAGGCTACAGTAATCCAAACAGCTTGGTACTGGCACCAAAACAGAGATATAGACCAATGGAACAGAACTGCAGCCTCACAGGCAATGCCACACATCTACAGTCATATGATCTTTGAGAGTCCTGACAGAAACAAGCAATGGGGAAAGGACTCCCTGTTTAATTAATGTTGGGATAACTGGCTAGCCATGTGCAGAAAGCAGAAACTGGACCCCTTCCTGACACCTTACAGGAAAATTAACTCCAGGTGGATTAAAGACTTAAACATAAGACCTAACACCATAAAAACTCTAGAAGAAAACCTAGACAAAACCATTCAGGACATAGGCATAGGCAAGGACTTCATGACTAAAACACCAAAAGCATTGGCAACAAAAGTCAAAATAGATAAATGGGATCTAATTAAACTTCAGAGCTTCTGTGCAGCAAAAGAAACAATCATTTGAGTGAAGCTGCAACCAACAGAATGGGAAAAAAATTTTGCAATCTACTCATCTTACAAAGAGCTAATATCCAGAATCTACAAAGAACTGAAACAGATTTACACGAAAAAAACAAACCCATTCAAAAGTGGGCAAAGGACATGAACAGACATTTTTCAAAAGAAGACATATATGAGGCCAACAAACATGAAAAAATGCTCATCATCACTGGTCATTAGAGAAGTGCAAATCAAAACCACATTGAAATACTACCTCACGCCAGTTAGGTGATCATTAAAAAATCTGGAGACAACAGATGCTAGAGAGGATGTGGAGAAATAGGAACACTTTTACACCATTGGTGGGAGTGTAAATTAGTTCAACCATTGTAGAAGACAGTGTGGTGATTCCTCAAGGACCTAGAAATAGAAATTCCATTTGACCCAATAATCCCATTACTGGCTATATAGCCAAGGGATTATAAATCATTCTATTATAAAGACAAATGCACACCTTTGTTCATTGTGGCATTGTTTACAATAGCAAAGACCTAGAACCAACCCAAATGCCCATCGATGATAGACTGGACAAGGAAAATGTGGCACATATACACCATGGAATACTATTCAGCCATAAAAAACAGTGAGTTCATGTCCTTTGTAGGGACATGGATGAGTCTGAAAACCATCATTCTCAGCAAACTGACACAAGAACAGAAAATCAAACACTGCATATTCTCACTCGTAGGCAAGTGTTGAACAGCGAGAACACATGGACACAGGGAGGGGAGCATCACACACTGGGGACTGTTGCAGGGAGACTAGGGGAGGGACAGCAGTGGGTAGGGAGGTTGGGGAGGGATAACAGGGGGAGAAATGCCAGATATAGGTGACAGGGGGATGGAGGCAGCAAACCTCATTGCCATGTATGTACCTATGCAACAATTCTGCATGATCTGCACATGTACCCCAGAACCTAATGTAAATAAAAAGTATATGTATATATATATATGCATTTAAGTTATTATTGACTAGATTAACCCTGTTGTGCTATTAAATAGTAGGTCTTATTTTTTGGGTCACTTTCGGCAATTAAACTTTCTGGACAATTTATCCATTTCATTTAATTTTTCAACATTATTGGGAATATGATTTATATCAATGTAAGTTTCAGAATGTTTCAGCTTAGGTTTTTACAAGCTTAATTATTTATTATTATCTTACCTTCTATTTCTAATTATCTTACCTTTGAAGGTAAGATAATTAAACCAAATATAACTAACAATAATATAAAGCCATACAATACAGTTGAAAGATGAATCAGGCTGGATATATTTTGAGGATCAAGCTTAGTATAGTAGGTTTTGGGGTGGAGGGTGTCCAGAGAAATTGAAGCATGTTAGTATTTGGAAAATGCTACAAATGTTGGTTTAGCAGGTGCCAGAAAAGTATGAGTGGAATACTGATTTGCACTTGGCACGTTCATCTCTTGCAATTCAAAGTGGGAAATTTCAATTTATACTCATTTAAATAGTAATTTACATGTATTGAAAGAGGAGTGTTTAAATAGTAATGAGGTAAGGAGGACATTCATGCAAAAGGTGAGCTCCTTGAGGGCAGGGTTTTTTGTCTTTTTTTGTTCCCTGTTCTGTTACCAGGAACTAAAACAGTGCCTGACACATAATAGGTACTAAAAAAATATTTGAATAAAGAAAAGAATGACAAAAATCCAATTTAATTCTCATAACAACCTTCCGATTATAATAGCAAATATATACTGTGTTTTCGCCCTACGTCGGATATCATTCTAAGTTACACGTCTTAATTAGTCTAAATCCTTATGAGACAGGAAATTGCATATATATAATCATCACAATGGGTTTAGTTGTAAATGTAAGAAAGTGATTCAAAAATAATAAGAAAAGCAGTCAGGTGTGGTAGCTCATGCCTGTAATCCCAGCACTTTGAGAGCCCAAGGCGGGTGGATCACCTGAGGTCAGGAGTTCAAGACCAGACTGGCCAACATGGTGAAACCCTGTCTCTACTAAAAATACAAAAATTAGCCAGGCGTGATGGCAGGTGCCTGTAATCCCAGCTACTTGGGAGGCTGAGTGGGGAGAATTGCTTGAACCCAGAAGGTGGAGGTTACTGTGAGCTGAGATTGTGACATTGCACTCCAGCCTGGGTGAGATTCCATTTAAAAAATGAATGAATGAATTAATTAATGGAGAAACTCGGAGGGGCTGTGATTAGTTTACTTAGCTTTAAAGTACAGGGATGAATTTCCAGCACTGATGGATCAGTGTTTTCAAAATCTTCTTCTCTCCTTTTGTTCTGTTTCCCTCAACTTACCCCATGAACTGGCAAAAGCATTCATGGCTTATCTCAGGCTTAACTCATCATCTCTGTGTATGAGTACATGATCTAATATTTTGATGTAGTAGATAGGATTCGATGTAAAGATCTAAATAATTATTTTAAAATTTAGTTCTAAGAAATTCCTTGCCTCTTTAGATAAGCTCTTTAATATATTTCCTTCATTCTAGTAAAAAAAATTATAGAGTAAATTATATTTCTTTTTTTTTTTTACACTGGTTGCCCAGGAGATCAAATCAAACTATAAGCTTCACAGCAAACAGTACATTTTGTTAATGTTTTAAAGGTCACTCTGATTTATTTACATATTTTTCTTTAAATTAAACTATTTTAAGAATATTGTAGATCAATATGTAAATATAAGAAATAGTACAGAGATATTCTTTTTATCATTTACTCAATTTCCTTCAATGGTAACATCTTTCAAAACCACAACACAACATGACAACCAGCATATTGAAACAGTCAAGATACAGAACATTTATTCCCATGGCCATAAAGAACTATTTTGTTGCCCCTTTTTTAGCCATACCCAGTTTACTCCCACCCTCCTCAATACCTTCTTAAGCCCTGACAATCACAAATCTGTTCTCCATTTCCATAATTTATACTTTCAGAAATATATAAATGTATTATACAGTATATAACCTTTCAGGATTGCCTTTCTTCACATAGAATAATTCCTGGAGACTTTTGGAAAATCAGGCAGATTCCCCCATGGATCAATACTTAGTTTCTTTTTATTGCTGAACAGTATTCCATGGTATGGATGTACCACAGTTTATTCAGCATTCACTCATTCAAAAACATCTGTGTTGTTTCCGGTTCTTGTTTATTACAAATAAAGCAGTAAATCTGCTATAATCATCTGTGTATGCGGTTTTGTTTTGTTTTTGCCTTCTGGTCAAAGTAACTTTTTATTTATTCATTTATTTTTCATTGACAACTAAAAATCGTATGGATTTATGGTGTACGGTATATTTTGAAATATGTATACATTGTAAAATGGCAAAATCAAGCTAGTTAACATATGCATAATCTCACTTAACATTGTTTTGTTGTGAGAATACCTTAATCTTTTAGCAATTTTCAGGTATGTAATACATTATTATTAACTATAGCTACCATTTTATGCAGTCGTTCTCTTGGGGTTATTTCTTATGTCTAATAAGAATTTTGTGCCCTTTGACCAACATCTTCCCCATCTCCATTGTCTCTTACCAGCCCCTGATAAACATCATACTACTCTCTGCTTCCATGAGTTCAATTTTTTTTTAAGATTCCACATATAAGTGAGATCACGTGGCATTTTCTTTCCTGTGCCTGGCTTATTTCACTTAACATAATGTCCTCTAGGTTCATCTATGTTACCTAATGACAGGATTTCCTTCTTTTTAAAGTCTGAATAGTTTTCCTTTGTGTATATATTTTTCATGAACACGAGTCTTAATTTCTTTGAGATATATGCTCAGGAATGCAAGTGCTAGGTCTTATGATAGTTGCATGTTTAGTTATTTAAGAAAATTCTAAACTGATCACTTCTCAGCCTTTTGGCTAAGATCAAGTGTAGAAAATACTAAACTGTTTTCAGAGTGGCTATAGCACTACACATTCCTGTCATCAATGTATGAGTTATCCAGCTTTCCCTCTTTTCTAATGTATGTATTTAGTGCTGTCACTTTCTGTCTTAGTACTGCTTCAGCTGTGTCTCACAAATTTTGATATTTTCTATTTTCATTTTCATTTGATTTAATGTATTTTTATTTCTCTTGAGACTTCCTTGTTGATACATTTTTATGTCCTTTGTTTCCAGGTGTTTGGGGATTTTCTTGCTATTTCTCTGTTATTGATTTTCAGTTTCATTCATTGTTGGACAAGACATTCTGTATGGTGTCAATTCTTTTGAATTTGTTGAGGTTGTTTTCATGGCTTTGGACATAGTGTATCCTAATATGTATTTTGTGGGCACTGAGAAAATATGTGTATCATGCTGTTGTAGGGTGAAGTGTTCTATAAATGCCAATTACATCTTGTTGGTTGATGGTTTTTTTGAGGTTTTCTATATTCTTGTTGATTCTCTGTCTACTTGTTTTATCAGTTGTTGAGAGAAGGGTGTTAAAGGCTCCAACTATATTGAAATTCCTTTATTTCTCCTTTCAGTTTTATCAGATTTTACTTCACATAATTTGCAGTGGTTTATTTGGTACTTACACATGTAGGATTGCTATGCCTTAGTGGATTGACCCTTTTAACATTACATAATGTGCCTGTCACTGGTAACTTTCTTTGCTCTAACATCTATGTTATCTGATATTAATACACTTACTCCTTTTATTATTGTCTTCATGGTATATCTTTTTCCACTGTTTTATTTTCAACCTGCCTTTGTCATTACACTGTATTTGAAGTAAGTTTCCTGTAAGCAGTATATAGGTAGGTCATATTTTAATACACTCTGCTTATCCCTATCTTTAATTTGGTGCATTTAGATCATTTACATTTAATATAATTATTTATGTGCTGTGGCTAAGTCTGCTATTTTATTTTTTGCATTCTCTTTTTTCTCTTTGATTTGTATTTCTCTTTTTTTATTTTTTCTTCTTTCCAGTAGGTGACATGGACTATTTTTAGAATTCCATTTTGATTTATCTGTAGTGTAGTGTTCTCTCTATATATGTATATAGCCTTTTATTGGTTGAGATACATATATATGTATGTGTATATATATATGTATAGATATGTATACTCTCATTACAGTTTACTGGTGTCATCATTTTATCAGTTTAAGTAAAGTATAGAAATTTTACATCTCTCTTTAAATCCCTTTACTCACCCCATTTATAATAGTTATCTTACATATTGCCTCTACATGCATTTAGAACCACATCATAAGATACTATAATTTTTGCTTCAACCATAAAATACAATTTTAAAAACTCAAGAGGAGATGGAAAGGCTATTATATTTACCCATATTTTTGCCTACCATGTTCTTTCTTCCTTCCTTATATTCCATAGATTCCATAGTTTTTTTTTTTATCATTTTCTTTCTGTTTAGAGAATTCCCTGTTTACATTGTTTTCAGGCAGTTCTGCTTGCTGAAAATTCTTTTAGTTTTCCTTCATCTCAAAATATTTTGATTTCTCCTTCACTCCTGAAGGATAGTTTCAAGTATAGGATTCTGGGTTAACAGCACATTTCTTTCGGCACTTGAAAACTATTGTGCCATTTCCTTCTGACCTATGTGATTTCTGGTAAGAGAATTGTTGCCATACAGTGTTTTTCCCTTACAGGTAAGGAATTGTTTCTCTCAAGCTGCTTTCAAATTTTTCCCTTCTTTTTAGTGTTCCAAAGTTTAATTCTTATGTATCTTGATGTCCTTTTCTTTGAGTTTATCTTGTTTGGGATTTTCTTGGAATATTTATAGGGTTGTGTCTCTTGCCAAATTTGAGAAGTTTTAGTCAATTGTTTCTTTGAGTAGCTTTTCAGCACTTCCCTCTGTATTTTCTGTATTCAAGTTTACCCATGACATGAATATTAAATACATTATTTTTAATTCCACTAGATACATTTTTTATTTTTCCAATGAAACAATTCAATTTGGGAATAAATACATACAGATATTATACATAGATATATTTCGTATTTCAAACTTAGGATTATATCCAGTAGTGTTTTTTGTTTTGTTTTGTTTTGTTTTTGAGACAAAGTCTCACTCTGTTACCCAGGCTGGAGTGCAGTGGCACGATCTTGGCTCACTGCAACCTCCGCCTCCCAGGTTCAAGCAATTCTCCTGTCTCAGCCTCCTGAGTAGCTGGGATTACAGGCACACACCATGCCTGGCTAATGCTTGTATTTTTAGTAGAGAGAGTGTTTCATCATGTTGATTAGACTGGTTTCGAACTCCTGACCTCATGATCTGCCCACCTCAGCCTCCCAAAGTTCTGGGATTACAGACATGAGCCACCATGCCTTGCTGGTAGTATTCATTTTTAAGACAAACTTACTACCAATAGTAATAAGGATTAACCTACTTAGAATACAAAAGTAAAAGAAAAATGGAATCAAATAATCTATTAGTATTAAGTTGCAATCAGAGAGAAATTGTAATTCATATGAAGCCAAAGTAAATAGAATCCATTCAAAGAGATAGTGATTCCTTCTGTTAGAGGCAAAGAACCTGACTATAACCATTAGAATAGACAATACTTGAGCTCCTATGTCAACTCTACCAGGAACATAATTCCAAGCAAAAAGGTATGTGACTATCACAGAGCTATAATAATAAAAATTGTGGTACTGGCATAAAGGTAGACATTTAGACCAGTAGAATAAAATAGAAGGCCCCCAATAAGTCTTTGCATATATAACCAAATAATTTTTGACAAGGTACCAAGAAAATTCAATGTTGAAAAGATAGTCTTTTCAACAAATGCTATTGGGAAAACTGGATACCCACATGATGCAAAATAATAAATTTGGATCTTTACCTTATACAAATTAACTCAAAATGGATGAAAGACCTAAATGTAAGAGCTAAAATGATAAAGCTATTATTAAAAAAACATAGAGGGAAAGCTTTAATTTGACAATTATTGCTTGGATATGACACTGAAAGCTCAGGCAAAATAAGACAAAATAGTGGCCAGGTGTGGTGGCTCTTACCTGTAATCTCAGTGGTTTTGGAAACTGAAGTGGGAGGATCACAGGAGCAGCCTGGGCAACATAGCAAGAACCTGTCTCTTTACAAAAAATACAAATATTAACCAGGCACAGTGATGCATGTGTGTAGCCTCGCCTGCTTGGAAAGCTGAGGCAAGATGATCGCTTGAGCCCAAGAGTGAGGCTGCAGTGAACAATAATCATGCCACTGTACTCCAGCCTGGGTGACAAAGCAAGACTTGGTCTCAAAAAAAAAAAAAAAAAGACAAAATAGATAAATTGGACCACATGAAAGTGAAAAACTTTTATGCATCAAAGGACACAATCAAAAGAGCGAAAAGGCAACTGGTGGAATGAGAAAAATATTTGCAAATCATGTATCTGATATGGGCTTAATATCTAGGATATATAAGGTACTCCGTCCACTTGATAAGAAAGAACACATAATAATTTAAAAATGGGCAAAGAACTTCCGTAGATATTTTCCCAAAAGATATATAAAAATGTTCAGCAAGCATGTGAAAAGATGCTCAACATCACATCCATTAATTAAATGCAAATTAAAACGACTATGTGGTAGTAACTCACATTCATTAGTATGGCTACTCACAAAAACAAACAAACAAACAAACAAAAAACAGAAAGTGTTTGTGAATATATGAAGAAATTGGAACCTTTGTACAGTGTTACATTGTGGAAATGTAAAACGGCATGACTATGGAAAATATTATGGCAGTTCCCCAAAAAAACTGAAAATGGAATTGCCTTTTATCCAGCAATTTCACTTTTAGGCATGTACTTTTAAAAAACCTGAAAATAGGATCTCAAAGAGATCTTTATACACTCACATTCACTGCAGCATTATTCACAAGAGTAAAAAGGTAGAAACAACTTAAATGTTCATCAATGAATAAATGAGGAAATAAAAAACTATGTATATACCTTAAAATGTGGTGTATACCTTAAAAGGGAAGGAAATTCAGACAAATGCTACGACATGCATGATCTGTTTGAGACATTATACTAAGTGAAAAAATATAAATACTCTGTGATTCCTCTTACATATGAGGTACCTAGAGTAGTCAAATTCATAGAGATAGAAATTAGAATGGTGGCTGCTTAGGGGCTGGGATATGTAGGTGAGTGGGGAGTTGTTTTTTAATGAGTTAAGTTTCAGTTTTGCAAGATGAAAAGAATTCTGGAGATTGGTTGTACAACAGTGTAAATGTACTTAACAGTACTGAACTATAAACTTAAAATGATTAAGATGGTAAATTCTGTGTTACATGTATTTTGCCAAAGTTTGAAAGGTTTTAAAAATATATAAATCTGCTAATTAGAAGTAGGTGGGCTTTCTTTACAATGTTGAATCGGATGATTAAAAAAAACAATTAAGATGAATCATTGTTAATACTATTTCCTCTAGCATAAGATTTAGATCTAGAAATTAGCCAGAATAAGCATTAGAATTATTGTCTTTATTCTAACTATAAATTGAGTCTTCATAAAGCTGTCCAGTGATGCTCCTATGCCCAAATCAATTACCATTTCCTCTGACATCCATCCCAGAAGAATTTATTTTTTTCAATAGAATATGTATTGCTATAATAATCTACTTATTTGTACATGTGTCTACCTCTAGAGTTTAATGTTGAGGATTATCCTTTAGATTACTTTGTTTTCTTGCTTCTTAGTATTATGTCAGGCACAGAGCAGGCAAGTAATAAACAATTTACTGACTTCACTGGACAAATATTTATTAAGCACTTAATATGTACACAGGACAAGAGAGATAAATTTTTTTAATGTTTTCTTTCTTTAGTAACAGTCAAAACATCACACAGAAAATAATCTAAAAGTTAACCACAATGTTATTGACCAATTAGGTTTAGTATGTTTTCTTCAAAAGGTGTTTGATACTTTATAGAAGACAAAATAATGATTTAGCTTATGAGAAGATAAGGTATAATTTTGGAAATCCAAGCCTCTGAAGGAGATAGAGGTGTGTGTTTTAGACACAAAGCCTCTTCCTGGTATCTTTGAATAAATCCCATATTTGGTAGTGGTGGTTCTTAAAGTTAGATCTGGAAGATGCACTTCCTGCCAGGAAAAATGTGCCTGTAACTTGCAAGTCAGTTACAAATATACTAATGATTACAGCTAAGTTTAGCTGCTCAGTGTAGCTGTATGGGAATGTAGAACATAAATTGTCATTGTGAATGCCAGTGTGGTATTCACAATTACCATAAACTTTAATATACTTCTAATAAACTATTACAAATAAGCACACCACTATTTTTATATTGAGTTTACATTCAAGGGCCCTTAGTAATTGTAGGTTACCATTTATTCTCACATTGAATAATTATATGTAAGCAATCCTTCTGAGTAAATAATATCATCATCTATATTACATTAATTGAATGACTGTCTCATTTTTTATGGAAAGTTAAGTGGTACCGATATCTCTTAAGTTCACCTCTTTGGAAAATGTCCTATTTATTAAAAATCTAATTTTTATTTTTAGTTTTTAATTAAAATCTGGAAGTATGGTGTTTAAAATAAAAATTAAGGCCAACAAGAGCCTACATCAGGGTCAAATGAAAGAAACTTATAAACTGATCGGATTCAGATTTGTGAGATCATCATCTTACATTTTACAGGCTAAAATAAAAGTCTAGGGAGTTTATGGTTTGAATCGAAAGGTACTTTTAAAGCTTAGAATTGTTCTCTGTGTTTCCATGTTCAATAAGTACAGAAATATGAAAATAATTAGTGTTCAGAAACATTGACTTTATGATAGAGAATGACAGGGCTCTCTATTTCCAGAAGGCTAGCAGAACCCTTTTAATGACTCCTGATTAATTTAAATATACACAGTAAGAGTCAGTCATGAGGAACACCTATCCTTATGAGTAGTAAATTAATTATTCTATGATATGTTCTGACTTAAGTTCTCTACTGAATTCGGAGCCAGAATGGGAACTGGGTATTGCCATCACAATTTTATTAAGTATATAAGAGATTTAAAAACTACTCAGAAGTATTTTTAAGACATCATGGTGTTCCTGCAACTTCATGGAATGATTTCCTGTATTGGTGAGGATTTTCAAGCCAAATGAACCCCAGGAGTATGGACAAAATACGTAAAATGTTGGGATAGTAGCAATAATCTGACTGAAAATATCAGGCAATGAGAATTTTCTCAATGGCAGAAAATTGAGTAATTTGAAAGATATAAGAAATATCCATGGATCTGTAATCAGACAGTGTGTTCTCTCCCTTAACCTACCACCAGCAAGGAATTGGGGCCAAGAGTAGTGACTAAAATTGTAAACTCAGACACTAGTTTCTATGGTTGTTAGCTTCTTCCTGCAAGCCTAGAGTGGAGAGGGTATCTGGGGCTGTGATTATTATACTGCTCCTTCTATATGCTAAGAAAGAACTGAAAATTACTTGGACTCTACTTTATCCCTATTATATGTGTTACTACAATGTAAGTTTCAGGTGTTGCAGCCTTTATTTTACTCACTGTTTTGTCTCCAGCACCTACCAAACCGCTGGGCACATTCTTGGTGCTCAAAAATATTTGTTAAGTGAATATAATGAATTAATACGGACTTACAGCTTGTTAGAAGCTGTATCAGTAGAGGAATACAAACTAACTGATCAATGTTAGTAAGTGGGAATTCTGGGTGAGAATCCAAAGGCATTTGGTATAGCCTGATGGAGCATCCCAGTGATATAAAACACACCAGGAACAAGCATTTTAGAAAGACCTATTTGTTTCTTGGAGAATCATGTAAACTGGGGAATAATGAGAAAAAAAAGCCTTGAATCTAAGTTAAACAACTGTTTCCTTTGGTTTTCCCTTTGTACTTGTTCCATATTTTATGCTTACAATTATCACAAAGAGGGAAACCTTTCTTTTGCCTCGTTTTTTCCAAAATCAAAAAAGAGAGTCTGAGTATAAGTAACAGTAAATTCATACCATAATCTTATTGATATTATAAAGGAAAGTAGTGGTAAACTCATTATAAAGTAAACTCATACCATAATCTTATTGATATTATGAAGGAATCTTAATGTGTCTGTATTCCTGAAATTGTGTGTGTGTGTGTGTGTGTGTGTGTGTGTGTGTGTGTGTTTGGTGATGAAGGAAGAGGTACTAAATTCTAATTTTGCTGGCTGGTATTATATTTAATAATATTTTAAATTAATTATCTGTATTATTATCTTTAATTCATTAGTTCTCATCAACTTCTATTACAGTGCAACTGTTACTTAATACTTAGGCACGATTTATGATTCTGGTTTCTCATTATTTGTTACCAAAATACAGTCATTAAATGATGATGCTGGCAAAATAAAATCCATTATAAATGAAACCACTGTGTCAGAATTTGATGAGTATCATATGAAAAATATAAAATAAGAATGGTTTAAGTACAGTTTCAGAGAAAACTTTGGGAGGAACTACAGGAATTACATTAGCAGAAAATAGTAATATATTTAAAAATTAGAAGAAACCATAATATATTTCAGGAAACTACTGCGTATTTCATTTTTTCTCTATTTACGTATCTGTTACCTATCACTACACACATTTGAGTATGGATGCCATAACATATAAATGGAATCATAGAATAGGGCTGAATTTGTCTGAGAACAAAAAATTCCTATGCAAAACGAGTAAAAATAAAGTCATAATATTGTATTAGAAGTTGCAGAAGATAAATTTGCATCATGCAATGTGTTCATTTTTCTATTGATTACATGTATCTGATAGCTACTACACATTTGAAAAATGAGCTAGAAAAAAATAGAGTCTGAAATATGTTTCAAATTCCAATAACAAATCTGGCATTTTCATTACCTCATTCAATGCTTCCTTCCATGACTAAGCTTTCTGAAAAAAAAAAAAAAAAAAAAAAAAAAACTTGCAAAGATGGTCCTAGATCACTTGACTTCCAATGCAGTGTTTCTTCTACTACCTCAAGTTGCTTTGCTAAATAATGGTATCACTTATGATAATTTCTTTAAATGAACATGAGTGAATTTCCTGCTGCTTTTTGAGCAATGCAATCAATATGTACAAATTGACAGTACCCTTAATACCTCTTTGTAATATTTTTTCTTAATAGGTACATGTTTTATACCAAGAGAAGCTAACAAATACAAATACTTATTCTCTCTTACATTGAAACTCTTCTGACAATGTAAATTTATTTATGCTTGTAACAATATATGTTTTTGGCAAACACAAACAAGACTTGTCCCAGTTTAAGTGTAAGTTTTACTTGGTTATAAATAAATAATGATTTGTAGAAGACTTTTCTCTTTCTTTTATCTTCCTTCTGGCTATGAAGAAAATTGACAGCATGTATACCAAACCAAGTATGTAAATACTCAGAAAAAATAACAACATAGCCACATCTTTAGGGAAGAAGAAATGTTTTTGGAGTTATATAAAGAGAAAGAGAATATAAAAGAGGTAATTTAGTCTTTGGGGTCCAGGAAGATCTCATGGTGGCTAAAAATTTGAATAAAAGAATTGAGTAATGAAATAGAAGGATAAGCCCATATCAGCAACAATTAAATTTCTACAAGTTCTTGATAAATATTTGGATTGCTTTAGGGTACTCATACATTTTTCATTTTGCCCCTCTTATTTGAAATATTAGGGGGCAACATTTTCTCTGTAAGGGACAGAGAAAAATAACTTTAATCATTCAAAATGCACACATTAACTTTTTTTTTCAACTTTTATTTTAGATAAAGGGGTTCCTGTGCAGGTTTGTTCCATTGGCATATTGCACCCAGATAATGAGCATAGTACCCAATGGGTAGTTTTTCCACCCATGACCCCTCTGCCTCTCCACCTTCTAGTAGTTTGAGTGTCTATTGTTCCCATGTTTATGTCCCCGTGCACTCAATGTTTAGCTCCCATTTATAAGTGAGAGCATGCAGTATTCAATTTTCTGTTCCTGCATTAATTCTCTTAGGAGTATGGCCTCCAGCTCCATCCATGTTGCTGCAAAGAAAATGATTTCATTCATTTTTATGGCTGTGTAGTATTCCATGTTGGATATGTACATTTTCTTTATCCAGTCTACCATTGACAGACACCTAAGTTGATTCTATGTCGTGCTTTAGTGAGTAGTGTGAGTAGTGTGATGATGAACATACAAGTACTTGACAAAATTTACACACATTAACTTTTTTAAAACTCTATGAAATTTGTAAATGGAAATGTGATATTGTAGAAATAAATATAATTGTTTCTATAAGGGACCCCATAGGATAACTAAATAAATCTTTTAAATCTGTGTCAATCCCAACCCTTTGTTGTATAGGATTTCCAAGATAGTGTTATTCACTTTTCATTTCTATAAGTCCCTTTGCTATACTGATCTGAGAGAACACGCTAAACAATAGCTGCAAAACAAAGTGCCTAAATTAGGCAAACAGTGGAGACCTAAAAATAACAATACCTTCCCGCTTCTCTAACATGGTGAGTTGCCGTAAAACTCACCATGGCTTGACAAAAGCAAATTGGTATAGCGCATTTGACCATTTTCCCTCATCTAGGAAAAATCGTTTTAAAGTATTTTGTGTTTTGGCCAACATATCACTGACCTTTGCTTTTTGGCATTTCAACTCTGTCTTTTTTTCTCTTGTAATAACCACAGCCTCATTCTATTGAGAGATGTGGGACACTAACTATATAATTGAAGGGATAACTATCATACTAAGATTTAAAAATAAAGTAAAAACCTTAGTTTTCCAGAAAGGAATGTTGTTACCTCTTTACATGTGAAGAAACTAACTTATCCTGTTAAGATGGGAAAAAAATAGGTAAAGAAAATAGATTTGTGATATCCAACAGTCCAGAAAAGTAAGAAATTGAATTGCCACTGCACTTTCATAGCTTCAAAGGATGACCTTGTTAGCATATAGGACTTGAAGTCATTCCACCCTCCTGAGAAGAAATCATTTGAATATATTCAATGTTAAAGTGCCTTTTTATTCCAAAGAGTTATTTTCTACTTCCTCCTTTCTTCAGCAATTAGTTTTGGGCCGTGTGCCTTCTATGGACATATGTTGGCATGGATGACTAGAGAATTACACTGTCAAAAGTTGGAGAGCTATGTAGAAACCTGTCAGAAAACTCAGTTCTGTGGTGTCATTCACTGTGTGAGCCCATTCAGTATAAGGAGGGAAAAGGGAAATTCTGATACTATATGTTGTGCTTCTCTTAGAAGTGTGCAATGCACATTTTTTAATAGACCTGGTTTGCCCATCAAAATAGAGAACTATGACCTTGCTTTATATATACATGGATGACTGACCAGGATGTGTATCCCATCAACTTGCCCTGTTAGAGATTTATAACTTATAAATTGATTATATTTTCATTTATGTAAGATACATACATTAAGAATCATGTGTGACAAGTAATAACAGCTGGACTGAAAGAAATGGGTGGTGGGAAATAGGTCTGAAAATTTAGTATGAAACAAGATTTTTAAAGGCCTTCTAAGTCAAATGGAGGAACTATGGACTCCATTGTCATCAATGCAGGTATATATCAGTTCACACTTTCAAGAAGGGCCTTGTCTGGTGGAGATAACCAAGAAAAACAACAAGTATAGCACAGTGTGTTATGTACAGCATCAACATCCCCAGGCACATTTTAGAAATGCAAAAATCTTGGGCTCCACCACACACCAATTGAAACAGACTGCATTTTTAAAAGATCTGTGGATAACTAATTGCACATTGAAGCTTGATAAGCAATAGTACAAAAGAATGTGAGAAGGGCATTCAGTAGAATCTGGCTGTGGGTGAGGTGGGCAGCAGAGTGCAAGGATACATACGGGAAGTTCCAGACAGAGAAAACAACATGGTCAGTGGAACAGAATTAAAGTACACGAAAAATTCACAGACCTGAAGATAGTTTGAAGTGGCTATGACACAGGATGCATAATGTGTAAAAACAACCAAGATATCCTTCAACAGATGAATGGATAAATAAATCATCATACTTCCATACAACAGAATAATGTTCCATAATAAAAGGAATGAGTTATCAAGCCAAAGAAAGACATGTATTAGTTGCATATTGCAAAGTGAAATAAACCAGTATGAAAAGACTATATACCATAAGAGTACATTTACATGACATCCTGGAAAAGGCAAAACTATAGAGAGTAAACAGACTAGTGATTACTAGGGGTTTGGCAATTGCCCCTGAATGAGGTACTTTTAAAAGTTTGGATTGGCTTCGCTGGGATAATTTTTTTTGGAAAGTTATGTTTTTTATACTTTAAGTTCTGGGTTACATGTGCAGAATGTGCAGGTTTGTTACATAGGTATACATGTGCCATGGTGGTTTGCTGCATGCATCAACCCATCATCTACACCATGTATTTCTCCTAATGCTATCCCTCCCCTACCCCCTACCCCCTGACAGATCCTAGTTTGTGTTGTTCCCTTCCCTGTGTCCATGTGTTATCACTGTTCAACTCACACTTATGAGTGAGAACATGTGGTGTTTGGTTTTCTGTTCATATTAGTTTGCTAAGAATGATGGTTCCCAGTTTTAAGACTCCTTAACTCACTTATAAGGTTTCATTTATTTCAGCACTCTCTAAAACTAGACATTATCAACAAATAAGTAGGCTTTTTAGTAGGCACTTGATCATGATGAACAACACACAAATGATACTAATTCTCATTCCCCAATTTCCCCCTTCTTCAATTGCCCCCACCTTTGACTCCTATGTAAAAGAATCTTACAAGGTCTGGTATGCTTCTCCTGGTAATGGCTATTGCTTGATATTGGTAGATTAGATGTCCACAGTTCCAGTGCTCTGGAGAAGTTGTACTAACTGAGTGCTCATGGAGGAGTTACTGAATCTGCAAAATAGAGATAAGAATAGTAGTTACTTGATTTTTTAAAATGAAGAATAAATAAGTTAATATATGTGGAACATTTAGAATAGTACCTGCCATATTGTAAATGCTCAATATATATTAAATATTATAAAAATTATCAATTCCAAGACCCACATCTTATCACATTTTGAATTCTCTATAGTTGGGACATATTTTACAATTACTGGCATCTTAGATTCAAAGCAGTATCTTATTATCTGAATACTGTTCTTCTATTTTTATATATATGAGAGGAAACTATTTGAAGGAGGGAAGAGTCTTCTTATAGAGTAGCCAATACCTGATTCAGTTTTAATTTTGTCTCCCCTTCACTACTCTACCTTTATGGAGGTTACACATTCGATGAGAAATGTCACCACAAATCAAATGTTTTCGCATTGCTCACAACAATCCAACAAAGTCAGATATTTTTACAACTCCATTTCACAGGCAAATAAACTAAGTTTTACAGAGGCCAGTTAATTGTTCATGGTCACCCAGTGAATAAATTACTAAACAGCAGCATTCAGACCCAATTAGTCTTTGAAGCATCTGCTAATTCCACCATACCTCTAGGCACAACAGCCTTTCGTGATAATTTAACAAAAGAGCTTCTCTCGGGGAAGTATAAGCACAAATGTCAATCAGAACAGACCCAATAAATGTTCCATATTACATTTACAAACCAGAAAACTAATTTTTTTATTGTACTTTAGATTCTGGGGTCCATGTACAGATGATGCAAGATTGTTGCATAGGTACATTCATGGCAAGGTGATTTGCTGCCTCCATCCCCCCATCACCTATACCTGACATTTTTCCCCATGTTATCTCTCCCCACCCTGCCTCCCGTTATCCCTTCCCTAACCCCCGCCAAAGGCCCTGGTGTGTGATGCTCCCCTCTCTGTGTCCACATTTTCTCATTGTTCAACACCTTCCTGTGAGTGAGAACATGCAGTGTTTGATGTTCTGTTCTTGTGTCAGTTTGCTGAGAATGATGGTTTCCAGGTACATTCATGTCCTTCAAAGGACATGAACTTGTTGTTTTTAATGGCTGCATAGTATTCCATGGTGTATATGTGCCACATTTTCTTTATCCAGTCTACTGTTGATGGGCATTTGGGTTGGTTCCAAGTCTTTGATATTGTAAACAGTGCTGCGATGAACATGAGTGTGCATATGTCTTTATAATACAACAATTTATAGTCCTTTGGGTATATACCCAGTAATGAGATTGCTGGGTCAAATGGTATTTCTATTTCTAGATCCTTGAGGAATCGTCATGCTGTCTTCCACAATGGTTGAACTAATTTACACTCCCACCAACAGTGTAAACTAATTTTTATTGAATTGGGCTGATTTGTTTTCTCGTTGAAAGTGACTGTTTGGGGAGCTAAATAATGCTATTGCATTCATTGGGATGCTTTATGCTTCAGCTGCTGTAAATATTAACAGAATTAAATAATTTAACAGGAAGCTAATGTGAGTGCTCTGAGAAGTTATTCTATCAGGTTTTTAGGCTAGGCAGGTTTTTATTTTATTAGAGCCTTATTAATTTAAAATATATTGGAAGTATTGATTCTATCTGTTATTCTAAGCATTTGTGTGATAGTAGTTTCATTATCTTAGTTTACTATAGTTTACCCATTTTTAAAACAGATGAAGGTGGAGATAAACAATTATAATTTTAGTAGACATAAACATACTGTAATGTACTTAATATTTATCTTTTTAACTCCTCAAAATTATACTTTGTGATAATTTAAATGAGGGCTTCCCTGGAATAATGTTTATATTGTCTCTGACTATAAAAATATATTACCCTTGTCAGATGGGTAGACTGCAAAAATTTTTTCCCATTCTGTTGGTTGCCGATTCACTCTACTGACTGTTTCTTTTGCCGTGCAGAAGCTGTGGAGTTTGATTAGGTCCCATTTGTCTATTTTGGCTTTTGTTGCCATTGCTTTTGGCGTTTTGGTCATGAAGTCCTTGCCTACACCTATGTCCTGAATGGTTTTGCCTAGATTTTCTTCTAAGGTTTTTATGGTATTAGGTCCATCTGACAAGGGGCTGATATCCAGAATTTACAAAGAACTAAAGCAGATCTACAAGAAAAAAACAAACAAGCCCATTCAAAAATGGGCAAAGGATATGAACAGATACTTTACAAAAGAAGACATACAGGAGGCCAACAAACATATGAAAAAATGCTCATCATCACTGGTCATCAGAGAAATGCAAATCAAAACCACATTGAGATACCATCTCACACCAGTTAGAATGGCGATCATTAAAAAATCGGGAAACAACAGATGCTGGAGAGGATGTGGAGAAATAGGAACACTTTTACACTGTTGGTGGGAATGTAAATTAATTCAACCATTGTGGAAGACAGTGTGGCGATTCCTCAAGGACCTAAAAATAGAAATCCCATTTGACCCAGCAATCCCATTACTGGGTATATATCCAAAGGATTATAAATCATTCTACTACAAGGACACGTGCACACGAATGTTCATTGCAGCACTGTTTACAATAGCAAAGACCTGGAACCAACCCAAATGCCCAACGATGATAGACTGGATAGGGAAAATGTGGTACATATACACCATGGAATATTATGCAGCCATCAAAAACGATGAGTTCACGTCCTTTGTAGGGACATGGATGAACCTGGAAACCATCATTCTCAGCAAACTGACACAAGAGCAGAAAATCAAACACCGTATATTCTCGCTCATAGGCGGGTGTTGAACAATGAGAACACATGGACACAGGGAGGGGAGCACTACACACTGGGGTCTGTTGGGGGGAAATGGGGGAGGGGCGGGGGGTGGGGAGGTGGGAAGAGATAGCATGGGGAGAAATGACAGATACAGGTGAGGGGACGGAAGGCAGCAAAGCACACTGCCATGTGTGTACCTATGCAACAATCTTGCATGTTCATCACATGTACCCCAAAACCTAAAATGCAATAAAAAAAAATATATATATATATATATATATATTACCAAGTAGATAAATGCCATGAAAAGATTACAAAGAGTCTCTTTTAACTTGCTTAATATATTAATCTGCTTCAAGCCTCTTACTAGTACTATATACCTGTTTTATTCATATATATGCCTAAAATTTTCTAATTGCCCTCACTTTGTTAGCCTCATTAAAATCAGCACCTGTAAGAATATTTTACCACATTATCTGTTTACAAAAAGTACACTCCAGTCTTTCTAGAAATCCAGAAAAAGAGTTCAGGTTAGTAAAGTTTATATTTAATTTGCTTTAATTTTTATACATGATGACCATCAAATATATTGAGATAAAATGCTCCATGTAGAGCTAAACATTAGGGATAAACAAATATAGAATTAGAAAATGGACATACAGGCTAATTCTTGTGTATGGAATATATCCATGTCCCAAGATTTCAGACACCCCTGAACTCACTAAGCAAATGCCTAATCACCCAGTGACTGAGCTAGTTCTAATCATAATTGAGAGCATATGGTTCATGGAAAAATTAAATGCAAGTAAGTACTGAATCCCAGCCATAAAGTTAGCACTCTGTAAATATCCTTAGTAGTTTACTAAAGTCTTTACACTAGTTATAAAACAGCTGCACTACATGAACAAATAATCCACATTTCATAAAGGCATTTGTTTTGATGGAAACTATTTTACTGATTATGGTTATTCAACATAAGTTAAGAATAAAATTTAATAAATTATTTCAATTAGTATTAAAATGCATCCATCTGTATGGTTATATTACAAGAGAATTTACTGAAGAGGCACATTATTTATACACAGAATAATAAATACATTGATAGACTCCTTGATAACTGAATAGAACTATACTTTGGAATTGCAAACTGGAAATTGCATGATCCCTAGTATCAAGGTATTCAAAGCCTAATAAGGACATCCGTGTGGAACAGCCATCATTGCATTACAATGTGAAAAATACAATGATAATAATTGCAAAATCATAAGGGAGCATCCAACTACCACAAGAATTGAAAAGGTCTTCAGAAAAGACGCAATGCTTAGGATTGGCCTTAGCACTTAGATTTCACCAGAAAGAGGTAGGATGGTGACTGCATTAGTCTGTTCTCATGCTGCTAATAAAGACATACCCGAGAGTGGGTAATTTATAAGGAAAGAGGTTTAATTGGCTCACAATTCCACATGGCTGGGGAGGTCTCACAATCATGGTGGAAGGCAAAGGAGAAGGAAAGGCATGTCTTACATGGTGTCAGGCAAGAGAGCTTGTGCAGGGGAACTCCCATTTATAAAACCATCACATGTCATGACACTTATTCACTACCAAGAGGACAGTATGGGAAAACCATCCCCATGATTCAATTATCTCCACCTGGCCCTGCCCTTGACACATGGGGATTATAACAATTCAAGGTGAGATTTGGGTGGGGACACAACCAAACCATATTAGTGACACCAAGAAAACGGACTAAGACCAAACAGAGAGAGTATTCGATAAAGTAGCAAACTAAGCCAACAAATCTACCTTTCTTTCCATTCATTCAAAATCCTAAACACTTAATATGTATTGATGTAATATAAATACACACATATATATACACACATATGTGTATACACACATACATCTATAACTTACATCAATACTGATGACCACACATAGACAAGAAATCTTGGAGAAAGCTGAAGCAGAGAGCTGATGGAATTGTACTGATCCATTTTCTAGGAAAGCATAAATTACCCAAATTAACAGAGAAAGATGTATAAATATGAATAGATCAAAGATAGTAAAATTTCTGATCCTTAAAAGAGACACCAAACAATCTCACACCACTTAGAATGGTGGTCATTAAAAAATCTGGAGATAACAGATGCTGGAAAGGATGTGGAGAAATAGGAATGCTTTTACACTGTTGGTGGGAGTGTAAATTAGTTCAACCATTATGGAAGACAGTGTGGCAATTCCTCAGGGATCTAGAAATAGAAATACCATTTGACTCATCAATCCCATTGCTGGGTATATACCCAAAGGATTATAAATCATTTTATTATAAAGATACATGTACACATATGTTCATTGCAGCACTGTTTACAATAGCAAAGACTTGGAACCAACCCAAATGCCCATCAATGATAGACTGGACAAAGAAAATATGGCATGGATATCCCATGGAATACTATGCAGGCATCAAAAAGGATGAGTTCATGTTGTTTGCAAGGACATGGATGAATCTGGAAACCATCATTCTCAGCAAACTGACACAAGAACAGAAAACCAAACACTGCGTGTTCTCACTCACAAGTGGGTGCTGAACAATGAGAACACATGGACACAGGGAGGAGAACATCACACACTGTGGCCAATTTGGGAGTGGGTGGGGCTAGGGGAGGGATAGCAGGGGGTGGGGATATTGGGGAGGGATAACATTAGGAGAAATACCTAATGTAGGTCACAGGGGGATGGATGCAGCAAACCATCATGGCACATGTATACCTATCTAACAATCCTGCATGATCTGCACATGTACCCTAGAACTTAAAATATAATAAAAAAAAAGAGAAAGACACCAAACAAAACTCACTCATAATTTGAATAGTCCAATAACTATTAAAGAAAATGAATTTATAGTTTAAAAATTGTGAAAAAGATTGTGTCCTTTGCTGTGCAGAAGCTTTTTAACTCGATGTCATTTGATGTCTTTAGGTCCAGATAATTTTATTGGCTAATTCTTCCAAACATTTGGAGAAGAATTTACACCAATATAACATTATCTATCCCAGAGAATATGAGGAGAAATATCTCCATCTTATTTTATAAAGCTGATATTACCTTGATGCCAAAACACGACAGGAGAATTAAAAAATAGAAACAAAAAACAAAAACCAGCATCCCTAATGACCATAGATCCAAAATTCCTCAACAAAATATTAGCAAATCCAATCCAGCAGTACATTTTAAATTATACTCCATGACAAAGTGGGGATTATTTCATAATGCAAGGCTTTTTCAATGTTCAAAAATCAATCAACATAACCCACATGTTAACAAGCTAAAGAAAATCACATAATTATGTTGATTAATACAGAGCAATACTTTGATAAAATCCAATACCCATTTATAATATAAAAAACTCAGCCAACTAGGAACTTTGTCAAATTGATAAGAAAATTTTACTAGAAATCTGGAGCTAGTATCACACTTAATGGTGAAATACTGAATGTTTTCCCCTTGGAAACAAAGAAAGGATGTCCTTTCTCACCACTTTTATTCAACACAGTGTCATTTTGTTATCTAGGGCCAGAATTCCTAGAAAGTTCTAGAAATCTAGAAATCCAAGAGAGTAAAATGAGACAAGAAATGGAAATTTTAAAGGCATCATGTTTGGGTAAGAAAGTAAAATCGTCACTGTTTGCAGATGAGATGATCGTCTGTATAGGGAATCCCCAAGGAATGTATACGAAAACTATTATAGTTAAAAAGTCACTTCAGCAAGGTCACAGAATACAAGATCAATAAACAAAAATCAGTTGTACTACTATAGACTAGCAATGAACATGTAGGAACTAAAATTTAAAACAAAATATCATCTACATTTATTCAAAAATGAAATACTTATGTATACATTTAACAATAAATATACAGGACATACATGCTGAAAATTACACAACTGATGAAAGAAATAAAAAAAAAAGATCTAAATAAATAGAGGATATACCATGTTGATAGATTGGAAGATTCAGCGTAGTAAAGATGCCAGTGCTTCCCAAATTGTTATACAGGTTTAATTCAATTTCTATGAAAAGTTCAACATTCTTGTGTATATAAACAAGAGAATTCAAATAGCTACAACAATTTTGAAAAGGATGAAATAGGGTCAGATATTTCTTGAAGTTTCTTTAGATATTTTTTCTGTACTACTCTTTCTGTTCTCCATCTAAGACTCCACATTCACATAAATTTGTTACATTATTCTACATCTAGTGACATTAGATATTTTCTATTGATATATCTCTGCATTTACTGACTTTTTATATTATCTCCCATCTTCTATCATGTGATTTTTAGCTGTTATTATGTTTCTGTTCTAGAATTTCTGTTTTTAAAAAATAGCTGTTATCTATTTGTTGAAATTCTCTTTTGTCTATCTTGAGAATATTTTCCCTTACTTTATTGAACAGTTTTAAGAGCTGCTGTATCTTAATATGTCTAGTTATTTTGAATTGCATCTCAACATTATTAGTGATCCCACTTATAGACTGTGAATTCTGTCATGCTCCCCTGAAGAGTGTTGACATTTTTGCTTTAAGTGGGCAGTGAACTTGGTTGAACTCAAATTCCAAACTGTGTCTCTTGTGATAGGCAATAACTGAAATCTCTGTCACTTCTTTTAGCTTTAGCCAGGCTGTTTGGAGTCTGTCTTGCACATATGTAGTACACATAGTTCAGGAGTCTGTCAGAATTTGTGCTGAGATTATATATGCAGAATTTGGATCTTCCCTCTATGGCTGTCTCTGTAAAGATTTTAATTTTTACTTTTCAGTTTCTGTGGTTGCCCTAAATTCTGACCTGTAGTTTATTAATCCAGCAAATGGTAGCTTTTTATCTGAGTTCTGGATGCTTAACACAGTGCCTGAGACCTGTCATTATGTGAAAAGCAATGAAAGTGTAAAATTCAGTGTCATTCCCTTCTCCTAACAAAGCTACATAGGCCTGAAGTTTCCTTGCAGGAAGGTTTTGTAATTAGGTATTATTTCACAGTAAAAAAAAATTAAAAATACCTTTAATCTCTTTAACTCTATGCAAGGCACTTCTAAAATTCATTAGCATTTTATTTTGCAGTGAATTACAATTTGTTCATCTTTCATCTTAATCCTTTGTGAAAACAATAATTTTATGAAATCGTAAGGTTAAATAATTAATTTACTATTACCTTTTCATAGTGTTGGGACAGCTTCAATTCTTATTCTAATAATTCATGTTCCATTTGTATTATGTTAAATTTGATTAAGTTGCCTAAAATTGAAACTCACTAGAATACTATTTTAATTTTTGTTCCTAATAAACAGGAATTTTGTTCTCAATCTTATAGCCCTGTTCTTTAATATTCATCTTTAAATTTATATAGGACATTCTTTCAAATATATTAACCACAATCAAAAAATGAAATGGAGAAAGAATAATCTTTTCAACAAATGGTGCTGATATCCATATGCAAAACAATGAATTTGGACCCTTAACTCATGTCATATGCAAAACTGAACACAAAATGAATCATAGACCTAAATATAAGAGCTAATACTATAAAACTCTAACAAAAAATGTTTTCTTGGTTCACACAGTGATTTCTTAGATATGACACCAAAACCACAAATACCAAAAAATAGATAAATTGCACAACCTCAAAATTAAAATGAAAACTTTTTTGTTGCACATTATACCATTATACAAGTGAAAAGACAACCCACAGGTTGAAAGAAAATATTTCCAAATCATATACCTAATAAGAGGGTTTTATCCAGAATAGATAAAGAATTCTTGTAACTCAATAATAAAAAGACAAATAATCTCATTTTAAAATGGGCAAATAATTAAATAGACATTTATCTAAAGGGGATATATAAATGGCCATAAGCACATGAAAGGATGCCCAACATCATTAGTCATTAGGAAAATACAAATCACAACCATGAAGTATACCACTTCACACCCACTAGAATGGCTGTAATTACAAAGTCATATTCTAGCAAGAGGTGGTGAGAACATGGAGAAATTGGAACCATCATACATGACTGGAAAGAATGTAAAATGGTGCCGCTACTTTGAAAAAATAGCCTCACAGTGTACCAGAGTATGGTACAGTATTATCACTTTCTTTATGTTCTAAAGCATGACAGATTTTAAAGAGTACTTATCTTTTCAAGTCTTTATTTTCCCAATAGCGAATTCAGTTACCTTGCATCATTGGCTAATTGGTCTCCTCAGACAGACAGTCTAAGGCAAACCTCAATCTACTTCTAGGTGTATAGATTAAAATAGACTAGCCTAGTCTGACTTCAATGGAATGAGATGGAATTACAGTTGATACTTGAACAACACAGGAGTTAGGGGTGTTGACCCCTGAGCAGTCAAAAATCCATATATAACTTTAGACTTTCCCAAAACTTAATACTAATAGCCTACTGTTAACTGGAAGTCTTACTGATCACAAAAACAGTCGATCAAAACATATTTTTTAAGTTATGTGTATTACATACAGTATCTTTACTACAGAGTAAGCTAGAGAAAAGAAAATATTGTTGTTTGGGTATATACCCAGTAGGGGGATTGCTGGGTCAAATAGTATTTCTATTTCTAGATCCTTGAGGAATTGCCACACTGTCTTCCACAATGTTTGAATGAATTTACACTCCCACCAACAGTGTAAATCATTCCATTATAAAGACACATGCACACATGTGTTTATTGTGGCACTGTTTACAATAGCAAAGGCTTGGAACCAACCCAAATGCCCATCAATGATAGACTGGATAAAGAAAATGTGGCACATATACACCATGGAATACTATGCAGCCATAAAAAAGGATAAGTTCATGTCGTTTGCAGGGACATGGATGAATCTGGAAACCATCATTCTCAGCAAACTGGCACAAGAACAGAAAACCAAACACAGCATGTTCTCAATCATAAGTGGGTGTTGACAATGAGAACACAGGGACACAGGGAGAGGAACATCACACACTGGGGCCTGTCAGGGCATGGGGAAAGGGGAGGGATAGCAGGGGGTGGGGAGATTGGGGAGGGATAACATTAGGAGAAATACCTAATGTAGATGACAGGGTGATAGATGCAGCAAACCACCATGACATATGTATCACTATGTAACAAACCTGCACGTTCTGCACATGTACCCCAGAACTTAAAGTATAATTTTTAAAAAGAAAATATAATTAAGAAAATCAGAAAGAAAATACATTTACAATACTGTAGTATATTGATTGATTGATACTGTAAATTTACATTGTCTATTTATCTGTTGAATTATCTGTCTGAAATGGCAGCAACCACAGTTGCTGACTTCAATCTATAGTACATATCAAACAACTCAACTTTTTCTTGTAATGCCATGACTTTTCTTGGTTTTTTGGAAGCACTTCCAGCATCACTAGCAGCACTTTGTATGGGTCCCATGGTGCTATTCAAGGCTTATGATATTGCAGTAGACATGATGAAAAATATGCAACCACCATGAGAGATCACTTCTGTTTTTTTTGTTTGTTTGTTTTTTAATATGGAGTCTCGCTCTGTCACCCAGGCTAGAGTTCAGTGGTGTGATCTCAGCTCACTACAATATTCGTCTCCCAGGTTCAAGTGGTTCTCCTGCTTCAGCCTCTTGAGTAGCTGGGATTACAGGCACATGTCACCACGCCTGGCTAATTTGTGGATTTTTAGTTAGAGACCGGATTTCACCATGTTAGCCAGGATGGTCTCAATCTCCGGACCTCATGATCCACATGCCTCGGCCTCCCTAAATGCTGGGATTAAAGGCGTGAGCCACTGTGCCTAGTGGACAGATCACTTTTTACTGCCATCTAAAATTTACTGAAGAGACAAACTGCTCATGGGGAGAAGATTAGTGTCCCAGGACATTTTAAGCAGATACCAGCAATACTTGAGATCACCGCAATAGCAACAGGAGGTGGCTGTGAAATATTACAGTAGTACAGTAAGTACTACAGTTAATTTTATGCAGTTATGATTTAATACTGGATCTTTACATTTGTTTACATCTCAACTACAAATGATATCATATATAGTCTGTAAATGTGTGTGTTAGTTTTGATAAATTTTAACTTATTAGAATAGATTGGAGTATATTTTATGGTAGTAAATTATAAAATGGACTAGTATCTACATATTTTACGCATTCATGACATACTGAACTTTTCCTTATTATTTTATTTATTTATTTATTTTGCTATTTCTAGGCTACATAGAAATAGCAAGTTTTTTTCAAATTTTCACAAATCTCCAAAAAATTTTCCAACATATTTATTTTTAAAAATTTAAGTATAAGCAGATCCACACAGTTGAAACCCCTGCTGTTCAAGGCTAAACTGTATTTTATTTTGCATCATTTGCCACAGTGGTGAAACCTGGGAATGCAGAGTGTGTTAAAGAGAGGCTGTTTTCCCAGCATGCACCACTACCAGAGCTTTTCTGTCTACCCCATCCTTCAGTGTTTTTTCTGTAACTGCTACACACCCCCAGGATGAGAAGCACCTTTGTCAGTATTCCATCTATTCCTTTCTCTCTTCTCTTTTTTTTGGGGTGTTACATTTTAATCAGATAAGAAAATTGGGGCGGGGCAAAGATGAAGGGGAAATTAAATTACATTGATTAACTGAATAAAGAGTGTATTAGTTTCCTAGGGCTGCTATAATAAAATACCACAAACTGGGTTGTTTATAACAACAGACATTGATTTTTTCACAGTTCTAAAGTTTAGAAGTCTAACATCAGTGTTTCAACAAGGCTGTGTTCTTTCTGAAGGCCCTAGGGAAAGATGTGTTCCATTTATCTCTCCTGGCTTCTGATAGTGGCCAGCAATTCTTAGCATCCTTTAGCTTGCAGAAGCATCATTCCAGTCTCTACCTCCATCTTCATGTGGCATTCTCCTCTCTGTGTCTGTGTCTCTACCTCCACTCCCTCTTCTTTTAAGAACTCCAGTCATTGGATTTAAAGCCCACCCTAATCTAGTATAACCCCATTTTGACTATTTATATCTGCAGAGACTCTATTTCCATATAAGGTCACATTCACAGATTTTAGGTGGGTGTGGAGTTTTAGGGGTCACTACACAACCCTGTACAAAAAGTAATATGCGTGATACAGAAGGCTATCCAAGTGTGTCTGTCTCTCTGTCTCTCTCTTTCTCTCTCTCTCTCTCTCTCTCTCTCTCTGTGTGTGTGTGTGTGTGTGTGTGTGTGTGTGTGTGTGTGTGTGTGTGTGGTATAGAACCTAGGAGCAGATTGGGAGAAAAGGATTAGGTATATCTTCAGTATATGCATCGCTGAATGCTTTCTTTGCTTCAGGCCCCTCACTATTAGGCAAGCAGTATTTTATTTAACCTTTCTAACAACTCTGTGCCGTTGAGTATTGTTAACTCCATAGATGAGCAAGCTGAGGTTTAGCAATCTGCCTAAGGACACTCTGTTACTAACAGGTTCAACTTAGATTTGAATGATGCATGCCTGCCTCCAAAACCCATTAACTTAAACACTAATCTCTACTGCCTAAATGATTTTAAGAAAAAGTGATAAGTTTTAATTATTCAGAGGATATAAGGGGAAGGAGAAGTCCAAGATGATGCAAGTCCAGGATTGTTTAACTGGGGCATTAGCCGGTACCACTAATACGTATTAATAAGAGGAGATCATCACAAGGCATGACGTGGATTTTCCTTTTGTTTTTGTTGAGGAATGGAGTGAGAATGGAAATGATAGTCCAGATTAAGATATATATTAATATAAAGACTCTGAGAATTTTATTGAGGGACATAAATTTGTGGTCTGCATTATCCCTCAGTTCCCACAGCATCATTTTTCAGTAATAGGTGACTAAGTACTTTTCATTCAATTCAAAACCTATAGTCACACATGAAGCCACCTGCCTCAAGTGTTCCATGCCACCACAAAAAATCTCTTTCTCATTCCAACAATGATGTATTTGTTTTGCTTTGTTCAAATTTATTTAAAATGTATTAATTATAAAAGAATGAAAAAAGACATTCCCCATGTTTGTGTTTGCTTTTCCTAATGAAATATGTGCAGCTGGATCTAGCTTCAGCCATTTGTTCATGTATAATCAGAAGCCAATGTCCCCAATTTTGCTTTGTTCCAACCATTACATGCTGTGTCCTCTGCAGTATTTTAACCAACTGTGTGCCTAGATGAGTCACTCTTCAGGTTATTTCTTTTTATTAAGGCTACTTGTAAAAATCCACAACCACAGCAAAATGAGAGCACTGGATTGGTTTGTTACATTAAAATAATCATTTTTGAGATTAGATGTGGTGACTCTAGCAAGAATATGCTAATGGAACATTGTACAAAATGTTTCATGTTGCCTAAAACAAAAATAAGCTCTAAGGTATCTTTATTAACTATGCAAATTATAGACAATGGGTTTTTTTAATGCTTGCAAATATCCTTAATTATTCTTGGTGGTACTTACGTTTTATAGTATAGTAAGTTTAATGTCTATTATTAGAGCATATTGAAAGTAGTCTTTTACAATGTAAAATTGCTTGCAATACAGAATATTCTATTATGAGAGATTTCCTTACCACTTAAGAAAAAGCCAAGAATATTATTTTTTATAAAAGTATACTTCAAATATTTAATGACCATTTTATTTAATATTCCTTATTATAACATATATTTCAAAATTGTTTTTGGAGGCATAAGTAAGCATTAGCAAAACTGTGAATATTTATATCCTATTCTTTTAGAAGAGGTAGATTTGGGGGAAAAAAATTTAATTTTTGTAGATGTAACTAGAAGTCTTACCCTTTCATTCCATAATGTCTGCCTATTTCATAATATTTCTTACTTTATGCTTTCATTTTCTTTTCATTACTAATTTACAATGAGCTCCTGGAGAAAAGATGCTAATCGTTATTATGCACCCATGACTTTAGAAGCAATTTACAATACCTAGGAACTGTATCAAATAAGTGTGCCATCTCTGAAATGAGTGGGTCAAATATGGTTTAAATTTCTTTTACTATAAAATAAGGTTTTATTGAACTAGATGTATATCAGTTGTAGAGTCAGTTAAAAAGATTTGACATATTGGTTTATATATTCCTTAATCTTTTTACACAAATTCATGAATTTATTTTGAAAAATATACAATTGTTTCTTATTTCTTGCCAGTACCTGAGAAAATACTGAAATTCATATTAAAAATATAATCTTATGAATAGTGACATTTAGAAATAAGTTTCTAAACTGAATGTTTTCATCGTGTGAGAATATCATTGACCAGGCAACTGTATTCTGGTTGCATATGAAAATTGCTATGAAGGAAAAAGACAATTGGGAATAGTTTATAATTCTGATATCAAGCTGAAAAAATACTCATTATTATGACAAGTTTATTTTCATCTTCTGGAATTCTATTTAATCAGCAGAAGAGTTGTAGACATAAGAATAAATAACATTATGTTAATACAGGGAATAGCTTCCAACTGCACAATTTATAGGCAGACATTTTTGTATCTTAGAAATTTCTGAGTATTCCAAGATGTGGAAAGCTTTCCCTGTGAACTTTTTTGAGCCACTCCTCTCCTTCCATTGCCTAGTGATAGAGGTAGGGAGGTGACTCTTACCTCTCCTTCAGGCAAGTGCAGCCAGTGTTCTTCCAGTAAAACTTCCTCAATTATTCGCCCATAAGCCACTTTATTGAGAGACCCTATGCTAGGTGCTAGATACACCAAAATGAGTATTAAGGAGTCCCTGCCTCTAGATGCTCACAGATACAAAGAATAAACGAATATGATAATTACAATAATGTGATAGGCACTATCCAGAGGATCTGAGCAAGGCTCCAAAGCAGACACATTGTATAACTCAGGTGAAAGCTTGAGTTTTGAAATCATAAGATACTTTGATTTGAATCTTATTTCCACCACTAACTAGCTACATAACCATTGGCAAGGTACAGAATCTCCTTGAGCTTCCATTTCCTCATCTCCAAAATGTAGACACTATTATACTAGATGCATCATGTGACTATTCTGAAGATTGAATTAATTCATGTTTGGATAGTCTTTGGACAACATCTAACACATGGTAAGTGCCCAAAAATAGTAACTACTCTTATTGCTATTTGTTTATACCAGCTATCTGAAGGCAATCTTTTGTGCTTCACACAGAGCCACTACAATCAGCCTCTCGATCACTGCCCTTTCCAATCCAGCCCTAAGAAAGCTAGACACAGCACTCCCCGCTACCAATACCACATTATCTGCCCAGTGAAAAACACCTTAATCAATCTTGCACATATGAGATAAAGACTAAAACCTGGCATTTATTATCTAATCAGGTTACTAATAATTATCCCACTGCTCCAAGTATGAAAGTATATATATACTACCAAATGCCTGTGGATCAGGGCCCAGCAAAATTCTATAAGAAGCCAGACAGTAAATAACTTAGGCTTTGAAGGCCATAAATTCTGCATCACAACTATGCAACTTTGTTGTTGTATTGTCAAAGTGGTCATAAAAAATATGTTAAAAAATGGATATGACTGTTTTCTAATAAAATTTTCCTTGTAGAAAAATCGCCTTAGGCCATAGTTTGCTGATGCTCATTAGAGAGTTTATAGTATGGTAATATATTGTTTCTATATCATAACAAAATACACTGTGAATTCATTGAGGACTTACACATCTCTGTTTTACACATACACACATATATATGCATACATATATACATATACATCGTTTCTCTGTGAATATACTTCTGAACAAGTAAGTTGATGAAAAATTATATTAAATAACTCAACAACTATATCTTGAATATATATATATATATAATGAGTCAGAGTTATCTGTATAAAAATGACATAATAGGTCAAATTAATTTAATATGTAAATTCACTTTTTAAAAATAAGGGACTAATAGGGGAAGATGAAAGTAAGTGAGCGATTTGTTATAAGGTTGCTAGAAACAGATATTGTAATTGTGTGTGTTTATGTGTATAGGGAGAGTGAGAAAGTGAGAGGGACATTCAGGTAAAGAAAGAAAGAGAGAGGTTTAGATCAGGAGGACCCTGGATACCATGACAGAGCATTAGATTTTGTTTTGTATTTTTCGGCAGTTAAAGCAAAAAGCAAAACACAATAGAATATATAATTAGATCAACAGAAACCTACATTTTCTTCATAAGGGATAAACCTTTTTCCTGGTACTGAAAGAACTATAATATGAATCTTTATACAAGGAGTACTGAACAACATAATAGATGATGTTTCCAGTAATGGGTTTAGAAAGGTACACAGCGTCCTTCATTTTACTTTTTCATATGCAGATATTTGACAAAAGCCAAAGACACAGCATTAAAACATTATTGAAAAGATGGCTTTTGGAGAAATTTGATTTTGGTATTATTTGTATCTTGTATTTTACAAACAACAACAGATTCAAAGGATGGACCAGTGGTGTGGTTCATCACTGACCCTCAGTATGTCCAGGTCTGTAAGTGATCGCTGACTTATTAGTCAATGATTAGAAGCCATTAAATATATGTCAAACAAAGCACTTTTCCATGTATTATCTCATTAGACCTCTCAACAACCTTGGGCAAGCTTTATTATCACCAGGTTTATGAATGAAGAAGTTACACTGAAAAGTAGTGAAGTATGACAGCTCCAAGTAAACGAATAAAGGTTATAGCTCACTCTCTACACAGATTAGTAGCATCTTCTGAGATTCATTATTCCAGTCTAAAATTTTCAAGCTTATTTTTTAAAACAGAGTAAACCTTTTTTAGAACACGATGTAGAAATTCAATATACAAAAGAAATATAGGCTGTTCTGGTTAAATACAAGTGGGATAGGTCCAGACATGAACTTGTTTGACATTCCAGTTCACCTCAATAATTTTTCAGAATGGTCCCCAGTGCACCAATATCCCTAAAGATCCTTGATGCTCAGTTTAAAAACCACTGGTCAGTATCAGCGAAGATGCAAAGTCCTCCACTGAGGAGACAGATAAGCACAAATTTAAGAAGTGTTTTGTAGGACCCAGGGCATCATTGGCTTTGCCATTTACTATAAGATCCTAAAGGATCTTATACTAAGCTCACATATATTTATGCACATATGCATGCGCATACACACACGCGCGCACGCACACACGCACACACACTCACACACATAACTATTTGGCACAGCTAAAACAACCTCTTTAAGCTGATTACCTATTTAGCTTTACTGAAACTTGGCTGCCTTCAGAGGATGTGGATCCTAAAATCCTCTAAACCAAGCTATGTTGTCTTTCTCTAATATTTCAGGACAGATACTGCCTCTTTCTCTCCATTTGCAATCCCAGACCTTGATGCTCCTACTGTTTCGTATTTCTTTAAAAAAAAAAACCATAAATTTTTTTATTCTTTGAGAAGCAGACCATCTGGCCTTTTCTACTTTCTTATTGCTACTCCTTTAAATTTCTTAGTCATTCCCTTTATTCACTGAAGAATTTATCACCTAGCTCCCATTCTTCTTTCACACTCCAATCACTGTTATTATATTGGCAATTTCAACATCCAAGTGGCTAAAAACTCACTCTGAATTCTTTGACCCATCCTCATTACCACTGACCTATTCCACACCAGCTTGAACCAGGGCCTCAAAATCTGCACTAACTCCAAAATGAAAAGTTCAAATATAAATATTCTACTTCCTAACCATAGCCTTCTTGCCATCCAGATTTCTTGCTTTAAAACTTAAACTACAACAATTGTTACCTCCAGATCATGGTTTCTATTTATTGATTGATTGTTCTTTATCTACCATTTCCCTTTTTATCACTTTCATCCTGACTAGTCTAATCCCATTGGTCCTTTATAAAAAAGGACTTCTATCTCATTTCATTGTATTTCCCTTGAAAACCCCCTACCCTACTTAAATCAACCATTTACCTTTTCCATCCCAGCCACTTTGCTGGAGAGGTTCATAAGACCAGGTAGGTTACTTTCACCTTAATTTCCTTAGCTCAAACCTAAATAGATCCTTAGCAAGCTCAGTAACTCTATATTATTCAAGTGCCCAAATAACTCACTTAGTTCTTCTCTTCCCTCTAAATCTCTTTAATTGTATCCTTCCTCTTTACTCCAAGATTATGATCTCACTTCATGCTTTCTTAAAGAAAATAATAAATACTAAGTGGATATTCCATCTTTTTTCCACTACCAAATTATGAACCTGCTGCATCTCATCTCCTTTTCTCTTATGTCTCAAGGAGCATCCTGCCTCCTACTGAAGAACAGTCCTTCTGCATGTGTTCTTAGTTTCATCCGCTAGAAAACAATCTCCATGAGGAAAGATATTGTCTGTTCCCTTTTTACCACAGATATACCTCAAACTTTGTACAATGCTTGGTGTAATATATACTCCAGTATATTATTTATATTTGTATGTGTGTGTTTGTAAGAGAGAGAAAGAAAAGGGGCTGCATGTATGCTACATGTCTTAGCTTGGCTTAGAAAATCTAATAAGCAAAATCCTTTTATATTGCCCTCTGATATTTTAACTGAATATCTCATAAAAGATTATGGCATTCCAAGGTACAATGCTATCTTTTCATTTCAGGAAGAGTGCCAAGTGACCAGGTTATCATGCTGACAACATAGAGAAATTATTCCTAGTCTTCTATGAAAATCAAAACTGCTGAATTTAACATCCCATACATAGTAAAAATAATAAGCCTATAATGTACTCACCGAACTCTGAAATTGCATTCATTTAGAGCATTAATTTTCCAGAATTATTTCAGTTGATTCTAACATTAATAAAAGTGCATTACCTGTTTTAATAATTTGGGAGGAAAGAAGAATTAGTTTGGCTTCTAATCTGCACATGGAGTGCTTGAGCACTGCGGAGCATATAAGTGAATCTTGCAGTGATTAAGTGCTTCTCTTACATGCAATTCAAATAGAAATGAAAATCTGAAGTGACTAGATTTGCTTCAAATGTGAACACTGTGCCTTAAGAGTACATTATGATTTTTAAATTTTGAATTGGAGCTGTTTCCAGAATCCTGCATAAAGACCTTGCTGGAGATCTGAGGTCTCCAAATAACCCAAAACAAAGTAGCTGGTTATAAAGATATGGAAGAAAGCCAGGTTCTAGGGAGAGAGACCAAGACAACAGACAGGTCCTAGGAAGAGGCAAGGGCTAGACCTTGGAGGTCCCAAAAAGCTAGTGGTTAAAAATAGAGCTGGAATACATAAAGGTCAGTATCAGTGTAAATCAGACTGGTCTTTCTCACGATTTTCAAAAGTGGGAGAGCTACAGAAGTATTTGCTTTGCAAAGGGCTTCTTTGGCAGACAGTTTCCAGAGTTAACAGGGAGGCTGTAATGATGTCAGGAAAGTAAGTCATTAAACAAAGTGTGATTTGATAATTTAAAAGGAAAGGCTTTTAGCTGTGCATGGTGACTCAGCTGGGAAGGTGGCTCGTGCCTGTAATCCCAGCACTTTGGGAGGCCCACACACCTGAAGTCAGGAGTTCGTGACCACACTGGCCAACATGGCAAAACTCAGTCCCTACTAAAAATACAAAAATTCGCTGGGTATGATGACACATGCTTGTAGTCCCAGCTACTCAGGAGGCTGAGGCATGAGAATCCCTTGAACCCAGGAGGCAGAAGTTGTAGTGAGCCAAGATCGTGCCCCTGCACTCCAGCCTGGATGACAGAGTGAGACCCCATCTCAAAATGAATAAATGAATGAATGAATGAAAGCATAATTTTACCTTGAAAATCTCCTAATGGGCTGTTCTTACTGGTTTACAAATGTAATCTCAGCCTACTCACTCATGAAATAGCTGTTCGGTCCTCCTAATGAAACTCCAACTATAATTACCTTCTTTTCCTCACAAAAAAACCTTAGTGAATATAGTGTTAGATATGCTGAACTGTATTTATTATTCATTTAAGCTTCATTATCATAATCATACCTGAGATATACTTTCTCTAAGTGAAATAAAAAATATATAGTATTGAGAACAGAACTTCCTTTTGGCATATCCCTGTCATTTCTTTTCCATAGTCTCAAACATACTAACATTTCTCTGCACAGTAGTGATTCATGGAGAGATTCAATGTTCTATAATTACCCTAAACTGATAGCAAAATTTTGCGTGCATTTACATTTTCTCTTTTGAGGAGGTAAATAATAAGGCATTTGGGGACTTTCCTCCCAAAAAAGAAGAATTTGATAACTTTTATTGAATTCTCAAAGGGTCTATGACTTGAAACAGATTGAAGACCTTTACTGAAAAATCCTTTAAGACTTTCCAAGACAACCTGGCGAAATCAACACTTGTCTTTACTACATCCATTTTCCCTGTGCTTGTGTTCTTGTACAGAGTTCCTTCATGATTTCTGCTAGGTTTCCGTCTAAAAAAAAGTTCCTCCGTCTTACTTCATTATAAGGCTTATGCTACCATTCACAGCTGAAAATGGCATTCATGATGTTTTAAACAAGTTGAGTCTTAAAGAACTGATATAGTTTAATATTTGTCCCCTTCAAATCTCATACTGAAATGTTATCCCCAGGGTTGGAAGTGGGGCCTGGTGGGAGGTGTTTGGGTCATGGGGACAGATCCCTCATGAATGACTTGATGCAGTAATGAGTGACTTCTCATTCTATTAGTTCACAGGAATACCGGGTATTAAAAAGAATCTGGCACCTCCCTCCCCTTTCTTGCCCCCCGCCCCCATCACCATGTGCTACTCCAGCTCCCTCTTCACTTTCCACCAAGAGTAAAATCTTCCTGAGGTCCTGGCCAGAAGCAGAGGCTGGCACCATGCTTTTTGTACAGCCCACAGAACCGTGAGCCAAGTAAATCTCTTTTCTTTATAAATTACCCAGCCTCGGGTATTCCTTTATAGCAATGCAAAACAGACTAATACAAGAATTAAACCCCTAAATCATATTTCAAGAAGTAGTCTGTTTCCGGGGAACATTTTATAGGTAGAAATCTACCACTGTGGGCAAACTTTTATTTTTAAAACAAAAACAAAATGATTATCAGCCTTAATTATGCTCTGTTCTTTTGTTAAAGTTCTAATGAATGTTCTTTATCCAGTAATCATCAAGTCTAAGTATAATATGAATTCTTGGAACGAGATCACTTGATAGAAATAAAAAAAAGTCAAGGTTACTTTAACTTCAGTTTTACTTGTGAGAACAGGCCATTCTCTTTTTAAATTGTACTTGAAGTTCTGGGGTACATGTGCAGAACATGCAGGTTTGTTACACAGGTATACACATGCCATGGTGGCTTGCTGCATCCATCACCCCATCACCTACGTTAGGTATTTCTCCTAATGCTATCCCTCCCCTAGAACCCCACCTCTCCACAAGCCCTGGTGTGTGATGTTCCCCTCCCTGTGGAGGAAAGGCCATTATTAATGTTAAATCTTAATTCTCCACTAAAGAATAAAGAACTTTTTTTTTTTTCCCCAGAAAGCCTTAATTGTTGAGATTCATTTTCTGCTTTCTCACTGAATAACCATTTCATATATTATCTAAAGTAGTAAAAAAAAGTAATTTACAAATATAGAATCTTTTCCTTTTTTGTAAAACACAATAACCAGTTCTTTTAACTTGCGTCTATCAAATGCCTATTATGTGAAAAATTATAAGGTCTAGTCAGATAAATAATATGAATGTTTTGTAACCTGGTAATACTATTTGATATTTAAATTAGATTGAGAGAAGAAGAAATAGTATTTAACAGATGCTGTGGGTACCTCATTTAGATTCCCTCTACCAGGCCAGGCCAACTACCCACTAGCTTCTGTGATGTTGACTGCTAACAGTCCACATCCACTTCTCCAGAGGATTGTTCCATTCATAAATGCCTGGGAAGCTCTGCCTCCATTTCCCCATGTGGTCCTTGGCAAAAGTCTTATCAATATGGAGATACAAAAGCCCACCTTGCTTTCTTTAAATTGGGAACAACTCAGTGGTACAGTTTTTCCGACCTTGTTAAGTACAGATACTGAACGAGAAGCTGTTTATCTCCTATAAGGCAAAGTTGCCATCCCTGTAGGATCATGCTGAGTCTAGTCTTCTAAAATCTTATCTGTGCTTAGCTCTTTCCCCTGCCCTATCTTTCTAAACCCACTCCCTTACAGGTTTCTCCTGAAAACACTCCCTCAGGAAATAACTACCAAAAAATCCTTATCTCAGGTTCTCTTTTCAGGGAATCTAGCTGAAGATAGAGTCCAAGCAGTGCTTTTATCAATTACTTTTTTTTTTATTCTATAGTAATTATAGAATCAGCAAACTATAGAGTTGCAAAAGACCTTAGGATTTACTATCTTGCCTTTTATATATGGGTAATGAGACCCACTAAGTGGCTTTTTTTTTTTTTTTAAGCCAAAAATATAGTTTTGGACAGAACAGAAACACAGGTCTGCTGATTTCCAGCTCTGTGGTCTTCAAATAATTATTACAATTAAGAGTATACTTCCTTTTATGAATCCATGAATGAGGAGAATGACTTCTTATATAAATATGTATAAACTTGTTTATTCAGCAAAGAATTATGAAACAAAGTCAAACCATTCAAATTTGCAATGTTTAGTAATACTCTGGAAAAACCATATTACTAATTATTGGCGACATTTTGCCCCCTTTCAAAACCTCAAATTTTTAATTTTTTTTTTCTTTCTTTCTTTCTTTATTTTTTTGATATGGAGTCTTGCACTGTCACCCGGGGGCTGGAGTGCAGTGATGCGATCTGAACTTACTGCAACATCTGCCTCCTGGGTTCAAGTGATTCTCTTGCCACAGTCTCCTGAGTAGCTAGGATTACATGCATACGCCAGCACGCCCTTTGTATTTTTAGTAGAGATGGGGTTTCACTGTTTTGGCCAGGCTGGTCTCCAGCTCCTGATCTTGTGATCTACCCACCTCAGCCTGCCAAAGTGTTGGAATTACAAGCATGAGTCATTGTACCTGGCCTGTTTCTTCTAAAAATACGTCAGTATTCTTAGACTGACTCAGGAATGATCTCCTACATAGAGGGAGGATACTGAGTTCTATAGAAATGTAATTATCATGCAAAGCATGCCTACTGTGTTTTAGTAGACAACCTTTAGAATTTGTTCTTTTTTCTGTGATCCTTTCTAAAACCACTTCAGATAAACTGAAATGGTGCCAATGTTGATACCTACTAACATCACATTTGGTTATTAACTAAGAAAAGTATGTGAGATAAAGCAGACAAAAGCAAGATGTTCGACCTTGTTAAGTACAGATACTGAAGGAGAAGCTTTTTATCTCCTATAAGGCAAAGTTGCCATGTTCAGCAGGCCCTCAGCATCCCCTGAAATGAATCCAGTTTGCATCTTATCATTTTGAGTGTCGGAGCAGCTCTTGGTAATGCAACCTGTTACGGAAAGCTAATACTTAAAGGCTAAATGCCGCTCCAGTCCTTCTTTAAATGTGAGTGCCTGACTGGGGCCTTATGAAATCACATACAGCTCTTCTAAGATGACAGGTCAAGTGGCTTTAGTAGCCAGGGCCTAGAGAGGCCAACAGACTGTTTAAACAGACTTGCCAGCAGGGGGAGCTCTTAAAAATAGGCCTGGACAAACTGCATCTGCCAGGAAAACACTTGCATTGATGCAGACATCATTAAGAGAAAGTGCTTTCCAATTGCAGGCAAAGCATACATTTGTAAAGAGCCAGAAGATCAAGTCAGAGTGGGCCGGTGAGTGCTAACGATGTAAGAAATATTTGGCAGTTCTTATTTACAGAGTAGTGGCAGAGAATCAGAGAGACGATCTGGATATTCCCAGGATGTCCTGAGCTCCCCTTAAAGCATAGCTTTTTGGATTGAACTGGATAGAAGGAGTGAGGCATTGAAATTTTAAATTGCGGAAGTTTTGTAATTTTTCAGGTAAAATTCCAAAATTAATGGATATTCCATTTATGGAGTTTTCCTTCACTATCTATATATAGACGAGTCAAAGCCCTTGTTTCTCCTTTTCTTTATCTCACACACTTCAGTCGTTTTTCTAACAAACTCTGAGTTCATACTATTCAATGTTGATGATAATACTTTACGTTTCTGTGAACTGGGTATAGCAAGCATCACAGCAAAAATACAAATTCTAACCATCTTATATAGCACAGAAGAATGATTAGCTAGATATTAGCAGACAACATTTCAAATTTTCTGAGTCTAATGGAATAAGATTTGGATGGAGGGTAGATAACAAAAATTAACAAGACCAAGTCAGGACTGATCTACAATCTGAGAGAATAATGAGTCCTGCAGAAATTCAATTATTATGCAAAACATGTCCACATTGCTCTGTTTTTATTACTTTGCACGTTGCTAAGTCATCACTACATGGAGACTGATCTCAAATCTAAAATTATCCAAGAGACACCACTTGTAAACCAATAATATGATACATGTTTACCTCAAGAGAAGATGATGATCTATAGTGATTAGCTGTTGCTTACTTGATTAGCTGTTGCTTACTTGCCACGAGTATGAAGTCAATACTCTCTAAACTCCCCTTTTCCCCTTACATAGCATGAAGAATATCCTGCAAAATTCATTCTGACCTGAGGTCCCATGATTCTTCCACACCAGTTCTTCTGAAAGAACAGACTACAGTGAGTTTAAGCAAGTATTTACATGGGTGAAGTGTTTCTTTTAGGGATCACTCATATCTTGCAATCTTTCAACTTTCTCTTGCTTCTCACTTCCCAGATATGAATATGTAAATGGACCAGAAAAGAGTGGAGTAGTTTCTGACTATAACTTCACACTGAAGACAAAGGATAGATGTATGACAGTATTTTCTCCTTAGATTTGCAACCATTTAGATGCCAAATCTTCTCCCATCTTAACTCACATGAGAATAATAAAAGATATTTAAATGGAGGTTGCCATGTGTTCATTTATTCAAGAAAATTTTGTTGAACACTTAGTACAAGGCACCATATTAGGAGCTTAAGGTGCAGAGGTAAATAAGAAAATTACAGCTCTTTTCCTCATTAAGCTTATGGTCTAGCATCCTTATTAATCCAGTATTGAAAGTAGCTAATCACTTGGGTTGTATAATTTAGCATCTATTGGAAGCACTCCAAAAGGCTTGGATAGGGGGCATTTGTAGGTCGCACAAATGAAATGTTAACTCCTTCTAGGCTTTATTTAGCAAGTCAGACTTAACACCTTCAATATAGGCAATTAGGATCAAAAGGTGTTAAAGCATATTCAGGCACAAAGCCATCTATCAAATTAAATTACTTAATCTTTCAACTCGTTGCTTTTAAAGTAAATGACCCTTAAAAGTTAGTGGACATTAGTGTGGCCTAATGTTCAAATGCAGTTTAAAATCTAAATGTTGATATTCTAAACAGATCACACTCTCCCTCCTATGAAATGTATCCTTGATGTTGGACTTTTCTCCTTAAGAGACATTTAAAAAATAGATTTCTCTTCTTTCTACAGAGTACAATGCCATTTTTTTTTTAACGAGTAGTCATCATTATGCCATTATAAATGGAAATTTTACTCTATGAACTCAACAATTCCAGGAATTCTGTGTCTAAACTTCTGTCCTCCCAAAAGTATATCAAGTGACAAGAAGTGGGTTCAGGTAGTTAATTATAAGAAGTACATAAAAGAAAGCAGGGGAAGTGAGACATAGAAGGGAAAAATCCCTAAAAGTATTTTAATAAGCAGGTTATCACAGTGGACACCTAGGCCTCAGTCCTATTGTGGACCCTCTGAGGAACCATGTAGAACATGCTTCAGAATAATTCTATCAAAGAACAAAGTAAGATGAAATATTTATCTGCCAACTCTCAGCCATTATTGTTTGTGTGTAGTCCCTAGGGCGGTTAAGTTTCATTGGCTTCTAGGCTTCCCAAAAAGCAGGCTGAGCAAACTTCCACAGTTTCAGAAACAGCCCTTGCATGGAGAAGCAGTGAAAACAGGAACTTGCAGTGGAAAGTGATCAGTGTACGAGGAAGTGTTCATTACACCTACATGTTTATTTAAAGGTGGGCTGAGGGGATATGAGGTGGAGCATCCCCAGCATTGGTACGTCCTGCAAACAAATTGTTGTAAGCTGGATTTACTTGAGAAAGAACAATGATCAGCTAACATTTGACAAAAAGTTGGTCCACAGGCTTGTTTGGAAACAATACATTGTTTTCTGTAAGGCATCCAAAGAAAATTTGTGTGCATGTAGATTTATAGCACTTAAACTATCTTATCACAGTAATGTTTATTTCATCATATCGAAAGCTGCATACCATCATTTCTTCTTGCCCACACTCATGTCTTTTCTGAGAGTGAAGAGGAAAAGTGTATTCCATGGAGCAGTTCACCTCTACAACAGAAAAAACAAAGGGCTAATAAGTTCGGAGTGCCATTCATGCGACATTTATTCATTGATGATAATAATACTCTGGATTCTTTGATTCTTTACCGAGTTTTCCCAGTTGGCCTGATGACAGCATCCTTGGAGTGTCAGAGAAGTTATTATGGCCTTTATTTTATAGCCGAAGCAGCTTTGTTTTGTTAAAAGCATGAATTGTGCACTTGGGGTGTACCACATATTGGGTTAGATGTTTTTCCTTGGGATGTTTCAGTTAATCCTGCTCAGAAACTTGGGATATTTTTATCCTTGTTTGACTGATGAATTCTCTAATCAGGGACTAGTGGAGTTCCCTTAAGGTAAGAAAGTCTGGGAGCAAGACTCCATTCCTGAAAATTCAACTTCATTGTTCATTCCCCTGAAACACTTGACCTTTCCGGGTTGTTGCCAGATTTCCCTCAACGTTCCCCAACAGATATCTAGTCTTACATGTTACAACTTTCATAGAACCTTGCATGGGACTAAATTTGTTGAGTGAGTACATTCTACACAATCACAACACACTGAAGATATTCTTTATCTGTGCAAACTTGATCTCCATCCAGGTGAGAGCTGATTTGATTAAAAGCTTTATGAGACAACACCCATTGATTAATCAATGTTTTATGTATGTAATCCACTTCCTTCTGCTTTCTACCAAATTTCACTTGGTTAGTTATGCCTGAGTATTCTACTTATCGACCTAGGCTCCAAGGCCACATGTAAACTGGCTTTTCTTTATGTCTACAGCCTCAGCTCACAGGTAGCTCCCTCTCATTCTCTCATGAACACTGGCCTCATGTTCATCTCTCTTACATACCATGCTCTGTCTCATCGGTGCAGCTTTGAACATGCTGCTTCCTCTACCAACAATGTTTTTGCCCTTTGTCATTACCAAGTAAACTCCTTCTTGTGTTTCAGATCTCAGCTCAAGCATCACTTTTTCAGGGAATCTTCTCTAATTTATCCTCTGTAGACTCTAATAACACTATATGTCTCTTTGTTGCTATTATTAGAACTTTATTTATAATTTATATGCGTGTGTGTGTGTGAAGATTTAATCAATAGCTGTCTCTCACATCATCTTGTATGATCCCTTACAACAAAATCCTCATTCATTTGGACTTAACAGTGTACTGCCCAGTACCTAGCAGCAGCTACCATAGGGCCTTATGCATGGCAAACTCTCAATAAATGTCTTGAATAAAATATATCAATCTATATTAATAATTCCTCTCATTTGGACCTAGAATGTTGTTCTCGGCCCTAGTATTTCTCACTTAGGAAAGTACTGCCCCACCCTGGGGGGATTTGGAAATGCCTAAGGGTGTTTTTTGGTTGTCAGGATGACTAAGTGCAACTATTAGGATTTGGTGGCAGACGAGATACTGATCATATCGTGTGTGGAAATTCTATTCAAGGAACAATTGTTTCACCCAAAATACCAGTAGGACCCTGTGAAACACTGCAAGAAAGATTATGTATTTGAATAGTAGGCATTTAAAGTGTCTAAAAATTATGAGGTTTTGGGCTTTAAAAATTCTTTATGACATAATTGTACATATTTATGGGGTACAGTGTGATTATTTACATAACTTATATAGTGTATAGTTACAAGGTTTTGTGTGGATGTGTATATGCCTGTGTGACTGCTCTTTTTAGTTAACCTTATATCAATTAGTAATTACTTTATGGATTATTTTCCCAAGTGATATCAGAAAGAAGGGCTGCAGGGAAGTAGAAGGAGATGATGATATGAAAACTGTCTGACAGATCAGAAATGTTCAGCCTAAAAATGACCAGGGGACCCAATGTTAATCTGATTTATACTGCTGATACTTTCCTGTATATTTCCTAAGTTCTTTCTTGCTTTTCTATTTTTATCTGGCTTTTATTTCTTCTCCAGGTTAAATCCCCAGTCTGACACGTTCATGTGTTTGCTTTCTTCCTTTTAGTTCAAATAGAGATTCGAGATTAGTTTTCAGTAGTTTGTGTCCACTGTCAGCGCCTGTGGTTGCAATAGAGAAGCTTGGTAAATCCTATGTCAGTGTTTCTGTTATGCCATGAGAGCAGTCCAAATGTCAGTGGTAAAGTTCCCTTTACTAGACTAAAAAATACCGTTTCATCATACCTTTCCTGCATCAGGTGCTTGAAAAATATAGGGCAGAGATGAAATCTACTGTAACAAAGTGGGACAAAGCACTACTAGATGGGGACTCCAGACATTGGCGGGGCCCTACCAACCAACTTAATCACTTAATCTCTTTTGACTTTGGTTTTACCATTATAAAATAACCAGAAGACCAGACAAGATAGCCTCTAGTATCCTTTTCTGATCTAAAATTGAGTTTTTAAGTTTGACAAGGAATAAGGGAGGAGAAAAAAAGGTATAGGAGATGTTACTTTGGAAACTAGGTAAGAGTATGCCTCAGTATGTATGAAATTGTAAATCATGTCTTATTTCTTTGGAATAGTACACACACTTCTATTCTGGAATAGAACAGCTAGTATATTACCAAGAATTATCAAGGAACAAGAACAGAGCTTCCTGAAGAACTGACTGAAGCATGGCTTCAGAGGCAGCATCTGTATAAGTAACTACATCAGTGGTTAAGTGGGCCATGGGGATAAACCCATGCTTTAATCCTACTTTCTGACTGTCTCTATATACTGGGCTTATACTTAACCACTCTAAAGCATTGTTTCCTCAACTGGAAAATGGGAAGGATGGTAGCACCCACTTCACAGGGTTGTGATAACCAAGGAACAAATGTCACATGAAAACATGTCTTAGCACATGGTAAATGCTCCATAAATAATTGATGTGATTACTATAAGCAACCTAAACTGATTAAGAGTGGGATCATTTAATAAATGATTCTTTGGTTATTAGAATTCTGCCCCCACTGCAACCCACCTCTTCCAGAATGGCTGATAAATACTTGCATGAAATAGCCACTGAAATGGCTGCTACCAGTCAAATGCTGATAAGAGATATATTTGAAAAGGTATTACTTATTACTTTTTATTGAAAATGTATTACTTACTACTTTTTATAAATTTCTTGCTGTTCTCAAAACTGTTATAGATGGTTCTGACTTTTAAATTAATCACACTGATCTAGGAAAAGACCAAATTTACTACAGTCGTGGATTATGGACCCTCATATGTGACTCACTAATAAGTTCCTTTTATTATTCCTTTTTTTTTTTAATCAATCAATGAAGTTTTACCTAGTGAAAATCCTTCCTAAAAATAATTTCTATTTCCTGGTCCCCATGAACTTTTCCATACAATGAATATTATTCCTTTTAAAGATATAAAAACAAAAGGTTCCCACCCTTTTACTGTATTTTGACCTGGATCAGTCTACATTTATATAAATAGCTACAAAGCAGCTTTCACTACAAGGCTGTAGGGTAGGTTCAGATTTGGTCTCTCCATTAATTAGTATCATTAGCTGGGCAGGCAGCTGCCAAAGGGACTTTCTCCACACTCCCGTGAGTTGGTCACAGAGATGTTACCGTAATTTTTTACTCATCATGATGATTAATTGCTGTACTGAGTTCATAATTTCTCCTGGGAGTTGACCCCTAGCTTGGGATAAACACTAAGGTTTTGTCAAATGCCTCATTCCAAGATTGGAATATTGTTGAATCATCCTGTAAGATGATTCAGGATTTTAAAAGTTCAGAGCACTCTATATTCAGATAAGGATTACACATTGTTTTCTATTTTATTCTGCTTTATTATCCTTTTTTATATTTCTTTGCCTCATTCTTTTCAGTAGTTATTTCCATTGTTTCTTAAACATAAACATATTCTAACTGGCTGTGGGGTAGTGTTTCAATAAATCTTATTTCTAGAAAAGTTCTTCTAATAATATTTTATATTTTTAGTTTAGCTCATCATATTTTGCTGTAATATGGAATTCATTGGTTTTTAAAATGAGTCTAGTTTGTTGTAATATAAGGTTAATTCTGTTATGTGCCAGGATTATTCATTTGACAGTTTTACACGGAATTATTTCAATAGGCAAATTAAAGAAACTCATGCTATAGCCTCAGTATTCGTATTCTTAATGGATACACTTTTAATTTAAAAGTAAAGATAAATTCCCTGACCTAAATTGTTAGGCAGTAAGTGAGACATGTAGAGTAAAGTCAGTATTTCATTTCTTTGAAACTTTATTGTGACTTGGAACAATGTAACAAAATACCAGACTAATGCCATTTTACTGATTTTATCAGTGCTTTAATTCTTAAAATAATAAATATACACTTTATTGATTAATGAATTGAGAGCCACTTACTCTTCATCAATGTAAAACTGCTCTTCAAGTTTACCATTCCACCCCTGCTGTATCACTTACTTTCAATAAGCTCATCTCTCATTTAATTTAAAATGTAAGGTAATACATTCAATAGCTCTCTACATAAATTGTTTTTAACTGGATTAATTTATGCCCATGCAAGTATAAATAAGGTCTTGAAGTTGTTTGTGTGGTAAATAATAAATAAAATGTAAATTGTTAAGCAGATCCATGGAAAATGACATGAGTGGACTAATAAAATAAGACCAGAAGATAACAATTAGTTTAAATAATGCCTACTGTAAAATCTCATTAAATCACTAGAAGTAGAATGTAGATTTGGCTCTGAGTTTCCCAGTAGCCAAAGCAAAAAGAACTGTATTATTTGCAAGACTGACTGTTTTTGTAATATGTTTTAAAGTTTTGTTTCACATAAAAACATCTTTTCCTAATATGAGCATTAAGAGACATTTCTCTTGAGAGTCCTAATGAACAGCTTGTTACAGGATAGGAAGCACATTGTCCTCGACATTATTCTGATAATAATTTCAAGGGCAAGTTTCTGTATTTTTTTCTCAAAAATGTGAATTGTAGCAGTAATGCCAAAGCAATATTCAGTAAAACAAATTTTACATGCCACCAAAACAATGGAATACAAGTTTGGGAACAATGTAATTATCATGTTTTATCCAGGAATAATATTTGGCTACTCCAGAAGAAAGAATGACCTTTATAGTATTCATTCACAAATATATACTTATATTTATGTTAATATAAATATAATACAAGTATAACATTATTATATTTTTATTTTTGTTTATTCAGCCACCTGTGATTTGGGTTTCAAAATATTGGAAAGGACATCTGAATTTTTCTCTAATATACTCTGAGATGACATTTTTTAAGTGTTTTTATTTTGTTTTGTTTTGAGATGGGGGTCTCATTCTGTCACCCAGGCTGGAGTGCACTGGCATGATCTTGGCTGACTGCAACCTCTGCCCCCTGAGCTCAAGTGATCCTCCTTCCTCAGCCTCCCAAGTAGCTGGGACTACAGGTGCACACCACCACACCCGACTAAGTTTTTGCATTTTTGGTAGAGACAGCATTTCACCATGTTGCCCATGCTCGTCTCAAACTCCTGGCCTTAGGTGATCTGCCTGCCTCAGCCTCCCAAAATGCTGGTATTACAGGCATAAGCCACAGCATCCAGCCAGCTTTTTGAAGTTTTGATGCCACAATTACCCGGAGTAAACAAGGTGGTAAAGCAGGAATACCTGAATAGTGCAGAAGGCTTAAGGAAATAGAGTTAGAATAGATTTATTTTGTGATAATGGTGAACCCACCACCTGACCGTATTCCCCAGAGGGATCATAGGACAGTTCCTTCACTCAGGCAATAAGAAATGTCCTGGCAACGAGCAATGAAATGTCCCCTGAAGCCTAGGGTAGATAGAAAGATGCACTGCCATGCAATTGGGCCTTCTAACATTAATGGAGAAAAGAGGGAAATTCAGGAACTGTAGAGGCCAAAAGCGAAACTTAACCTTCAGAGGCAATGCAGTCTTTGTCTCAGATGCTGATTTTTGGGAAATCCCAAGATAAGACAATAATAAAGGCAAAAAGCAACTCATTTCAGTGGATTATTTTGTTTGTATTCCTACATAACAATTGTACATGTTTAGGGGGTACATGTGATATTTTAGTACATGCATACAATGTGTAATGATTAAGTAAGAGTATTTAGAATACCCATCACCTCAAACATTTATTGTTTCTTTGTGTTGGGAACGCTTCACATTTTATTTTCTAGCTGTTTTGAAATATACAATAAATTATTGTTAACTATGCAATATAGAAGTATTTGACATTTTACTTATTTCTTAGCACATACAAGTTTAAATTCACTTAAAATTTTGTAACCTAGAAAGGTCTACATATTTTCATTATGACAGTACAGCACTTCATCATTTAGTGTGTCTTTTTTCTGGTTTCTTCTCCTTACCTCGCCATTTTTAGTAATTGAAATCACTTTGCTTTTGATCATCTCAAGCACTTAAGTGACATAAGTCTTTCAGCTTCTGGAAGAATAATTTATTTATGATATTTGTAACTGCATATAAATAAACAGCTCATTTGTTTCTATTAATGTAGTCATTTTGAAGTCTGTTCTTCATCTCAGATTCTTTTGCCAATTTAGAAGTAAAAATGTATATATATATATATATATATATATATATATATATATATATATAAATTGATTCAGTCTTAATGATTACCATTTAATTCTTCAAACTGGAAAGTAGCTGGATAAATGACTCACTATGGAACTATTTTTTACCATTACAAAGGCTCTTCAGCTATTCTCAGTAAAATGCCTTTAAAATGACAGTAAAATGACATAAAACACGTAATATGTGCCCAGAATAATGCTAATTTCAAAAGAACTCCTGTCTGGGTGTGGTGGCTTACACCTGTTATTTCAGCACTTTGGGAGGCCAAGGCAGGTGGATCACATGAGGTCAGGAGTTTGAGACCAGTCTGGGCAACATGGTGGAACTCTGTCTCTACTAAAAATACAAAAAAGTTAGCCAGGAGTGGTGGCAGGTACCTGTAGTCCCAGCTACTCGGGAGGCTGAGACAGGAGACTTGCTTGAACCTGGAAGGTGGAGGTTGCAGTGAGGCAAGATTGTACCACTACGCTCCAGCTTGGGCAACAGAGAGAGACTCCATCTCAAAAAGAACTACTATCCTTAAAGCTACTCATCATTGGCCATAAATTGTATATACACGTCCCCCAAGATTTAAGTACTGAGATATGATCCCTGAAAAAAAGTTAGTTATACACATTTGGTTCAACAAAAGTGTTTGACTATTTTTGCCCTGGCCTTAGGTAGGTCTACAAGAAGACTTTAAAGATAAACCAAAAGTAATGATAAATAAGGTAACATACATTGGAAGGATAAGCACTGGGAATACTGAGCAAGGTGTGAAGTTTATCTTTAATCTCCCGCTTACCCTTTCCATATCTTCTAGTATCTGAGATTCCTGCTATCTGTCCAAAGCCTGTTGAGTGTTTCATTCCAAACCAGTCATACCCTCACTAAAAACTTTACACAATAATAGGTGTAGAAACTTGGTGCCAGAGGGTCCTGAAAACTGAGAGTGCTTTAAACCCCAAAGCTATGAATCTGTAATGGGGTGATTTCAAGCATTGCTGCAAGTTAAAATTTTAGGGTAAAAACAGCATTTATTCCTTATGATTTGCAAGCACTTTTTATACCTAGAGGCAAAAGAGTCCTACAATCACTTATTCATGAAACTTTCTTTGACACAGAAACTTAGAATTGTCCTGTTAAATCTTGAAAGCTAATGGTGATCATCTGGTTTTTGTGGTTTTCCTATAAAGCACAGCTGTTTTTTTGACAATGGTGTGAGTTTTCCAGTGTGTCTTCCTTGCAAATATCCTCTCATTTAGAACATAATCTTGGCAAGAAGCTCTGTGCCTATTTGCCTTGACTTGCTTGGACCAAACACAAGCAGTCAAAATAAATTTAAAAGATGAAAATGATGATTCATTTGAGGTATTTTTTTAAGGTCTTTGGATACGTCCTAGAAACTAGGGTCTTTAACACTGTTTAGTCCATTTTGAAGGTCAAAGAAGAGAAAGCTTCAAGATCTGTCAAATTATTTTTTAAAGGAATATGTGTAAGAAAGCTAGCGAAGGATTTTTTCTCACTTATTTATACCACACCACATTTAAAATAAGGAGCAGTAAATGTGTGTAGTAATATTGTATATATACAGATGGATATATAAATTAGTACTTCCTTTTTTAAATGGACTGCTTCCAAAAGTCTTCTATTCTTCCTTCCTGACATGAGTAGTTCGGGGATGAGATAGAGACTAATAGATGGAAATGTTTTAGAAGGGATTTAAGCCCTGAGTGAATGGTTGGACTAACTGACCATTAAGACCATTTCCAAATCAGATGTTCTATGATATTATGAAACCATATATATAGCCTATTATAATGTTTCTTGCTTTCTTTTTCAAAATTAATTACATTAAGTTCACAAATAATTTTCCTAGCATAATTTCACATTGTCTCAAGCTATTATATAATGTTTAGTTGAGTTTTAGTTAAGAGACCATATGCGTTTTAAAAAAATAAAGATATATACATGGTACCTAAAACTACCAGAGAAACAGTGAAGACTGGAAATCTCACTTATTAACATCTTTAGTAGAAATAACACATGGTACAAAGGCTTAAAGAAAGATAAGATGTGTGTGCTTATGAAGAAAAGAGGTCATGCTAACCAAGAACTTTTCCTAGTTTATATTTGAAAGACACAAGGTAAGGTTTATGATAGGGAGACCATCGGTCTTAAAATCATGCTTTCTGACTCAAATCTAAATAGCAGTATTGAATATTGTGTTATAATGAATAATACTGATGCCACCTTGTTTATTTCAATCAATGTGGTGTTAAACACCATTCTTAATATGTCAATAAATACAATTTTACATACTTCAGTTATACAGAGAGCTAATATAGTTCAATAACTGGCATGTTTATTCTTAAATATGATTGTAATAACAGGTCTTGGTGTTTCAGGACTTCATCACAGCTATGTGAATTGTCCTCCCTGACATTGAGCATCAAAAAGTCTTTCTACTTGCCCCTCATTTTGCATTCTCAAGGGACAGACATTTAGAAAACTCTATGAAATCTTAATAACAACCTAAAGGAGAGATTGCAAATGAAAATGAGCAGCCACAGCCCCTTTAAACATGACTATATCACACAGATGCTATACATAGCAACTGAAAGCAAAATAATGGTTTGAACTGAACATGACTGGACAATTAAGGTCACCTTTGGCAGCTTTATAAGCACCTTCTTATTGTAATGGTCTTCTGACATTTTTCTCCTATGACATAATTGTTGCAAGAGGTTGACATTCTCATTGGCTCACGGGAACATTTTCTTCTTTCTTTTGCCTTTTAGTCACATGTTTGAACTTTTATTTGGTATTTCCTTTTTTGAGTGAATCCTAATATCAATGAGATTCAATACAATAACTTTTCTAGAACCTGGTTGAAGGTACTGGTGTTTTTTTCAAGTATTTACTACGTATTACTGGCTATATATTTTTTTCTTTAAAAGTATAATTTTCTATTTATTATAGAAACTTTGAAAAATATGAGAAAATAATCACCATAGTTTAATGATCCATCCAATGAGCTAAAATATTGTATTTTAAATTCTTTTAGAATCTGTTCTATGCATATATGTGTATAAAAATAAAGTTTGACTTACTGCAAATAATTTTGTCTTACTTTTGCCTTTTTATGATTGATTATTTTATATATAACAAGAATATAATACACATGCAAGAGATGTGAATAAGGATAATATAAATACCCCTGAACTCATAATCATGCTTGAGAAATGCAACATTTTATGTTCCCCATGGGCACCCTGTATTGTCCTCTCCAACACTATCCCCTTCTCTATCCCATTCCCCAAAGTGGACACTCTCCTTAATATTGTAGTAACTGTTCTTTCAATTTTTAAAATATATTTAATAAACAGGCATGGCAACTCTCAAATAATGATATTGAACATTAGGAAATCTTCTGTAATTTTTTTCACTCATTTTGTTTGTGAGAATCATCCATTTTGAAATATATGAACTTCATTTTACTGCTATATACTATTCCATATTGTAAATATACAATTTTTATTTATCTGTTTCCATATCCATGGATGTTTAAAAGCATTAGTATGAACATTTCCCTATCAATGGATATTAAAAACAACAGTGGTATGAACATTTTCATTCATATCCCTTAATGAAAATGTGCAAGTGTTTCTTTAGGGTCTAAATCTAAAGAGCAATTACTGGGTTGCAGGACATGCTCAAAATTCAACTGTATTAGATAAAAATATTTTGTCAAAATGTTTCTACCAATTTATACTTTCCCTTAGCAGCATAAAAGTGTTCCTGTTATATCTTGCTTCTGTCACTTAATAGAATTAGCTTTTTCTCAAGTTCAGATGGCCTCTCTTTCTTTATGCTACGTCTGCCTCATCAACATGCTTGCACAATCATGTGATTTTCCTTCATATGTCAGGTCTTGAGTAGATAGCCCACAGGAGGCTCCCAGCAGGCCAATCAACATGGAGATACTCCAGAAATAGTTGAAAATAAGGCCAAATTTATGAAATATTTTTGCTATTTTCTCTTTGTTTAGTAGTCTCTCAGGATGTCTTTTTAGTACCAAACATACATATCTTCCATATACATATTCTTTACATATAACTTAAAACCATAGCAGAGTAAATTGTTCTTCCTACTATATATGTCCTTGTTTAGCTTTCTTCATCTTGTTTCACTCTGTAGCACTAGTAGCAACTGGTAAACAGTATAGGATATCAACACACAATTTTGGTTGGTAAACAATGGATACAAATCAGTTCAATCAGAAGTAAGAGTGAAAAAAAATAAGGCTGACTCAGGGTCAGCATAGAAAATAGATGGCATGCTCTTCTGGGAAAATTGAGGAAAGCTTAATGGGGGAAATACTGGCAATTGTATAAGCAGGATTCAGGGGGACAAACAAGGCATAACAAAGTCTCCAAACTAGCAACATTCGGGAGCCATTACCACCACTTAGGCCTGAAGATACAGTAGGAGGGAATGATAACTGGTATGGAGAAGGAGTAGCCTTAAGGAGAGAAATGGAGTCCCTGTTAATTTTTTCAAACAGGAAATGAAGCAGGAAAATAAATATATTTTCACTTCATACTAATTCTTGCTGATTTCCCATTTTTTTTTCCATTGGCTGCACCCAACTGTGTGCCAGAGAACAGGAAACTAATTAGATGCAATCCCTAAAAGCATAAAGAAGGGTGGAACAAGTTGGAGCATAGATACAGAAATCCTAGGAAAGTAAACACATGGTGGTTAATTAATAAACATAGGTCATTTGGTTTTTTTCAGATCTGATTATGTATATAATATTTTTCAGTATTGACAGGCATATGATAATTAAAGGTATTAGAAGCATGGACTTTTTTTAAAATTGCATTTTAGGTTTTGGGGTACATGTGAAGAACATGCAAGATTGTTGCATAGGTACACACATGGCAGTGTGATTTGCTGCCTTCCTCCCCTTCACCTATATCTGGCGTTTTTCATGCTATCTCTCACCAACTCCCCACCCCCCACTATCCCTCCCCCATTTCCCCCCAACTGACCCCAGTGTGTAGTGCTCCCCTCCCTGTGTCCATGTATGTGTTCTCATTGTTCAACAACCGTCTGTGAGTGAGAACATGAGGTGTTTGATTTTCTGTTCTTGTGTCAGTTTGCTGAGAATGATGGTTTCCAGGTTCATCCATGTCCCTACAAAGGACACAAACTCATCGTTTTTGATGACTACATAATATTCCATGGTGTATATGTGCCACATTTTCCCTGTCCAGTCTATCATCGATGGGCATTTGGGTTGGTTCCAGGTCTTTGCTATTGTAAACAGTGCTGCAATGAACATTCATGTGCATGTGTCCTTATAGTAGAAAGATTTATAATCCTTTGGATATATACCCAGTAATGGGATTGCTGGGTCAAATGGGATTTCTATTTCTAGGTCCTTAAGGAATCACCACACTGTCTTCCACAATGGTTGACCTAATTTACACTCCCAGCAACAATGTAAAAGTGTTCCTATTTCTCCACATCCCCTCCAGCATCTGTTGTCTCCAGATTTTTTAATGATTGCCGTTCTAACTGGCGTGAGATGGTATCTCAATGTAGTTTTGCTTTGCATTTCTCTAATGACCAGTGATGATGGCATTTTTTTATATGTTTGTTGGCCTCATGTATGTCTTCTTTTGTAAAGTGTCTGTTCATATCCTTCACCAACTTTTGAATGGGCTTTTTTTTTCTTGTAAATCTGTTTTAGTTCTTTGTAAATTCTGGATATCAGCCCTTTCTCAGATGGGTAGACTGCAAAAATTTTTTCCCATTCTGTTGGTTGCCAATTCACTCTAATGACTGTTTCTTTTGCCATGCAGAAGCTGTGGAGTTTGATTAGGTCCCATTTGTCTATTCTGGCTTTTGTTGCCAATGCTTTTCGTGTTTTGGTCATGAAGTACTTGCCTATGCCTATGTCCTGAATGCTTTTGCCTAGATTTTCTTCTAGGGTTTTTATGGTGTTGGGTCTTATGTTTAAGTCTTTAATCCATCTGGAGTTAAGTTTAGTGCAATGTGTCAGGAAGGAATCCAGTTTCTGCTTTTTGCACATGGCTAGCCATTTTTCCCAACATCATTTATTAAATGGGGAGTCCTTTCCCTGTTGCTTGTTTTTGTCAGGTTTGTCAAAGATCAGATGGTTGTAGATAGGTTGTGTTGCCTCCAAGGCCTCTGTTCTGTTCCATTGGTCTATATCTCTGTTTTGGTACCAGTACCATGCTGTTTTGATTACTGTAGTCTTGTAGTATAGTTTGAAGTCCAGTAGTGTGATGCCTCCTGCTTTGTTCTTTTTGCTTAGAATTGACTTGGTTATGCGGGCTCTCTTTTCATTCCATATAAAGTTTAAGGTGGTTTTTTCCAGTTCTGTGAAGAAGGTCATTGGTAGCTTGATGGGGATAGCATTGAATCTGTAAATTACTTTGGGTAGTATGGCCATTTTCATGATATTGATTCTTCCTAACCATGAACATGGAATGTTTCTCCATCTGTTTGTGTCCTCCCTTATTTCGTTGAGCAGTGGCTTGTAGTTCTCCTTGAAGAGGTCCTTTACATTCCTTGTTCGTTGTATTCCTAGGTATTTTATTCTCTTTGAAGCAATTGTGAATGGCAGTTTGTTCTTGATTTGGCTCTCTTTAAGTCTGTTATTGGTGTATAGGAATGTTTGTGATTTTATTTACCAAGCAAATCGAGAACCAAAAAAAGCAGGAGTTGCAATTCTCATCTCTGATAAAATAGACTTTAAAGCTACAAAGATCAAAAGAGAGAAAGAAGGACATTACATAATGGTAAAAGGATCAATGCAACAAGAAGAGCTAACGATCCTAAATATATAGGCACCCAATACAGGAGCACCCAGATACATAAGGCAAGTGCTTAATGACTTGCAAAGAGACTTAGACTCCCACACAATAATAGTGGGAGACTTTAACACACCATTGTCAATATTAGACAGATCAACCAGACAGAAAATTAACAAGGATATTCAGGACTTGAACTCAGACCTGGAACAAGCAAACCTAATAGACATTTACAGAACTCTCCACCCCAAATCCACAGAATATACATTCTTCTCAGCACCACATCACACCTACTCTAAAATCGACCACATAATTGGAAGCAAATCACTCCTCAGCAAATTCAAAAGAACGGAAATCATAACAAACAGTCTCTCAGACCACAGTGCAATCGAGTTAGAACTCAGAATGCAGAAACTAACTCAAAACTGCACAGCTTCATGGAAACTGAACAACTGGCTCTTGAATATTGACTGGATAAACAATGAAATGAAGGCAGAAATAAAGACATTCTTCGAAACCAATGAGAATGAAGACACAACATACCAGAATCTCTGGGACACATTTAAAGCAGTCTCTAGAAGAAAATATATAGCAATAAATGCCCAGATGAGAATCAAGGAAAGATCTAAAATTGACACCCTACCATCAAAATTGAAAGAGCTAGAGGAGCAAGATAAAAAAAAAAAATACTCAAAACCTAGCAGAAGACAAGAAATAACTAAGATCAGAGCAGAACTGAAGGAGATAGAGACACAAAAAAACCTTCAAAAATCAATAAATCCAGGAGCTAGTTTTTTGAAAAGATCAGCAAAATAGACCACTAGCCAGATTAATAAAAAAGAAAAGAGAGAATAATCAAATTGATGCAATAAAAAAACTATAAAGGAGATGTCACCACATATTCCACAGAAATTCAAACCATCATCAGAGATTATTACACACATCTCTATGCACATAAACTAGTAAACCTGGAAGAAATGGATAAATTCCTGGACACTTGCCTTCTCCCAAGCCTAAACCAGGAAGAAGTCAAAACCCTGAATAGACCAATAGCAAGGTCTAAAGTTGAGGCAGCAATTAAGAGCCTACCACCTAAAAAAAACCCCAGATCCAGATGGGTTCACAGCCAAATTCTACCAGACATACAAAGAGGAGCTGGTACTATTTCTTCTTAAACTATTCCAAATAATCCAAAAAGAGGGTCTCCTTCCCAAATCATTTTATGAGACAAGCATCATCCTGATACGAAAATCTGGCAGAGACTCAACAAGAAAAGAAAACTTCAGGCCAATATCCATGATGAACATAGATGCAAAAATGTTCAATAAAATACTGGCAAGCTGATTGCAACATCACATCAAAAAGCTTATCCACCATGATCAAGTAGGCTTCATCCCAGGGATGCAAGGCTGGTTCAACATATGCAAGTCTATCAACGTAATTCACCACATAAACAGAACCAAAGACAAAAACCACGTGATTATCTCAATTGATCCAGAGAAGGCCTTTGACAAAATTCAACAGCCCTTCATGATAAAAACCCTCAATAAACTAGGTATTGATGGAACGTATCTCAAAACAATAAAAGCTATTTACAACAAACCCACTGCCAATATCATACTGAATGGGCAAAAACTGGAAGCATTCCCTTTGAAATCTGGCACTAGACAAGGATGCCCTCTCTCACCACTCCTATTCAATATAGTACTGGAAGTTCTAGCCAGAGCAATCAGGCAAGAAAAAGAAATAAAGGGTACTCAAATAGGAAAGGAGGAAGTCAAATTGTCTCTATTTGCAGACGACATGATTGTATATTTAGAAGACCCCACTGTCTCAGCCCCAAATCTCCTGATACTGATAAGCAACTTCAACAAAGTCTCAGGATACAAAATCAAGAAGCATGGACTTTTAAGTATTGCCTTGAAAAATGTCTTTGAATTTGTACAGGAACTAAAATCAGTTCTCAACATAACTTCTCAGTCATTTTGTTTCACTTGACACATATCTGAGATTATACATGTTATAACAAGCACTCTGGAATTAAAAATCAAGCCAAGGGATTTTGTTTGTTTCTTCCTTTTGTTTTGTTGGTTTGTTTGTTTTCACATAAAAAGATAGCATCTTGAATTGCCTCATTATAATGTTTTCATTGATGTTTGGATTATATGCATAGTAAGGTCTCTCTATAACCTAGCCTTAGTGATAAAGGATGAGTTTTATAGCATTTTTAAAATTTATCTTTTCAATTTTTATATTTTTCTCTAGCACCAACAGTAGCCTAGTGTTTCCAGCTGCCAGTGAAAGCCTTTAGTGCCTTTTCACAATTGTTTTCTTTAGATCTATTTCTTCTCCAAATTTCTCTTCCTTCTAGAAAATGTGTCTAAAGAGCTCTGTGGAGAAAAGAACTCATGATACTTTACCTAAAGGAAAAGGACTAAGAGAAACCATTCAATTTACCTTCTTTCTTAAGATCTGATCATACTTTATACTATTCTTAAAAATGCCTGTCAGGAGGCATCAAGATGGCTGACTGCAGGTGCCAGCATTCACCTTCTCCATAAAGGCAGACTGAAATAACAAGTAGATTGTTACATGTTAAATAGTGTTTCTAGGGGAGAACACTGACATTCAGCAAGGAGGAGATGAAGACCCTCTGAGGCATGGAAACTCAGAATGGCAGCATAGAGAGGGAAGTGAAGCACCTAGATAATATTGGCTTGGACCCAAAAGAGACTCTACATTGCAAGAAGAAGGTAAATGGGAAATCCTCAACAGTCCACATTCCCACCATGGATGCCTGCAATCTTACCTGCAGGAAAACCTCACAGATCTCACAGTCCCTGAGTCAAATGTAGAGAGCTGACTTCGGCTCAGGCAACTACATTACTCCATAGAAGGAATCCATGCTGAGATCCTTCTCTACCTGTTGTAGACTGCTGCAGCATGGCACCATTTTGAAGAAAGAGATACTACCAGGCTACATCCTGCCTAGTGGCCCAATAGCCCTGCATCTTCACATCCCTGGAAGCATGATGTCATTCCAACACATCCCCATAAAAAGCTTCAGGGACACCACCCCAGCTGGATCGAGTGGTGCATCTGTGAACCCACCACGTGAGCCTACACAGTGTCTGGGACCCTAAGGAACAGGCAGTCCAGTATAGTAGGAGGCTACCCCTAAAACATAGGGAACCAACATGTGTACTCTCTAGAGACTGAAACTCAACAGCCTGGAGCCTAACTCTGCTAGTGACCCTGCCTGCTCCATTGGCAGAGCTAATGCACAGACCCTACAGACCAGAGGAAAAACCCACATGGGGCCCACCACTGCCAGGAGGCTTCCCCCACCAGAAACAGAACCACTGTATGTTTTCTTAGGGGCCTCAGGACCAGTCCACCTGAGGCCTACTACTGCTTGAGACCCTACCCCCATACCCATTAGACTACATGTTTGCCCACACTGCTGCAGTGTCCAAGAATTGACTTGCCTGGTAACCTCCAGCCCCATCAAAGCTTTGCTGTAGCCTCTACAAACACCCACAGTGTACCTAGGACATTGTGGAACTCACCAGCACTGCTGACACTAACTATAACTGAAGAAATCACACAGAGACTATCCTACTTCACCAACCCAGAACTAAAGCCAAAGAACCCTACTTGACTGACACTATACAACACATCTATGAGAAAAAGTCTTTCCATAATAAACAATTCAACAAATTCAGGAGAATAACTTGTGATCTGAATGAGACATTCAGAAAAGAGAGAGAGATGAAGAAGAATTGAGCAGAATCTTGGAACTGAAAACATCGTTGAATAAAACAAAAAATACAACTGAGAACTGCAACAATAGATGAGATCAAGCAGAATAAATGATTTCTGAACTTAGAGACAGATCTTCTGAAATAACAAAATCAGATAAAAAAAGGAATGAAGAAAGCTTATGAGATTATGGTCTAACATTATAACTTTTGCATTATGGGAGTTACAGAAGGAGAACAGATAGGAAAGGGCATATAAAACATATTTACTAAAGTAATAGCTGAAAACTTCCCAAGTCTTAGGAAAGTTGTGGAACCCACCAAGAAATGTTTAAGGGAGACCTTCATCTAGAAGCCAACAGATGATAACTTTCATCACAAAACATATGAAAAAATGAAATTCACTGGTATAAGTGGTACACAAATAAGAAAGAGAAAGGAATCAAACTTTATCACTGTAGGAAACCACAAAACCTCAAAGATAAATTTTAAGAGGAGAATAAAAGAACAAAGGGTATTTAAAAAAAACAGAAAATAATTAATAAATGACAACAATAAGAGCACACCTATCACTGTCAATAATAACCTTAAATATAAATGGTTTAAATACTTCAATTAAAAGATACAGACTAGCTCAATGGATTTTGAAAAGACCCAACTGTTTGCTGCCTATTTAAGCTCATTTCACTTGAAAAGACACATATAGACTGAAAGTTAAATGATAGTAAAAGTTATACCCTGCAAATGTAAACCAAAACCAACCAGGATCACCTATATTTCTCTCAGGTAAAATAGACTGTAAGTCTAAAAACAGCAAAAGAAAAAGAAGGTCATTTTATAATGACAAAGAGATCAATTCAGTAAGAGTATATAACAATTATAATATCTACCAACACCTGAGCAGCCAGATATATAAAACAAATATTATTAGAAATAAAGAGAGAGGCTCTGATCCAGTATTAGTTAGGGACTTCAATACCCGACTCTCAACATTGGACAAATAATCTAGGCAGAAAATAGAAATGTGAAACCTAAACTGCACTATAGATCAAGTGGACCTAAAAAACATTTCATCTAACAGCTCCAGAATACACATTCTTCTCATCAGCACATGGAGCATTCATCAGGATAGACCACATATTAGTTCAAAATACAAGTTTCAAAAAAAAATTTAAAATTGAAATCAAGTATTTTGTCAGACTGCAACAAAACAAAACTAGAAATCAATAGTAAGAGGAACTTTGGAAGCTGTAAAAGTATATGAAAATTAAACAACATGCTCCTGAAAGACCAATGGGTCAAAAAAGAAATTAAGAAGGAAATCAAAAAATATATTGAAACAAATGAAAATGGGAACGCAATGTATCAAAACATATGGGATACAGCAAAAGCAGTGCTAAGAGGGAAGTTTAGAGCAATAAACACCTACATTAAAAAACTAGAAAGATTTCAAATAAATACCCTAATATTACACCTTAAAGAACTAGAAAAGTAAGAAGTGCTTGGCTGGGTGTGGTGACTCACACCTGTAATCCCAGCAATTTGGGAGGCTGATGTGGGCAGATCACCTGAGGTCAGCAGTTTGAGACCAGCCTGGCCAACATGGAGAAACCTTGTCTCTACTAAAAATACAAAATTATCCAGGCATGGTGGCACATTCCTGTAATCTCAGCTACTTGGGAGGCTGAGGCAGGAGAATCGTTTGAACCTGGGATGCTGAGGTTGTGGTAAGCTGAGATTGCGCCATTGCACTCCAGCCTAGGCAACAGAACAAGACTCTGTCTCAAAAAAAAAAAAAAAAAAAAAAAAAGAAGAAGAAGAAGAAGAAAGAAAAAGAAAAACAACCCAGTGCTCAAAATTAATAGAAGATAAAAAAAGATTACAGTAGAACTAAACAAAATAGAGACTAAAATAATATAAAGGATCAATGACATGAAAAGTTATTTTTTGAACAGATACACAAAATCAATAAAGTGCTAGCTAGACTCGCCAAGAAAAAAAAGAGAATGGATCTGAAAAGAGAAAATCAGAAATAATAAAGAAGACATTACAACTGATACCACAGAAATACAGAGGATCATGAGTGACTATTATGAACAGCTCCACACCAACATTTTGAAAAACCTAGAGGAAATAGATTAATTCCTGGACACATATAACCTACCAAGGTTGAACAAAGCAAAAATAGAAAAGCAGAATGAGATTTAATCAGTTATAAAAAATATCTCAACAAGGAAAAACCCCAGACCAGATGGCTTTATTGACAAATTTGACCAAACTTCTCAGGAAAAACTCACACAATTTCTTCACAAACTACTTCAAAAAATTAAAGAAGAGGGAATTCTTTCAAACTCATTCACCAAGGCCAGCATCACCCTAATACTAAAACAAGGTAAGAACCAACCAAAAGAAAACCACAGGCCAATATCCCTGATGAACATAGATGTAAAAATTCTAAACAAAATAGCAAAACAAATCCAGCAGCACATCAAAAAGCTTATAAATCATGACCAAGTGCCATATATCCCAGGGATGCAAGGAAGGTTCAATATAGTTAAATCAATAATAACGATACACCACATCAGCAAAATGGACAAAAGGCATGTAGTCATCTCAATAGACACAGAAAAAGCATTTGATAAAATTCAACGTGGCTTCATAATAAAAACTCTCAACAAATTACATATAGAAGAAACATACCTCAATGTACCTCAACACAGTAAGAGCCATATATGACAAACCCACAGCTAACATCACAGTGGATGAGGAAACCTGAAAACTTTTTTTTTTTTTTGGAAGAACTATAACAAGACAAGGATGCCCACTTTCATCACTCTTATTTAACAGAGTACTGAGAGTATTACACAGAGTGCCTGAGCAAGAAAAAGAAATAAAGGGCATCCAAATTGGAAAAGAGGAAGTCAAAGTATTTATGTTTGCAGGTGATATGATCTTATCTACAGAAAAAAGCCAGAAACTCCACCAAAAACCTATTATAACTGAAAAATAAATTTAGTAAAGTTGCAGGATAAAAAATCAATGTGCAAAAATCAGTAGTGTTTCCATACACTCATAACTAATTACCTGAAAAAGAAAATAAGAAATTCCATTTGAAATATCTGCAAAAATAAATTAAAATATGCAGCAACAAAATTTAAGAAGATAGAAGATCTATAAAAGAAAAATTATAAAACACTGGTGAAATAAATTGAAGAGGACACAAACAAATGGAAGTACACCCTATGTTTACTGATTGAAAAAAATGCTATTGTCAAAATGACTGTACTATCTAAGGTGATCTATAGATTCAATGCAACTCCTATAAAATCACCAAGGATATACTTCATGGAAATAGAAAAAAAAAATCCTAAATTTCATATGGTATTACAAAAGACTCTGAATAGCTGGAGCAGTCATGAACAAAAAGAATAAAGCAGGAAACATCACACTATCTGACTTCAAAATATGCTAAAAAGCTATCATAACCAAAACAGCATGGTACTGGTATAAAGACAGGCACATAAACCAATGAAACATATTAGAGAACCCAGAAATAAATCCATGTATTTACAGCCAACTGATTTTCAAAAAGGAAACGAGAACATGCATTGCAGGAATCAATAAAAGATTCTGTGAAAAGCATGTTCATATCCAGAAGAATGAAACTAGATCTCTATCTCTCACTACATGAAAAAATCAACTTAAAATGGATTAAAGACTTAAATGTTCAACATGAAACTACGAACTTACTAGAGAGAATGGGAAATATGCTGCAGGATATTGGTTAGGCAAATATTTTATGGTGAAGACTTCAAAAGCGCAGGCAACAAAAGCAAAAATTGACAAATGGAATTATATCAAACTCAGAACCTTCTTCACAGCAAAGGAAGCAATCAACAGCAACAAAAAATGTCCTCAGAACAGATATTTACAAACCATTCATCTTACAGGAGATTAATTATTCAGAATATATAAGATAAATGCTAAGTTTTAGGAGAGAGAAAAAACCCAGAATATATAAGAAACTTAAATAACTCAATATCAAAAAAGCGAATAATCTAATTAAATAATGAAATAATGATCTGAATAGATATTTATCAAAAGAAGACATACAAATGGCCAAAAGGTATATCAAAAATACTCAATATCAGCAATCATCAGGGAAATGCAAATAAAAATCACAATGAGATATCATCTCACCCCAGTTAGAATGGCTATTATCAAAAAGACAAAAAAATCCACCACAAAAAATGTTGGTTATGTAGACAAAAAGAAACCTGTAAACACTGTTAGCGGGAATGTAAATTAGTACATCCATTATGGAAAACAGTATGAAGATCCTCAGAATACTAAAAATAGAATTACCATATGATCCAGCAATTTTATTACTTGGTATTTATACAAAGGAAAAGAAATTACTATATCAAAGAGATATCTGCTTTCCTGTGTTTATTGCAGCACTATTCCTAATAGTCAAGATATGGAATCAACCTAAGTGCCCATCAGCAGATAAGAGGATAAAGAAAATGTTATATATATATATATATATATAACAGATTTTAAAATATCATTTCAAAGTCATTATTTTATATTTCAAGTTGTTTAGCTCTTATTTTGACCTTTTGTTTCCCTTTTTGTTGTAATTTTATCTTGTTCTTAATTTCACTTTAATAGTTTAATCTTACATTTTCCATTCATTATCTTAGATGTTTGCCTTTTTAACTACTGTAGTTTTCATTACACTTCAATTTTTTTTTTTGTAATGCCCAGCAGAAGTGGAGCCACAGGCAAGTGACAGTTGGAAAGAGCCCATGCTACAAAAAGGAATTCTAAAGGGTTTTTCTTCACAGGTAGCCTTAGAGTAGTTCCTTGGCACTCAGTAATAATAATGACAAATCCCCCATTATGTTCAAGGATATCTCCCCAAAATACTTTTTCTGTGCAACTCATCAGAGAAGCTGTTAAGTCTTTCAAGGCAAAAACTAATTCTCTGTGAGGATGGAATGTTTTTGGTCTTGAAATCCTTCTGATGTTACTTGGCAACCAGTTCTTACGTAAGGAGCTACATGTTTCAAAATCTACAGTTTCCAACATAAATCTATAGGATATGGAATAAATTATGCTATAAACCATAGAAATAGGAGACAGGCAGTTATACCTGTGCAAATATTCATCGTATGTCTCCCCTAGTACGACCCTGAGGAGGAATCAGGAAATGTTGAATAACCTGAAAGATCTTCAAGCTGAATTCAAGGATCATTATAATTTTTCTGTTTCCATTGTATTATGTTGAATTAAAATAAGCAGAATAACTTATTATTTGTGTTGTCGTTGATTGTAGCTGATGTCTCATTATAAATCTGTAATTAGAAAGAAATCTATTCAATTATAGATGTTTATAACCATCTTATGGAATTGCTTTTCTCAAATTTGCCATTCTGCTTTGCTATATCATAATTCCTTAACATAAACTTTCTTTTTGTTAATTTTATATGATTAGTGACTTATTTTGTTATAAATGTCATATAGAATTTACATAGGTGGAACAAGAACTATAACAAAAATGTTTGATCAATTTGGTTCTTAAAATCATATGTAATAAGAGCACACCTTGTAGGCAGGATAAAACATTATGTTAGAGTGACCAAATTTTATTCTAAACTTTCTATAGGTTTTCAGAAAGTCAGATAGATGCCCTGAAGAAAAAGCTCATGCTATGGTATTTTTTGTGATTATAGTTTATGTTTTATAAATACCTTTTTTTAATAAAATGGTTTATAGGGCATTTCAAAAATGACAATAGGAAAACAGAAAAACTTTAAGAGCTAGAGTGCTTCCCTGATATTACACCAAAGAAGAATTCAAGGACATTTTTTGGAATGGATATCTAATGAAATTTTAACTACACATTGAAATACACAAAACATGTCAATTAATTGGGCCTTTGTTTTAAAGCCTGATTATTTTAATAGGAAAAGATTTTAACGGTACCAGTTTTCATTCTGGCCTGCCCTTTTGATTGTCTTGTTAATACTCAAAGGCACTGGCATCACATGGCAACCTTGGAAGATAAGTGCTACTCCATAAATCTATATCCTTGTTTCACACCTTGAATGAAGCACATATGCTATACTTTGCATTCTGTTTTTTTCTGTTTTAGAAAAGAATCAATCCTAGGGAAAAGTTGTGCAAGCCTTAAAATTGTTAATATCCTATGAATCAAAAATTCTGCTTCTAAGAATGTATTGTTTTAAAGTAATTGGACAAGTATGTGAATATATGTGCATGATTGCATGGTATATTATTATAAGCATGCTTATATATTATCATAGAATCCTTTATAATACAAAAATGGACACAATTGTCCATAAAAAGAGGATTATTAAATGAATTAGGGTAACCCATACAATGATATATAATGCAGTAATTGTAAGTAAGGATATAAATGTATATTTAGTGGTAAGGAAAGAAGTTTACAGTAGAATATCATGTACAAAAGCAGATTACAAATGATATCTATAGAATAATACCATGCTTTTGTTAAGAGTTTCTGTAAATTCTATGAGTACAGAACATTTTTTTAAATTTTTATTTATTTATTTATCTATTTTTAGAGTTGGGGTTTCACCATGTTGGCCAGGCTGGTCTGAAACTCCTGACCTCAAGAGATCCACCCACCTTGGCCTCCCAAAGTGCTGGCATTACAGGCATGAGCCACCGTGCCCAATCAAGGACAAAATATTTGTATGCTTTGTTTACTGCTGAATCTCCAGTGCCTGCAACACTGCCTGACAAATAAAACATATTCAATATGTATTTGTTGTATTAACGAGTAGATGGCTATATCTAAATGTGGAATTCCAAATTATTTTTTGTTTCTAATTTTTAGAGCATGGCATAATGTTCATAAATTATCTTGTTTTTTTCTTTTTTTAAATTGAATTTTAGGTTTTGGGGTACATGTGAAGAACATGCAAGATTGTTGCATAGGTACACACATGGCAGTGTGATTTGCTGCCTTCCTCCCCTTCACCTATATATGGCGTTTCCCCCATGCTATCTCTGCACACCTCCCCAACCCCCCATCCCTCCCCCATTTTCCTCAAGCAGACCCCAGTGTGTAGTGTTCCCTTCCCTGTGTCCATGTGTTCTCATTGTTGAACACCTGCCTATGAGTGAGAACATGCGGTGTTTGATTTTCTGTTCTTGTGTCAGTTTGCTGAGAATGGTGGTTTCCAGATTCATCCATGTCCCTACAAAGGACACAAACTCATTGTTTTTAATGGCTGCATAATATTCCATGGTATATATGTACCACATTTTCCCTGTCCAGTCTATCATCGATGGGCATTTGGGTTGGTTCCAGGTCTTTGCTATTGTAAACAGTGCTGCAATGAACATTCGTGTGCATGTGTCCTTATAGTAGAAAGATTTATAATCCTTTGGATATATACCCAGTAATGGGATTGCTGGGTCAAATGGGATTTCTATTTTTAGGTCATTGAGGAATCGCCACACTGTCTTCCACAATAGTTGAACTAATTTACATTCCCACCAACAGTGTAAAAGTGTTCCTATTTCTCCACATCCTCTCCAGCATCTGTTGTCTCCAGATTTTTTAATGATCGCCATTCTAACTGGCGTGAGATGGTATCTCAATGTAGTTTTGCTTTGTATTTCTCTAATGACCAGTGATGATGGCATTTTTTCATATGTTTGTTGGCCTCATGTATGACTTCTTTTATAAAGTGTCTGTTCATATCCTTCACCCACTTTTGAATGGGTTTGTTTTTTTCTTGTATAGCTGTTTTAGTTCTTTGTAAATTCTGGATATCAGCCCTTTGTCAGATGGGTAGACTGCCAAAATTTTTTCCCATTCTGTTGGTTGCCGATTCACTCTTAATGACTCAGTAAAAGTCCACTGTTTTCTATGTTGTTTCATTTTGAGAAAAAATAGGTTGCTGTTAGCCAGGCACAGTGGCTCACACCTGTAATCCTAACACTTGGGGAGGCCAAGGCAGGAGAATCACTTGAGGCCAGGAATTCAGAACCAACTTGGGCAACATGGTAAAACCCCATCTCTACAAAAACTAGAAAAAATAATCAGGTGTGGTGGCATGTGCTTGTGGTTCCAGACACTCAGGAGGCTGAAACAGAAGGTTCACTTGATCCAAGAAGATCGAGGCTTCAGTGAGCCATGATCATGCTACTGCACTCCAGCCTGGGTGACAGAGTGAGACTTTGTCTCAAAAAAAAAATTGCTATTAATCTTTTACAGATGTCTCATAAATGGTCAAAATTGTTTTGATAGAAAAAAAATACAAGCAAAGTCAAAACTATTCAAAAAAGTGTATGTCACAGAATTTTTAGAAATGTTTACCTTCTGAAGGATATATTACACTCATGTTATACTCCTCATATTGATATTTTAATTTTAAATGAATATATCTGTTGGCAATTCACTGTGACTATTTAAAAAACATTTGAGGTAAAAGTATGTATACTCTTGATATTGTTAAGTAATTCAAATCAATACCTCTTAACAACTCAACTTTCCCAAAGGCCTTAATTTTATGTGGCATCTCAGACATAGGGCATGCATCATTACTCTTTAAACATCTACTCTAATTGTGCTTTTAATTTTGAAGGCTTTACGTAGAGACTCAGATCTGTTGACAGAGCAAAGGAACTACAAATTCTGTCCTTTCTACTTTGTCACCCTAGCTGCTTGGTAAATTAGGTTGAGGTTGGCAATAGAGTAATATCACTGACAAAGTTCTTCAATTCAGAGCTTTAACATGGGTGGAATGTAAATATTTTCAATGCACAATAACACAAAGTTTGTCTCTTTTTTTCTGAATTAATGTCCTTGTCACAGTGTTCTGTTCTAAAACAGCTGTAACAAAGTGTAAACGCTTTTGCCTATAAATGTCTTTTAGACTTCTTCAGTGAAGGGAGGGATGCCAGATTTAGGGTCCTCAAATTTGCTTGTAATTTCCAATAGCCAACAATATCACTGAGCTTGGATTATTAAATATAAAGAGAAATTTTAAATATTAGCAAGGTCTATCTAAAATCCTCCCCAAACCTATGTATTTTAATAACTCAAGAGCCAAAAGCTCTCTATTATCTGATGGCATGCAACTCTGCAGTAAAGCTTTAGGATGCATGAGAGTTAAGGAGTTTCAAGGCATGAGCCATTTAATTTAATGCTCAGATACAGACTAAGGAAGCAAACTCTCGGCACATTTTGCATTTAGAACTTCCCTGGGAAGTAAATATGTAAATTCCTGAGTTCACTCATGGGAAAAAAATTTCAAAAAACGATTCAAGATACTGCCATGAAAGAAAAGTTAATGGAGGAAAGTTATATCTGATCACTGAAGCATGGATATAGAATAAAACCATGCATTGATTAGGTCCTCAAAAAAGAGACTCATAAATGTGTAAAATCCAGAGGAAATTCATATAGGTTTAGGGATAGTGTTTTCCTCAAAGCAATATCATCTTTTTTAAGCTTAGAATTATTAAGGTATAATTTTCATAGAGTAAAATTCACTCTTTTTAGGTATATGGCTCGATGAGTTTTGACAAACATTCATTTATGTAACCAATACAATATTCAAAATAATTAAGTTTTTCTACCACTCCAGGAAGTTCCCTTATGTTCTTTTGTACTCAGTTACTTCCTCCCATCTGCAGTTCCAGGCAACCACTGATCTGAATTCAGTCTGTATAACTTTACCTCTACCAAAATTTCTTAGAAAAGGAATCACAGTTACATATCCTTTTGTGTTTTCACTTAGTGCAATGATGCTGAGATCCACCTATGTTATTGTATGTATCAGCTGTTCATTCCTTTTTATTGCGGAGTATTTTTCAATTGTATGGATATATCCATTTACCAATTGCTGAGTGTTATTCTTCTGCATACATGTATCCATTCAGCAGTTGATGGACATCTGAGTCACTTCCAATATTTGGCAATTGAGATAAAGTTACTATAAACATTCCCATACAAGTAGATACATGTTTTCATTTCTCTGGGTAAATACCTAGGAATAGGATTACTGGGTTCTATGGTGGTTGTATGTTTAACTTTCTAAGAAACTACCAGATTGTTTTCCAATAAAAGTAGTTGTACTGTTTTGTGTTCTTACCAGTAAAGTGTGGAAATTCTAGATGCTCTACATCTAGACAAGTCTAGTTGTTCCACATCCTTACCAGCACTTGGCATTGTCAGTTTTTATTGTCTTTTGTTTTAATTTTAGCTATTCTAATATGACCATAATGATATTCTATTGTGGTTGTATATTGCATCTCCCCAGTGATTAATGATGTTGAGCATTGTGCATGTCCTTATTTGTTATTTGCATCTCTTCTTTGATAAAATGTTTATTCAAATTGTTTGGCCATTTAAAAAAATCAAGTTATTTGAAGTCCTTTATCAGATGAGTGTTTGAAAATATCCTCTCCAAGTATATGTCTTCTCTGTTCATTCTCTTAATTGTGTCTTTCAAAGAACAAACATTTTAAATTTTTATGATGCCTAATTTTTATTTTATGGTTTGAGATTTTTGTATCCTATATAGCAAATCTTTGTTTAACCCAGGAACACTAAAATGCCTTTTATATTTTCATCTACAAGTTTCATACTTGTAGATGTCACATTTAGGTCTATGATTCATTTAGAGTTAGTTTTGCATATTGTGTAAAGAATCGATGTTTCCCTCCCTCCTTTCCTCCCTCCCTCCTTCCCTCCCTTCCTTCCTTCCTTCTTACTGCTCCAATACCATTTGTCCACTTGTTGATAGTACTCTATCCATCGAATTACCTTTGCACCTTTGTTTAAAATCAACTTGCCGATATCCGCATACATATGGGTAGATGTATTTCTGAACTTTCTATTGATCTATACATCTAGCCTTGCACCAGTGCCTCATGTCTTACTGTCACTATATTGTAAATTGTGAAATTAGGTATTATAAATACTTCAACTTTGTTTCTCTTCTACAAAGTTGTTTGTACTTTTCTGATTCTTTGTTTTTTCCATACATCATTTTTATATTTTAAAAATCAAATAAATAATGTATAAGCTATAAAGATCCACAGGTTTTAAGGAGCAAGACAAAGTATTGAAAAATTGAAAAATTTATAATTGACACATAATAATTTTACATATTTATGGGGTAAAGTGTGGATGTTTGAAAGCGTGCATGCATTGTATAATAATGAAATCAGGATAATTATAATATACATCACTTTGAACATGTATCATCATACTGATAACATTCAAAATCTTCTCTTCTAGCTAACTTGAAATATACGTTACATTATTATTTGGTGTAGTCACTCTACTGTGTAATAGAACATCAGACCCTATTCTTCTCATCTAACTCACTTTGTACCCATTTACCAACCTCTCCCAATTCCCCACTCCCCAGTACGCTCCCCAGTCTTTAATAACCACTATATTACTCTGTTTTATGGAATTAACTTTTTAAGATTCTACATGAGTGAGATCACATGTTATTTGTCTTTCTGTGGCTTGACTTATTTCACTTAAAATAATGCCCTCCATGTTCGTCCATGTTGCTACAAATGACAGTATGTCATTCTGTTTTATGGCTGGATAGTATTCCACCATATATATATATATATATATTCCACCATATATATACCATATATATTCTACAATATATATATTCCACTATATATAACATAAAAGTTGAAATTTTCATAAAAGAAAATGTTTTATATATATATATATATATATATATATATATATATATTCTACCATATATATAGTGGAATATAAGAAAATGTTTTATATATATATGCACATATATATATATATGGTGGAATATATATGTATAGCATATATATATATATATATATATATACACATATGAACATTTTCTTTTATTAAAATTCCAACTTTTATGTTAGACACAGAGGATACATATGCAGGTTTGTAACACAGGTATACTGTACCCAGGTAATGAGCATTGCACCCCATAGGTAGTTTTTCAACTCATACCTTCATCTGTCTCTTCCCCTTCTAGTACTCCACAGCATCTGTTGTTCCCATGTTTATGTCCATGTGGCACACCACATTATTTTATCCACTCATTTGTACATGGGTATTTAGGTTGATTCTATATCTTGGCTATTGTGAATAGTGCTGAAATAAATATGGGAGTGCAGATACCTCTTTGACTTATTCATTTAATATCCTTTGAATATATACCCAGTAATGGGATTGCTGAGTCACAGGGTAGTTCTTTTTAATATTTTAAGGAACCTCCACACTGTGGAGGCTGTATTAATTTATATTCCTGCCAATGGTGCATAAGGGTCTACCTTTCTCCACATCCTCACCAACATTTTTAAAATTTTTGTCTCTTTCACAATAACTACTTAAACTGGGGTAGGGTGATAGCTCATTATGGTTTCACTCACAATTCCTCAATTATTAGTGAAGTTGAGCATCTTTTCATATATCTGTTTACCATTTGTATAGATCTGCTTTTGATAGATGTCTATTCAGGTCTTTTGTCCATTTTTAATTACATAATTTTTTTTATTTTTATTTTTTGCTGTTATTCGAGTTATTCTGGGTATTGACTCCTTGTCAGATGCATAGTTTGCAAATATTTTCTCACATTCTGTAGGTAATCTCTTTACTCTATGCTTGCTTTCTCTGCTGCTTTGCCACTTTTTAACCAGATAATTTGAGGGATTTTTGCTACTTAATTGTAGGAGTTTCTTATATATTTTAGATATTCACACTTTGTCAGATAAGTAATTTATAAATATTTTCTCCCATTCTTCAGGTTATCACTTCACTCTGATTTTTTTTTTTCTATACAGAAGCATTTTAGTTTGGTTTTGTCTCAGTTGTCTATTTTTTGCTTTTGTTACTTATGCTTTTGGTGTTATATCCAAGAAATCTCTTTCAATGCATGCTTGACAAAAGCATTGTCACTTTCTACTATGATCTAGATCACTGGCCACCAAACCAGTAAGCACGGGCCCAATCCAGACTGCACCTGTTTTTATAATTAAAATTTTATTGAGACATGTCCATACTGATTTGTTTGTATATAGTCTTTGTCTATTCTCATGCCACAGTGGCAGAGGTGAGTAGTTAAGATGGTACTACATGGCTCACAGAGCCAAGAATAGTTACTATCTAGCCCTTTCCCAAAATGGATTTTTAGAGAAGATTCGAGGTTAAATAAGGGCAAGAAGATTGAAGAACTATTCTGGGAAGAAGTGTGTGTGTCTGCGTGTTGTTTACCAAGAACAGACATAAAGGTTGAAAAATATGTGATGCCAATCTCTAGAGAGCTTAGAACCCAAGATTAAGGGACATGGATTCTATTATAAAGACAAGGAGCACACACTGAAAGTTTCTGAATGGTAAATTAACATAATCAAACATGAGATTATAAAAGAAAGAGCTTCTGAAATATGAACAGAGAAATAAAAATATGATATAGTTTTGATGAGTCATGATAAAGACAGCAAGAATTTTAAAGATATTTTTTATATGGAATTGACAGAATATAATAACTGATTCATTGTGAGGGTAAGAAAGGAGGAGGTGATGCTAATTTTGATACTTAAGACTAGAAATATCATTAATTGGGACTATGGGACTTTTAGACATGTTGAGTTTGAGGTGCCTGTGAGAGTTCTACCTGAAGAGTGTCCATTAGGCAACTGGAACTAGGGGTGTGGAGCACAGCCAAAATATAGACTCTCATATTAATGGTACTAATTATAGTACCACTGATGTATTCATTTTAAGCCGCATTTTGCTGTACAGATTGATGAAGGGCACAGCAATGCATTTAATGTTAATAACAAAATGAGAAATATGGTAATAAGTGCAATGCTGACTCAAAAATTGCAACAAGCTGACCATCTGCAGGGATATTACCACTGGACTAAAACAAAAAATAAAGGCAAACATTGCCTTTTATGTAACATTTCAGTTCCTAATACTGGTTAGTGTTAATTTTGTTGTTCTGTTTTGAAGGAGACAGTCTCTCAATCCTTCATGAATGACAATGTAAAGGGAGGTTCTTGATTATGCAGAGGATAGGAAGGTAATTGGGAAATTATTTATAGTTCAAAAGCACTTCAAGTTATGATTATGTGTCCTATTTTCTTCTAAGGCCAGATGTCATAATTTCTTTCCTATATTTTATTAGTGTATGCACAAAGAAAGAGCTGGTTTTGTCTTGCCCATTATTGTTTCAAGTAGTAGGTATTCAAAAAATGCTTGTTGAATGAATTAACGAAACATTTTAGTAGTTTCATAACTTGACAAGTGTGCTGTATAGTCAACATCATATCAGTTATCTTAAAAAATACAAAAGCAGAATGACTCAGGAACTTAAGAACCATACTGGAAAAGGCAAGGCATACACATATATGCTATTTGGAAAACAGTACACAAACAATGGAAAGTTAAAATACATAATGTGTGTAGTAAATGCTATAAGATCTTAGAGAAGAGAGAGATGAGTTTGGGCTAAAAAGTTTGGGGAATGCTTTTTTTTTATTGCATTTTAGGTTTTGGGGTACATGTGAAGAACATGCAAGACTGTTGCATATGTACACACATGGCAGTGTGGTTTGCTGTCTTCCGTCCCCTCACCTGTATCTGTCATTTCTCCCCATGCTATCTCTTCCCACTTCCCCACCCCTGCGTCCCTCCCCCATTTCCCCCCAACGGACCCCAGTGTGTAGCGCTCCCCTCCCTGTGTCCATGTGTTCTCATTGTTCAACACCCGCCCATGAGTGAGAATATACGGTGTTTGATTTTCTGCTCTTGTGTCAGTTTGCTGAGAATGATGGTTTCCAGGTTCATCCATGTCCCTACAAAGGACGTGAACTCATCGTTTTTGATGGCTGCATAATATTCCATGGTGTATATGTACCACATTTTCCCCATCCAGTCTATCATCGTTGGGCATTTGGGTTGGTTCCAGGTCTTTGCTATTGTAAACAGTGCTGCAATGAACATTCGTGTGCACGTGTCCTTGTAGTAGAATGATTTATAATCCTTTGGATATATACCCAGTAATGGGATTGCTGGGTCAAATGGGATTTCTATTTTTAGGTCCTTGAGGAATTGCCACACTGTCTTCCACAATGGTTGAATTAATTTACATTCCCACCAACAGTGTAAAAGGGTTCCTATTTCTCCACATCCTCTCCAGCATCTGTTGTTTCCAGAATTTTTAATGATCACCATTCTAACTGGTGTGAGATGGTATCTCAATGTGGTTTTGATTTGCATTTCTCTGATGACCAGTGATGATGAGCATTTTTTCATATGTTTGTTGGCCTCCTGTATGTCTTCTTTTGTAAAGTATCTGTTCATATCCTTCGCCCATTTTTGAATGGGATTGTTTGTTTTTTTCTTGTAGATCTGCTTTAGTTCTTTGTAAATTCTGGATATCAGCCCCTTGTCAGATGGATAGGCTGCAAAATTTTTTTCCCATTCTGTTGGTTGCCGATTCAATCTACTGTTTCTTTTGCCATGCAGAAGCTGTGGAGTTTGATTAGGTCCCATTTGTCTATTTTGGCTTTTGTTGCCATTGCTTTTGGCGTTTTGGTCATGAAGTCCTTACCTACACCTATGTCCTGAATGGTTTTGCCTAGATTTTCTTCTAGGGTTTTTATGGTGTTAGGTCTGATGTTTAAGTCTTTAATCCATCTGAAGTTAATTTTGGTGTAAGGTGTCAGGAAGGGGTCCTGTTTCTGCTTTCTGCACATGGCTAGCCAGTTTTCCCAACACCATTTATTAAACAGGGAGTCCTTTCCCCATTGCTTGTTTTTGTCAGGTTTGTCAAAGATCAGATAGTTGTGGGTATGTTGTATTTCCTCTGAGGCCTCTGTTCTGTTCCATTGGTCTATATCTCTGTTTTGGTATCAGTACCATGCTGTTTTGATTACTGTAGCCTTGTAGTATAGTTTGAGGTCCGGTAGTGTGATGCCTCCTGCTTTGTTCTTTTTGCTTAGAATTGAATTGGCTATGCAGGCTCTCTTTTGGTTCCATATGAAGTTTAAGGTGTTTTTTTCCAGTTCTGTGAAGAAGGTCATTGGTAGCTTGATGGGAATAGCGTTGAATCTGTAAATTACTTTGGGCAGTATGGCCATTTTCACGATGTTGATTCTTCCTAACCATGAACATGGAATGTTTCTCCATCTGTTTGTATCCTCTCTTATTTCGTTGAGCAATGGCTTGTAGTTCTCCTTGAAGAGGTCCTTTACGTTCCTTGTTAGTTGTATTCCTAGGTATTTTATTCTCTTTGTAGCAATTGTGAATGGCAGTTCGTTCTTGATTTGGTTCTCTTGAAGTCTATTACTGGTGTATAGGAATGCTTGTGATTTTTGCACGTTGATTTTGTATCCTGAGACTTTGCTGAAGTTGTTTATCAGTTTCAGGAGACTTTGGGCTGAGATGATGGGGTCTTCTAGATATACAATCATGTCATCTGTAAATAGAGACAATTTGATTTCCTCCTTTCCAATTTGGATACCCTTTATTTCTTTTTCTTGCCTGATTGCTCTGGCTAGAACTTCCAGTACTATATTGAATAGGAGTGGTGAGAGAGGGCATCCTTGTCTAGTGCCAGATTTCAAAGGGAATGCTTCCAGTTTTTGTCCATTCAGTATGATATTGGCTGTTGGTTTGCCATAAATAGCTTTTATTGTTTTGAGATACGTTCCATCAATACCTAGTTTATTGAGGGTTTTTAGCATAAAGTGTTGTTGAATTTTGTCAAAGGCCTTCTCTGCATCAATTGAGATAATCATGTGGTTTTTGTCTTTGGTTCTGTTTATGTGGTGAATTACGTTTAGAGACTTGCGTATGTTGAACCAGCCTTGCATCCCCGGGATGAATCCTACTTGATTATGGTGGATGAGCTTTTTGATATGCTGTTGCAATCGGTTTGCCAGTATTTTATTGAAGATTTTTGCATCTATGTTCATCATGGATATTGGCCTGAAATTTTCTTTTCTTGTTGAGTCTCTGCCGGGTTTTGGTATCAGGATGATGTTGGTCTCGTAAGATGATTTGGGAAGGATTCCCTCTTTTTGGATTGTCTGGAATAGTTTCAGAAGGAATGGTATCAGCTCCTTTTTGTATGTCTGGTAGAATTCAGCTGTGAACCCATCTGGACCTGGGCTTTTTTTGGGTGGTAGGCTCTTTATTGCTGCCTCAACTTCAGACCATATTATTGGTCTATTCAGGGTTTCAGCTTCTTCCAGGTTTAGGCTTGGGAAGATGCAGGTGTCCAGGAATTTATCCATTTCTTCCAGGTTTACTAGTTTATGTGCATAGAGTTGTTTGTAATAATCTCTGATGATGGTTTGTATTTCTGTGGAATCTGTGGTGATATCCCCTTTATCGTTTTTTATTGCATCAATTTGGTTATTCTCTCTTTTCTTTTTTATTAATCTGGCTAGTGGTCTGTCTATTTTGTTGATCTTTTCAAAAAACCAGCTCCTGGATTTATTGATTTTTTGAAGAGTTTTTTGTGTCTCTATTTCCTTCAGTTCTGCTCTGATCTTAGTTATTTCCTGTCTTCTGCTAGGTTTTGAGTTTTTTTGATCTTGCTCCTCTAGCTCTTTCAATTTTGATGATAGGGTGTCAATTTTCGATCTCTCCTTTCTTCTCATGTGGGCACTCATTGCTATATATTTTCCTCTAGAGACTGCTTTAAATGTGTCCCAGAGATTCTGGTATGTTGTGTCTTTGTTCTCATTGGTTTCGAAGAACATCTTTATTTCTGCCTTCATTTCATTGTTTATCCAGTCAACATTCAAGAGCAAATTGTTCAGTTTCCATGAAGCTGTGTGGTTCTGAGTTAGTTTCTGCATTCTGAGTTCTAACTCGATTGCACTGTGGTCTGAGAGACTGTTTGTTATGATTTCTGTTCTTTTGCATTTGCTGAGGAGTGATTTATTGCCAATTATGTGGTCAATTTTAGAGTAGGTGTGATGTGGTGCTGAGAAGAATGTATATTCTGTGGATTTGCGGTGGAGAGTTCTGTAAATGTCTATTAGGTTTGCTTGTTCCAGGTCTGAGTTCAGGTCCTGGATATCCTTGTTGATTTTCTGTCTGGTTGATCTGTCTAATATTGACAATGGGGTGTTAAAGTCTCCCACTATTATTGTGTGGGAGTCTAAGTCTCTTTGTAAGTCATTAAGAACTTGCCTTATGTATCTGGGTGCTCCTGTATTGGGTGCGTATATATTTAGGATCGTTAGCTCTTCTTGTTGCAGTGATCCTTTTACCATTATGTAATGTCCTTCTTTGTCTCTTTTGATCTTTGTTGCTTTAAAGTCTATTTTATCAGAGATGAGAATTGCAACTCCTTCCCTTTTTTTGCTCTCCATTTGCTTGGTAGATCTTCCTCCATCCCTTTTATTTTGAGCCTTTGTGTATCCTTGCATGTAAGATGGGTTTCCTGGATACAGCACACTGATGGGTTTTGGCTTTTTATCCAATTTGCCAGTCTGTGTCTTTTGATTGGGGCATTTAGTCCATTGACATTTAGGGATATTATTGTTATGTGTGAATTTGATACTGTCATTTTGATGCTACCTGGCTGTTTTCTTGGTTAGTTGATGCAGCTTCTTGATTGTGTTGATGCTCTTTTACCATTTGGTGTGTTTTTGGAGTGGCTGGTACTGGTTGTTCCTTTATATGTGTAGAGCCTCTTTCAGGAGTTCTTGTAGAGCAGGTTTGGTGGTGATGAAATCTCTGAGTGCTTGCTTGTTCACAAAGGATTTTATTGTTCCTTCACTTATGAAGCTTAGTTGGGCTGGATAGGAGATTCTGGGTTGAAAGTTCTTTTCTTTAAGGATGTTGAATATTGGCCCCCAATCTCTTCTGGCTTGTAGGGTTTCTGCTGAGAGATCTGCTGTGAGTCTAATGGGCTTCCCTTTGTGGGTAACCCGACCTTTCTCTCTGGCTGCCCTTAGCATTTTCTCTTTCATTTCAACCCTGGTGAATCTGACGATTATGTGCCTTGGGGTTGCTCTTCTTGAGGAATATCTTTGTGGTGTTCTCTGTATTTCCTGGATTTGAATATTGGTCTGCCTTGCTAGTTTGGGGAAGTTTTCCTGGATAATATCCTGAAGAGTATTTTCCAGCTTGGATTCATTCTCTTCATCACATTCAGGTATACCTATCAGACGTAGATTGGGTCTTTTCACATAGTCCCACATTTTTGAAGATTTTGTTCATTCCTTTTTGCGCTTTTTTCTCTGTTATTGCCTTCTCTTTTTATTTCATTGAGTTGATCTTCGACCTCTGATATCCTTTCTTCTGCTTGGTCAATTCGGCTGCTGAAGCTTGTGCATGCTTCACGAAGTTCTCGTGTTGTGTTATTCAGCTCCATCAATTCACTTATATTGCTCTCTATGCTGTCCATTCTCGTTAGCAATTCGTCCAATCTTTTTTCAAGGTTCCTATTTTCTTTGCGTTGGGTTAGAACATGTTCTTTTAGCTCACTGTAGTTTCTTACTACCCACCTTCTGAAGTCTGATTCTGTCATTTCATCACCCTCCTTCTCCATCCGGTCTGGTTCCCTTGCTGGTGAGGAGTTGTGATCCCTTTTAGGAGGAGAGGTGTTCTGGTTTCGGGAGTTTTCATCCTTTTTGCGCTGGTTTCTTCCCATTTTTGTGGGTTTATCCACCTGTTGTCTTTGTAATTACTGTCTTTCAGATTGGGTCTCTGAGTGACCTTCTAGTTCGTGGATGCTGAAGTTACTTTTTTTTTTTTTTTTTTTTTTAAGCTTTCCTTCTAACAGTCTGGCCCCTCTGCTGTAGGACTGCTGAGGTCCTCTCCAGGCCCTGCTTGCCTGGGTATCACCTGCAGCAGCTGCAGAAGAGTAAGGGTTGCTGCCAGTTTCCTCTTCTGCTATCTTTGTCCCAGAAGGATGCTCACCTACTGTCAGTCCATTCTCTCCTTTATGAGGTGCGTCTTTGGATCTATGGGGGGCAGGGAGCTACTTGAGGAGACAGTCTGTCTTTTATTGGGGCTTAAGTCCTGAGCTGTGAGCTCTGTTGTTCATTCAGAGCTGCTGGGCAGGTATGTTTAGGTCTGCTGCAGCTGAACTCATAAAGCACTTTTTGTTCCCAGGTGCTCTGTCCTAGTGAGTTGGAGCTTTATCAGTTTCCCTTGCACTACTGCCTTTTTTGATTTTTCTTTCAGGTCTGACCCGCCCCGCTAGCAGCACGCCTAGCCACTGCCTGCCCGCAGGGGCTTTGCTGAGCTGCTGTGGGCTCCGCCCAGCTGCCCTGAGCTCTTCCCTGCAGTCCTGTTTATCTGGGAGTAGTTAGAACTGTCTCAGCAATGGTGGCCCCGCCTCTGTTATGGCGGACTCTCTCTGTTGTGGCAGGTTGTCTCGGCAACGGCAGCCTGCCTCCGTAGTGGTGGAGAGTCTCAGTAATGGCGGAAGCCCCTCCCCCACCGAGCCCGACTGTCCAGGTTCAGCTGTGCTTGGTTTGGAGGGCTCAACCCAGAGGGTTTCCAATTACTGTTTTTGTTTTCCTTGTTGTTGGGAGTGGAGGGGTGGGACCAATGGAGCCTGATCACCTGGCTCCCTGACTCAGAGTCTTTTCTTTTAAGTTGAAGGACCCCGCATTCCAGTCGCTTGTTGAAAAGGCGCCGGGATCTCCCGTGCTGCGACTCACGGAGTCGGCTCGAACCGCGGCGCCGGCTCCTGGCGGATTTTTTGCCTAGGAATCTCCTGGCCTGGCTCGCTATTTCAGATGAATGGGCTATTCTGCCGTCTCAAGGCTCTGCTCGCCAGCTAAGAGGGCTCCCAGACCAGTGGCTTTTGTATGGAGAACCGCAGCAACAGGGCGTGGTCACAGCAGCCGTGCGGGCGGAATCAGCCCCGCGGGGGCCAAAACAGCCGCACTGGCTGGGACTGTGACGCTGGCGACCCCTCTGCCTGGGTATCTCCTGGTCTGTGGGCAATAAGAGTTCGTCTGGAAATGTGGCGTCCACTCACCCTCTGCACTTTCACTGGGAGCTGAAGTCCTGAGCTGTTCTTAGGCGGCCATCTTCCCAGCCATGCTTTATTATGGAGGTAAGATTTCAGTTTTTAAAATATGTGGAGACAAAAGTGAAGGAAGGAAAAAATATGTAGACTCTGTGTCATGGAGTAAAGGCTTAGATACAGCAGATACAGAAATGAGCATATGTAGCATCTTGACTATTGAGGAACAATATAGATCTGTGGTTTTGCCATAGTAGCTTGACTGGCTCAGAAGTTACATATAGGAGCAGGATGCGTATGTAGTAGAGGTGGTTATGGTTAGATAGAATAAGGAAGTAGTGTATGCAGTCCTTGGAAATTATATCTGAGCATTCTAAATATTAATATAGAGCATGGAAGAGGAAATGAGAGCAGAATTTGAGGAGAGGTTCAAGAAATACTCCTGACTTTGTGGCACCTTAGGCCAGATAGTGTATTAAAGCAAATACAAGCCATCAAATAGGACTAATACGTACTGTGGTTTTTATAAAGAAGAAAATGGCACAAATATGTTACTGTCAAATTAAAATAAGTTAGGGTTAGAAAATGGGACACACACACATATACAAATTCTATTCACATGTACTGAGGATTGACATGGGTACATATTTATTTTAGAACGTTTGGTACTAAATTATTTAAAGTGCCTGGGATGGAGTAGTCACAGTAGTTGTTGGACCCTACTCTCCCCTCCCTCCATCCCTGTGGTCTATTCCTGACTCACTCAGACTTACTTTCTTGCCTAGTAATAAATAATAATTTTAAAATTTATCCAGTGGTTTGATGAAAGAGATATAAGGCTTCTATAATCAGCTTATTAACACTGTCTATAACTGAAACGAAGAGTCTCTGTATTGTTTTTCTTATAAACACAATGGATTCTCTTTGGCTGATAGTTCTGTGAGAACCCTTTATTCTAGATAAATTCAGTATCAAAACTGTAAAGAATTTTTAAGCTCCATATAATGTTATTGTTAAAGTTTTAATTTGCATCAATTTAATTCTCTTGTCAGTTGTCATACCCTATTGAAGCTATGTCTTATCACATGCTGATTAAGCAAATTAAGTCTGAGGTACAAGATGATGTGGCTTCTTGGGAAAGGCTACCCATAGGTCCAGATTCCAGCTATTTTGAGCTCATTGATCATTATTTTTTATATCTCCTAGGAATGCAGAATAGCACTCTCTGAACATCAAAGCCTTGTAAATGGTGTCAGCATTTTAGAGTTCTCTTGAGAAACCATGAAAGCCATTATATTTAATGATAGAAGATTTCTTTTTTTCTCCTTTGTTGTTGTTATTGTTATTGTTGTGTTAGTTTGCAGTTAGTTTGCAGTATATTCATTTGCATTCACTTTTCCACCCTTACAGAATAGTTCCTTAAGACCTAAGTCAGATCATGGCATTCCTCAAATCTATTCAATGACTTGCCACTTGTCTCAGTAAGGCAGGCGTCCCCAAACTTTTTACACAGGGGGCCAGTTCACTGTCCTTCAGACTGTTGGAGGGCCGCCACATACTGTGCTCCTCTCACTGACCACCAATGAAAGAGGTGCGCCTTCCTGAAGTGCGGCGGGAGGGTGGATAAATGGCCTCATGGGGCTGCATGCAGCCTGCAGGCCGTAGTTTGGGGACACCTGCAATAAGGATACTTAAAATGACCTACAAGGCTCTGCATGATTTAGCCTCTCACTTCCATTCTGACTCTGTCATCTATTTCTCTCATCTTTTCTCATACTAATGTAGTTACACTGGGTTCAATATGCTTTGAGAATGGCCAGGCATCCTTCTGTCTCTGAGCCTTTGCCCCATCCAACTACCTGAAATGTTTTACTCCTAGCTATTCATGACTTACACAGACTGCCTCACTTCCTTCCATCCTTTACTTTTAAGCATCAGCTTCTTATTGACAATTGCTCAAAACACATATCTAAAATTGTACCTTCTAATCCTGGACACTTCCTGCCTCTCTTTCTTGCTTTATTTTTCTTCTAATCCTTGTCACTGTCTTACAGGCTATATATTTTACCTATGTTTCTTGATATTTTCTGCCTCTCTTCAATTAGAATATAAACTCCATGAGGGAAGAGACTTTTATCTATCTTGTTCACTTCTAAATACATAATGTCCATAACAGTGCCTGATACAAAGTGGGATCAAAATAAATATTTGTTGAATGAATTAATGAATTTTAATTTGCTCAGTCTGTATACATTTTAGCATATACAACTCTTTCTTCCCTCTCTCCATCTTCCCTCCCTTCTCTCTTCTTTCTATCCAAGTGGGGCTGTAGAACAAATAAGTCCTCAGGTCCTTCTGAGTTTTGTCAAGGTTATCAGTTTCCCACAGACCCTCAGAGATAACCCAAATAAAATGGCAACTGTGTTGATTAAGCCAGAGGGAATTCCCTACCCTTGTCTTGTAGATGTCTGGTTTTAGAAGGACAGATGCTATAAATTTTCTTAAGTAAAGGCATTGTCAGATTTTTTGGAGTGTGTATGAGGCCAATCCACTACTTGTGTACAAAGTATAGGGTTTCATGACCTATCCATTTATTCATCATTGTATCTCCAATGCTTTGTACAAAGCCTGAAAGTTACAAGTATTTTTAAAGTATCTGATGAAAGAAAGCTAAGGTCATTCATTCTTTCTATTCCCACAGACCTACCTATAAATCTTCTATGGAGGAGTAACTTCCTTATCTGAAACCAACAGAATGGGAGTGGTTGGCAGCCATGTTGAAATTCCATCCTTGGTATTTACTTTGAGTAATTAGTCAAGGAGTACAACTCCCTGTGACAATGTAAAATGCCTCCACTCCCTCTTTTCTTTTCTTTTTTTTTTTTTTGAGACGAAGTTTCCCTCTTTCACCTAGGCTGAAGTGCAGTGGTGCAATCTTGGCTCACTGCAACCTCCACCTCCTGGGTTCAAGAGATTCTCCCACCTCAGCCTCCCAAGTAGCTGGGATTACCATGCCTGGCTAACTTTTGTATTTTTAGTAGAAATGAGGTTTCATCATGTTGGCCAGGCTGGTCTCGAACTCCTGACCTCAAGTGATCCACCCTCCTCAGCCTCCCAAAGTGCTGGGATTACAGGCATGCCACTGAACACAGACAAAGCAGCCCCTTTCTGTGGAGACCTACCACAAATAAGGAAGTAAAACGAGCCATCTTTGAAATTTTAACAATTCTTTGAATGTCAAGTATTATAACCCCAGGCAGGATGTGAAATGTAATAAGATGTTTAACTATGAGAGCTAATTAGATATGCCAGACCATGTAACTTTATTTCATGAGCCAGAAACTTTTAATGGACCTTTTTATTTCCCTTGCATGTGCCCTCTTTCCTTCTAACACAGTGGTCCAAAACTCTGGTCATTGTTAATTACCTGTTGGCCCCAGGCAAGAGGTTTTGACTGTCAGTCCAAAAGCAGCCTTGGGAAAAATTCACAACTATATTTACCAAAAATTATTTCACCAGTCCATTTCTTCACCTCTCATAATCATATCTGCCTTGATGCTTTTAAGATGGTTCCTTGCTTGGAGCTATTTGAGTCTATCCAACCCTCTGTATTTTAAACTTTTGACTTGTTAGACTCTGTGGGTCCTGTGGGTCTGCATCTATTCTTAACTAACCTAGGGAATCAATACTGCAATATTTTTGAAGATCATGGAATTAAAAATTTATTAGCCTGAATTAGGTGAACATCTCATCTAACCTTCAGCTTTTTGAAACTTATTTAATGACTGCATACATATTATATCCTGATTCATTCCAAAAAGAATTTTAGGCATATGAAAAAAAATGAATGTTTTTAGTATATTAGTATGAAAACATAATATACTGAAAATAAGTGATGGACATTTGAGAAGATAGACTAGAAAATGAATATTTGCCTTACATCTTTCTTTATTTCTTTCTGAAATAAGAGAATACATTTATAAAAAGGAATAAATCTATAAAGATGAAGAAAATGGAAGAGGATGTCACCAACAAATGAGATTTTTTTTTAAGTTTGCATGAAAATTACCTAATCGAATAGAGTTCAAAGGACACTTATAAAAGGATACCTAAAAGGAGATAAGAATAATCACAATATTGTTAAGATCTACGGACAACCCTGAATGTATACTAGAACATGATGAAGCAGTGCCTTCAAACTCATAACATATGTTTCTATACTGAGAAAAATTACAAATCAAATGTGAGGACAAAATTAAAAACATGCAAGTGTTCATGAATGTTATCACCCACATGCCTTTTCTTAGAAAGTTATTTGAGGATGTGCTTTTCCAAAAAAGAAAAAAAAGGTAAGTCAAGGAGGAAGAATACATGGGAACTTGGAAACTGTGGATCCAACTCAATAGAGTGCTGGAATGATGTTTGAATCTAATAGGTAGAGATTCTAGAAGGAAAGTTTCTGGGTCGTAGGATGAGGGATGGGAGAAACTGGTAGAATAGAATGTAGGATTGAGTACTTGGGGGGAAATAGGGAAAGGATGATAAAGGAAAACCATTTTAAAAAGAAAGGTTATTTAAAATTCCTGGAAACAAAAGCAAAAAAGCTATTTAGAAAGTCATGGTCTAACTATGAAAAAAACTAAATAGTAATATGATATTCAGCAGTTAAAAAGTACAAGAAGACTACCTACTTACACTGGATGCTATAATAGAACCATTCCCCTTTATGTGACTCAAGGATCATAGCATTGAGCTCAAGATGAAGGAAATGCAATCCTGAGGTAGAACTTGACCTCCATTGAAAGTGTTGATATCGTCCTAATAATGAAATTGCTATTTATTGATTTTGAGGTTTTATAATCATCCTACCAAAAATACTTGAAATTTTAACATTGATTAAGAACAGAATTTAAATGTAAACTATTTGATAAAATAAATTTAAGTGTGTAATTCAAATTAGCTAAGGCTAGGACATGAGTAGAGGGTGGCTGGAAACATGAAGGAAATGATCAGTGTGATAATAGCCTCAAAGTACAGAGGGAGTCAAGAGACACGGATGGAAGTTAGCAGAGCAAGGAATTTAATGTATTGTTTAAGGCAACATGTAATTAATAGAAGAAATAAGTCTAATAATATGTATATCAAAAATTCAGAGTGGAAAAGACAAATGATAAAATTAGTAAACTAAATCTACATCTTTCCTAGATAAGAAAATAGAAGTATAAGTATATTTTTTAGAGATGCGGAGGTTACCATCATAAATTCTGTGAGGAGAAACATTTAAAATAAGTTGTTTCAGGGAAATGTACTTTGATGGAGAGTTAAGGAACAGAAATCTATTGCTATAACAGTTTCTTGGTTACTTTTATTTGTTACCATGTGTATCATTTTGATTTAAAAAATAAATTCAGTGCTTCTGGCATTACGGCAAACTAAGTGCTCTGGGGACTGCAGAGTAGTTAAATTTGGGATAGAACACACACTGCTGGGTTTAAAGCAGGTAGGCAAGTATCCCCAGAAGCCCTCTAACCCCAAAACAGGTTTGGGGTATGAGCTAGGAATATGGAGTGGAAGAAAGCTGAGAAAGGGAGACTTCCTAAGTATGAATGACTATAGTAGCATTGTTTGTGTTGGTACAAATAAGCTTTGATCCAAAGCCAAAGACAGAGAAACTGAATGTAGGACTCTAAACTAAACTGGGACTTTAAGGGAAGTAAAAATGGATCCTAGGTAGTGGGCATTGGCCATTAGCAGAAGCAAAGCCTTTATGGGGTAATCTTCCTTCATTTAAACAGCACTCTCACACATTTGAATCAAGCAATGACTTCACAATCAAATAGCAGCCCCCTCTCCAAAAAAACACACAGCAATGAGAAAAAATCAGCAGAAACAACTAGAACACATTATGACTCCCATAACTACTGATACAGAGATGGTAACACATGTAATATAAAACCCTTGTGTTTGAAATGATTTTTTAAAAAGAAATCAATTGCAAACAATAAGAGGCCATTACTAATAGACTAAAAATTTTGGTAAAGGAAATTAGAAGTTATAGAAATAAAAATGTAACTAGTAGAATAGGAATGTGATAATATTTTCATAAAACAGGGTACTATTTAGGTATGAGAATGAATGAACTACAGCTACTTCACCTCGTTGTCTTCTTGCATTCTCTCTATTCATTCCTTTTGGGATTCTCACCAGGATATGAGATTTCCAGAAGTGATGGAAAACGTGAACACATATAGAAAACATAAAGAATTCCAAGCATGATAAACCAAAAAATACTACTGCAAAGGCACATTGTAGAAAACCTACAGAACATCACACACAAAGATATATTAAAAGTACTTCCCAAAATAGGAAAGATTCCCTACAGAGGAAAGACAATTAGATAGACAGCAGACTACTAAATAGCAAAATCAAAATGAGAAAAATGTTTAGAGAAAATATAACAACTTAGAATTTTATACTCAGAAAACTATTTCTCTATAAAGCAAAATGAAGGTATTTGAATATCATCATAAACTGTGAGACTTTGACCCCCAATGACTTACTCTCAAAGAAACCTCTAAAGCATGTTGAAAGAGAAGAAAAGAAGTTTTTAAGCACAATAAATGGAAATAAAAAGTAAGATACAATAATGGAAACAAGTCCTAATGCATAGTAAGTGATTATAAATGGACTAAACTTACCAATTAGAAACAGATGTTACTATATTGGATAAAAATGGAAAAATCACAACCATTACTATGTCTTTTTGAAAGATTCACCTAAAGCATGAGCACAGAAGTAAGAAAAATAAAGTATGAGACAAAAATAGGCTAGGTAATTATGGACTAAAAGGAAAAGAATATTGTTATATAAATATCTGACTCAACAGATTTTAACACACACAAAAAAACCCATTAGAAATGAAGAGGTTCACTACATAAAGTTGAAAAGTTCAACTCACCATGAAGATAACATAAATCTAAACTAGCATGTACATAATAAATATGTCAACACTGATAAGGCAAAAGGTTGACACAATTACATGGGGAAATTGATACATTCACCATTGTATATATAGCGGAAAATTTTAACACACCTTTCTGTTTTTTTTTTTTTTTTTTTTTAGACGGAGTTTCACTCTTGTTACCCAGGCTGGAGTGCAATGGCGCAATCTCGGCTCATCGCGACCTCCACCTCCTGGGTTCAAGCAATTCTCCTGCCTCAGCCTCCTGTGTAGCTGGGATTACAGGCACACACCACCATGCCCAGCTTATTTTTTGTATTTTTAGTAGAGACGGGGTTTCACCATGTTGACCAGGATGGTCTCGATCTCTTGACCTTGTGATCCACCCACCTCGGCCTCCCAAAGTGCTGGGATTAAAGGCTTGAGCCACCGCGCCCAGCCAACACACCTTTCTTAATAGGTCAAGAGTAAAGAAAAATCAGTATAAGGAAACAAATATAAGAAAACTGGAAACAAGCCAAATATCCATTTAACAGTAAAGTAGAGAAAAAAAAAATCTTTAAAAAACAGAATGCCATACAGCAATGACAGCTGTGAAAATAAATGAGCTATAGCTATATCAACAGTATATGTAAATCTCACAGACATAACAATCAGCAAAACAAGCATGGAAGAGTCTATACTGTATGATTTCATTATATAAAGTGCAAAGACTATAGTATAATAAGTCAGTTTTTAAATTTAACAATCAGATCTTTGTCAGTCTGCAGTGGGGGCAGGGGAGCTTTCCCTTCCAAAAATCAAGACTCATTATAAAGCTGTTATAATTAAGACAACCTGGTAGTAAAATGTGTTAAAACAAATTGACCATACATGTATTGAAACATTACATTATGCCCCATAAATATTTACAATGATTATTTGTTGATTTAACATAAAAATTTTGAAAAACAAATTGGCCAATGGATTAGAATAAAGACCCAAGAAATGTGAATGCATATATAAAACTTTGATATATGACAGAGTTGGCCTTGCTTATAACTGGGCAATAGAAGGACTCTTTAGCAAATGGTATTGGGAGAAAATGGTTTTCCATGTAGAAAATGTAAAGCAATTGGATAGTTACTTAAATCACAACATTCATAAAAATTAATTGCAGAAGAATTCAAGACTCGAATGTGAAATGCAAAACTTTAAACATTTTAGAAAATATAGGATAACCTTTATGACCTTTGTGCAAGGGACAGTTTTTTAAGACAGAGAAAAGAACTCAGTATAAGATCTTGGACTGCTCTATAGTCAGGTATCACTGTTAATCCAAACAAACTAGAAAAAGAGGGGAAATGAAGCTACAAACTGGGAGAAGCTATTTGTAAAGCAAATAACAAAGGATCAGTGACCAGAACAAGTAAGAAATATAACTGAATAAGAAAAAATAGGGAATTGGGGTAAATACATAAAACAGGCACTTCATGGATAATGAAATATCTATAGATGATAAACAATGAACAGATACATAAATCTTTTACTACTGCAAATACAAAATAAGAATAAAATCATATAGCACCACACAGCCACCAGAATGGCAAATAATTAAGAAGGTTGACAGAGAAAGTGTATCAACAGGAGTACTGTTATACTCCACTGGAGGGAGTGTAAATTAGAACTGGGGAAAAGAAATTGTCATTGTCTCGAAAAGCAGAACATTCATATACTCTATAACCAAACAATTTCATGTCTAGGGATGTCATTTAGAGAAATTCTTGTATGTTTTTATCAGAAGATCTAAATAGGAATTTTCATAGGCCATTTGCATATTTCAAAGGCTATTTGTAAGAGTCTCAAACTAGAAACAATCCAATCCAACTTTTTAGCAATTGGAGAACAGAGGAATATATGTATAAAACATGACATACCTGTACCTTCAAATATATGGTTGTTTTCACATAATGCAATATTATCCTGTAGTGAAAAAGAAGTGAGCATAACTACACACAGAAACATGGATAAATTTAGAAACAGAATGTTGGGTAAACAAACATACCAAGTTTCAACAGACATACATGGTATGATAGAAAACAACTTTAAAAAATAAAAACTGGGAAATGTGTTGCTTAGACTTACACAAATATGTGATAAAACTATTTCAAAAAAACAAAGGAATGATAAAATTCAGGATAGTAGTTATAGGAAGGTGTGTTTGTGGAAAAGCACATAAGTATATGCAAGATATGGGCAATGATCTATTATTTGGATGTTAAATATATTGTTATGCTTTATGATTTGCATATATGTTGCATATATCATTTTATATTAACATTACCAAGAGGAAATGAAAAAGCACAATTCCAGTAAACAGTGGCAGAGAACAAAGCAACAGGAATCTGAAGAGTTGAAACATAAAATAGAGCCAGGGATGAGATTAGAATCTCGAACTACAGCAAGTTCTGTACAGTTGCTAGAAGAACATGAATTTGGACATAGCTTCTTAGCAACTGAGGAAACTGGAGAATAATTGATTACATGGGTCATGAGATTCATAAAACCAAATTTTAAAAGAGAAACAACTATTCCTACTACAGCACATCTATTGTTGACTTTGGAACTAAAGAGCTACTTCAGTCCAAAAACAAAACTATATAAAGCTATAAAAATAAAACATATCACCAACATCCCAACTTCTAGCACAGATTTCTCTAATTTCTCTGATTAGTCACACACTCAATCTTTAGGCAGCTCCAGGCTGCAGAGCCTCAGAAGAAAGAATGTGGTGGGGCTTTGGAGAAAACAGATCCTGCCTTTCCGGGCGGCACTCTCAAGTCCCTCCACTCCTCTCAGTTAATATTCCAGAAATCTTGTGCACCTGTGCAATGGTTTAGCCAAGTACATGGTAATAGAATTGGTATGCAACTCCCCTGGATTTGTCGACTGTCCCAGATAGCAGGAGGAAGACATGGGGATGTGAGGGTAGTGATTGCATTTGTTTTATCCCTCTGTTTTTAGAAAGTGTCACCAAAGGCAAAATGTGACTTACGCAGTTGGTGATTGGAACAATTATATCTAGAGGAACTCTTTATGGATAGTTTGAATATCATATCGTAGTATATAATATATAATGTATGTGTATTTAATGCTAATCAGTTGCTATTTGGTGCTGGCCTTTACTTTTGTGAGGAATATGTAAGTATGAGATTTGAGAAAAAATTCCACGTCAACCCACTTCACACACACAAACACATGCACACACGAAACTATATATTATGTAAAATGAAAATCCCCTTGCATGGTATCCATAACGCTTTACAACCTGCCCCCAGTCTATCTCTCTAAAATCTCATGCCATCCTCTCAAATGTTTTCTAAGATTTCCTATACCTGAATGCTTACTCTCCCAGTAAAATTTCACTCCTTTCTTGCTGGGGCAGCCTCTCCACTTCTGACCTGGTATTACCCTATGACTCCCATCTGGTACATTCCTGTCTCCTTCAAAACTCAGTTCCAATTTTGTCTTCCTCATTCTCTCTAGACCAAGACCAATGTTTTTTTTTTGTTTTTGTTTTTGTTTTCTATTATGATCCCAATAGCATCTTACATACTTCCACTTATTTTCTGTCTCCCTTCCTATGTCTGAAGTTGATTCTCCTCTTCAGTCTTAGGCTCAGTGAGATGATGGGCAGACATTTGTGTGGCTATATGAATCCCCTCTAACAATTGGTTGTTATTTGTTAATACTGGCCACTATATCTGCTTATTGCTTCACACTTTTTCAAAGTGTTTTGATTTCCATTAGCAATTTTAGTGTCACAATATTTCTGGGAGGAGATATTATTACTTCTGTTTTGCAAAGGAAGAATCAGGTATGTATATATGAGTTATCTAGGAATGAAAACAGTACTTTTACAATATCTAGCAAAAATAAATATGCACTTACCCTTGGACCAGCAACTTCACTTCTAGGAATCAGTTTCAAGGCAGGCATCACAAAAATAAGAAATGATCAAAGTAGACAGCTATTAATTACAACAGTATGATTTAAAAGAGTCTGGAAATAACGTAAATGTTTATCAAGAGGGAGCTGGTTGAGTCAACTATAGGACATCCACCCACAGGAGTGTTATGCAGCTGTAAAAAGGAAACAGGAAGATCTATATCCTGTGGAGTGGTATCTCCAGGACATACTGTCAAATGTAGGATGCGGAACAATTTATGTAATGTATTTCATTTTTACATGTGGACTTTTTTGAGTTTAAAAGCTATTATTTTCAGGGTCTTTGGATTTTGGCATTATTATTATTATTATTATACATTAACTTCAGGGATACATGTGCAGAACGTGCAGGTTTGTTACATAGGTATACACATGCCATGGTGGTTTGCTGCGCCCATCAGCCTGTCATCTACATTGGGTATTTCTCTTAATGCTATCCCTCCCCTAGGCTCCCCGCCCCAACAGGTCCCAGTGTGTGATGTTCCCCTCCCTGTGTGTTCTCATTGTTCAACTCCCACTTACGATTGAGAACATGCGTGTTTGGTTTTCTGTTCTTCTATCAGTTTGCTGAGAATGATGGTTTCCAGTTTCATCCATGTCCCTGCAAAGGACATGAACTCATCCTTTTATGGCTGCATATTATTCCATGGTGTATATGTGCCACCTTTTCTTTATCCAGTCTATCATTGATGGGCAGTTGGGTTGGTTGCAAGTCTTCGTTATTGTGAACAGTGCTGCAATAAACACATGTGTGCATGTGTCTTTATAATAGAATGATTTATAATCCTTTGGTTATATACCCAGTAATGGGATTGCTGGGTCAAATGGTATTTCTAGTTCTAGACCCCTGAGGAATTGCCACACTGTCTTATTTTTAACTTTAAAAAGAAATAATGAAAAGATAAACTAATAATTAAAAATGATTACTTATAGGAAAGAAGGAAGAGTACAGCTTGGAAGAGAATAGAATCTATATTTCTCTGAAACTAACTTTTTCTATAGTTTTGACTCTGTATGTAAATAATTTAAATGAGTCCAAAACAAAAAATTTAAAGGTAAATTCTTAACAATGTAAAACATACTGAAAAATGTTTTATGTATCAAATTGGCATCATAGACACACAAGAAAAGATTATTTTAAGTGACTTTAAAACTGTATTTTTACACTATTTTCTTAATAGCATATATTCAAAGGACAAAAAAAAACGCATAAATAAATCTTAAACTGAAATCAGAAATCTTAGAATATTATATGTATTATTATTTTGAATCTATATCTGTGTTTATGGAGAGAGAGAAGAGAGAGAGAAAGCAAAATTGGTATAAATGTCATTAGGAACTTAAATTTTGGTAATAAGGCAAAAGAGATTACACTCTATAATCAAAGGGGTTAAATACAATTTTGTATTTAACATGTAATCTTGCATGTAAATCTGAAATATCACTAAGTTCTCAGGATTGAGTTTTCTTATTCTAAAAATTACACTTTTCTCACCTCAAATTTCTGAATAAAATCATTGAAGTAATGTTTACCCCTAGCTGCTAACTTGTCATCTTTAAATACCAGTCACTATTAAATGAACCAGAGTTCCTAGGAGAAATGGAATATTTCAGGTCCGAGGCAGGATATGTACAAGATGAGCTTGGAGCATCTAGTACCAGAAGCAATAGCTACTGGGGTGCTGTTCAAGCAACACAGAAGCCAATCTTAGGGAAATCCTGCTGTGAAAGTTGGAACATTTGAGCACCATAGGACTAATGAGTGCAATTGACACATGAAATATACAAACATAAGATAATTCATAATACTAAAAAATAATCTAGTTTGGAGTTTACTAAGGAATCAACTTATTATCCTAAAAAATGATAAATAAAGTAAAATAATGCAACATTTAACCTGCCAGTTGTGTTTGAACTGTATTTCAGAGTAACTGAATAGCTCATAAGGAAACATTATTTTTAGAACTCAAACTAATAAACTAAGAATCAGAAAAGTATAATTGTGCAAACCCTAATAAAATGCTAGATTAGGTCCAGGCAAAAAAATATCTAAGGGTACTACAATTTTTCAGTGAAAAGTAGATGGGGAAATTTAAGATTGATGGATCAAGCTTAAAACCACTGATCCATCTTAGCATTACTAAAAGTAGAGCAGCAGGTCTTCATGTACCTCATGATAGGATGCAACAGGAAGTTATATGCTGCTCTTGAAATATACTCGCAAAAAGAGAGGGGCACTCAATTTAATGATGCCTTTACGGCTAACATCTAATTTCAGGAAATACAAAGAATGGAGGAACTTGTTAAATTATACCAGGATGATACAATTGGCCAAATCCATAACTTAGTTAAATCTACAGAGAAGCACGGTCTGCTTTCTTTAACAAATTCATTTCATAGGAGGCAAAAAAAGGAATAGAGGAATTGTTATAAAGTAAAAGAGACTTATAAGACTTAAAAGCCAAATGCAATATGTGAACCATGCTGACATCTTGATTTAGACAATTCAACTATAAAAAGACAGTTTGGAGACACTTGTGAGAATTTGAATATGGAACCTGTATTAGGAGATATTTAGAAATTATTGTTAAATTTACTTGGGTCATGATGGTATTGTGATTGTACTAAAAATATTCTTCTGTAAGGCTGAATAACATTCCATTTTGTGTATATAACATATTTTCTTTATTCATTTATCCATGCTCAGGCAATTAGTTGCTTCCATATTTTGGCTGTTGCGAATAACGCTGTAATAAAAACGGGAATGCACATATTTAGATGAGGTGGTCATTTGATTTCTTTTGGGTATATATCCACAATTGGGATTGCTGGGTCATGTGGTAGTACTATTTTTAATTTTTTTTTTATTGCATTTTAGGTTTTGGGTACATGTGAAGAACATGCAAGATTGTTGCATAGGTACACACATGGCAGTGTGGTTTGCTGCCTTCCGTCCCCTCACCTGTATCTGTCATTTCTCCCCATGCTATCTCTTCCCACCTCCCCACCCTCCCGCCCCTCCCCCATTTCCCCCCAACGGACCCCAGTGTGTAGTGCTCCCCTCCCTGTGTCCATGTGTTCTCATTGTTCAACACCCGCCCATGAGTGAGAATATACGGTGTTTGATTTTCTGCTCTTGTGTCAGTTTGCTGAGAATGATGGTTTCCAGGTTCATCCATGTCCCTACAAAGGACGTGAACTCATCGTTTTTGATGGCTGCGTAATATTCCATGGTATATATGTACCACATTTTCCCCATCCAGTCTATCATCATTGGGCATTTGGGTTGGTTCCAGGTCTTTGCTATTGTAAACAGTGCTGCAATGAACATTCGTGTGCACGTGTCCTTGTAGTAGAATGATTTATAATCCTTTGGATATATACCCAGTAATGGGATTGCTGGGTCAAATGGGATTTCTATTTTTAGGTCCTTGAGTAATCGCCACAGAATTGCAACTCCTGCTTTTTTTTGCTCTCCGTTTGCTTGGTAGATCTTCCTCCATCCCTTTATTTTGAGCCTTTGTGTATCCTTGCATGTAAGATGGGTTTCCTGAATACAGCACATTGATGGGTTTTGGCTTTTTATCCAATTTGCCAGTCTCTGTCTTTTGATTGGGGCATTTAGTCCATTGACGTTTAGGGATAGTACTGTTATGTGTGAATTTGATACTGTCATTTTGATGCTACCTGGCTGTTTTGTTGGTTAGTTGATGCAGCTTCTTGATTGTGTTGATGCTCTTTTACCATTTGGTGTGTTTTTGGAGTGGCTGGTACTAGTTGTTCCTTTATATGTGTAGAGCCTCTTTCAGGAGTTCTTGTAGAGCAGGTTTGGTGGTGATGAAATCTCTGAGTGCTTGCTTGTTCACAAAGGATTTTATTGTTCCTTCACTTATGAAGCTTAGTTGGGCTGGATAGGAGATTCTGGGTTGAAAGTTCTTTTCTTTAAGGATGTTGAATATTGGCCCCCAATCTCTTCTGGCTTGTAGGGTTCCTGCTGAGAGATCTGCTGTGAGTCTAATGGGCTTCCCTTTGTGGGTAACCCGACCTTTCTCTCTGGCTGCCCTTAGCATTTTCTCTTTCATTTCAACCCTGGTGAATCTGATGATTATGTGCCTTGGGGTTGCTCTTCTTGAGGAATATCTTTGTGGTGTTCTCTGTATTTCCTGGATTTGAATATTGGTCTGCCTTACTAGGTTGGGGAAGATAACAAGTGCTGGTGAATGGGTGGAGAAAAGGAAACTCTTGTACACTGTTAGAGGGAATTTAGATTGGTACAACCATTACGGAAAATAGTACGGAGGTTCTTTAAGAATTAAAAATAATAGCTGGAAAATACTCTTCAGGATATTATTTTTAATTCTTAAAGAACCTCCATACTATTTTCCGTAATGGTTGTACCAATCTACATTCCCTCTAACAGTGTACAAGAGTTTCCTTTTCTCCACCCATTCACCAGCACTTGTTATCTTTTGTTTGGATAATAGCCATTCTAACAGGTGTGAGGTTATAGATAACTCACTATCATTTTCACTTGCATTTCCCTGATGGTTACTTATATCAAGCATCTTTTTACGCACCTGTTGACCATTTCTGTCTTTGGAGAAAGGTCACTTCAGGTTATTTGCCCATTTTTAAATCAGAGTATTTAAAGGCTTTTTGCTACCAAATTTTGTGAGTTTCTCACATATTTTGGATATTAATCTCATCAGATATATAATTTGCAAGTATTTTTTCCCATTTTGTAGGTTGTCTTTTCATTTTGTTGATTGATTCCATTACTGTGCAGAAGCTTTTTAGTTTGATGTAGTCTTATTCATCTATTATTTTTTTTCATTTTGTTGCCTGTGCTTTTAATGTCATATCCAAGAAATCATTAGAAAAGTAATGATTTTTCTAATGATTTCTCGGATATGACACTAAAAGCATATTTTCCTGTGTTTTCTTCTAGGAGTTTTACAGTGTTAGGCTTTATGGTTAAACCTTTAATTCATATTGAGTTGATTTTTGGCTGTGGTATAAAATAAGAGTCCAGTTTCATTCTTTTTCATGTGAATATCTACTTTTCCCAACACCAATTATTAAAAAGACTGTCTTTACCCTATTGTGTACTCTTAGCAATTCAGAGTCTTTTGTGGTTCCATTTGAATTTTAGGGTTGATTTTAGGGTTGATTTTCTATTTCTGTGAAAAATGCCACTGGAATTTTTTTTTTGTGGGGATGGGGTTTTACTCTGTGTCCTAGACTGGAGTGCAGTGGTGCCATCATAGCTCACTGCAGCCTTGAACTCCTGAGCTTGAGCAATACTCCCACCTCACTGTCCTGAGTTGTTGAGCTTACAGGCATGTACCACCACACCTAGCTATAGGTGTCAGCTACTATTCCCTGCTACCAGTGGAATTTTGATAGGGATGGCATTGAATATGTAGATAAATCAGTTTGGGCCGTATGAACATTTAAACAATACTAATTCTTCTAATCCATTAACATGGGGTCCTATAATTTATTTATGTGTTCTTTAATTTCTCTTGCCAATATTTTATAGTTTTCAATGTTTAAGCCTCTCACCTTCTTGGTTTAGTTGATTCCCAAGTATTTTATTCTTTTTGTTGCTATTGTAAACGGAGTAGTTCCTTAATTTTCTTTTAGAATAGTTCATTATTAGAATACAGAAACACAACTGATTTTTGTATACTGATTTTGTATCTTGCAACTTTGCTAAACTTGTTTGTTCTAACAGGGTTCTTTTGGTGGAGTCTTTAGGGAGATCTATATATAAGATCATGCTGTCTTTAAGCAGAGATAATTTCATTCCTTTCAGATTTAAATGGCCTTTATTTCTTTTTCTGCACTCTCGTGTTCATTGCAGCATTATTTACAATAGCCAAGATATGGAAGCTGCTAAATATCCATTATTAAATGAATATATAAAGCAAATGTAGTATATACATACAAAATGGAATATTATTCAGCCTTAAAAACAAAAGAAATCCTGCTACTTGCAACAGCATGAGTAAATTGTTGGAACAGTATGCTATGTGAAATATGCCATACACAGACAGGCAAATACTTCATGATCTCACTTACATAAGACATCTTGAATAGTCAAACTCAGCAGCAGAGTAGAAAGGTGGTTGCCAGAGGTAGGGGAAGGAGGGAACTAGGAAATATTCATCAAGATTACAAAGTCTCAGTTATTTAAGATGAATAAATTCTGGATATCTACTCTATAGTATAGTGTCTGTAGTTAGCAACACTGTAGTGTATACTTAAAATTTTGCTAAGAGAGGAGAATCTTCATGGTTCTTACCATACATACATACGTGCATACACACATAAATGAAAGAATGAATGGATAAATAAATATAGCAGAGACAGCTTTTAGAGGTGATGGGTATATTTACGGCCTCGATTGTGGTAATGGTTTCAGGGGTGTATACTTATCTCCAAACTCATCAAGTTGTACACACTTAAAATGTACAGCTGTTTGTATCTCAATCATACCTTAATAAAGTGGTTTACTAAATGATGACTACACATGGACACATAGAAGGGAACAACATACACTGAGGCCTATTGAAGAGGGAGAGGATTAGGAAAAATAACTAATGAGCTTAATACTTGGATAATGAAATAATCTGTGCCACAGACCCCCATGACACACATTTACTTATGTAACAAACCCACACATGTACCCCTGAACTTAAAATAAAAGTTAAAAAAATAAATAAATAAAATAAAATAAAATAATCTAGATAGGGGAAATAAGTTTTAGTGTTTTATACCATTGTAGGATGACTATAATTAACAGTAACATATAGTTTAAAATAGCTAGAAGGAGGATATTAAATGTTCCCAATACAAATAAATAATAAATGCTTGAGATGATGGATATGCTAATTACCCTGATCTGATCACTATACATTATATATATGGAAATATCACTATGTACCCCATAAATGTGTATAATTAGTGCAAGTCAGTTAAAATAAAATTTAAAAAAGAAAAGTCTTACTAAAATGGATACATTTTACTGTATGTAAATTATATTTCAATAATTAAATCCTAATTTTTAAAAGGATTGTCTGTTAGAGATGCATACTTCTGATGTGTTAGATTTGCTTCACAATATTCAATTACAAGGGAAAATACCATGTATCGATGAAATGGGATTGGCAAATTGTTGATAAATATTGAAGCTGGATGATTGATACACGAAAATTGATATGTTTATTATACTTTTGTGTGTTTGAAAATTGTCATGATAAAAAATAGTAGAAAATAAATGAAAGAAAGCACATCCTATTAGTAGAATGACGGTTCAGAGCATCTGAGCCTAATGCTCTTTATAGTAACTTTAAGAACTTGACCTAAGCCAGGCGCTGTAGCTCACACCTGTAATCCCAGCACTTTGAAAGTCTGAGGCGGGTATTTTTACCACCTCTAGGAGGAATGGGAGCAGTAGTAGTGCTAAGGGTGAGTGTACCGGCAGTGGCATTGGAAAGGGGAAGGCACAGAACTTTGAGATGCTTCAGAATTAGCCAGCCTTAGGTGGTGGGAACAACAGAAGGCCAGACTACTTTGATTAGTTGTAGTTGAGACTCATCTTCAAGGAACTAAACCAAATAGTTGATCTGTTAAGGCAGTAGTAGAGATGTAAAAATAAATTATCACACTGAGAAAAAAAAAAAAGTTAACTGAACTCTAAGGATTGGAGACAGATGGGGATAGAAACAGTTGAAATGTATCACTCTTAGCAGTGGAATATGGAAGCTGGTGGAAAGAGAGCAGAAAGAGGTTGGAAGAGCTTAATTCCCTGTCCATAAAGGACTTCTGGATTGGGGTATGAGAGCTAACTAAGCTCTGAGAAACAGTTATCCCCCCAGAGCAGGAACCTGTTTGTTTAGATATTAAATTGACAGAACAAGAAGAATCGTGTTTCAAGTGTCATATCTCCAAGATTTTATTTTATTACAATGACATGTTTTATGTATTTTAAGTGTTAGACTGGCTTATGAACTTATAGACGAGTATCAGAGAAGTTTAAGGCAAGAAGAAATCATTTCTTTCGGGGAAGAACAGAAAAGATTCATGGTTCACAAAGAATTAGAATTGAATCTTGAAGTATAATATGATAGTATGATAGCTGGAACCAAGAGAATAGGTACGCTCTATGAAACAGAGTATATAGAGAGAACTCTGTAAAGGTAGAAGGCTGGATTTCAAGGACTGTCTATCATAAGAGGGTGAGGAGGGAAAGGGGAGTGAGAAGGAAAGAATGGAATAGATAGGCATCATATAGTATCATGAAAGCTAAAAATTAGAAAGATGCATAAATAATTGGAAAATGATGCCTAATAGCATAAAAAGGTCAAGAGCAGTGGAGGATGGAGAACAGCTCAGCTTGATGACTAGCCAGACTTTGACCTTGGAGGTGCATACACACGTTTCTGCTATTTGATCTGTTTTTGTTCTATTGTTTTGGAACTTCAGGCAATGTGTAATTGTCACTAGGAGATCTACGGTAACCAAACCTAGAGTACTTGCAAATGGAAAGGATTAGATGATCAGCTAGGTTACCTTCTCAGGTCCAGGGATAAAACCTTGAGTCCAAAGTAGCGTGAGGCACCCTCAGAGAAAATAGGGAATCATTAGAGAAAAAGCGTTCCTGGCACAAGATTTAAACAACTCAAAACAACATATATGCATTCTCTTTGCATCTCTGCAGAAGTCACGGGGGCACTTTAGTCTTAATCCACCAAAATATGCCTTTCAAAACAATTAGATACTTTTGTTCCATAATGTACTCCCAGGTAAAATTCCCTGGTTGAAGAAAATGTCCTCCCTCTGAAGTTAGCAAGAAATGTCGAAGGAACTGGGAATGTTGCCCTGGTGCACAGAAACCTTTGACAGAGTCCAGGCACAGTGGCTCACACCTGTGATCCCAGCATTTTGGGAGGCCGAGGCAGGTGGATCACCTGAGGGTCAGGAGTTTGAGACCAGCCTGGCCAACATGGTAAAAAGCCCGTCTCTACTAAAAATACAAAAAATTAGCCAGGTGTGGTGGCAGGTGCTTGTAATCTCAGCTACTCAGGAGGCTGACGCAGGAGAATCACTTGAACCCCGGAGGCGGTGGTTGCAGTGAGCCAAGATGGCGCTATCGCACTCCAGCCTGGCCAACAAGAGTGAAACTCCATCTCAAAAAAAAAAGAAAGAAAAGAAAAGAAACCTTTGACAGGTCCTTAAGTACACAAGGCTACAGAAGAATCAAGCCTATTCTGTATAACTTCAGAAGTCTGAAGAAGGACTTAAGGGCAAGAAGCCGCACATCTGGGTTCAAAAATACTTCTGTGACCATTAAACACCTTCATAATGGAATGGATGTTCTTGAAATGAAGAGAGCTCCCTGACTCTGAGTCTGTCTAAATAGAAGCTGGATGTCCCTCAGTCCAGACTGCTGCTGGAATGTCTTCTACGTGTACCTAATAAATGAGTTCTACACGGCCTTCCAGTGCTAGGGTCTCAGAATCTATCAAACCACAGGGAAGGAAAAAAATGAAGAGGCACTGAGAAAAGTCACAAACCATTGAAAACAGCCCCTGAAGTACCTCAGGCAGCACTCTACCTCTCTTCTAACCATCACCCCTAGAGTGTGCACCTAAGAGATTTCTGATTAGTGTAATTTAGGACTAGTGGCTCAAGCCTGTAATCCCAGCACTTTGGGAGACCGAGGCGGGTGGATCATGAGGTCAAGAGATCAAGACCATCCTGGTCAACAAGGTGAAACCCCGTCTCTACTAAAAATGCAAAAATTAGCTGGGCATGGTGGCGCACGCCTGTAATCCCAGCTACTCGGGAGGCTGAGGCAGGAGAATTGCCTGAAGCCAGGAGGCGGAGGTTGCGGTGAGCCGAGACCGCGCCATTGCTCTCCAGCCTGGGTAACAAGAGCGAAACTCCGTCTCAAAAAATAAATAAATAAATAAAAAAGGCCAGTTTCCACTAGAGGACAGGGAAGTGATGGATTTATCTTGACAAAGTATTGTATTCACTCCAGAAGAAATCTGCCAAAATAAATAGACTCACAGACATATTAATAAGTAAATTTTCTTCTTTAAATCCACTACTTTTTTTCTCTTAGAGAAATAAATGCCTTATCTAAAGGACAATGTGTATACGGTATACATGTTTAAGGCCTGCTTCAAGGCTGCTCTCAAGCTGAGCCAGAACTATCACGAGAAGAGTGACAAGGGTAGCCAGGACACAGAACTTACAGCTGCGCTTACTCTTACGGTGCCGGCAGGGTCAGCCCCGGAGAGTGAGTGCCTCTTTAAATTTGCGTCACAGACGCCTGCTGACCTCACCCCAGTCCCGGCCCTGTGATTGGTCAGGCCGTCGAAGCCTCGCCCCTGCACGTCAAACACTGGTTCCGTAGGGAACGGCTGCGTACCACGTCTACCACCCGGAAATAATCACCGCCGCCATCGTTGCTGCAGAGGGCAACGGAGAAGCGGCCGCAGACCTGCCTTCCCAACCTTCCCAACCGTATGTAGGCGAAAAGCCAGTGCTGATACTCCCGCGATCCCACAATGTCCCACCGGGCCCCAGGGTGCAAGAGGGCGCAGTCTAATTCAAGAGATCTTGGGGCCTGCTGGGATGGCGGCAGAGGCGGCAGAGGCAGGGGCTGGAGCGGCCCCTCAGGCCCTCGGGGACCTAGAGCAGCTGGCTCCGGTGAACCACCACTGAGCTTTAAGATAAAGAACGATATGGTTGGTGCGGTAATTGGTCGCTGCGGATACAAAATAAAATCCCTAGAACAGTCAACAAACACCTCAATACACATCGTAAAGGGGGCATCTGAAGCAGAAGTAAACATTTTTGGTAACAGGGAAATGAAAGCAAACGCCAAAGCAGCCATAGAGACTCTTATTAGAAAACAAGAAAGCTACACCTCAGAATCCAGCGTTACTAATGCTGCATCCCAACCCCCTATTGGAAGAAATGGACGCAGAAATGACAGTGTTAGAGAAGCGCGGCCATCGTTAGATTGGGATCGAATTAGGGCAGTCCGCCTGGAGAGGGAAAGGAGCAAATGGGCAGATCTACCACCAATTAAGAAAAACTTTTACATAGAATCCAAGGCAACAAGCTCCATGTCTGAAATGCAGGTGATTAAATGGAGAAAGGAAAATTGCGATGTAACGTGTGATGACTTGAAAAACGGTGAAAAGCGTGTCATCCCCAAACCCGCTTGTACGTTTGAAGACGCTTTTCGGCAACACCCTGATCTTTTGAAAAGCATACGAAGGGCAGGATTTACAAAGCCAACACCAGTTCAATCCCAAGCATGGCCAATTATTCTACAAGGAATAGATCTTATAGGAATTGCGCAAACTGGAACGGGGAAAACGTTGTCCTATTTAATGCCTGGGTTTATTCATCTTGATTCTCAACCAATAGCTAGAGAGCAAAGGAATGGTCCTGGGATGCTGGTTCTTACACCCACTAGAGAGTTGGCTCTTCGGGTGGAAGCTGAATGTTCAAAGTACTCATATGAAGGTCTTAAAAGCATCTGCATATATGGTGGTCGAAACAGACAAGAGCAAATAGAAGACATTAGGAAAGGTGTGGATATCATTGTCGCCACTCCTGGGAGGCTGAATTACCTACAGATGAATAACTCTGTCAGCCTAAGAAGCGTAACCTACTTAGTTATGGATGAGGCAGATAAAATGCTGGATATGGGATTTGAACCCCAGATAATGAAGATTTTATTGGATGTGCGCCCAGACCGGCAGACTGTCATGACAAGTGCAGCTTGGCCAGATACCGTTCATCGACTGGCACGTTCTTATTTGAAAGATCCTATGATGGTTTATCTTGGTACTCTGAATCTCACTACCGCAAATGCAGTGAAGCAAAATATAATCGATACCACAGAAAAAGGAAAACGAGCTTTCGTCCAAGAATTCATAGAGAACCTGACGCCAAACGACAAAGTCATCATGTTTGTCAGCCGAAAATGTATTGCTGATGACTTATCGAGCGACTTCAATATCCTAGGCGTATCTGCAGAAGCACTGCATGGCAACAGAGATCAGAGTGACCGAGAACGAGCATTTGAGGACTTTGAAAGTGGAAACATAAAGCTACTGCTTGCAACCGATTTAACTGATTTAACAGCCAGAGGCCTTGATGTTAATGATGTCACACATGTCTATAATTACGATTTCCCACTGAATGTAGAAGAATACATCCACAGAGTAGGGCGCACTGGACAGGCAGGAAAGACGGCACATCAGTTTCTCTCATCATTCAGAGAGATTTGAAAATGGCTAGTGAATTGATTAAAATTCTGGAAAGGGAAAATCAGAGTGTTTCAGAAGATCTGGTACTAATGGCTGAGGAATACAAGTTAAATCAACAAAAGAGAGACACAGAGAAACAATCAAGAAAACCTGGACAAAGACGCAAGGAGTTTTATTGATGTTTAAGTTGCAAAGTTGTACCAGGCTACTAGAAGATTCCAGGCATGTCAATGTTATGCAGTATTGAATACACATAAGGAAGTATTGGAAACATACTGGCCATTTGAAGAGACAACTAATTCTTTTTTTTTTTTTTTTATTGCATTTTAGGTTTTGGGGTACATGTGATGAACATGCAAGATTGTTGCATAGGTACACACTTGGCAGTGTGGTTTGCTGCCTTCCGTCCCCTCACCTGTATCTGTCATTTCTCCCCATGCTATCTCTTCCCACCTCCCCACCCCCCCGCCCCTCCCCCATTTCCCCCCAACGGACCCCAGTGTGTAGTGCTCCCTTCCCTGTGTCCATGTGTTCTCATTGTTCAACACCCACCTATGAGTGAGAATATATGGTGTTTGATTTTCTGCTCTTGTGTCAGTTTGCTGAGAATGATGGTTTCCAGGTTCATCCATGTCCCTACAAAGGACGTGAACTCATCGTTTTTGATGGCTGCGTAATATTCCATGGTGTATATGTACCACATTTTCCCTATCCAGTCTATCATCGTTGGGCATTTGGGTTGGTTCCAGGTCTTTGCTATTGTAAACAGTGCTGCAATGAACATTCGTGTGCATGTGTCCTTGTAGTAGAATGATTTATAATCCTTTGGATATATACCCAGTAATGGGATTGCTGGGTCAAATGGGATTTCTATTTCTAGGTCCTTGAGGAATCGCCACACTGTCTTCCACAATGGTTGACTTAATTTACATTCCCACCAACAGTGTAAAAGTGTTCCTATTTCTCCACATCCTCTCCAGCATCTGTTGTTTCCCGATTTTTTAATGATCACCATTCTAATTGGTGTGAGATGGTATCTCAATGTGGTTTTGATTTGCATTTCTCTGATGACCAGTGATGATGAGCATTTTTTCATATGTTTGTTGGCCTCCTGCATGTCTTCTTTTGTAAAGTATCTGTTCATATCCTTCGCCCATTTTTGAATAGGCTTGTTTGATTTTTTCTTGTAGATCTGCTTTAGTTCTTTGTAAATTCTGGATATCAGCCCCTTGTCAGATGGGTAGGCTACAAAAATTTTTTCCCATTCTGTTGGTTGCCGATTCACTCTACTGACTGTTTCTTTTGCCGTGCAGAAGCTGTGGAGTTTGATTAGGTCCCATTTGTCTATTTTGGCTTTTGTTGCCATTGCTTTTGGCGTTTTGATCATGAAGTCCTTGCCTACGCCTATGTCCTGAATGGTATTGCCTAGATTTACTTCTAAGGTTTTTATGGTATTAGGTCTGATGTTTAAGTCTTTAATCCATCTGGAGTTAATTTTGGTGTAAGGTGTCAGGAAGGGGCCCTGTTTCTGCTTTCTGCACATGGCTAGCCAGTTTTCCCAGCACCATTTATTAAACAGGGAGTCCTTTCCCCATTGCTTGTTTTTGTCAGGTTTGTCGAAGATCAGATGGTTGTGGGTATGTTGTATTTCCTCTGAGGCCTCTGTTCTGTTCCATTGGTCTATATCTCTGTTATGGTACCAGTACCATGCTGTTTTGATTACTGTAGCCTTGTAGTATAGTTTGAAGTCCGGTAGTGTGATGCCTCCTGCTTTGTTCTTTTTGCTTAGAATTGACTTGGCTATGCGGGCTCTCTTTTGGTTCCATATGAAGTTTAAGGTGTTTTTTTCCAGTTCTGTGAAGAAGGTCATTGGTAGCTTGATGGGAATAGCATTGAATCTGTAAATTACTTTGGGCAGTATGGCCATTTTCACGATGTTGATTCTTCCTAACCATGAACATGGAATGTTTCTCCATCTGTTTGTATCCTCTCTTATTTCGTTGAGCAATGGCTTGTAGTTCTCCTTGAAGAGGTCCTTTACGTTCCTTGTTAGTTGTATTCCTAGGTACTTTATTCTCTTTGAAGCAATTGTGAATGGCAGTTCGTTCTTGATTTGGTTCTCTTGAAGTCTGTTACTGGTGTATAGGAATGCTTGTGATTTTTGCACGTTGATTTTGTATCCTGAGACTTTGCTGAAGTTGTTTATCAGTTTCAGGAGATTTTGGGCTGAGATGATGGGGTCTTCCAGATATACAATCATGTCATTTGCAAATAGAGACAATTTGATTTCCTCCTTTCCAATTTGGATACCCTTTATTTCTTTTTCTTGCCTGATTGCTCTGGCTAGAACTTCCAGTACTATATTGAATAGTAGTGGAGAGAGAGGGCACCCTTGTCTAGTGCCAGATTTCAAAAGGAATGCTTCCAGTTTTTGCCCATTCAGTATGATATTGGCTGTTGGTTTGTCGTAAATAGCTTTTATTGTTTTGAGATTCATTCCCTCAATACCTAGTTTATTGAGGGTTTTTAGCATAAAGCGTTGTTGAATTTTGTCAAAAGCCTTCTCTGCATCAATTGAGATAATCATGTGGTTTTTGTCTTTGGTTCTGTTTATGTGGTGAATTACGTTTATGGACTTGCATATGTTGAACCAGCCTTGCATCCCCAGGATGAATCCTACTTGATCATGGTGGATGAGCTTTTTGATATGCTGTTGCAATCGGTTTGCCAGTATTTTATTGAAGATTTTTGCATCTATGTTCATCATGGATATTGGCCTGAAATTTTCTTTTCTTGTTGAGTCTCTGCCGGGTTTTGGTATCAGGATGATGTTTGTCTCGTAAAATGATTTGGGAAGAATTCCCTCTTTTTGGATTGTCTGGAATAGATTCAGAAGGAATGGTATCAGCTCCTCTTTGTATGTCTGGTAGAATTCAGCTGTGAACCCATCTGGACCTGGGCTTTTTTTGGGTGGTAGGCTCTTTATTGCTGCCTCAACTTCAGACCATGTTATTGGTCTATTCAGGGTTTCGGCTTCTTCCAGGTTTAGGCTTGGGAGGATGCAGGTGTCCAGGAATTTATCCATTTCTTCCAGGTTTACTAGTTTATGTGCATAGAGTTGTTTGTAATAATCTCTGATGATGGTTTGGATTTCTGTGGAATCTGTGGTGATATCCCCTTTATCGTTTTTTATTGCATCAATTTGGTTATTCTCTCTTTTCTTTTTTATTAATCTGGCTAGTGGTCTGTCTATTTTGTTGATCTTTTCAAAGAACCAGCTCCTGGATTTATTGATTTTTTTGAAGAGTTTTTTGTGTCTCTATTTCCTTCAGTTCTGCTCTGATCTTAGTTATTTCCTGTCTTCTGCTAGGTTTTGAGTTTTTTTGATCTTGCTCCTCTAGCTCTTTCAATTTTGATGATAGGGTGTCAATTTTCAATCTCTCCTTTCTTCTCATGTGGGCACTCATTGCTATATATTTTCCTCTAGAGACTGCTTTAAATGTGTCTCAGAGATTCTGGTATTTTGTGTCTTTGTTCTCATTGGTTTCGAAGAACATCTTTATTTCTGCCTTCATTTCATTGTTTATCCAGTCAACATTCAAGAGCAAGTTGTTCAGTTTCCATGAAGCTGTGCGGTTCTGAGTTAGTTTCTGCATTCTGAGTTCTAACTCGATTGCACTTTGGTCTGAGAGACTGTTTGTTATGATTTCTGTTCTTTTGCATTTGCTGAGGAGTGATTTATTGCCAATTATGTGGTCAATTTTAGAGTAGGTGTGATGTGGTGCTGAGAAGAATGTATATTCTATGGATTTGGGGTAGAGAGTTCTGTAAATGTCTATTAGGTTTGCTTGTTCCAGGTCTGTATTCAGGTCCCGGATATCCTTGTTGATTTTCTGTCTGGATGATCTGTGTAATATTGACAATGGGGTGTTAAAGTCTCCCACTATTATTGTGTGGGAGTCTAAGTCTCTTTGTAAGTCATTAAGAACTTGCCTTATGTATCTGGGTGCTCCTGTATTGGGTGCGTATATATTTAGGATCGTTAGCTCTTCTTGTTGCAGTGATCCTTTTACCATTATGTAATGTCCTTCTTTGTCTCTTTTGATCTTTGTTGCTTTAAAGTCTATTTTATCAGAGATGAGAATTGCAACTCCTTCCCTTTTTTTGCTCTCCATTTGCTTGGTAGATCTTCCTCCATCCCTTTATTTTGAGCCTTTGTGTATCCTTGCATGTAAGATGGGTTTCCTGGATACAGCACACTGATGGGTTTTGGCTTTTTATCCAATTTGCCAGTCTGTGTCTTTTGATTGGGGCATTTAGTCCATTGACATTTAGGGATAGTATTGTTATGTGTGAATTTGATGCTGTCATTTTGATGCTACCTGGCTGTTTTTTTGGTTAGTTGATGCAGCTTCTTGATTGTGTTGATGCTCTTTTACCATTTGGTGTGTTTTTGGAGTGGCTGGTACTGGTTGTTCCTTTATATGTGTAGAGCCTCTTTCAGGAGTTCTTATAGAGCAGGTTTCATGGTGATGAAATCTCTGAGTGCTTGCTTGTTCACAAAGGATTTTATTTTTCCTTTACTAATGAAGCTTAGTTGGGCTGGATAGGAGATTCTGGGTTGAAAGTTCTTTTCTTTAAGGATGTTGAATATTGGCCCCCAATCTCTTCTGGCTTGTAGGGTTTCTGCTGAGAGATCTGCTGTGAGTCTAATGGGCTTCCCTTTGTGGGTAACCCGACCTTTCTCTCTGGCTGCCCTTAGCATTTTCTCTTTCATTTCAACCCTGGTGAATCTGACGATTATGTGCCTTGGGGTTGCTCTTCTTGAGGAATATCTTTGTGGTGTTCTCTGTATTTCCTGGATTTGAATATTGGTCTGCCTTGCTAGTTTGGGGAAGTTTTCCTGGATAATATCCTGAAGAGTATTTTCCAGCTTGGATTCATTCTCTTCATCACATTCAGGTACACCTATCAGACGTAGATTAGGTCTTTTCACATAGTCCCACATTTCTTGAAGATTTTGTTCATTCCTTTTTGTGCTTTTTTCTCTGTTCTTCCCTTCTCTTTTTATTTCATTGAGTTGATCTTCGACCTCTGATATCCTTTCTTCTGCTTGGTCAATTCGGCTGCTGAAGCTTGTGCATGCTTCACGAAGTTCTCGTGTTGCGTTTTTCAGCTCCATCAATTCACTTATACTCCTCTCTATGCTGTCCATTCTCGTCAGCAGTTCGTCCAATCTTTTTTCAAGGTTCCTATTTTCTTTGCGTTGGGTTAGAACATGTTCTTTTAGCTCATTGTAGTTTCTTACTACCCACCTTCTGAAGTCTGATTCTGTCATTTCATCACCCTCCTTCTCCATCCGGTCTGGTTCCCTTGCTGGTGAGGAGTTGTGATCCCTTTTGGGAGGAGAGGTGTTCTGGTTTCGGGAGTTTTCATCCTTTTTGCGCTGGTTTCTTCCCATTTTTGTGGGTTTATCCACCTGTTGTCTGCCTCTGTCCCAGGTAGTTGGAGCTTTATGAGTTTCCGTTGCACTACTGCCTTTTTTGATTTTTCTTTCAGGTCTAACCTGCCCAGCTAGCAGCATGCGTAGCCACTGCCTGCCCGCAGGGGCTTTGCTGAGCTCCTGTGGGCTCCGCCCAGCTGCCCTGAGCTCTTCCCTGTAGTCCTTTTTATATGGGCGTAGTTAGAACTGTCTCGGCAACGGTGGCCCCGCCTCTGTTATGGTGGACTCTCTCTGTTGTGGCAGGTTGCCTCGGCAACGGCAGCCTGCCTCCATAGTGGTGGAGAGTCTCAGTAATGGCGGAAGCCCCTCCCCCACGGAGCTGGACTGTCCAGGTTCAGCTGTGCTTGGTTTGGATGGCTCAACCCAGAGGGTTTCCAATTACTGTTTTTGTTTTCATTGTTGTTGGTGGGGGAGGGGTGGGACCAACCGAGCCTGATCACCTGGCTCCCTGACTCAGAGTCTTTTCTTTTAAGTTGAAGGACCCCGCGTTCAGGTCGCCTGCTGAAAAGGCGCCAGGATCTCCCGTGCTGCGACTCACGGAGTCGGCTCGAACTGTGGCGCTGGCTCCTGGCGGATTTTTTGTCTAGGAATCTCCTGGCCTGACTCGCTATTTCAGATGAATGGGCAACTCTGCCATCTCAGGGCCCTGCTCGCCAGCTAAGAGGGCTCCCAGACCAGTGGCTTTTGTATGGAGAACCGCAGCTACAGGGCGTGGTCACAGCAGCTGCGCGGGCGGAATCAGCCCCACAGGGGCCAAAACAGCCGCACCAGCTGGGACTGCGACGCTGGCGACCCCTCTGCCTGGGTATCTCCTGGTCTGTGGGCAATAAGAGTTCGTCTGGAAATGCGGCGTCCACTCACCCTCTGCACCTTCACTGGGAGCTGAAGTCCTCAGCTGTTCTTAGGTGGCCATCTTCCCAGCATTCCCCACTAATTCTTAAATAATACTGGTAAACTTTCAGTATTGTGTCTGTTCCTTAATAAAAATGAGGCTTCCCCAATGAGAGAATGAGAGAATTTGTGAAGAAAATGCAAATGTTATATATTGGTTAAAGTTTGATTTCTTTTTTAAAATACTTTGATTTTAGGTTTAGGGGTATATGTGAAGGTTTAGTTACATAGGTAAACACCTGTCACCGGTGTTTGCTGTACATATTACTTCATTACCCAGGTATTAAGCCCAGTGCGCAATAATTATCTTTTCTGCTCCTCTCCCTCTTTCCAGCGTCCCTCTTAAAATAGACACCAGTGTCTGCTGTTTCCTTCTTTGTGTTCATAAGTTTTCATCATTTAGTTCCCACTTATAAGTGAGAACATGTGGTATTTGATTTCCTGTTCCTGTGTTAATTTTGTAGTCTGCTATGTCCATTTGTCTTCTCTAAAACGCTTGGTAGAAGACAACAATGGTGCTTTTCTAGCTTTCAAATAGTACTAAAGTGAAGCATAGCTTCATGCTTATCCAGTCAAAAGTTTCTCCCCCACACCCTCCGGCAGTTGGTGCCACAACAATTCTTAAAGTTATTTCCACTCTCATTCTCCACTTTTTTTAGTTCATTAGAAAATAAATGCTAGATTTTTTTAGAAGATTCCATGATTCTATTTTTATCAGAATGATGTCACCAACAGAGCAGGACGTCTGACTCACTGGGAACCAGTCCTTGTATGTGTTTTGTCACTAACACTTGGTTAAAATTCTGAGAAAATCGCTTGCCTTCTCTAGGCCTCAATTTTTCCACTCATAAAATGAGATAGTTGTGTTAATTAATTTAGGGGTCCCTGTCACCTCTAAAATTCTGTGATAACGAAAACTGTATACCCAAGCCTTGTGGTAATACTTCCTCGTCTAATCTAGGGGAATATGCCTCCTTGTATAATAAATTGAACAAAACAGCCCTTTTCAATGACAAGAAAGTGCATTCTGCGTTTATACTGATTTTGCAATGTAACTGGTAGGTTTTCCTTTTATTCTTTGCTTTTATTTTCATCAGGTTTTATTTTAATTCAGTTGGTCCTGGGAAGGTCAAAACCATATATGTACACATATATCTGTGAAAAAAATTAAGGTGACAGAAAAATTCATCTACTGGGAAAAACATCAAAACCAATCAAACAGCATTTTTGCCATAAGAACCAATTTTAGTAAAACTCTTCCTAATTCCATTTATAATTCTACCTCTTATGCCTTATTTAGAAGCAATGTGCTTCTGACATCTGTAAAAAGACATCCTCACAATGATGCTGAGTAAACTTTAAAATTCAGTGTTCATAAAATGATTAGAATTAGTTATTTCTGGCAAAATCGAGAAAAATTAAGGCACCAATCTTTTTTCCTCAGCCTGCCTCAGTTGTGACTACAATTAAGTCAGAAAATACGGGAAAGAAAGAAGTAAACGCTCTAGGTATAGGTATTTACGTTTTAAAGTGCGGACTTTAAAGGCCTTTTGAAATGTAGACCTCAATATCTCTTGATACAATCAATAACAATTGTCAACATTTTTGAGTAATACATACCTGGCGCTTTATCTCACAATCTCTAATATCTGTAAGAAACCCACTCAGAAGGTAATCTTACCTGTGTTTTGCAGAGGATGAAGCAAAGTCAGAGAAGCTAACTTGCCGAAGGTCCCTAAATCTGGTTAAAGAGAAGTTAAGTTGTATTTTCACCAGGAAGTGCTTGATTCCAATATTTATATATTTTTAAATTTCAGTATAGTAATTTTGTGTAAGGCAATATGCTTGGCTTGTCTTGGGGTTCTCTACAAGTTCAGATTTAGTGATACAGAAAAGTGTGTGCAAATTTAATGCAAAGGCAATCTATAGCAGAACTATAATAGAAGCTCAAATGGCTTAGGGATGTTCACTCAGGAGAAATGATAAATGTTTAGCAAGTTAGACTACATGTTATTTTCCAGAATTATTCTTAGGGGCAATGCTATATTCGTTTAAAAAAATGCAACAATTAAACCACTTGAGATAGTATATTTCCATAATCATATTTAAGTAACAGTAACAAGAAAAATTATCACTCAATGTGTATGAGTAAGAAAATGAGGGAAATACGCATTTCTTTTATAAGAAAAGGCTGAAAAGAAGAACTAGGGTATAGAGAAAGATAAGTAGAAATAGAGGAGTGATTGTCAAACAAGGGCAATTTTGTTCTCCAGGAGACCTTTGACAATATCTGTAGACAGTATTGGTTATTACAACTATGGATGGGTGGTGAGGTGTTACTGGCATCTAGTGGGTAGAGGCTAATCACCCTACAATCTACAGGACAGCTCCATACAACAAAGAATTATCTGGCCCAAAACAATAGTTCTGAGATGGGGCGTCTCTGAGACAGCCTAAGAAAAACAACCAAAGCCAACTGCATAGTAATCAAAAAGACCCTTCAAAGAAAAAAAAAAAAAAAGAGGGTTTCTAAGCTGTATCTTGTGGGTTTTGTGGAAAAAAACGTATCCCTACAAGCTTACTGTCTTTGGTATGGTCTACATCGCTGGTTCTCTACCAGGATCAATTTTGTCAATGTTTGGAGACAGACAGACTGGGTTGTTGTGTTAGTCCATTTTCATACTGCTATGAAAAAATACCCAAGACTGGTAATTTATAAAGAAAATGAGGTTTAATGGATTCATAATTCCATGTGGCTGTGGAGGCCTCACAATCATGGCGGAGGGTGAAGGAGGAGCAAAAGCAAGTCTTACGTGGTGAGCAAGCAGGAGAGCCTGTATAGGGGAACTCCTCTTTATAAAACCATCGGATCTCTTTAGACGATCACAAAAACAGCACGGCAAAGACCCACCCCCACGATTCAATTGCCATCTACCAGGTCCCTTCCCTGACACATGGGAATTATGGGAACTACAATTCAAGATGAGATTTCGGTGAGGACACAGCCAAAACCTTATCAGTTGTCATACATGGTAGTGATGGTGCTGGCATTGGTATCTCCTAGGTAGAGTCGGAGGATGCCATTAAACATCACACAATGCATAGCTCAGCTAGTCTTCCAACTTCTTCCTCTTATGCTGTTTTACACCCTCATATGCTGCAGACAGCCCCATGCATAATACTGTGATTGAGTGGAGTAGAAGATGAGTGGATCTGGGAACAAACTTAAGGGAATCTATGAATCTGCTAGTCTTTGTGCCTCATGGGTCCTACTGAGGCAGCAATTCACAACAGTAGAAATGACTGTGGGTTGTGTACAGACTTTTGGAGTGTGTCTAGTGCTAGAGGAACAGCTACACAGAATTTCCAAAATGACTTTTGCATACTCAAGAGTGAAACAGAAATACAAGTGGCTACAGAGTAAGCATAAATAGAGAGCACCTTAGAGAATCTCAAGGAGTTTGCTGGGAATGGAGTAATCTGTGCCCTCAAAGGTAGCATGGACATAGAAGCAAACAATACCAGACCCAAGAGAGTCTTGTGAACAGAATCAAAGTGTCAATGCATAGCATTACATGCCCCACAGCCTATTTTTAAAAATTATTTTTCTGCTCTTTTCATATTGTAAGTATTGTGCTACTATATCCTGATTTTTTCTTTATGATTTTTATTCGTGAACATCAGTGGTCAGCCTTGGCATAGCAAGCCCTTCTAACTGCTTATGAAATACATTTTATCACAAGAGAAAAAGGAAAATTGTTCCTTCTTTCCTGCAGTTGCAGAAAGGTAGACAGTATTTTGCATTAGAAAAGTATCCTATAAATGTTACTTCTGCCTCAGGAGTTTCAAAAGAGACTCGGACTTTGAAGAGTGTTGTTATGTCCTATGTAAGTTTCTGCTAGTTTATTTTAAAAAATCTGTAAGTGTACTTCCAATTGTCTTCTTTACAAATGTGCTGTCCTGGTATTAATATTTAAATTGGATTATCTGTTTTGCAAAAAGTATAAAAACGTGAAAATTCTTTAGAACAGAAGGGGATCACTGGCAGCACACATAGAGATTTTTAAAAATACATATTTTCATAGGTTGGGTTCCCCAGGAAGCAGACAGAATTTAGCATATAGGATAGCATTAAGGAGTGTTCTTGGAACCAAACCCTGTGTAAGGGTGGAGAAAGGAAGCAGGGTTGGGTAAATGGGAAAGTTGAACTGTGATGTTAACTTGACAATGGCCTCTGCTCACCTAACCCCAGGAATGTCACTTCCAAGATGTCCTGAGTTCACCAGGCCTTTATTCTCCCACATAATCAGTCTTTGGATATGAGCCACCATGCAGTGGTATGCTGGAGCTAGTTCATACCAGCTCCCATGAGCTGACTGTGTGCATTAATTCCCATTCTGCTTTCAGTGAAGTCAGTCATGTCAGTATCTTGAAATCGGAAATGTAGGGAGTATTTACATCACAGAAATTGGAAATTGATCAATCTGGACTTGTTTGTTTGTTTTTTTATTGTAGAGTTAGTTCTTAAACATTTACCGGGACACCACTGCTACCATGGGGTCTTGAGTGAGGCATTGCTCTGACATTAGGGCTGAGAGTGGAAGGCTGTATTCTGACAGCACTTTTTTTTTCATGTTTTTTTTTAATTTGTCATATTTTCCTCCAGTGTTACAAATTTATTATTTCTTTTGTTTTTATACTTTAAGTTTTGGGGTACATGTGCAGATCTTGTAAGACTGTTATATAGGTATACACATGCCTTGGTTGTTGGCTGCCTCCATCCCCCCATCACCTACATTAGGTATTTCTCCTAATGTTATCCCTCCCCAATCCCCCCACCCCTTGCTATCCCTCCCCTAGCCTCCTGCCCACAACAGACCCCAGTGTGTAATGTTCTCCTTCCTGTGTCCATGTGTTCTCATTGTTCAACATCCACTTATGAGTGAGAACATGCAGTGTTTGGTTTTCTGTTCTTGTGTCAGCTTGCTGAGGATGATGATTTCCAGATTCAACCATGTCCCTGCAAAGGACATGAACTCATCCTTTTTCATGGCTGCATAGTTGTTCATTGTGTATATGTGCCATATTTTCTTTATCCAGTGTATCTTAGATGGGTATTTGGGTTGTTTCCAAGTCTTTGCTATTGTAAACAGTGCCACAATGAATATACCTTTTCATGCATCTTTATAATAGAATGATTTATAATCCTTTGGGTATATATCCAGTAATGGGATTGCTGGGTCAAATGATATTTCTATCTCTAGGTCCTTGAGAAATTGCCACACTGTCTTCCACAATGGTTGAACTAATTTACACTCCCACCAACTGTATAGGAGTGTTCCTATCTCTCCACATCCTCTCCAGCATCTGTTGTCTGCAGATTTTTTAATGATCGCCATTCTAACTGGCATGAGATGGTGTCTCAGTGTGATTTTGATTTGCATTTCTCTAATGAGAAATGAGCATTTTTTCATGTTTGTTGGCCGCATAAACGTCTTCTTTTGCAAAGTGTCTGTTCATATCCTTCACCCACTTTTTGATGGAGTTGTTTTTTTCTTGTAAATTTGTTTTAGTTCTTTGTAGATTCTGGATATTAGCCCTTTCTGACAGCATTTCTAGCAGCTGGGGTTACACAGTGTCCACCACAACTACAATTCTGTTGATTTCCTACTTAAATAAAGAGTTTGGTGAATTTTTGATTTATTTAAATTAACAAATGATGTTATAAATGGAGAAGTAAACTGAGCAAGAAACAAATAACTGAGTATGGTGAGCCCACACTGACTTTGGGTAGGATCTGGCAAAGGAAATAAAATTAACCTCCTTCAGTAACTTAGTGAGGATTCTGAACACCTCTGGGCTATGCCTGTAGATTGTTGGGAACTATGTTACTAAAATACTATTTTTTGTAGAAAACCACTGATTTTTTTTTTTTTTTAATTGCATAGTATGGGTTGAGCTTTTTGTTGCTATTATGATTTCTTGTGACTTTTGCCAAATTTGGCATGGGGATAGATTTACAGAATAGTTGGCTAATGCCAAACTCAGAGACTTGAAGAACTCTTTCTACATTTTAAAGTTGATTAGGTTGAAACACAATGTAAATTGAGAAGTGTGGGTTATCATTTTTAAGAGAATAGAAGCACTTAGAACTACAAATAGACCAGATTGTACCCTTGGTAAGCTGGTTGTCTTTCCTCACTAATAAGGATTTGCCACCCCTCTGGAGGTGCTTGAAGTTTGGACGATAGAATGCTCAATGTGGTGGCATGAATGTGTTTTTCCTTCCAAATGCAATTCTTCCCATGTCTTGTAGTTTTAGTCATATATTGTTCACAGAGTACAGGAGCATGAGAATACCAACACTGGAATGGATGTGACTGATGCACAACACACAACAGTGAAGGCATGTACTTTGAATGAACATTTTTAATAATGTGAGTATATATGCTCCCCTGCCTCAATTGTGAGCCTCAACACGCATACTCAAGATAGTTACTTGGGACTTAGACTACAATTGGTGTTCTTGTGTTAGGACAAATCTAACTTATTCCATGTGGCAGTAAACATATTGTAAACTTAAGCTTACCCCTTGACTTGATACCTTGTCTCTAATCAGTTAGTATCATAAGTAATTTGTGATGTCACCTATATTAAGCCACTCCTGCATTGCTATAAAGAAATACCTGAGACTGGGCAATTATAAACAGAAAAGTTTTAATTGGCTCAGGAGCCTGCAGACTGTACAGGAAGCATAATAGCATTTGCTCGGATTCCAGGGAGGCCTCAGGAAGCTTACGATCATGACAGGAAGTGAAGGGGGAGCAGGCAGATGATGGAGGGTGAAGGGAGAACAGGCATGTCACATAGCTGGAGAAGGAGCAAGGTGGGGAGGAGGTACTACACACTTTTAAATGACCAGATCTCATAAGAACTCACTATCATGAGCTTAGCACCAAGGAGGATGGTGTTATTCACGAGAAATCTGCCCCCATTATCCAATCACCTCCTACCATGCCCCACCTCCAAGAATGGAATTACATCTCAACATGAGATTTGGGTGAGGACACACATCGAAACTGTAGAATGATCCATAGTATCTCTGCTCTCACATCTTAAAAATGCCCAAAAATCTATTTTTTAAAAATGGCTACCTATCAGTATTCCAGTTCCTGGAAGCATAGCTTACAGGTTAATGTAAAGATTTCCTAAGAGTATTTCAGATTTTTACTTTCACTCTTAGAAACAGAAATTTCTTAATGCCCAATAATAGTAATAGGTTTAAAACATTTATGTAATTACATGCTAGGCACTGGTTCTATACATTTAATATCTCAACTTCTTTATTTTGTAACAGACTCATGAAGTAGATACTATTGTTATCATCCCCATTATGCGTAGAAAGATTAAGTAATTTGCCAAAAGACACACAGCCACTGTGTTATGGTACCAGGCTTTGAATCCAGGGGTATTTCTTCAGAGCTCACACTCAACTGCTATGCTATATTGTGTTTCAACATAAATTTCCTTCATAAACTACATTGCCTCATTTTTGCCTGCCTCAAGAACCTAGCAAAGTGACTCTACCCAAAATTATTCAGTACGATAATGGATGGAGTATGGGTGAAACTCAGAATCTAATAGTCACATAGCTAAGCTATTTTACCCCTGTGCCATTGAAAGAAAGTCATCCAAAAAGAGATTACTATCGTATGAGATGTAACTCTTATTTGCTTTTTTCATTGAAGAATTCTATCTACTAACGCAGTAGCCAATCAAATTGGTTCTTAAATTGTCTACACTTGAGCAAGATTTGGGAAAGGGAAGGAAAAGGTAGAATGTCAATGGCAGTATTTCTCCAACTTTGATATGAAAATGGCAATTTTGCTAAAATGCAAATTCTGATTTGGTCCTTCTGGGGTGGGACCAGATGTTCTGGATTTCTGCCAAGGGCCCAGCTGATGCTGTAGTTCTCCAGACTGCATGTTGATTAGCAAGGGCGTAAGGTAGAAGAGCTCCCGCTAGAGGCCTGTAATGTTGCATTTTGGGAATAAAAGAAAGCCATTGTACCAGGGGCCATGTAATCAACTGCACAGAAACAGAATGGGGGTGGGGGAAGGAAAAACTTCGAGGAAGTATAAGTGAAGAAACACGTGATGCATTTCAATTTACTGTACCAAAATAAGTGAGAGGAGAAATTTGGGCACATAGCACCTGGAGTAAAGTATTTAGTTCTGGCTAATAAACATGAGTGCAAATGTTTCCTTTCCAACCACAATGTTCTAATAATTATAATGGTTATGGCAGGCATCATGTTTATCACGTTCTAAACAGAAAAACGTAACAACTTCCTAGCAACTTTTAATTATCTGTATATACGTAACCCACTTTGTGAATGATCCTCCAGACATACATATTTCCTGCACTATGCTTTGGATTGCTTTCTCTCACCATCACATCAGTTCGTGTGTGTCCTGAGAGCATGATTTTTTTAAAAAATAATCTAAAGCAAATCTCAAAATCTGTTATTTTATGATTTGGGAAGTATATACGCAAGTTTGTTACATTAATATATTGCATAATGGTGAGGACTGTGTTTCTAATGTACAAACCTCGAAGTCTTTATGTGTGTGTATGTATCTGTTAGGAAAGATTTAAGTGAGTAATTTTATGCTGTTTAGTAATTCCTGAGCAACCAACCAAATCCTTAAGATCTGTCTGTGCTGGATTGAATCAGCAGATATATGTTTGATTTATTTAAAATTCTTGAATAAATTTAACTCAACTCTAGAAAAATATTCTCTCCCTAAGAATGAAAATTCTCAAAGCTGCTGTTGTGACAAATTAGATCATTTTGAAAATGAGGGACTGAATAGGTAAAGAAGCCATATTTCAGAGACACGCCCTAATTTGACAGCTCACCTGTATCAGGCTGTCATTCAAAATGTTAACTGAGAAAAGCAATTAACACTTTACCTGTGTAGGCTAACATACTTATTCATTAATAAGGTTAAAAACCCATTTTGTATTTTATGGAAGATTTATGCAAATAACAGACAGCAATTAAGATTCTTCTTGCCCAGATGTCACTATCAATTATGAGACAGATTCCTATAGATTGAAGATGAGCATGGAGCTGACTTACAGGGAACTTGAGAAACATAGTCAAGTGTAAGTATAATAGAACAATGCTAGTTTGGGAATGTAAACAAGAAAAAAAGTAAAACATTCAAGAAACCTAAACTCTGATCTGTCTGAAAGGTCTGCAGAAAACAACTTAGCACTTTGAGATAAGGTAAAGCATGTGAGAATGAGCTGGGAGGGGAGGGTGAAGAGCTAGAGAAGCAGGCAGGCAAGCCAGGAGGCTGACAGCAGGAACCTCCAAGTGAATGTGAATGAGGCCTGGGTAAAGAGAGACATCGAGAAGCAGTGGAACAGAACCACTGAAGTGCAAAGATAGGAAAGGAAAATGTGTCAAGGAAAGCTTCAGGTACCTATGGCACAAGTGATTTTAAGAACTCTTGAATCAGGGCAGATAAGTCCCTGTTGCTACAAGCACAACTTACAGAAAAGCTGGAGATGGTTATCTGATAACTGCCGGGAGTGCCCAAGGAGAGAGAGAGAAGCACTTGAAGAAGGAGGTCCTACAACCAGGCTGGGTCCAAGTGGTGTCTGAGATTAAAAACAAACAAAACAACAACAACAAAAAACAATTCTCAAAGCTAGGATTTTGTTTTCTTTTTAATGTTCAAAAACCTTGGATGAAGAAAAAACACAACCGTGTCTGCCTCCATTTTCCAGGAACGTGATTTATTCACAGAAATGTTTTTCTCAATTTCTTTTCTTGTTTTTTTTTTGTTTGTTTGTTTGTTTTGTTTTGTTTTGTTTTGTTTTTTGTTTTTTTGGGTTTTTTGAGATGGAGCCTCACTCTGTTGCCTAGGCTGGAGTGCAATGGCACAATCAGCTACTCGGGAGGCTGAGACAGAAGAATTGCTTGAACCTCTGCCTTCTGGTTTCAAGCAATTCTCCTGTCTCAGCCTCCCGAACAGCTGTGATTACAGGCACATGCCACCATGCCCAGCTAATTTTTTGTACTATAGTAGAGACGGGGTTTTACTGTGTTGCCCGGGCTGGTCTCAAACTCCTGAGCTCAGGCAATCCACCCGCCTTGGCCTCCCAAAGTGCTAGAATTACAGGCATGAGCCACCGCGCCAGGCCGTTTTTCTCATTTTCACTTCAAACTGAATATATACCTGACTTTTTGTCTATGTATTTATATTTTTATATTAATGTGTCTTGATAGATTAATGGTAATCTATCAAGTTTACCATTGCAGGGGACTAGAAAATGATTTTGCGAGTTTCCAGATTTGATGTTGTTTTACTTCTTCTAGGAAATACCAAAGGTTATTGATGTAGTTTGGATATTTGTCCCCATCTAAATCTCATGTTGAGTTGTAATCTCCAATGGTGGTAGTGGGGCCTGATGAGAGGTATTTGGGTCATGATGGTGGGTCCTTCATGAGTGGCTTGGGCCAACTCCTTTGTGATAAGTGAGCTCTCGCTGTGAGTTCACATACAATCTGGTCATTTAAAACTGTGTGGCAACTCCCCGCCACCCCACTCTCCTTTGCTTGTTCCTGCTTTAAACATGTGATGTGCCTGCCTCCCCTTTGCCCTCTGCCATGATTATAAGCTCCCTGAGAATTCACCAGAAGCCAGGCAGATGCCAGCACTATGCTTCCTGTAAACGATGCAGAAATATGAGCCAAATAAACCTCTTTTCTTTATAAAAAGTCTCAGGTATCTCTTTACAGCAATTCAAGAACAGACTAACACAGTTAAATCCAAGCTCATAAACTAACTTGTAAGCACAGTTTAGTTATTTTCATATCTCTGATTTTCAGCTTAGACATACATTAGAAACACCTGGGGAGAATTTTACTGATGCTGTGGGCTTCTCCCTGAAAAACTTTATTTCTCTGGGACACTGCCAGGGTTTTAGCACTTTTGAAAAACTCTTAAAATAATTTTAATGTGCAGCCAGAATCAAGAACTGCTGGTTTAGCTATGGTGAGAACAATGTCAAGTAATACTGTAATATATTATTTGTAATGAAAAGAACAATTAAAATTTTAGACATAAACTATTTATATCATGCCGATATGAGTACAGCAATTTTACCATTCAAAGAAATGGTAATAATTGCAAGAAATTCTGGTGCTTGGAGTCAGTGTTCATTAAGCGTAGCAAGGACTTAACTATTTTTTGTAGGTCTTGCTTTAGGATAATTTTTTAAAGATTCATCTTTTGAGTATGGCCAGTTAACTAAAGAAAACTATGATTTCCCTTGATAGTTAGCGTATTTCATTAGCTACAGATGAGATCATTCTTTCCCATCTCATAAATCATTTTTTCTTTTTTTTAAAAAAAATATATGTTATTGCACTTTAGTTCTGGGGTACATGTGCAGAACATGCAGGATTGTTGCATAGGTACATACATGGCAATGTGGTTTGCTGCCTCCATCCCCATCACCTATATCTGGCATTTCTCCCTGTGTTATCCCTCCCCAACTCCCCACCCCCCAATGATCCCCCTAGTCTCCCCAACAGACCCCAGTGTGTCGTGCTCCCCTCCCTGTGTCCATGTGTTCTCATTGTTCAACACCCACCTATGAGTGAGAACATATGGTCTTTGATTTTCTGTTCTTGTGTCAGTTTGCTGAGACTGATGGTTTCCAGATTCATCCATGTCCCTACAAAGGACATGAACTCATTTTTTATGGCTGCATAGTATTCCATGGTGTATATGTGCCACATTTTCCTTGTCCAGTCTATCATCGATGGGCATTTGGGTTGGTTCCAGGTCTTTGCTATTATAAACAGTGTCACAGTGAACATATGTGTGCACGTGTCTTTATAATAGAACGATTTATAATCCTTTGGATAAATACCCAGTAATGGGATTGCTGGATCAAATGAAATTTCTATTTCTAGGTCCTTGAGGAATTGCCACACTGTTTTCCACAATGGTTGAACTAATTTACACTCCCACCAACAGTGTAAAAGTGTTTCTTTTTCTCCACATCCTCTCCAGCATCTGTTGTCTCCAGATTTTTTAATGATCACCATTCTAACTGGAGTGAGATGGTATCTCAATGTGGTTTTGATCTGCATTTCTCTAATGACCAGTGATGAGAATTTTTTTGTAAGTTTGTTGGCCTCATATCTGTCTTCTTTTGCAAAGTGTCTGTTCATATCCTTCATCCACTTTTGAATGGGTTTGTTTGCTTATTTCTTATAAATCTGTTTTAGTTCTTTGTAGATTCTGGATATTAGCCCTTTGTCAGATGGGTAGATTGCAAAAATTTTTTTCCCATTCTTTCGGTTGCTGGTTCACTGTAATGATTGTTTCTTTTGCTGTACAAAAGCTCTGGAGCTTGATTAGATTCCATTTGTCTATTTTGACTTTTGTTACCAATGCTTTTGGTGTTTTAGTGATGAAGTCCTTGCCTATGCCTATGTCCTGAATGGTTTTGCCTAGGTTTTCTTCCAGGATTTTTAGGTTGTTAGGTCTTATGTTTAAGTCTTTAATCCATCTGGAGTTAATTTTAGTGTAAGATGTCAGGAAGGGGTCCAGTTTCTGCTTTCTGCACACGGCTAGCCAGTTTTTCCAACACCATTTATTAAACAGGGAGTCCTTTCCCCATTGCTTGTTTTTGTCAGGTTTGTCAAAGATCAGATGGTTATAGATGTGTGGCATTGCCTCCAATGCCTCTGTTCTGTTCCATTGGTATATATCTCTGTTTTGGTACCAGTACCATGCTGTTTTGATTACTGTAGTCTTCTAATATAGTTTGAAGTCAGGTAGTGTGATGACTCCAGCTTTGTTCTTTTTGCTTAGAATTTAGTTGGCTGCACTGGTTCTCTGTTGGCTCCATATGAAGTTTAAGGTGGTTTTTTCCAGTTCTGTGAAGAGAGTAATTGGTAGCTTGATGGGGATAGCATTGAATCTATAAATTACTTTGGGCAGTATGGCCATTTTCACAATATTGATTCTTCCTAACCATGAGCATGGAATGTTTTTCCATCTGTTTGTGTCCTCTCTTATTTCCTTGGTCAGTGGTTTGTAGTTATCCTTGAAGAGATCCTTTACATCCTTTGTTAGTGGTATTCCTAGGTATTTTATTCTCTTTGTAACAATTGTAAATGGCAGTTTGTTCTTGATTTGGCTCTCATTAAGTCTGTTATTGGTATATAGGAATACTTGTGATTTCTGCACATTGATTTTGTATTCTGAGACTTTGCTGAAGTTTCTTATCAGTTTCAGGAGACTTTGGGCTGAGACAATGGGTCTTCTAAATATACCATCATGTTGTCTGCAAATTGAGACAATTTGACTTCCTCCTTTCCAAATTGAATACCCTTTATTTCTTTTTCTTGCCTTATTGCTCTGGCTAGAACTTCCAATACTATATTGAATAGGAGTGGTGAGAGAGGGCATCCTTGTCTAGTGCCAGATTTCAAAGGGAATACTTCCAGTTTTTGCCTATTCAGTATGATATTGGCTGTGCATTTGTTGTAAATAGCTTTCATTATTTTGAGATACATTCCACTGATACCTAGTTTATTGAGAGTTTTTAGCATAAAGGGCTGTTAAATTTTTTTGAAGGCCTTCTCTGCATCTATTGAGATAATCATGTGGTTTTTTTCTTTTGTTCTGTTTATGTAGTGGATTATGTTTATAGACTTACATATGTGGAACCAGTCTTGCATCTCCGGGATGAAGCCTACTTGATCATGATGGATAAGCTTTTTGATATGCTGTTACAATCAGTTTGCCAGTATTTTATTGAAGGTTTTTGACTCTACATTCATCATGGTTATTGGCCTGAATTTTTCTTTTCTTGTTGAGTCTCTGCCAGGTTTTGGTATGAGGTTGTTGTTGGTCTCATAAAATGATTTGGGAAGGATTCCCTCTTTTTGTATTGTTTGGAATAGTTTCAGAAGGAGTGGTACCAGTTCCTCTTTGTATGTCTGGTAGAATTCGGCTGTGAACCCATCTGGACCTGGGCTTTTTTTGGTTGATAGACTATGAATTTCTGCCTCAAATTCAGCCCTTGTTATTGGTCTATTCAGGGTTTCGACTTCTTCCTGGTTTAGGATTGGGAGTGTGCAAGTGTCCAGGAATTTATCCCTTTCTTCCAGGTTTACTGCTTTATGTTCATAGGGTTGTTTGTAGTAATCTCTGATGTGAGTTTGTGTTCTGTGGAATCTGTGGTGATATCCCCTTTATTGATTTTTATTGCATCTATTTGATTATTCTCTCTTTTCTTTTTTATTAATCTGGCTAGCAGTCTGTTTATTTTGTTGATCTTTTCAAAAACCAGCTCCTGGATTTATTAATTTTTGAAGAGTTTTTTGTGTCTCTATCTCCTTCAGTTCTGCTCTGATCTTAGTTATTTCTTGTCTTCTGCTAGCTTTTGAGTTTTTTTGATCTTGCTCCTCTAGCTCTTTCAATTTTGATGATAAGGTGTTGATTTTAGATCTTTCCTTGCTTCTCTTGTGAGCATTTATTGCTATAAATTTCCCTCTAGACACTGCTTTAAATGTGTCCCAGAGATTCTGGTGTGTTGTGTCTTCATTCCCATTGGTTTCAAAGAACATCTTTATTTCTGCCTTCATTTCATTGTTTATCCAGTCAACAGTCAGAAGCAGGTTGTACAGTTCCCATGAAGTTGTGCAGTTCTGAGTTAGTTTCTTAATCCTGAGTTCTAATTTGATTGCACTGTGGTCTGAGAGACTGTTTGTTATCATTTCTGTTCTTTTACATTTGCTGAGGAGTGATTTACTTCCAATTATGTGGTCAGTTTTAGAGTAGGTGCCATGTGATGCTGAGAAGAATGTATATTCTGTGGATTTGGGGTGGAGAGTTCTGCAAATGTCTATTAGGTTTGCCTTGTCCAGATCTGAGTTCAAGTCCTGGATATCCTTGTTAATTTTCTGTCTCATTGATCTGTCTAATATTGACAGTGGAGTGTTAAAGTCTCCCACTGTTATTGTGTGGGAGTCTAAGTCTCTTTATAGGTGGTTAAGAACTTGCTTTATGTATCTGGGTGCTCCTGTATTGGGTGTGTATATATTTAGGATTATTAATTCTTCTTGTTGCATTGATCTTTTTACAATTATGTAATGCCCTTCTTTGTCTCTTTTCATCTTTGTTGGTTTAAAGTCTATTTAATCAGAGACTAGGATTGCAACTCTTCCTTTTTTTTGCTCTCCATTTTCTTGGTAATTCTTCCTCTATACCTTTATTTTGAGCCTTTGTATATCCTTGCACATGAGATGGGTTTCTTGGATATAGCACACCGATGGGTTTTGACCTTTTATCCCATTTTCCAGCCCGTGTTTTTTGATTGGGGCATTTAGCCCCTTTACATTTAAGGTTAATATTGTTATGTGTGAATTTGATCCTGCCATTTTGATGCTAGCCAGTTGTTTTGCCCATTAGTTGATGCAGTTTCTTCATTGTGTAGCTGGTCTTCACCATTTGGTACATTTTTGGATTGGCTGGTACTGGTTGTTCCTTTCTGTGTTTAGTGCTTCTTTCAGGAGGTCTTGTAAGGTCTTGTAAGGCAAGCCCGGTGGGGATGAAATCTCTGAGCAATTACTTGTTTGTAAATTTGGCTATTGAAACTTGTGTATACTTCGCAAAGTTCTCATGTTGTGTTTTTTAGCTCCATCAATTCATTTATATTCTTCTCTAAGCTGTTTATCCTCAGCATTTCATCAAACCTTTTTTCAAGGTTCTTAGTTTCTTTGCATTGGGTTAGAACATCTTCTTTTAGCTCAGAGAAGTTTGTTATTATGCACTTTCTGAAGCCTGTTTCTGTCAGACTTTCTCCTCAAGCAGCTCCCTGACTCCTGTATATCCAAAGAGACACCTTATAAAGGAGAGCTCAGGCTGACATCTGGGGGATATCCTTCTGGGACAAAGATAACAGAAGAAGAAACTGGCAGAAACCCTTAATGTTCTGCAGCTGCTGCAGGTGATCCCCAGGCAAGCAGGGCCTGGAGTGGACCTCAGCAGTCCTACAGCAGAGGGGCCTGTTAGAAAGAAAACCAAACAACAGAAAGAAATAACTTTGTCATCAACAAAAAGGACATCAACTCAGAGACCCCATTCGAAAGTCACGAACTACAAAGACCACAGATAGATTAATCCACAGAAATGAGAAGAAACCAGTGCAAAAAAGATAAAAACTCCCAAAACCAGAACTCCTCTCCTCACAACTCTTCACCAGCAAGGGAAATTGTATTTTCCATTAACGTGAAGTGTGATTTTATTAGGCTGGTCATACAGACCTTTAATTCTCAAAAGCATTTTGCCAGTAATTTACATAATTTCCAACAAGGTGGATGTGGATACCTGGATTATTATGTCATCGTAGGAATCAGGGGCCAATAAACTATTTCTGTAAAGAGCAATGTAGTAGGCCATATAATCTCTGTTGCATCTACTCAATTCTGCCATTGCAGCCATAGACAATGTGTAAACAAATTGGTGTGGCTGTGTTCCAATAACACTTTATTTATAAGAGCAGGTATTGTGCTACATGTGTGTGTATATTTCCTCTGTGTGTGTGTGTGTGTGTGTGTGTGTGTATAATATAGTGGGAATTGTGGGACCATGAGTTTGCATAAAAATCTTATAACCCTTTTTCAACCAATGTTTTCCCTGGAATCTAACTTCAGAAGCTACCTGAGTAAAAGGCCTAGTACATCCTTCACCCCAGATTCCTTATCATGGCAGTGGAGGATGGATTAAAGTAGTTCCAGGCAAATATGACTAGAGGAGCTTATGTGTATGTATAAAAGAACTGTGTTTCATTCTGTGAGTAGAGATCATAGAGGTGAAAGGGTGTTAGTCCTCATGGGGAAGAGCCCATGCTAAAGTGGTGTATCTGCTGGCAAATAGGGATCATGCCAGGACAAGTCTACATGAAAAGGGCCTGAGAGAGTGCCACTATCCCTGGTTTCCTAGGGTAGCAGGCAGGAAATAACACGTAAATGTTTCCTTCAGCCTTCCTTTCACAGGGCTTGGTTGTAACACAGAGAAAAGGAGCCAGCCCAAGAGAGCAACAGACACATCTGCACAGACACAGCCAGGTTAAAGGCCAGTGCACAAGTTCAGAGGAAATGAGCAAAAGACAATGGACAATGGAAAGTACCTGCGGACAAAATACCCACACCACTTAATACCTAAAAGCCATGTAACTCTCCCACCTTCATTTCTAGAACTTAGCTCCCACTTTAGAGAGTGAGGACAGAAGGAGCAGAACTCTAAATTGGCTTTAAAATATTGAAGTGCCTCAGTTATTCTGAATGTCTAATATTACATTTTTGCCACTAGCTGTAATAGAATTTCAAGGTTAAAAAATAATTTTAATTTTAGTAAATTACATGAGAATGTCACAGTTTGCACACTTAACTTTCTAACTCTAATGTCTGTTCATGCTGCCTATGTCTGGGGAGACTGGAAGGACCAGTGTTGGAGGGATCAGTGTTCAAAATAAAGTGAATTTACTCATACGTTATTGTGATATGTGTATAGGCCAGCATGGGGATCCTGGCCTGAATACAACCATTTTCTACTACTTTGCTGCCTTCATCCTTTCTAGAAGGATTCCTTGGCATATCTGATATAGTGAAAAAGGCTTTGGTACAATCTTCATCACCCAATACATTTGGAAAGATTTACAGAGACAGGCATATGTGGGTCTGGAAACCTGGAAAGAAGTATTTTAGAAAGGAATATGCTTAGGGCAGTGACAAATCCTGATAAGGCTGCCTAGCCTGCTGACAGTGGTGCAGCCGGCTTCCACGAAAGTGACTCTTGATCACCCTAATCCTAAATCAGGAGCCGCAAGTTTTTAATGAGAACCACATTCCTAAATCAATCATACTCCTTGGAAAAGCTTCAAGGACCACTTCTTGGAAAACGTGCTACCAACCAGCTCAACACTTACACACAGCCTAAGGAATTAGCACAGATGATGCCAGACAATCAGAGAGCCTCGACTTTGTTTTCCCAATATGGGCCACAGAGACTGCAGTTTTCAGGTTTAAGAAAACCTATCCAGAATTTCCTCCTCCAAGCCTCTTGCCCTAGAACATAGACTCTGTGCTGAATCAGCTTCCCTGCTGGTCAGGAAAGCTTTCATTCAGGATTCTCTCTTTAGGCCCAGAGTCTTTACTTTCTTTTGAACAATTCTTTGGTTACCTTTGAACTATTATCTACACAATATGATTGTTTTGACTTTATAAAATTTAATGAGAATATATTTTATTCTCTTTGGTTATACATTACAAATGATGTGAGTGTCATTATTAAAAGTGCAGAGAGATCACCTTAAGAAATATGTTTTCAGTATAAAGTTTTAAAAAGTTTTAAACTTCACAGTTGTTTGTAATTATAATTCTTAACCTAAGTATGTCCATTCCCCAAGCTTTTATTCTTAAATGGATCTTTTTATTGATAAATAATATTTTATATGTTTTTGGGGTGCATGTGATCTTTCGTTACATTCATAGAATGTGTAATGATCAACTCAGTGTATTAAGGGTGTCCATCACTTTGAGTATTTATCATTTCTATATGTTAGAAAGAGTTCAAGTCCCCTCTCTAGATACTTTGAAATATATAACACATTGTTGTTAACTAAATTTACTCTACCCTGCTATGGAACAATATAATTTATACCTTGTGTCTAATTGTATGTTTGTACCCTACAACCAAACTGTTTATTCCACCTTCCCACCCACCCATCTAGTCTCTAATAGCTATCATTCTACTCTTTACCTTTATGAGAGCAACTTCTTAATCTCCCCATATGTGTACGAACATGGAATATTTGTCTTTCTGTGTCTGGCTTGTTTTATTTAATGACCTCCAGTTCCCTTCATGTTGCTGCAAATGACATTTCATTCTTTTTACGGCCAAATGGTATTCCACTGTGTATATATACCACATTTTTTAATTATTATTTTATTTTATTACATTTTAGGTTTTGGGGTACATGTGAAGAACATGCAAGATTGTATATACCACATTTTAAAAAACCCATTTATCCCTTGATAGACAACTAGGTTGATATGATATCTTTGCTGTTGTGAATAGTGCTATGATAAATATGCAAGTGAAGGTATCTCTTTGATATATTGATTTATCTTCCTTTGGATAAATACCCAGTAGTATGACAGCTGGATCATATGGTAGGTCTACGTTCAAATTTTTGAGAAATCTCCATACCGTTGTCCATAATGGCTGCACTAATTTGGATTCCCACCAATGCCATGTAAGTGTTCCCGTTTCTCTGTGTCTTTACCAGCATCTGTTATCTTTTGTCTTTTTAATAGTAGCTATTCTAACTTGGTTGAGATATCACATTGTGGCCTTATTTTGGATTTCCCTCATGATTAGTGATGCTGAGTATTTTTTCATAAACCTGTTAGCCATATTTTAAGAAATGTCTGTGCATATCCTCTGTTCACTTTTTAATGGAATTATTTATTTTTATGTTGTTGACTTCCTTGCGTATTCTAGATATTAGTCCCTTATGAGGTAAACAATTTGTAAATATTTTCTCCCACTCAACAGGTTGTCTCTTCACTCTTTTGATTGTTTCTTTTGCTGTGAGGTATTTTAGTTTATTATAGTCCTATTTCTCTCTTTTTTTGTTGCCAGTGCTTTTGTGGTCTTAGCCACAAAATCTTGGTCTAAACCAGTGTCTTGAAGTGTTTCCTCTATGTTTTCTTCTTATTTTATAGTTTCAGGTCTTATATTTAAGTCTTTAATCCATCTTGAGTTAATTTTTCTATAAAGAGTTAAGGTTCCAGTTTCATTCTTCTTCATAAGAATATCCAATTTTCCCACCACCATTTATTGAAGATGGTACCCTTTCTTCATTGAATTTCCTTGATGCCTCTGTCAAATATCAGTTGGCTGTAAGTATATGGATTTATTTCTGGAGTCTTTGTTCTGTTCCATTGGTCTATGCGTCTGTTAACACCGTACTGTTTTGGTTATTGCAGCCCTGTAATATAGTTTTAAGTCAGGTAGTATGATGATGTCTTCAGCTTTGTTCTTTTAGTTCAGGATTGTTTAGCTATTTGAGCTCTTTTTTGTTTGTTTGTTTGTTTCATACAAATTCTAGGAGAGCATTCACTTCCTTGGTTATATTCCTAGATATTTTATTTTTTGTAGCTATTGTAAATGGAATAGCATTCTGGATTTCTTTCTCAGCTATTTCATTGTCGGTATGTAGAAATGCTACAGATTTTTATATGTTTATTTTGAATCCTGCAACTTTACTGAATTTATTTAGCAGTCTAAGAGTCTTTTGCTGGGGTCTTCAGGGTTTTCTAGATATAAGATCACATCATTTACAAAGAGTGACCATAAGTAATATATTTTTAATGGATACTTTTTAAATACATAGCCTCATCCTAGTAAATATCTATTGTCACAGTTTTGACATATTCATTTTATTTTTCTAGCATCCCTTAAAATAAATACCAAGCAATTAAAAATGTTTGTTCATGCATTAACTGTAATAATCACTCACTGGGAAACATAACATTATGGCACAAGTTGTAGTTTGGGGTATATTGAAGTAGAAAACTTATGCGTACCTCTAGTCCCTACCACTTTTGGCTTTACCTTTATTTCCCTATTTTCCAATTCACAGAGATATAAACCTTAAAAGGAAAAACCATGTGGAGTATCTAGATATATGAGACTAGCCTTTCGGTTATGAAAAATTTCAAATTTTCCACTGTGATGGTTAATTTTGTTTGTCAACTTGGCTGGGACATGGTGCCCAGATATGTGGTCAAACATTATTTGAGATGTTTCTGTAAGGGTGTTTTGAGATGAAATTAAATCATTTATGGATTCCCCTTCACAATGTAGGTGGGCCTCATCCAATCAGTTAAAGGTGTGAATAGAACAAAAGATTACCCTCTGCAGAGCAAGAGATTACAAAGCAGCTTTCAGACTTGAACTGAAACATTAGCTCCTTCTGAGTCTCCAGTCTGGTAGCCCCTTCTGTCAGATTTTGGACTCACCAAGGCTTCAAAATTGCAAGAGCCAATTCCTTAAAATAAATCTTTAATGTATATATACATCCTGTCAGTTCTGTTTCTCTGTGGAATCCTAATACCCCTTTCTTATGTGGAAAAGCTTATTAATGTTACATTATACCAATCAGTTACTGAACAAACATTGCTTGGGGACCTATTTGTGCTTTGGATGATAACAAAAATTCCATAAACTATAATATAGCTCCTGTCCTCAAGAGGTTGACAGTCTGTTTGAGGGACTAGTCTGCATGCAATAAGATCACCACCAACCCCAGACAGCAGAACTTGTGTCAATATGTTTTCTTGGAACACAGAAGCCATATTGAATTCAGAAGGAGAGTATCCCCAGGCTTGGTGGATTAAGACTGTGGTTCTCTCAGTGTGGGCACCAGACCCAGCAGCATCAGCATCACCTGAGAATTTATTACGAATGAAATTGCCAGGCCCCACTCTCAGTCTGTTGATTCTGAAACTCTGTTGGTGGGGGGAGCCAGCAATTTATAGTTTAACAAGCCCTCCAGGTGATTCTGATGCATCCTGAAATGAGAACAGTTGGATTTGAGAAAACCTCACGGAGGAGGCGCCATTTTAACCAGGCCCTGAAGACTGAGACGTATTCAGGAAAGGAGTAGAGAGGGAAGAAAATTCGGCTTGGATAAACGTCTGAAAGGAGACATGTGAGTAAAAGAAACGTGTATAAATACTGGTCAAGAGATAGAACACTGACGAACATGACTTGAATGGTTTGAAAAGGAGTGTACAGTTAAAATCGGTTAGTTTGAAGGTAGATACATTCAGAATGGAGGGAGCTATAATGGATTTTATGCTTAAGGGGACCAGCCTGGGTTTCAAAGATTAAACATGACCTGTATTCTATTTTCTTAGAGAGGCTTGCCTTCATCTTCCCATCTAGTGCAGTGTTTCTTAAAGTGCAATCCAAAGACTCCCAGCATCTGAATTACTTGGAGTCTGCCTAAATAAGCAGATCACCTGGCTCCACCTTAACTCTATCTGCCAAATCAGAAATCTGAGATGTGGACAATAAAACGTCGTTTTACAAACGAGTACTCCAAGTAATCCTTATGACTCAGTTGAGTACTGCCCCAGGGGTCCCCAAACTAGTGTCTGCTACCTATTTTTATATAATCTGCAAGCTAAGAATGTTTTTTCCATTTTTAAATGATTGGAAAAAAAGACTTTTGTGACATTTGAAAGTTTTATGGTATCCAAATCATAGTATCCATAAATAAAGTTTTATCAGAACAGAGCCACAGCCATTCGTTTTTGACTATGGCTGCCTTCCTGCCGCTGCAGCAGCAAAGTTGAATAATTGCAGCAGAAACCTTATGGCCTACAAATCCTAAAGTATTTACTACCTGGCCCTTCATAAGATTGCTTTTTCCAGCCCTGGGTGATCCACAAGGTCGATGTGATTTTAGATTCCTGATATGCTGATGCTGATAATGGAGATGGGTACAAATGTCCCCTTGGAGCTAAGAGGGGGTGAAAATCCTAGAGCTTCCTTGGCTTCCAGATAGCAGACAGAGTCTCTTGATGCCAAGAAATCTCAGGAAGACACTTGGAGGGGCCCTGTGCAGATTAACATCTCCAGATTAGGAGTCTTACATTGGGAGGAACAAGCTATTTTATCTCCTAGTGACAGGTCTGGTTAGTATGGTGATGGGAGAGGGCTAAATTGGGAGACATTGAGAAATTGAAGGCATTTTTCCTGTAAGCTATGAATGTGATCTGGAAAGAGATCCCTTCGAATCGGACAAGTTCAGGATGAGGTAGGCTGCATGATGTCAGTACAATTTTCTAGGATTCTGTGAACCGTGCTTGTCTTTGAATTTTCTACATTAACCCTAGAGCAACAAAATGTATAGCTGCTGATAAAGGAGCTGTAGATCAAGAAATAGGTAAAGAAAAATTCCAGAAGGATTTAAATTCTGCAGTAAGAGGTCTTGTTTTTATTATGTGACCAGGAAAAATGCAGATGATTTAGGGTTGGACATAGACAAACACCCCAGAGTGAGAGAAAGAGAAGAGACAAACACAAGAACACTGGAGTTCGGCTCAGACCCACAGATGCTAAGATGGTGGCTAAGATACCAATGTTTTATGCAAAACTCTCCTTTACCTCATTCAACCCAGGCCACAGAGTAGATGGGGGCTCTGTAGTCTCTAATAGGGTGAGCATTAAAACCTCTCTTGACAGGCTCAGTGAGTCTCAGCTTTAAACTCTGAGGCATAGCTGTGAACTCCCCAGAGAAAAAGGCAGCCAATGAAACTACCCCGCAAAGAGCAATTAGGATTTCTGAGACAGAGCTCAGAGCTTCCTCTGAGGCAAAGAGACCTAAACACAAACAGCACCAAATGCCATAAGCTCTCTGCAGAGAAGCAAAGCAAAGGTATTCTTTTCATGTGTCAGGGTGGGGCTCTCAGGCCTGCATTGGCCTTTCACCATCGTGAGCAGAAACACAAGTTGCTGATGTAAAGGTCAGCAGCATGCAGAGCTTGTTTCTACCCTGGTGAGGAGAGTTTTCCCTGACCGAAGAATCTAATTGGTTGCTGATGACTCACAGATGCTCAAGTCCACAGGCAGAAGCATTTGATTGGCTGTCACTCTGTTTCAGCATTCCTGGCCTTGCAGGTCTGTAATGAATGGCACAGAGGGAACAAAAGCTATCATTTGGATCAATTAATATGATGAGAAGGGGTAGCGGGAGCTATCTTCTCCCACATACCTAACCTTCTCCCACATGCCTAACCAGCTATTTCTGCTGCTTCATTTCCTCACTGCTGCATTAGAGGATGCCTTTAAGAAAAGTAGTTCAGTAGATAGGAAACTTTTGAATGCTACATAAATGTCAACTGTTTTTATTGTTGTTTTTCCTCTGCTTACATCAGTGAGGTGAGGGTTACAAGCAGCAGGACAAATACAGAAACAGTCATGATGAAAAGTTCAAGGATGACTCTGTCCAACCAAAAGGCTGGACGATACAAAATAGAGCCTCTGGGACCCAATTCTAATCTTAGCCTGGTTTTGACGCTTGTCTCAGAAACCTGCAAGAGACGTCTACATGATAGATTTTCTTTCTTTTTCTCTCTAATCCCAGTGTTGTTAATTTCCACAGGCCTTTGAAGCTGGGGCTCTCAGACCACACAGTGGAATCTTTCATGCATACACTGCCTTTCAAATGCATAATTGCTAGATCATAAGAAAGTTAATTTAGCGTGTGTATAGAGCTCAACATGCAATATTCTTTTCGTACTCTTGGCAACATGCGAGTAAATGCTATTATACATACATATGACAAAGAGACTGAAAATCAGAATGCTAGGAAAGTTGCGCAAACTTTCTGGGAAGGTGGGAAAACCCATGGGGACCCCAGAACCTACCTACTGATGGTGGAGAAACAAGAAAGCAATAACCCCCAATGGTCAGAGAGTCGAGCACTCAGAGTTCCGATTTATACACCCTTGAATCTGGACTTATTTACCAATGGAGCCATCTATGTGTCACATCTTGTATGTGCTGGAGTATAAAAATAAGATGTAGATTTTAGCTTCAGTATGCTCACAGTTCAGTGAGGAAAGGTACTCATATGTTAGGGAAAAGAGAAGGCTCTGCCCAGGGTGATAAGAGAGCATAGAGGAAGAGCAGCTCACCAGCTGTGGAGGTTAAACTTTTCAAACCACTTAATCCTTGTGGATACCAGCTTCACCATCTTCATTTAACTTTTGCCTAGGCAGACATTATTGATGTGGTGTCCGTGGATAGTTATCAGGAATTCTCTGAATCTCCTGAAAATGTCTATACATTTGGATCCATATGTGTATTTTTAGGTAAGAAAAGGACCAGGTTCACACTGATGAAGGTTCTGATCTCTAAGAGTTCTTCAACTTCTAACAACCTAGACATTTCACTAAATATCAAGCCAGGAGAGATATAAATGAAATAATACTGTATTAATAATTCTGTCTAGAAAATATAACATTTGAAAGTGGTATATAGTTGAAATGATAATTTTTAACCAACTGGATGTCTTTTTGGAAGGCTTCAAATCAAAAGTCTTATGGTTACTGAGAGATCATAAAAACCAGAGTTTCTACAGAGAGATTGTGCCATTGAGAAGTTTTGCTATAGAACTGCCAAAAAACCAAAACAAACAGAACAAAAAACTGAAGGGTACACCTGGGACTTCAGCATAGCTTTATTTTCTGCAAAATATATTAAAGGCTTTTATTTACTTTGGAGAGATAGTTAACCCTATGGAACCATTAAGGACTAATAAGCCATTGAATCCAGATGAATTACCTCTGTGAAAGTTAAAGAATGCACTGAGGGAGGTTAAAGAGTATCTGGCTGAGAATCCTTTTATAACTCATAATCCCAGCCAGTCCAATTCTCTTTCCGGCAGTCTTCCAGGCCTCACAGCTGGAGCCTCCTAACCATGACCTACAGGCTCAGCCAAGCCTGGGCACTTGGAGGCTGGAAGCAAAATGTTCTTAAGGTGGGGACAAATTAAGGATCCCAGATCATGAGTTTGGGAGCTCCACGTTTTTCGACCTTGTGTCCTGCTCTGACCTGGGATCAAAGTTCTGTAGTCATAACTTCCGATTGCTCTTTAATTAGTGATTTTGGGTTTTGCCATTTGGTGTGCACAGCTCTGCTTTGGTTCCAGATAATTATCTAGCAGAATTCTAGAGTCCCTTGTTGATTTACCACATTCCTTCTTGAGATTAGGGTCTGTATGAGAGGCACTCTCAATCATTTCTCTATCTACATTCACTGCTGTAAGACGACAGGCTATCAAACAGCCTTCCTAAACTAGCCTCTATTTCTTCTTCCTCATTTTGACTTCAGGCTCCTCTAATCCCACAACTTGACTGCTGTTGGCTGTACCCTGATTTGTTTATTTAGTACCTTGGTCTTGGTCATGTCCTGTATAGCTCTTCCCTATGCTTCCTGATCCCTTGTTCTGTCCCAAAGAAGGCCAGATGTCGTGTCTGGGCTGTGAAACAAGAAACACAATACAGTGCCAAATGGTATGTTATAAAACAATGCATTAAGAGAAAAGACAAGAATTTGCCATTTTAACAAAAGATCAGAAGCAAATTTAGGAAGTTTAGAGATCAGATGACCCATTTTAGACCATGAAGTGATGTGGAAGAGTGTTTAGGGAAAGGATTATGTAGCATTAGAAGTGCATAATGGTTAACAAATCATTACTGATTTATAAAAAGAAGTCTTACCTTGATAAGCATGTGTTATTAAGTGCTATTCTAGAAGCAAGATCAAAGCAAATTAAAGGACCTCATTTATTTCCCCTAAAAGCCTAAGGCCATTCCACTCAAAAGATTAATATGTGATGACAATCATATACACATTTACAGGGCATTAAATAAATGGTTCAAGAGCTATTATAGGGTGGAAAACCAAGAATGGACAGAAATCACTGTCAAATGATGCAAGCTGAGGACTTGGATGCTGAAAAGACTTTTACTTGTTGGCAACTATTCATCTATTGGCTGGATAATAATGGAATATGTAACATTCCTAGTAGCTAAATATTTGCATTTGGGAGGTGGGAGAGAGTGACTTGTGTCTAGAGTTCGATAACAGCAATATTTGAAAGTTGACATCCTCTAATCTCTTTAGAATGAAAACTAGAAGGAAGCATAGGCTCTCTGAAAGAATGTGTTTTATTGGGATTAGTAAAGAGGGATGGATTTTCTTCAAAGAATTAATAGCATTCATTAAATAAAGGGCATAAGAGACAGTATTAAATATTCAGAAGCAGACAGGGATGATAAAAAAAAAATCAGACTCTGAAACTAAATCTACCATTAATGAGCTATGTGGTACTGGAGTACCTCAGGCCTCAGTTCCCCAATCAGTAGAAAAAGGTGATTGGTTACTCAGCTCTGTAAGAACCTCCTGCCTCTAAGACGTTTTGATGGAGATCTATGACATGCATGTGAATCCTATTTAGTGCTTTGTGCTCATCCTTGGGTTGCTATTTCCCCCAACACCAGCACAAAATTGCAATATTTATTTCCTGATCTTCCCTCATCTCAATTCTGCACCTGTTTCCCCCATTTCAGTTACTACACTGTCACTGTGCCACCACTGTTTGTGTCTACTGGGAAAATAATTCACACTGAGGAGCTATTGGACAGATGAGTCATACTTGCCACAAGTATTGATTTTTCCAAAGATCAGGTGGAGAGCAGTGCATAACATCAAGAAGCGAGTGGTTAGTGCAGAGAATTCAGGCATCAGAGAGGAGGAGGTGGAAATGCTGGAGGAGGTGATATTTTTGAGAGGGAACCTTCCAGAAGACCATTCCACTACTGTAAATTCATTTGCCCATCTTTCTTCTGCCTTCTATCCCAGAGCCTGAATCATAGTACTCCCAGTGGTTCAATAGTGATCAATATTAACATAGATGTAATAATGTAAACAGCAATTTTAATTAAATAGAGGATGGGGATATGCAGAGAGCTATAAGAGAGTTCAAGCTTTAATATATTTAAAAAGTCATACATAAATTTGGTAAATACAAAGTAGCAGCATTCATAAATTAACAGATATTTGTTAAGTACCTGTCATGTACCTGGCATTGTTCCAGTCACCAGTGGTACACTTGAATTATGCAGACAAAAATTCTTGCCCTCATAAAACTTACACATGGGTAGAGGAAAGAGATTAATCAAGAGAAACAAATAAAATACAGGGTGTATTATATTGTTATACGTGAAGAAAATAAGCCTTGCCACTGTGAGTGCCAATTGCCATTTTAGCTAGAGAAGAAAGTTCATTGAGATAGCAACTTGTGGGGAAAGACCTTGAGAAGGTAAGGGAGTGAGTCTTGCATATAGTACCAGGAAGAGCATTTTGGCACAGGAAACAGTGCAAAGGCTTCTTGGGGTGTTGAGGAAAGTGGCCTACCAGGTATGTTTGATGAACACATACCTCCTGTGTTTGTGGAACAGCAAAGAAGTCACTATGGCTATCGAAGAATAAGTAAAGGGGAGAGGTGGGTATTGAGGTCAGAGAAGTAAGGGGTCATGTGCAATTTAGAAATATTAAAGTAAATACCAAAGGAACTAGCTGAGTTCAATATGGTGGTATCTAGAGAATAGAATAATTCTATGGGGGAAGGGACAGCAGTTTTGTGTTATAAGCCTCTCAGCACTGAAGTTATGTGCTTAAAGTCTTTGAGAAAAATTATTTTTCTAACGCATACAATTATGTGCAGAAAACAGTGTGGTAGAAAATGCACTGTGGAAGTTTAAGCTACAAGTGATCCTTACAAGCTGGACTTGTAATAATTCTTCTCAGAACATATGGAACTTTCACTGAGACTTGAAGGCTGGCTATCATTTAGATGGATTGAAAGGAAATTAAGAATGTCACTGAAGGACTCCAAAAGACCTGGGAGAAAATGTAGCCCAGCTCCTTCATCTACCTGGCTATGAGGACAAGAACATTTAGAAGGGAATAAAATAATTTCCAAGGTTTCACAACTGGTTACGGGAAGAGCTAAGACAAAAATCTCTGTCTTATCTTTCTCCATAAATGCTCTATCCCATTCACCACAAAGGCTTTTTTTTTTTAAGACTTGTCCACTTTCCTCAAACCTTTGACCTCATCACCTGCTCCCCTCACCCTCTGCAACTGATCTAGCTTCTTACTTCACAGAAAATGGAAACATCAGACAGGAATTAGCTCTACTTCTGGCCATCAAGTCTGGATTCCCTCTAGTCCCTTCCTCCTCTCATCCTTCAACAGAAGATGTGTCTGTCTTGCATGACTGAGGGTTCTGATCTCACTTTTCCCTGCAGAAATTCTGGGAAATTACTTCTGCAGCTGCTGTTTCCCAATTTCCTTTGTGGACTACTGTTTTCTAGTAAATGTGTAATTGTTGATATTTTCAGGACTATAAATGGGTCTCTTTTTGTGTTCTTCATATGTCCTAGGGGCAAGTTCACCCATAAACACAGCTTCTTCATCTTTATGCTGATTAACTCCTAAGTCCATAGCATCTGTTCCTTTTTCTTACTGTCAGACTTGTGACCTACAACATACCAGATATCTGTACTTTAATCATGGACACCTCAAATGAGTCTAATGAAATTATGATCAATTCTCCTGCTTCTCTTCCTCTGTTCCTTATTACTTACAACTTTTTACTTAGTTTCTTAGTACTGTCTACCTAATGGCCAAAGTCAGAAACCTGAAAATGATCTGAGACTTCTTTCCTCATGCTTCCATCCATTCAACCAGCAAGCCCAATCCAATCCTCTTCCCAAACATCTCCAATTGTTGCCACTACCACCTATATTACTATTAAATTAATGCAGACTTCCCTCTCTTTTTGTCTGGATCACAGCTGTAATCTCCTAATAGGGTCCTCAACCTTCTTCTTTTCTTTTCTTTTTTTTTAACCTTTTCTTTATCAGTCGAGGTGAGGTTAGTGAAATGGAAGCCACTCTATTTGTGCAAGGTATAAGGGGTTTACTGTATGAAAAAGTGCTCCATAATTGTTGGAGGAACTGGAAGAGCAAAGGATAAGGAAGCTAACATTGAAGACCAGGGAAGCTGATGCCTGAAGACTCAGCCTGAGGCACTTAAACTGATAGCTCTTAGTAGCTCACCAGGAAGCTGCTGTGAATGTCATGTTTTCCCATGGTTTTTACTGCAAGTGCTTAAAGAGAATAATTATTTTGCCTTCTTTCCTACCATCAAAATCCTGCACAACTGCCTCTCATTAGCAAACTACAGGTAAATAATATTCTGGAAAATGTAGTCATCTTCTCCTCTGCAATAGAGAAAAGAACTTGGAAAGGGTTGCAGTGAAACAGAATAGTCAACAGAAAATCCATCTTATTTCTAAAATCTATTTTTCTAAAATGAAGTCAGATATTTCTATAAAAATTGATGATCATATCATTCTTCTGCTTAGAAACCTTCCATAGTACATTATTCCTTTTAGGATAAATAGAGATATTTTAATATTACAAAACTTTTATATAATCTTGCCCCAGCTTATTTCTCTTACTGATTTCTACATCTTAGCTACCTTTAAAACATCCTAAGCTAGTTTTTAATGAATGAATGAAGAATCGTAAATGAAAAAAGTCATTACGTTATTGATTAGAGGTGATCAAGTTTGGCCAGAGAGAGACAATGTTTTGAATAACATTTAAAACAAAACAAAAAATAAATTTGGACTTGACATGGTAGGAAATAGGTCATTAAGTAAAAGGACGACTTTAATGAAATAAATATCTTTAAGTAATTCAGTCTTGGATATTACAGAGTAGAAATCAAAAGACATATAACTAGGACTTTAATAGAGTAAAAATAATGTGTTCATATAACTAGGACTTTAATAGAGTAAAAATAATGCGTTATTACTCTTGTGTTATAACAGTCCTAAGATGAGGGAGACCTCATAATCCTTTTGATAGAAGAATTAACTTCACTTGGTAGCAAAATACATGGAGAGGAGGAAATTGACAGGTTTCTGATTTGCAAAAATGCTAATATGACTAACTTAAGGAAGTCTAAGTTGAGGAGGAGAGACGATAGATACATTAGATTTGAGGGGATGCTGCAAACAGATTCAGTTATTCAGCTAAGTAATGCCCAAAAGGTAGCTGCTAATTATGCTAAAATCATCCAGTTGATCTGAATTACCCATATAATTGTGTCATTTCATACTCACTTTGCCCACGTAAAAGAGCCTCAGAACTGAAAATGCTTTATTTTACTCTTTGCCAATTCCAAAGCATCTTGTTAAGCAGACAACATTCCCCAGCACAGCAGAGTTTAAGCTCAGTGCTCTCTCTATCCTTTTATGGAATGTGCACTCTTGACTACTGGTGCTGTCAAAAGCTGAAGAGAAAGTCACCTGGATTTATATGACAGAACTTCCTTTTTTGAACTCTCTTTTTCATCTTCCAGAGAGAATCCACAAAATCATTTGAAATAGAATCAACAGTTCAAAACAAAAGGTGGAAGATTAGGAAAACTGGCTTCTTAATTGACAGATAATTTACTTTTTTATTTAAACCAAGTAAATCCTAATTAAGTTTAGAGCAATATTAAGAAGGAATGTTCAGAAGGGATAAAATTCTTCATAACATTTGTTTATAATGAATTAGCATATTAAAAATAATGGAATAATTATTCTACAGCCTTCCAAAACTTTGCATCATTATCATTCAGTACTTCAAAGAGACATACGTCAATTTCTTGCCATGCAACCCCCAATGTATGAGGGGGAGGAAACACTAATGTCTGCCCTTCTCAGAGAGTAAACATCTACCTGGACTTCCCAGGGAAATCAGTGATGCGGAGAGAGAAAAGGAATCAATTCTGTCTTACGGATTGTTTTTGTGTGGCTTCCTGGACTAACTGAAAGGGACCAAAGACAGGATGTGCTTAGGCCACTAGTAAACAGAGCCTCTCCAACCGTGGAACAGTCTTCACTCTCTCTGCATGGCTTGGGGAGAAGCCAGAGGAGATTCCCCCTTTCTTCAATGTGGTTATATCCTTGTTCAAATCAGATGTTTGCTCTAACTTAGAGAGTCAGCTTAGAAGGATTCACATCCATAATGCCACCCTCCTTCTTCCTAAGATGCCAGTAGGGCCACTAATTGAAAACACACACAAAATCCTCACACATTGCTCATTATGGAGAGATTGATTATTATTAAATATGGTAGCTAAACTGATAGCCTTTTATTTTATTACTGTTATTATTTCAATGCCACTATTAAGTTGTTATATGACCTATTTCTTGGCATGACTTTTAACCATATTGACCTTTGGGTCATGCCATCTACACTCCCTACAGAAAAATAACTTAGGACCTAGAAGCATATGATAAATAAGGAGATATAAATCCATAGATCTGTATTTTTTACAGAATACAAATAACAAATTTCCCCCTATAAACAGCAGTGGAGTTGGGATTGGTGATAGAGCCTGTGGGCTTGCCAATCCCAGCAGTAAGCATATTGACATGGGCAGAAATATTTTTTTAAAAGTTTTGTGAATGTCCCTGAAGTACAGTTGAATCTTTACCAAATTTCTGTAAGCCTATTCTTAAATAGGCATAACAGTCTTTTAAAGAAACAAAAATATATTCAGTGTAGTCAATAAAGAAACCAAAGACTTGTTTATTGCAATGTAGTTATAAAATCCCAAACAGTGTGACTGACTTAATATCATTTTTGAAAATAAATGCTTTAAAACACCAAGCTAATACCAATGCATGACCATCACTGCACATTTTCAACATATACTGTTTCATAAAATTGTTCATTTCCTGCTTTCATCCAGTAATTTAATACAGAGCCTAACATGGTTAGTAGGCAACTAGAATGAGGTATAATAGAAGGCAGTGTGCTGGAGTAGATCATGCCTAGACCAGGCATCTAAAGACCTGGATTCAAGTCCTGGCTCAACCACTTCATGACCTTGTGTGGCAGATGCTCTCAATGCCCTGCCCATACCTCCTCATTCTTAACACATCAACATACAAGGCCCCACCTCCTGTCTGCCAGCATCTACACTGGTACCTTTTGAGAATATTTAAGAGCATTCTTGTGCTACTGGAATTCACCCCACTGCCAGTATAGCAGGCTGGAAGTTCTGGGATATTATTGCCTCCTGGGAGCAGCCGTCAAGCAATGATATACAAACTCCAGCTCCATCACCTTGAGGGAGATAACTCTAAGGTACCAGTTCGACATTGGCTCCCAGAGTTTCTCCAATAGAATTAAGTTCAAACTCTCAGAGGTGCAGCTGCCTTGATTGTGTATGCTGTATTGGCTTTCTGCCCTTCTTTGTCTCACTTTTTGACTCACAGTTGCCTATGGTGGAACTCAAAATAAAACATAGTTATTGGACATAGGAAAGTCATGCAACCACTCAGCATCTCATGTCATAAATGACAAAATTTAACAAAGCTTCCTTCCAATTATAAAATTCTAAGGTTTTTATTATCCTCCCTGCTTCTCATGTGGACTTTGAGAGAAGAATCTGACATTAATGAAAGAGTATTTACTGACAATGGTGGCCAATTTGTGATTTTCCTAAGACCTTTTAGAAAAATCTACACCTAGTAGAAAATGGGGAGAGTCTCCACTTAGACAATGAGATGCTCAAAAGTGATAGCAATGGTAGGTCAACAGAAGACGTTCTTTCCCAGCATATAGTTCCAGTTTTTAGTTTCTGCATTGTTTGATAGCAAAATTAAACCTTAACAAAAACAATTCATTATTCTGCATGTAACATAAAAAGCCATTAAAAGACTGTTTTAGAAAACATGACAGATAAAGCCCCTCTATGTCAACTCATATACTTGACAACATGTATACTTTCTATCTTCATCCTTTAATTAGTGTCATCCTTGCAGCATTCCTGTGAGGTAGGGAGAGCAGAGATGAGTAACTCAGTTGTCAAACAAGAAAACTGAAGGCTGAAAATGTTTAGTGACCATTCAGGAGCTCAAGACTTTTGTTTCTGTGATCTGTACATTTTCTGCCACATTCTATTTCTTCATATTACCTGACAGTTTTATTATATACTAAAAGTGTCTCTATTCTTTTTGTTAGATTTTCTTTGTAGGATTCCTATTTTCTGGAATGTAGTAATAAAAACATTTGAAATATATTTTATGGGAAAGATTATTTTCCACTTGGAAGATGAGCTGGAAATGCATGTTCCATTGCAGATTGGTTTTGGTACTTCTTGGCACTTTATGACATTAAGTGTGTTCTTATCCACAGTATCTCATAGCATTACTATTTAGGCATGCTATGTCTAATATTGGACAACATACTCAGAGAAGGATGTAATAAATGAAGAGATTTCAAGGATGCAAAGAAGAATCCTTTTTACCTCCTTCACCTGTCCTACCTGCTAGTGGATTTTGGAAATGTTCTACAATTTTAGCTGAACAGTTTGATTCCTGCTAAAATTAAAATATCCTTGATATGTGTCATAGTGGAATGTATTTCCAGTCATTTTCACTATGAATAATTTTAAGTCAATTTCTGAAAACAGATTTGATAGAGGAAAGGGAAGTAAGGTAGAGGAACAGTGGAGATGGGGATGGAGACCGAAAGGAACATGGAACTGTATACTGGCATATTTGACTTCATTATCTCCCTGAGTCCTAGACAAAGACTCGAAGAATAAATTTACTGACCATATTGTCATGGGCAAGTCATTTAGTTTTGTGAATCTAAGTTTTCTTATTTATAAATGATGGGCTAGGACTACATGATCTGCATGTCCTTTTCAGCTCTAAGATTCTATTATTATTTGATTCCACTGATCACATACTCCTATGGTCATGGTAACAAAGGTGAATGACAAAATCCAGTTGGCTTCTGTTTTCCTGAATAATAGCTAAGAATCAAAAAATGGTAATGAGATTTCGTGTTTGAGCATGTAATCCACAAAAGTCTTCAAAATAAGAAATGAGGAAGGGTAAACTAGAGAGTTAATAGTATGCATTATTCACAAATAGTCTTGTGTATGTGCTTATAATGGGCCCCTAGCAATTTGTCAAGATACAGAAAATTGGAGAGTATATCTGGTATGCTGTGCCCCATTTTTCATTCAGCTTTAACCTGGAGACAAGTAAAGGGCTGTATGAGGTATCTAACTAGAAAGAAACCGTATGTTGCTCTGCTATCACTTGGCATTCACTCACCACTTTCTATTTTTCCGTGTGCCGAGTGCTGTGATCAGTGCTTGGGATTTCCCAGACATGAGACCTGAAACAAGGATTCAAGTGTTAGTGGTTTTTGGAAGTTTCAGGGAGCATTGGTAGGGAAGTGGGGACGTGGTATAAGAAAGGGATGGCAGGTGGTAAAAGGTACATTATAAAACCAGCTACTGCTGCATGTGACTAGAGTTTAATCCTGCAAAGAAACTCAGAGAAACTATAAATCATATGCATTAGATTTATACTATTGAAGGGTCAAGGGAGACAGGGTATTTATGCCACAGCTCCCATCAGTTACTAACTCTAAATTACTCTTGTGAGAGGATAATTTTCTAGCACTTCTGGCCTCCACATGACTGGCAAGGTCAGCACTGATGGGCAGATAAAGCAGAGCTCTTCAGCAAAAAACACAGGTAGGAAGTAAGAACAGCCTTCACTGAAGCAATAAAAGTATGGGGATGTGGGCAGGATACCAATAATGTCGCTACACAAGAATCATCTCAATATATCCTTACCACCACCCTTTGAGATAGGTACTATTACTCCATTATACACATCAGAAGGCCAAGCTTCAGAGGCTATAAATGCCTTATAAGAGGCAGAGTTGAGATTGAACTCAAATATGTGACAAAAACCATATTAGACATTTCTATATGGTGTACAACGGATATCATCTATGTCAATACTTGACCAAAATACTCCTCCTTCTATGAAGTACTCTTTGATTTTGTCATCATTCTTCCTGTGTTACCACAGACTTTTCTTAGTCCTGTAAGAACAATTATCACACCTCTCTGTAATTAACTGTTTTGATTTACTTTCCTTACTAACAGGAGTTTTTTGAAGAGACAAATAACATTGATTTCCTCATTTTCATATTACCTTATAAGCAAAGAATTGGCATATAGAAGACTCTCAATTAATGCTGATAAAATGCCTATGCCTGATTTTTTTTTTTTTTTTTTTTGTAGAGGCTCAAATTGACAGTAATTTACCCATTCAAGGCAGCCACTATTGATAGAATCCCTACTATGTGCTAAGGAAGAAATGGACATAGACATGAAAGAAAAAAATAAATGTTGCTGAAATGCAGTTACAGCCACTATTGATAGAATCCCTACTATGTGCTAAGGAAGAAATGGATATAGACATGAAAGAAAAAAATAAATTTTGCTGAAATGCAGTTACATATGTAAAACTTGTCTCTTTTCCAAATACATCTACCCAGTCAACTCAGGTTTGAATAAATTTTTGTAGGTCTTCCCAATGTCAAGAAAAATCAGTCTTTCTTTTTAATCTCATTTTACTCATGTTTGGTAAACACCAAGAAACATGTAAATGATGAAATCTATATAATTTGTGTTATACAAGCTGGGTTGTATATGAATATCTGGTTCTAAGATACTACGTTTTGTGACACTATTTCTGGTGTCAAAATGAACCATTTCAAATATACAGCAAAATTTTTTTACAACCTGAGGCGCATGCTTCTTTTGGCTGCTGATATACCTCATTGAGCATAGGGCAGGTGGGCAGTAATTTTCTACATATTTCTACTGCACAGCAAGAGGTCGTTAATTTCCAGGTGCATATTGCTTTAATTTTAGTTAGTCCAATAATTTTTTGAATAGAGTGCCAGGGTCCTCTCTGCCAGAGGCTATAATTTTATAAGAGCAGAACTCATGAAAGTATGTGGGAAAGATTAGTGGGCGTGCTTGAAATGCTTTCTTTCTCACTTTGTACTGTGCAAAGCCTCAGGCAGAAGGTTTAGGAAGTAGTTTCACTTGCAGACATTGATCGAATTTGGATGAACTGTGGAGAAAACTCAGCTTTTCCTTGGAGTTTAGTCACTGGAATTGGGAAAGGGGTCTCATGTGCTGGAGATGATGTGTGAAGAGCATACAGGCCCTATGTTGAGGCACTGCCTTCTTGTACTTCCTTCTCTTTTGAAGAAATATTGATTCTTAATTTGATTGGTGTGAAAAATGAAAAGCAAGTTTGTTCCACGCCAGTCAGAACTTTTCACAGAACATGTGAAAAGTAGCGAATCAGTGATCATCCTTGGAATTTTTTTTCTAAAACCAAATGCATGCACAGAGGACAAAGTGCCCAGTACTGGCCCAGAACCCTAAGGGGTTTATGTAACTGGCTGCATTGGCACAGTGGCAAATGCCAGTGGGAGGCCAGTGTGTCATGATACCCGCTGAAATTCTAAGTGGGCTGTCAGAGTTCATAGCATATTTATGCTGTGTGGTTTGTAGAAAAGGACACATCCCAAATATAGAGTGACCCAAAGTCCAAGTTATCAAGCTGGAAATGCATATCTCATTTGTCTCATCTTTTTTGGCAGGGAGATTGCCAGGGAGAGTGGGAGAAGACACTGTGAAAAACATTTCCATGTCACAAGTACTCATCCAGCAATTATGTGGTGCCCACAGTGTGATATTTCAGTGTTTTCACTGATTAAAACTCACAGTCAAACCCATTAGAGAGTCGTAAAATCAGTTTCGTAGGTGGCAACTGGATTTTTAATGAAATATGGAATAGAATGAAAGAGAATAAAGTACAGCAGATTGCATCTTATACAGGAAGGGTATTGTTTTATAAAGCTTTGAAAAATATGTGTATTAATATATATGTGAATATATGTTTATGTATATATTCATTTATATGTAGAAATAGACATATTTGTTATATGTAAGAGATTGATGAGTGGGGCTAACATGTGGTAGAAATGCATTTTTCTTACTATGAATTACTATTAAGATAGTTTAAAAGTCATTGTGGTAGATCCTAACACGAATACAAATAAATTTAATCCACATGTAAATGACTGCTCTTCAGAATATTACAATCTAGTTAGAAATAAGGCACGTGAAGGAAAAGAAAACAAGCATTTGTTTTATTCATCACTTACCAAAATTAAGATGCATTAAGTTATCTCATCTTGTTCTCTTGAAAATCTTAGACATAGGTGTTATTGCTACCATCATCTTCTAGAAGAAATGAAATAATTTGATCAAGGCAAGGCAAGGCAACCAAGCCCAAAAAGGTAGAGTCTATAGCCTGGTCTAATGGTTAACACCATAATTTCCTCTATATCTTACCACCTTCCTAAAATGGTGGCGAACGTGTATGAAATGGGTAATGTGACCAGGAAGAAACTTAGAAATTTTAAGAAGATAGATATTATTAACTGTCAAGGGGAGGGAGGGGGAGGTTTCATGGACCAGGTAGGATTTGATTTTAACTGTAGTCAAGGAGGAAAGGAAAGAAAACAGGAATGAATTCTAAACACTGGATAGGAGATAAAGTCTTTGAGTAGGGAATAAGCATGGAATGCTTAGGACCCAGGGAAGTAGACTGCTCTGGTATAGGGGAAGATTCATGTTTGGAGAATAAAGGGTGAAAAGGCTGGATACAAATTGGCCCTGTGTGAGACTGATCACATACCATGTGACAGGCACTGTCCTAAGAGCATTCTATATATTCTCTAATTATCCTGACAACTCTAGGTGGTAGATATTATGATGCTCTTTGTAAAGAGGAGTAAATGAGACTTAAGGAGTTCCGTAAATTGTCCAAGATGTTGTTATAGTACTGGATTCGAAGACACTCGTGTCTGAGTCTAAAGCCTAAGCTGCTAGCCACTGTGCCATACCTCATTCTGTGGAGGATACTGAAAATGAGTCACAGATAGAGTTTATTATATATTTTCCCCACCCCCAACAATACTACACAGCCCCAGCGGTGTCATTCCCCTGCAGTTGTGTTGTGGCAACGCCTGCGTGATCATGCGTATAGGGGACCCTCTTTAGTCGAATGGTGAAAATAGGAAAGGGAAGTAAGGAATAAATGAATGTGACATATTGAAAAAGAACTGATGCAAAAGGCAGAGCAGAGAAAAGGAACTGCCAGAGGTAACGTGGAAGTTCCAAGCCTGAGTAAATCAAATGATTACTTTTGTGAGATGGAGAAATTAAGACTTATATTGAAATTATGGTCATACTGAAAGAATGCCATCTACATGCCTTTTAAGATAATAAAGTAACCATACTTGTTGTGTGCTTACAACATGCCAGGCATGGCACTAAGCATGTTGTGCAAATTTATTTAGTGCCAACAGTAACTCAGATGAGGAAACTGAGGAATAGAACAGATCAGCAATTTGCCCAAGACCACACAGTCTGTAAAGATCAGAACCAACTTTCAAACTCAAATGCTTAACTCCAACCCAGACTTTTCTTCTAAACTCCAGCCTGTATCCGTCAACCTTCTTAACATCTCTACTTGAATTATATTATGTATCTCAAACTTCGTATGTCCAAATAGAACTACTGATCTCCCACTACCTGCACCAACCTCACCAGAACTGTACTTCCCACATTTTTCCCATCTTACATAATGGTAAGTTCACCCTTCTAGTTACTCAGACCAAAAACCTTGAAATTATCCTTGACTCTCTTCTTTTGCTTGCACCCAGTGGAAACATCAACACATCCTATCTGATGTTTCTTCAAACCATATTCAGAATCTGATATTTCTCACCACCTCTCTGTGTAAGCCACTAAATCTCTTACCTAGTGCAGTTGCCTTCTAACTAGACTCCCCAGGTCTTCCCTTGCCCTTCTTGCAGTCTACTCTCAAACTAGAAGCCAGAGTGATCCTACTGAAACATATTCAGATGAAGTAACTCTTCTGCTCAGAAACCTCCAATGATTTCCCATCTCAGAGTAAAAACCAAAGTCTTTGGAATGGCCTTCATGGTCCTACACAATATCTAACCCTCAATCCCTCTGGTCTTATCTCCCACTTGTCCTTTCTCATTCAGCTCCAACTACATGAGACTCTTCACAGTTTTGGAAATGTTACGGGTGTATTCCTGCTTTGGAGTCTTTGCAGTTGCTCTCCCTCTTGTTGGAATGCTTTACCAGTATGTGCACAGGGCTTACTGTTTTATTGCCTTCAGGTCCCTACTCAAACATCCCCTTCTCGACGAGAACTTGCCAGTCCACCTATCTGAAATTACAGAAGTGAACAACTTTCCTATTCCTCATTACTAGTTTGTGTTTGTCCTTAGCATGTACTGTTCCTCAACATACTCTGTATTCTACTTATATCATTATTACTGTCTCCATCAGTGGAATGTAAACCCAATGAGGGCAGGGGTTTTCTCACCTCTTTTCTTCCCATCTACAGTACCTACAGCAGCACCCAACATATATGTTACGCACACAACAGACATTTGCTGAATGAACAGATAAAACCCAAGCAATCTGACTCCAGAGACAACACTCTTAACCCCTAAGGTGAACTACCTCTCAGAAGTTGAGGAGTGTTTCTTGAATTGAGAAGTTCTGAATGTTTTTACCCAATATTATTTGTGAAGTCAAGCGAGGGTTTAACGATTTCTAGAAAATCAATGCAGCAAAACTATACCATCTATAATAAGGTACATGCTTTTGTTTGTGAGTAAAATGTCGCTTTAGAGTTGTTAATAAATGGGCTGTTAACTGGCTTGTCTTATCACTGCAGATTTTTCAACACGGTTTTATTTCTCTGTATGCGGTAACTGTACTGCTAGAGAGTATATGCATAATAGGTAAGATAAACATATAATATTTTAATTAGAACATATACTTCAATTTTTATTTCATGTTTTCGTTTGTATTGTTTTATAGAGTTTCTTATTAACTCCATGTTAGCCTCCTTTTACATTTAAAGAAATACACTGAAGTTACTTTGGACTTTCTACCATGGTTCTGGCATGAGCAGTATACTTACAGATATGTGAGAAGAGTTTGTTCAATTCCTATCTTTAGAAAACCTATTTCTCAAGTATCTAAAATTATGAAATACCCTATTTTATTAAATTTTCTGACATTCTTTTTTTTATTGCATTTTAGGTTTTGGGGTACATGTGAAGAACATGCAAGATTGTTGCATAGGTACACACATAGCAGTGTGGTTTGCTGCCTTCCGTCCCCTCACCTGTATCTGTCATTTCTCCCCATGCTATCTCTTCCCACCTCCCCACGCCCTGCCCCTCCCCCATTTCCCCCCAACGGACCCCAGTGTGTAGTGCTCCCCTCCCTGTGTCCATGTGTTCTCATTGTTCAACACCCACCTAAGAGTGAGAATATATGGTGTTTGATTTTCTGCTCTTCTGTCAGTTTGCTGAGAATGATGGTTTCCAGGTTCATCCATGTCCCTACAAAGGATGTGAACTCATCGTTTTTGATGGCTGCGTAATATTCCATGGTGTATATGTACCACATTTTCCCTATCCAGTCTATCATCGTTGGGCATTTGGGTTGGTTCCAGGTCTTTGCTATTGTAAACAGTGCTGCAATGAACATTTGTGTGCACATGTCCTTGAAGTAGAATGATTCATAATCCTTTGGATATATACCCAGTAATGGGATTGCTGGGTCAAATGGGATTTCTATTTTTAGGTCCTTGAGGAATCGCCACACTGTCTTCCACAATGGTTGAATTAATTTACATTCCCACCAACAGTGTAAAAGTGTTCCTATTTCTCCACATCCTCTCCAGCATCTGTTGTTTCCCGATTTTTTAATGATCGCCATTCTAACTGGTGTGAGATGGTATCTCAATGTGGTTTTGATTTGCATTTCTCTGATGACCAGTGATGATGAGCATTTTTTCATATGTTTGTTGGCCTCCTGAATGTCTTCTTTTGTAAAGTATCTGTTCATATCCTTTGCCCATTTTTGAATGGGCTTGTTTGTTTTTTTCTTGTAGATCTGCTTTAGTTCTTTGTAAATTCTGGATATCAGCCCCTTGTCAGATGGGTAGACTGCAAAAATTTTTTCCCATTCTGTTGGTTGCCGATTCACTCTACTGACTGTTTCTTTTGCCGTGCAGAAGCTGTGGAGTTTGATTAGGTCCCATTTGTCTATTTTGGCTTTTGTTGCCATTGCTTTTGGCGTTTTGGTCATGAAGTCCTTGCCTACACCTATGTCCTGAATGGTTTTGCCTAGATTTTCTTCTAAGGTTTTTATGGTATTAGGTCTGATGTTTAAGTCTTTAATCCATCTGGAGTTAATTTTGGTGCAAGGTGTCAGGAAGGGGTCCTGTTTCTGCTTTCTGCACATGGCTAGCCAGTTTTCCCAACACCATTTATTAAACAGGGAGTCCTTTCCCCATTGCTTGTTTTTGTCAGGTTTGTCGAAGATCAGATGGTTGTGGGTATGTTGTATTTCCTGTGAGGCCTCTGTTCTGTTCCATTGGTCTATATCTCTGTTTTGGTACCAGTACCATGCTGTTTTGATTACTGTAGCCTTGTAGTATAGTTTGAAGTCCGGTAGTGTGATGCCTCCCGCTTTGTTCTTTTTGCTTAGAATTGACTTGGCTATGCGGGCTCTCTTTTGGTTCCATATGAAGTTTAAGGTGTTTTTTTCCAGTTCTGTGAAGAAGGTCATTGGTAGCTTGATGGGAATAGCGTTGAATCTGTAAATTACTTTGGGCAGTATGGCCATTTTCACGATGTTGATTCTTCCTAACCATGAACATGGAATGTTTCTCCATCTGTTTGTGTCTTCTCTTATTTCGTTGAGCAATGGCTTGTAGTTCTCCTTGAAGAGGTCCTTTACGTTCCTTGTTAGTTGTATTCCTAGGTACTTTATTCTCTTTGTAGCAATTGTGAATGGCAGTTCGTTCTTGATTTGGCTCTCTTGAAGTCTATTACTGGTGTATAGGAATGCTTGTGATTTTTGCACGTTGATTTTGTATCCTGAGACTTTGCTGAAGTTGTTTATCAGTTTCAGGAGATTTGGGGCTGAGATGATGGGGTCTTCCAGATATACAATCATGTCATCTGCAAATAGAGACAATTTGATTTCCTCCTTTCCAATGTGGATACCCTTTATTTCTTTTTCTTGCCTGATTGCTCTGGCTAGAACTTCCAGTACTATATTGAATAGGAGTGGTGAGAGAGGGCATCCTTGTCTAGTGCCAGATTTCAAAGGGAATGCTTCCAGTTTTTGCCCATTCAGTATGATATTGGCTGTTGGTTTGTCGTAAATAGCTTTTATTGTTTTGAGATACGTTCCGTCAATACCTAGTTTATTGAGGGTTTTTAGCATAAAGGGTTGTTGAATTTTGTCAAAAGCCTTCTCTGCATCAATTGAGATAATCATGTGGTTTTTGTCTTTGGTTCTGTTTATGTGGTGAATTACGTTTATGGACTTGCATATGTTGAACCAGCCTTGCATCCCCGGGATGAATCCTACTTGATCATGGTGGATGAGCTTTTTGATATGCTGTTGCAATCGGTTTGCCAGTATTTTATTGAAGATTTTTGCATCTATGTTCATCATGGATATTGGCCTGAAATTTTCTTTTCTTGTTGAGTCTCTGCCGGGTTTTGGTATCAGGATGATGTTTGTCTCGTAAAATGATTTGGGAAGGATTCCCTCTTTTTGGATTGTCTGGAATAGTTTCAGAAGGAATGGTATCAGCTCCTCCTTGTATGTCTGGTAGAATTCAGCTGTGAACCCATCTGGACCTGGGCTTTTTTTGGGTGGTAGGCTCTTTATTGCTGCCTCAACTTCAGACCATGTTATTGGTCTATTCAGGGTTTCGGCTTCTTCCAGGTTTAGGCTTGGGAGGTTGCAGGTGTCCAGGAATTTATCCATTTCTTCCAGGTTTACTAGTTTATGTGCATAGAGTTGTTTGTAATAATCTCTGATGATGGTTTGTATTTCTGTGGAATCTGTGGTGATATCCCCTTTATCGTTTTTTATTGCATCAATTTGGTTATTCTCTCTTTTCTTTTTTATTAATCTGGCTAGTGGTCTGTCTATTTTGTTGATCTTTTCAAAAAACCAGCTCCTGGATTTATTGATTTTTTGAAGAGTTTTTTGTGTCTCTATTTCCTTCAGTTCTGCTCTGATCTTAGTTATTTCCTGTCTTCTGCTAGGTTTTGAGTTTTTTTGATCTTGCTCCTCTAGCTCTTTCAATTTTGATGATAGGGTGTCAATTTTCGATCTCTCCTTTCTTCTCATGTGGGCACTCATTGCTATATATTTTCCTCTAGAGACTGCTTTAAATGTGTCCCAGAGATTCTGGTATGTTGTGTCTTTGTTCTCATTGGTTTCGAAGAACATCTTTATTTCTGCCTTCATTTCATTGTTTATCCAGTCAACATTCAAGAGCAAGTTGTTCAGTTTCCATGAAGCTGTGCGGTTCTGAGTTAGTTTCTGCATTCTGAGTTCTAACTCGATTGCACTGTGGTCTGAGAGACTGTTTGTTATGATTTCTGTTCTTTTGCATTTGCTGAGGAGTGATTTATTGCCAATTATGTGGTCAATTTTAGAGTAGGTGTGATGTGGTGCTGAGAAGAATGTATATTCTGTGGATTTGGGGTGGAGAGTTCTGTAAATGTCTATTAGGTTTGCTCGTTCCAGGTCTGTGTTCAGGTCCTGGATATCCTTGTTGATTTTCTGTCTGGTTGATCTGTCTAATATTGACAATGGGGTGTTAAAGTCTCCCACTATTATTGTGTGGGAGTCTAAGTCTCTTTGTAAGTCATTAAGAACTTGCCTTATGTATCTGGGTGCTCCTGTATTGGGTGCGTATATATTTAGGATCGTTAGCTCTTCTTGTTGCAGTGATCCTTTTACCATTATGTAATGTCCTTCTTTGTCTCTTTTGATCTTTGTTGCTTTAAAGTCTATTTTATCAGAGATGAGAATTGCAACTCCTGCCTTTTTTTGCTCTCCATTTGCTTGGTAGATCTTCCTCCATCCCTTTATTTTGAGCCTTTGTGTATCCTTGCATGTAAGATGGGTTTCCTGGATACAGCACACTGATGGGTTTTGGCTTTTTATCCAATTTGCCAGTCTGTGTCTTTTGATTGGGGCATTTAGTCCATTGACATTTAGGGATAGTATTGTTATGTGTGAATTTGATGCTGTCATTTTGATGCTACCTGGCTGTTTTGTTGGTTAGTTGATGCAGATTCTTGATTGTGTTGCTGCTTTTTTACCATTTGGTGTGTTTTTGGAGTGGCTGGTACTGGTTGTTCCTTTATGTGTGTAGAGCCTCTTTCAGGAGTTCTTGTAGAGCAGGTTTGGTGGTGATGAAATCTCTGAGTGCTTGCTTGTTCACAAAGGATTTTATTTTTCCTTCACTTATGAAGCTGAGTTTGGCTGGATAGGAGATTCTGGGTTGAAAGTTCTTTTCTTTAAGGATGTTGAATATTGGCCCCCAGTCTCTTCTGGCTTGTAGGGTTTCTGCTGAGAGATCTGCTGTGAGTCTAATGGGCTTCCCTTTGTGGGTAACCCGACCTTTCTCTCTGGCTGCCCTTAGCATTTTCTCTTTCATTTCAACCCTGGTGAATCTGACGATTATGTGCCTTGGCGTTGCTCTTCTTGAGGAATATCTCTGTGGTGTTCTCTGTATTTCCTGGATTTGAATATTGGTCTGCCTTGCTAGGTTGGGGAAGTTTTCCTGGATAATATCCTGAAGAGTATTTTCCAGCTTGGATTCATTCTCTTCATCACATTCAGGTACACCTATCAGACGTAGATTAGGTCTTTTCACATAGTCCCACATTTCTTGAAGATTTTGTTCATTCCTTTTTGCGCTTTTTTCTCTGTTCTTGCCTTCTCTTTTTATTTCATTGAGTTGGTCTTCGACCTCTGATATCCTTTCTTCTGCTTGGTCAATTCGGCTGTTGAAGCTTGTGCATGCTTCACGAAGTTCTCGTGTTGCGTTTTTCAGCTCCATCAATTCACTTATTCTCCTCTCTATGCTGTCCATTCTCGTCAGCAGTTCGTCCAATCTTTTTTCAAGGTTCCTATTTTCTTTGCGATGGGTTAGAACATGTTCTTTTAGCTCATTGTAGTTTCTTACTACCCATCTTCTGAAGTCTGATTCTGTCATTTCATCACCCTCCTTCTCCATCCGGTCTGGTTCCCTTGCTGGTGAGGAGTTGTGATCACTTTTAGGAGGAGAGGTGTTCTGGTTTCGGGAGTTTTCATCCTTTTTACGCTGGTTTCTACCCATTTTTGTGGGTTTATCCACCTGTTGTCTGTCTCTGTCCCAGGGAGTTGGAGCTTTATGAGTTTCTGTTGCACTACTGCCTTTTTTGATTTTTTTTTTTTTCAGGTCGGACCCGCCCAGCTAGCAGCACGCCTAGCCTCTGCCTGCCCGCAGGGGCTTTGCTGAGCTGCTGTGGGCTCTGCCCAGCTGCCCTGAGCTCTTCCCTGTAGTCCTTTTTATATGGGCATAGTTAGAACTGTCTGGGCAATGGTGGCCCCGCCTCTGTTATGGCGGACTCTCTCTGTTGTGGCAGGTTGCCTCGGCAACGGCGGGTTGCCTCGGCAACGGCAGCCTGCCTTGGTAGCGGTGGAGAGTCTCAGTAATGGCGGAAGCCCCTCCCCCACGGAGCCGGACCGTCCCGGTTCAGCTGTGCTTGGTTTGGAGGGCTCAACCCAGAGGGTTTCCAATTACTGTTTTTGTTTTCATTGTTGTTGGGGGTGGAGGGGTGGGACCAACCGAGCCTGATCACCTGGCTCCCTGACTCAGAGTCTTTTCTTTTAAGTTGAACGACCCCGCGTTCCGGTCGCTTGTTGAAAAGGCGCCGGGATCTCCCGTGCTGCGACTTACGGAGTCGGCTCGAACCGCGGCGCCGGCTCCTGGCGGATTTTTTGCCTAGGAATCTCCTGGCCTGGCTCGCTATTTCAGATGAATGGGCTATTCTGCCGTCTCAAGGCTCTGCTCGCCAGCTAAGAGGGCTCCCAGACCAGTGGTTTTTGTACGGAGAACCGCAGCAACAGGGAGTGGTCACAGCAGCCGTGCGGGCGGAATCAGCCCCGCGGGGGCCAAAACAGCCGCACCGGCTGGGACTGCGACGCTGGCGACCCCTCTGCCTGGGTATCTCCTGGTCTGTGGGCAATAAGAGTTCGTCTGGAAATGCGGCGTCCACTCACCCTCTGCACTTTCACTGGGAGCTGAAGTCCTGAGCTGTTCTTAGGCGGCCATCTTGAAAGTCGGATCCTGTTTCCAGATTTTTTAATTTCATTAAAAAATGGTGTGAGATGGTATCTCAATGTGGTTTTGATTTGCATTTCTCTGATGACCAGTGATGATGAGCATTTCTTCATATGTTTGTTGGCCTCCTGTATGTCTTCTTTTGTAAAGTATCTGTTCATATCCTTCACCCATTTCTGACATTCTTTAATGTGTATTAAAAACTCTACCACCTTAGTGCTCATCCATAATGTGGGATTTTCTTTTCACCTCCAATATCCTGCCTAGTTTGGACAACTTGCATTAACATTGGAAGTTTATTTATATTTAGTACATCTTAAAAAGTGCCCCTAAATGTAAAATCTACAGTTGCCTTTAAACCTGAGTTTCTTTTTCCATATAACATAAAGCATGAATACAACTATGTCCTTATTAGTACTTGATGCCAATAAGTACCTTTTTAGAAGGATACATTTTATCTGATGAACATGTTCATTAAAAATTAGCCCAGGGCAAATTTATTAATCTAAACCCTTAAACAGGGAAGCAACAAACTTTTTAAAACACTTAATCAATCCATTAGTAAAACAGTTCAAATGACTCCTTCTTAGTTCTCTATATTTAAAATGGTTGATTTAATTGCATTTGATCATACCAAGTTTCTTGATAAATGTTGAAAAGACTCACGTTCTGGCTTAGGTTAAAGCAGTGTTCCTCAAAGTACATTTCACAGAATACTAATCCTACAAGTGTTAATTGCTGATGTTCAGGGAAAAAAAAAAATCTTTCCATGGTCACATGAATTCTGGAAATGCTAAATTAGATTGAGAACAAAGTTTAACAAGTTTCTTATTATTGTAACTTCTCAGAACCTTTAGTATGAATTGTGAATCCTGAGAGGAAGAATAAAATTTACAGCGATTTCAAACTGCTCTCACCATGGAAAATACTTTCTATGAGCTACCTAGCTGTGGTAATGTTTCTTAAAACACAGTATGGGAAGCATTGGGTTAAAGCCCCAGCAAGAAGTAGGATTATTAATCATCAGTAGAATATCTGCATAGAGTTTAAAGTGCCTGTTGTTCAGAGACATTAAAATTTCTGTTATTTGTGTCGCTGATAATCTCAACTTGCAATTTTAAATATTTGACTCTGTGGGAGGGAAGGGTGACCTAGCCATGATAAAATGAAAGCAAGAACACAGAGCAATTACAAAGCATTTTTCCATTCTGATTACTCTTTTTTAAACATCTCCTGATGTCTGTGCATTTTGTCTCTGTGAGATAAAGGTTCTGAATTCCGATGAGGCAGATCACAAAGGTGATGTATTTTTATTGATAGGTAGGAAGTGCCCAATCCAGTTCTTAAGATTAGTTGCCCTATTACCAGGATGACCATATGTCATGGTATGTCCAGTATAATCCAGATTTTTACTTGTTATCTCTGTGTAATTACTAGCACCTCCTTTTAGTCTAAAAAGATAGTACTATTTTGGATAACAAATTATACTGCCACCATTCCAATTATACGTGTGGCAGATTATATTTTCTAAAGAGGTCACAGCAGTATCTATCTCCTGTCCACATGCCACTCTCCCATCAATATAGGTGTCTAATTGCTCTCACCTGGAATCCAGAAGGGCCTATGATACACTCATAACCAATAGAATACAACAGAAGTGACAATGCCTGATGTCCCAGCTGAAGACATAAAAAGCAATTCTGCTGTAACTTTACTCAAACCACACATTAGAGCCCTTAGTCACCATGAGAGCAGTCTGGTCGCCCTGAAGCGGAACCATACTGTGAGGAAACCCAAGCTAACCCATGTGAAGAGATCACATGGAGAAGCCCTGAGACTACAAAGACAGAGAGATGCCCAGCCAGCTCCCAGATTCTCTAGCTCTAGTTATCATCTGACTGCAACCACATGAGAGATTATGAGCCAGAAGTGTCCAGCCACAGGCTTCCTGGAATCCTGATCTGGAGAAATCATTAAATGACAAAACGATTGTTATCATTAAAAGCCACCGTTTGGGGGTGATTTAATATACAACAAAAGATAAATGAAGCACTGTGGAATTTGGATCAGACATAAAGTTAGAGTACTAGGGGTCCACTTACCTTGTTTTGAATTTGATATTAGGCAGCATATATTTAACTAATTTTCTGAAATTCAAGTTAAACTGGAGACTACATATAAATGTTACATCCAAGTACCTCCATCCAAACATGAAGTTGCAAAATAACGTAATGTGGCATAAAACAAAAGTACCAAAGAACAAGTCCAGCTCTAATTATGCTTCTTGTTTGTTTTTATTAAGTATGTATAGAAAAGAGTATAAAACATACCTATTTAGGTTAAATACTGAGAGCAAGATGAATCTGTGTGTACTTTGCCACCCAACTGTAAAAAAGAAACATAACTAGAACCTTTGAAGTGCCCACACCCAAGTTTCTTTCTGATTGCCCCCCTTCTCCTCTTTCCCAGAGGTAAACATTATGCCAAAATTTGAATTTTTTATTTTCTTTCTTCTCTGTGTAATTTTACAGCTCACATACTTTCCTGAGACAATGTTATTTAATTTTTCTAGGTTTTTAACACGAAAGCATGCAGTTACTTTTTGCCAGTTAGTTCTTTTTTTTAATGTATGTTTTTTAGATATATCCATGTTAATGTGTGTAGCTGTAGTTCCCTCCTTCACTTTTTACATAGCTCTTATTCCAATTAACTAAATCAATGGGGAAAATGAGGCATGCTCACTTGCCTCAAAAGTTTCTATAGAGTAAAATGAATGAATGAAAGAAAAAAGCTCTTTGTAGATTCTGGATATTAGCCCTTTATCAGATGGGTAGATTGCAAAATTATTTTCCCATTCTGTAGGTTGTTGGTTCACTCTAATGATAGTTTCTTTTGCTGTGCAGAAGCTCTGGAGTTTAATTACATCCAATTTGTCTATTTTGGCTTTTGTTGCCAATGCTTTTGGTGTTTTAGTCATGAAGTCCTTGCACATGCCTGTGTCCTGAATGGTTTTGCCTAGGCTTTCTTCTAGAGTTTTTATAGTGTTAGGTCTAGAGTTTTTATGGTCTTAGGACTCATGTTTAAATTTTTAATCCATCTAGAGTTAATTTTTGTATAAGGTGTAAGGAAGGAATCCAGTTTCAGCTTTCTGCATATGGCTAGCCAGTTTTCCCAACACCATTTATTAAATAGGGAATCCTTTCCCCATGCTTGTTTTTGTCAAGTTTGTCAAAGATCTGATGGTTGTAAAAACAAACAACCCCATCAAAAAGTGGGCAAAGGATATGAACAGACACTTCAAAAGAAGACATTTATGCAGCCAAAAAACGTATGAAAAGAAGCTCATCATTTCTGGTCATTAGAGAAATGCAAATCAAAGCCACATTGAGATACCATCTCACACTAGTTAGAATGGTGACCATTAAAAAATCAGGAGACAACAGATGCTGGAGAAGATGTGGAGAAATAGGAATGCTTCTACATTGTTGGTTGGTGGGAGTGCAAATTAGCTCAACTATTGTGAAAGACAGTGTGGTGATTCCTCAAGGATCTAGAAACAGAAATACCATTTGACCCAGCAATCGCATTACTGAATATATACCCAAAGGATTATAAATCTTTCTATTATAAAGACACAGGCACACTTATGTTTATTGCGGCACTGTTCACGATAGCAAAGACTTGGAACCAACTCAAATGCCCATCAACAATAGAATGGATAAAGAAAATGTGGCACATATACACCATGGAATACTATGCAGCCATAAAAGGGAATGAGATCATGTCCTTTGCAGGCACATGAATGGAGCTGTAAGCCATTATTTTCAGCAAGCTAACACAAGAACAGAAAACCAACCACCACACATTCTAACACATAAGTGGTTGTTGAACAACGAGAACAATGGACACAGAGAGGGGAACATCACACACCAGGGCCTGTCAAGGGGGTGCGAGGCTAGGGGAGGGATAGCAGGGGGTGTGGGCACAAGGAAGGGATAGCATTAGGAGAAATACATAATGTAGATGACAGGGTGATGGATGCAGCAAACCACCTTGGCATGTGTATACCTATGTAACAAACCTGCACATTCTGCACGTGTACCCCAGAACTTAAAGTATAATAAATAAAAGACAACATCAAGAAAATACTAAACTGATTTGAAAGAATTTAAAGTTCATACATAAAGGAAAACTCATCTGTTCATCTCTCAGTTCTGTAGTGCTCAACTTCAAACTACTTTGGCATCTGAGACAAGTTTTCGTATGGTCTCTAGCTGAGAAAGCAGCCTAATATTTGCATCATATTAACCCAGCAATAACAAAGTCTCTAAGACACTTTCATCCTCTCCTCACTATGATCATCATAGTGACATAGGCTTTCTAGATGTTCACCCATACTACTACTTCTCTTGGGTTCAGAGTTATATTGGTGCCATGTGACTGATTCTGGCAAGTAGAAAGTTAGCAGAAGTGCTATATCCCCTATCCAGGGCCTCATCATGCTTACCCCTCCATGAAAATTCGTGCTTTCTATTCCCCAAAAGATGAGAAACTCAGAGATGGCCCTATTATAGGATGCAGGAAGCCTGGATCCCATAGTTGCACTAGGAAATCAGTTAAGGAGAGTCAATTGTTCAAACTGACAATGGGCTATGAAAAACTGAGATTTTAGAATTCTTTGTTGCAGCAGCATAACATTGTCTTGTCAGTCATTATTATGAATGAATGTTGTAGAACACAATGATAAGAGTAGAGGATATTACTTTAAGTTTTTTTGTTTTCTGTTTTTTAATTCTTCTTTCACAGAGGTCCAGCAGTTTTGGTGAGGTTGGAAGAGAGTATAAGATAAAATTCTTTTAAAAATAGCAAATACGATTGATTAAATCCTTATTATTTGTCTGACAATATACCACACAATTTGTAAGCAATATTTACTTGGTTACTCATAGCAACCTATAAAAGAGGTACTATTTTAATCATCAGCATTTCATTTATGAAGAGCCTGAAGTCTAGATATGGGAAGAAGCCTAAGCAAGTGAGTTCCAGGGTCATGACTTGAACTCAGGTCCTTTTTTTTTCTCCAAATTTCATTCTGTGAACAATGATACTTAACTTTAAAGTTTCCAGGGACAAATTAGTTTAGTAAAAAGTAATTCCAACTGGAGGCGGTGATTGGAAAGATTCCAGTGTTTCCCTGCCATAGTTTCCATATTTTTAATACTCTCACTCTGCCACAGCGAGTGGGCTTACTGAGGGAGTGTGGCATGGGAAATATCCTTAACTATGGCTACTTGCCTGTGGATGTCTCATTATTGTCACTGCCAGGAAAGGAAACTCGAAAGAAAGAAGAGGCAGAGAAGTCTGAGAACAAGCTCTGTCATGTACATCAAACAGCTCTTGGACTCATCCAGAGCTGCTGGCATCTCAAAGATATATTGAGTTGCCTGTGTCTGTGTTGAGTTTGAAAGTACAGTATCATTTCACAAATGAGGATTTGAAATGCCCAAAAAGTATGTCAGGGCACCATGGCTGTTTAGGTATTCCAAATTGCATGTGGAGCTTGATATGTGACTGTTGCTTAATAGAGTTTGCAAGTGATATATTTATTAGACATTGATGAATCTCAAATTTTGGAGAGGTTCAGATAAGCATTCTGAGAATCAGAAACTCATCAGTTGCACTTCTGACATGTTAATGGTTTCTTTTTTTTAGTTTAGATGCAAGTTACTTTCATGATGTCTTCTGAGTGTGAAAAATTTGTGTAAGGAAACTACTTTTCATTCACTAGAGGAAGGCAGGATTATATAGTCCATGTAGAAAATAAGGAGCCTTTTAGGATAAGATAATGCAGTGAAAAGGTGCACAACAGAAAAGAGGTGAAATGGAATAGGAAAGAGATAAGAAAATCATAAATAGAAGCAAGGGGAGAAAATTACATCCAGAATGGGAGGAAGACATTAAGGAAGAATAATTTTTTTGAAAGGAGTATGCTTAAACATTTACTGTTTTCATGAAGAAATATCATGGGGGATGGATTAAGAACATTCTACATTAAAGAAGGCTTAAAGGAAGATAGTTGGTGTGTAAATGTTTTTCTTACTAGAGGAAAAGATAAACATTAGTAATTCAAAACAATAGATAACCTGAAATCATTCATTTTGTACTTATCCTTGGGATGCAGTTAGAGGTCACTGCCTCTTATACATATACACACAGACACACGCATTTTCTGCTCCCTACTAGTTCTTGCCAACTGTAAAGCAAGGGGCATGCATGTTGGAGTCCACCCTCACTCACATCCCACATCAACACAGATAAACCACTTAAGAAGGATGGAATTAATATGGTTGCCTCATAATCCTCAGTAAGCTGTAAAGGTTTTTTTTTTTTTTTCTTTTTGAAAGCAGATGAGATAATATGCCTATGGTATCAGGATAATGTTCCCTGTCAGCAGAGGGAGAAGGGAGAGAAGAGATGAAAGAGGAAGTCCCTTTAATCTGAACTGCTTTGTGGCTGGAAATTCACAAGCAGAACCTGGAAGGCCTGGACAGCTACTGCACTGCTGCTCACATGGTGCTGATAAGCAATGCAGTTTATTTCCATCATCTTAGGATAACTGTAGAGTGGCCACCCACAGGCATGGGTGAAAGGAGAAGGAACAGGAGAAGAAGCAGAAAGCCTCTGAGAATATCTCCTCTCATAGTCTGGCTTTACCATCCTTTATTTTTGTTCTTATTCCCAGTCCTATCCCCACCAATTCTTCACCTTACTGCACAAGTGCAAGAGTTAATAGTAACACCATAACTAGGAAAATGGAATGATGTACTTACAGCAGTAACTGAGGTTAATTCCAAAGTCTGCCCATAGGTTTATGTCATAGGTTTATCTGGCTCAGCTCTAAACACATAGCACAAAGTATTACTTTTCTTCCCTTTTAAATATCCCTGGTCCTTCTAATCACCACTGCTCCTTCTAATTTCCAATTTCCCAGATTGATTGATTTGGGGTTGGCATCTGGGAGTAGGTTGACTAGATGTCTTAATGGCCTTTTATCTCAGCAAAGAAGACTACAGACACCAAAAGTTTGAAGACCCCAATCCATGAAATGTGTGATAACTCATAAAAAACAAAATTAGTCATTTGGGCCTCTGTTCTTCTTCTTAACATTTGAAAAAATAACAAATAATAACTCTTTTCTCTTTCTTGTTTCTAGTAAAAATGATTTTGTTATTGAGATATTTTGTCGCATAAAGTTATTTTTTTAGAAATGAATTGATATTAATAGTAACAAAACACTGAATTTTGTACATTGAGAGCCAGCCAGTAGCCAGTAACTGAAGAAAATCATATGTATTACCTCATTTGATCCTTACAACAACATTCAAAGTGGTTATTTTTATCACTAACTTATAACTTTCTGATTTTAATTAAATTAACTGAACAAGAACCCTAGTAAATTATCACAAAAATTGCTAAATATGTTGCTAAACCCTACTAGGAGTTCCATTAATCTTTACTGAAAAGCAAATTCAAGATTGCAATGTTGCTTTAATAAGCATGAGCTAACCATAATACAGCTGAGCTGGAAAATGTGGATGACTCACTTTACAATCACCCCCCTTTGCCTGCCTGTAGCTAACACTATCAAACACTTCCTTATGTTACCATTTAAACTCATCCAAATAAATTAATTGATGGAAAGATATTGGAGATTATGTAATTACTTCCTCTGGCTCTGGTGGTGTTGCCATCTGACTTCCAGGCAGCAAGATGAGATCTAAATTAAATGCAAATAATTGTTCACAATTAGAAAATGAAATGCCTGGAGAACCCCATGATATTTTAAACAAGCTGATGTGCTTGCCATCGATCAACAGTTGAGGCTTTCTAGCATGTACTTGGCTTGAGTCCCAATGATAACATGGTGCATAGCAACAAGATACCCTTCTACATCAGAGACAAGAATTCCCAATGATTCATCCTTCAGTAAGAAGTGAACTTTTACAGAAGTTGTATGCATAAAAAATATTCTCAGTTCAAATTTCTGAGGGTTACTGGGTAGCTGATTTCAGGTCATACAGGGCCTTGCAATATAAAAGTACCTAAGTAATTTTTTGAATTAGCCATCTTGAATGGATTAGATATATCTGGCCTTCACTCAGGGCAGTTAAATGAGCGAGTTTTATATTGCTTTTATTTAATTTCCAGGCCCCCCAAAAAAGCCATCCTTTTCTTTTTCAAGATGTTTCTCAGGATCTTTGGGGAGGACGTTGATATGAAGGGATCCATCCATACCTATAATGATGACATCTAACCAAAATAAGACTTCATTGTCTTTGAATATGCTAAAAAAAAGATGCTATCTTTTCAGTAGAGACAAGGGCAGAATGATGAAGGAAAGACAAAGCCTGAAATAAGAAAATGGTTCCAAGAAAATGACCTTAACAGGCTAACAGCTTAGATGGATACAAAGGTTTTTATAAACACCATTAGTATTCATTTAGTATAGGTAGCAGACAGCAACAAAAATTGGAAAATAACTTGGATGTGATGACTGAAGGGACAGAGGAAGGCAAAAAATATAAGCTGCTTTCTGAGCACAAATCTCTGTCACTGGAGAGCACAGTTGGAATGTCCTCCTTTCCTGATTAGCAACCATCTAATCAAGGACACCGAGTGCCTGCCAGGTCTATATACATGTCACACAGAGAAGAAACAGAAGGGTTCAGGCCAAGATGTTTTCTACCTATTATATGCACCAAGTTAACAATTTTAAAAGTAATTTTTTGTCATAAATTTAATGGGATGAAGTGAGGGTATTTTTTTTAAATGAAGAGAAAGTCTTTCCAGAAGTCTTTACTAAAGAAATCCAAAACCTCAACATTTGTCTATATATAGCAAAGGTAAGAGGGCATATGAATAAAGCAGAGAAAATCCTGAGTACATATATACAAGTATAATTACAGATTTAAATGGAACGTTGTCTAAAGAAAGTCTTCTCAGCCTGAGAGGCAGAAACTACATTATACAAAGGCCTTCAAGCAGAGTATTTGGTAAGATTGGCTCACAGTGTTACTACATTATGGTTAAGTCTTTAAACTGCAATATTAATCTATGTGATTGCAAATGTGAAATATCACTGCTCAAGTCTCCCACCCCTGGTGGATATATAACTGGGGTCATAGAGTAAATGTGTTTCTCTCTATTGTCATATTACATGGTAAAGCATATTAGTATAATCAGAACGCTTTGTGAGTAAGGAAAGAGAGCAGGAGGAGAAGTTATTCACATTTCTTATACCAGCATCAGATGGTCCAAAATAGGGATATACCTGCCAGATGGGCAAGAGTGTAGCATCTGCTTGCCTGGGCACCCTTTCTGTTGTTCAGTGTTTGGAAAAGCTTGAATAGTGCTGGTTTCTCAATGTCTCCTTTCTCTCCTTGTATTCCCAGTGCCTGCCTAGCATACCCCAAGGCTCAAGTATCATCTCAATAGTAATTGAAGAGTAAATGAATTAGTGAATGACCTTTGTCTGATGGAGAGTTTTTTTCTTTATATTCTTTATTTCTGTGAGACAATTCTGTTCTAATCAAAAAACAATAGTCTATGCCTTAAAGTGACTTTGCATATCTTTCTTCTATTTCTGTGTGTGTTTTTGCATGTAACACTTAAGCTGAATTCTGAGCTAAGTAATTCACATTTGAGAGAAAAATGGAATAGAAAGTCTGGTAGGCATTATGGCACACAAAAAAATCTACTATGCAAAATAAAGAAAACTCAAGGAGGCTGTCATGCTTCTCAGAAACTCTTTGGGTTTATTGATACATTTCTTGATCTTTACAAGCTGACCCTTTACATAATTCCTTCTACGGTTTCCAAAAATTTATTAAAATGACAGCAGTCTTGGAATGATCTTGGACTTTCAAAGATCACAGGATGGTTTTTATGTATACTTAGTCATGACTTCCTCAAGTCAACTTTTAAATATGTTAAGGTCTGCATTTAACAGGAAAGAAATATAGACTTCTGTTCAACCTAAAAGGATCACATAAGAATTAAGACCTACTTTGCAAAATGAACTTGATTCCCCTAGCAGCTCTCAACCAACTGTACTTTCAACTTGCATGTCTCAACAAAGGCACTTGAAAAATTGTGATGCCTTTTGAGGTCATGATGGAGTCTTGGAAACACAACTGCATTGTGAATGAAGCCATGGTGTTCAGGCACTTTACTTCTTAAACCTTTTACTTCTCAATGGTCACTTTATTTAATGATGTTTCTTAAAAGATTTGTGGGTGTTTACTGATACCCAACAGGGAGATTGTATAGGGCTTTTTATTCTCTCCTTTAATTCAAAAATACCTATTTAAAAGGTAACAGACACACATGATAGCTAAAAGCACCCGAAGAAGATAAATTTGTTTTGAATGCTACTTGCTTGTCTTTTGTAAGATTCATAAGAGTACATTTCAAACTCTTTACAAGAATATAGTTGAGGTATTGATTATTTTAAAGCCTGGACAAGAAATGTTGATTACTCTAGAGTATTGAGAATCCTAAACTAGTCATGAGCTATTGCCATGTATACCTAATAGCCAACCAAGCAAATACTTCAAGATTTCTTAGGTCTTAATGATTTCTATCATACTTTTCTATGAGTTTCTGTTCACCCTTTATTAAAATAAAACATAACCATGCATTTGTTCCTTATACATGCATGTATAATGTTTTCTGCATGTATAAGAAATAATATACAACAAACATAAACACATCCAAAGATCTTTGATATTTGGCATTAAACGTTATCCCTTACAAACATCCCCCTAAAGGGCTCTTTGTCAGTTTTGAAAAGGGAGGCAAAACAATTTCAAGCAGCTATGTAAGTATGTCAAGTAAAAATGAAATTAATATTTATTTGTAGAGGCATTTACCATACTTAGATGTACAAACATTTGACCATTTTTAGTCTTCCTTCAAATTGAATGACAAATTTCTTCCAAAGACCACAGAAAAATTATTATGGGGAATGTTTTCAGTGGTATATCTCAAAATGAAAAAAGGTATTGGAAGGGCATTTTAATTCTTGAGCAAATATAGAGACTCTTTCAAATAATCTAAGGAATAAAAAAAAATCACCCCAAACGTAAATCAGGAAAAATTCATTTCAATTCTATTACTGGGTGATACCTTAATGGATCTCAGAGAGAAGCAAAACACAGTAATTAAAGATGAAAAGAAAGGAAAATTAAAGAATGCCAATAATATTAGTGAGGAAATGGGTACCTTGGATGAAGCAAGGCAGGATTTTAAATAAATGATTTTGTAATGGAACCATCTGTCTGCTCTGCAAAACTACACTATAATCTGGCACAAATTTTTGCATGTTGGGCTGAAAAGAAGCTAAGAAATTGAAATTTCTCATGAGCAGTAGGTAAACACTCTTTGTTCTCATTTGTCTTGAATTATAGCTGATCATGATGGCTTGAGCATCTTAGTTAAAATTTTTCTAAGTCCAGGCTGCCAAATTCCAAAGGACCGTACTTGTAAAACATCCATTCATTTGCATCCTTTCATGACTCATAACCAATCACCTATAGTCGATTATCCTAATGAGCTGAGAGTCTCAAATTCAATCATTATTACAGGTGATGTATGTAGCCTTAAAGAATATAAGAAACATTTGCTTGGTGCAAATAAACTAGCATCTTCTTACATATTTGGATTTATAGGAATTCTCTGCTCTACTAGTGCCTCTCCTTACCACCATTTAGTCAACCACAGTCATAGAGCACCTATATTAGGCTCATCTGTATCCAAGGCACAAGGGCCACAAAGATGAAAAAACGGGTTTGCCCCCTTCAAGAAACTACCTACATAGTGAGAAGATAGACATGCAAACATATAATTACAACACCGTATTAACTGGTAGTAAAATAAAGTTAGATATAAGGGCCTATGAGTACATGGAGGAGTTCTAAAGGAAAGTCCTCAAAGAAAATGATGTCCTAAATTCATTTTAGGTCTGTAATATGACCATAATAACAGCAAGAGCTGCAATTTATTGAGTGCTTCATGCATTATAGACACAGTGGTAAGCAGCCAGCATGATTCATTTCATTTCATCCTTTTAATGACCCTAGGAGATTGATATTATTATTTTCTTCATTTACATAGGAGAAAACTTGAGCATGGAGAATTTAGGTAAGATTCCCACTGTCATGCAGCTAATGGATGGAGCCAAGGCTTAAGTCAACATCTGTCAATGGTCAACTGCTCTGTTATTATAATGTTTTTAACTTTTTAAAATATTATTTTAAAGAAAAACTGTAGGAATGGTATAAAGAATCTCTATATGTCCTCATCTAAGTTCTCTAATTGTTAATACTTTTATCATATTTGCTGTATCATTCTCTACTTCTCTCAATAGATACAGATACATATATACATATGTAAATAAATGCATTTATAATTTTTCTTCTGAATTGAGATTACGTTTCCAGCATGATGCCCGATTATCTCTAAATACATCAGGGCTTATTTCTAGAAAGATGAGTATATTCTCTCATATACTTGCACTATCATTACTAAAATTAGAAAATTAACAAAGATACTAACAAGATATATATTTTTTTCTTCTAGGAGTCAATACTAGGATCATGTGTTTCTTTTAGAGGTCATGTCTCTTTGGTCTCCTTTAATCGAAAACAGTTCTTCAGTTCTTTCTCTTTCATGACATTGGCATTTTTAAAGAACAAACCACACTGCCATGTGTGTACCTATGCAACAATCTTGCATGTTCTTCACATGTACCCCAAAACCTAAAATGCAATTAAAAAAAAAGAACACAGAGCAGTTATTTTCATGACTATTTTTTCAAATTGGACCAGTCTGATGTTTCCTCATGATTAGATTCAAGTTGTGGATTTATTGGTAGGAATACCACAGAAGGGAGGTTGTATACTCAAGAACCTCATATCAACACGCCACAATGTCAGTTTGTTTCATTACTGGTAATGTTAACTTTGATCATTTAGTGGAGGTAGTGTCCACTAGGTTTCTCCACTGTAAAGTTACTATTTTTCCTTTTGTAATTAATAAGTGTTTTGTGGAAGGCATAAATATCCTGTTCCACAACAAACGTTCACCCACTAGTTTTAGCATGACGAGTATTGACTGAATTAATTATTGGTTATGATATTTACCAGATGATAATTTCTTCATCTCATTGTTTCTTCTGCATTCATTCATTGGAATTCTGCTGTAATGAAGAGCTTTCCCTTCTCCACTATTTTTTTCTGTATCATTTATTATTATTCATACTTGTATGAACTCATGAATTTGTATTCAGTGAGTTATGATTTATTAATATCATTATTTACATTGCTGCTCCAATTGTTCTGAATTTGGGCAAAGTATCCCCTTCACACTTGGGTCCTGTGGTCTATGAACATGTATCAATCATTCTTTGCGCCTACTTTCCAGCACCACAAAATTTTTCAGGTTCACCTTGTACTTTCCCTGTCCCACATCCCTGGAATCAACCATCTCTCTGAGGTAGGTCTTTGTTCTTAACTGCCTCTTTTTTCTTTTCGTTTCTTTTTTTTTTTTTTTTTTTTTTTTTTTTGAGACAAAGTCTCACTTTGTTGCCAAGGCTAGAGTGCAATGGTATGATCTCAGCTTACTGCAACCTCTGCCTCCCAGTTTCAACCAATTCTCCTGCCTCAGCCTCCCAAGTACCTGGGATTACTGGCAAGCACCACCATGACTGGCTAATTTTGTATTTTTATTTATTTATTTATTTATTTATTTATTTATTTTGAGACAAAGTCTAGCTCTGTCGTCAGGCTAGAGTACAGTGGCACTATCTTGGCTCACTGCAACCTCTGCCTCTTGGGTTCAAGCAATTCTCCTGCCTCAGCCTCCCAAGTAGCTAGGATTACAGGCACATGCTGCCACACCTAGCTGATTTTTTTATTTTTAGTAGAGACGGGGTTTCACCATGTTGGCTAGGATGGTCTTGATCTCCTGACCTCATGATCTGCCCACCTCAGCCTCCCAAAGTGCTGGAATTGCAGGTGTGAACCACTGTACCCAGCCTAATTTTGTATTTTTAGTAGAGACGGGGTTACATCATGTTGGCCAGGCTGGTCTCGAACTCCTGACCTCAGGTGATCCACCCACGTCAGCCTCCCAAAGTGCTGGGATTACAAGCTTAACTCCTTCTTTTTTTGATTACTCACTGTTTTTTGTTTTTATATATGGGCAATACACGTATTTTAATATCCAGAAATATCTATTAAAGAGTCATTTTCACAACTATTACAATGATCATAAAAATGACACCAAGCTAATTTGGAGTCCATGTATAAGTTCTCAAAATGCCTTCCAAATCCTCAAATACAGGATGCCTTGAGTCCTAGGAAAGATACAAGAAAACACGAAGAAAAGGAGAGCAGGTAAAAGAAAAGAAAGGCAAAAAATACACAAGAAAATTAATAAAAAAAATTTTAGTACCTTCTCTGGGTCAGGCACTGATGTAAATACTTTCACATGAAACCTCTTACTGTATTCCTGCAACAGCTTCTTGGAGTAGAAATTATGATCCTTACTTAGTAGATAAAAAAAAAATAGAGGTTCAGATATTTCTATGACTTTCCCTAACCTACACAGTAAGTAAGAAAACTAGGAATTGAATCTATCCATGTCCTATTCTAAACCAATATTCTACCCAGTGCTGCCTCTATACAATTTTAATGCTAATTCATGTCCTATATCCTATTTTTGTAATTGGCCAGCCCTCTACAACTTACATAGTAGCTCTTTATTTACTCATTTCCCAAATACCAGAGCACCTTATGCTCAGACAGATGACAAAGACTTTCCTTAGCTCTAAGAACAACCTGTTACAGCATACATCTTTCCCTGAATTATGATTCGCCACCTGCTTTTTAGGTTGGCTTTATTTGCTGAACTGTGAGGCACAGTATTCTAGAACCACTTGACATATCCCAGACAGCCTTTATTCAGCAGGCTATTATTAATGCCTCTTATAATAAACACTATACCTGGTGTCTCCATTTCTTAAAGACTATAAATGTTGGGGGAGCAATGCAGTTCACTCATCAGTAGACAATTTGAGACCATAAGGAATTTTTATTTCTCTAACAGGGCAAAACTAAAATGTCTGATTATATAGCAAAGCAAGGTGATGGTTATGGTGTTTATTCTGTGCATGAACCTATTACAGATCAAAACCAAGATGCATCCACAGATCTGTACAAGTAAGGTAAAGCAGTTAGGAGGGTTATGTGAACCTTATGGTAAAATATGAAGAAATACTCCCCAATAGAGCAACTGGGAATAGATAATAGCTAATGTTTACATATTTTAAAAAGTCTTTTTATGTGCTTTTTCATCTCACATAACCTTCTGAAGGAGAATGGATGCATCATTACATCTTCATTTTACAAATGAGAAATACTGGGATTCAGAGAAATGAAATAACTTCCCCAAGATCTCAGTGACTCAACTGGCACTTGATACTCAAACTCAGCCTAGTGCTCTTTACACTACACTATGATTAAAATTCTTCAAATTAGATTTTTGCTAGAACCTCAGTAGGCTTAATCAAATCAATGTGAGCAGATGGAAAGTAAAGGAAATCCATTCCAACTTTATTCCTTGAAGCCTCTTAATAAAATATAGGAGAAAAAATATGGGGGCTCTTTCTTTTATTCTTTTAGTCAAAATTATGTTTTGTCTTTTAGTAGGTCACGATATGATGTATGGAATATATTTTTGACCAAATTAATAGTATCATAACACAGAATTTATTTTGCCTCTGATTTTATTGAATTGTTTCACTGTAGCTATCAAGGAACCTCTTGTATTGTGTGAATAGGATAAATATAAACTCAGCAATAAGTAGTGGTGAACCAAAGGGGCACTGTGGGATTGCAGAATATGCTTAAACACACCCCACTAGAATAGGCTTACTAATTGGTTTATGACACATGGAGTTTAGATGAGAATCACTTTATTATATTGTGGGAAATTCTAGGCAGATATATGGTCATTACATGTAGAACTTATAACCCAATTCTTCAACCACACATAATAATCACTATCATGCATAGACTACTTTCTATGGGTTAAGTAGAACACAAGATGCACTCTTGCAATTTTACCATTATTTTTTAAATTATATTTTTTAAGGTTTGTGGTACATAGTAGGTATATATTTTTGTGGCATACATGAGATGTTTTGGTACAGGTGTGCAATGTGTAATAATCACATCATGGAGAATGGAGTATCCATCCCCTCAAGCATTTATTCTTTGTGTTACAAACAATCCAATTATACTGTTTTAGTTATTTTAAAATGTACATTAAATTATTACTGACTGTAGTCACCCGGTTGTGCTACCAAATGGTAGATCTTATACATTCTTTCTAATTATTTTTTTAACTATTAACCATCCCCACCTCTCCCTGACCCCCGACCCCCAACTAGAGGTTTCCCAGCCTCTGTTAACCATTATTCTACTTCATGGGTTCAATTGTTTTGATTTTTAGATCCCACGAATAAGTGAGAACATGCGATCTTTCTGTGCCTGACTTAATTCACTTAACATAATGACCTCTAGTTCCATCCATGTTGTTGCAAATGACATTTAACATTTATTATTAAAACAAATCTATAGTGACAGACATATTGTTACTTTGGTTTTTTAGATAAAAGTCCCTCAGATGACACAGCTGATTATCAGGGAAGCCAGGACAGAATCTCATTGTTTTTTTTTTTTGTTTATTTGTTTGTTTTGTTTTTTTATTGCATTTTAGGTTTTGGGGTACATGTGAAGAACATGCAAGATTGTTGCATAGGTACACACATGGCAGTGTGATTTGCTGCCTTCCTCCCCCTCACCTGTATCTGTCATTTCTCCCCATGCTATCTCTCCCCACCTCCCCACCCCCCATCCCTCCCCCATTTCCCCCCAACGAACCCCAGTGTGTAGTGCTCCCCTCCCTGTGTCCATGTGTTCTCATTGTTCAACACCCGCCTATGAGTGAGAACATGCAGTGTTTGATTTTCTGCTCTTGTGTCAGTTTGCTGAGAATGATGGTTTCCACGTTCATCCATGTCCCTACAAAGGACATGAACTCATCATTTTTGATGGCTGCGTAATATTCCATGGTGTATATGTACCACATTCAGAACACCAAAACCCATTCCCGTGACAAATTGGCTATCCAACACTATTAGAATATTGCTGATACTATGGTAGGTATGAATCTATCATTGATTCCAATCTTATCTCACAAAGGAAGTCAGCAAATTAGCTCCAACTAGGAGTGCCTGTTTTTTTTTTTTTTTTCCATTATTCATTTGTATGTACTGCCATGTTCCCTCTCTTCTATCATCTGCAGCCTTCTGAGTGCAATTAAAACTTGAATTTTCCTTTGGCAGGAACCTATTAGGTCTCAACATTTAGCCCATATAAGTATCACCTGGAGGACTTGTAAATACACAAAATTTTGGACCTTATCTCCCAGAGCTTGTGATTTAATAGGTCTTCAAGGAAACAATGCTTTTCTTTATTTATTTTAAAACCAAGTTAGTTCTGTCTTATTGTTTAAAAATTATTCTTTCTTATTTTAAATTCAGGAGTACATGTGCATATTTGTTACATAGATACATTGTGTGATGATGCTGAGGTTTGAGCATCTAATGATGCTGTCATCCAAGTAGTGAACATTGTATTTGATAAGAAGTTGCTCAACCTCCTGCTCCTACTCACTTTGGGAATCTCTAGTGTTTATTGTTCCCATATTTGTATCCATGTATACCCGATATTTAACTTCCACTTATAAGTGAGAATATGTGGTATTTGACTTTCTGTTTCTGCATTAGTTCACTTAGGATAATAGCCTCCAGTTTCATCCATGTTGCTGAAAAGAACATTGCTCCATTCATTTTTATGACTGTGTAGTATTCCTATTTTTATATATACCACAGTTTCCTTATCCAATCCACTGTTGATTGGTACCTGGGTTGATTCCATGTCTTTGCTACTGTGAATAGCAGTGCAATAATATGAATACAAGTGTCATTTTGGTTATATACGCAGTAATGGGATTGCTGGGACAAATGGTAGTTCTATTTTTAGTTCTTTGAGAAATTCCCATACTGTTGTCCATAGAGACTGCACTAATTTGTATTCCCATCAATAGTGCATAAGCATTCCCTCTTCTCTGCAACCTCACCAACATCTGTTATTTTTTGACTTTTTAACAATAGCCATTCTCACTTACCTGAGATGGTATCTCATTGTGGTTTTGATTTGTACTTCTCTGATGATTATCTGATGACACTGAGCATTTTTCATATTTGTTGTCTTCTTGGATGTCTTCTTTTGAGAACTGTCAGTTCATGTTCTTTACTTAATTTTTAATGGGGTTGTTTATTGTCAATTTGTTCAAGTTCCTTATGGATTCTGGATACTAGTCCTTTGTCAGATGCATAGTTTGCAAATATTTTCTCCTATTCTGTAGTTTGCCTGCTTACTCTGTTGATGGTTTATTTTGCTGTGCAGAAGCTCTTCAGTTTAATCAGGGTCCATTTATCAATTTTTGTTTCTGTTGCATTTGAGTTTCATAACTTGGTCATAAATTATTTGCCTAGGCAAAGAGATAGTGCTTTTCTAATAGAGTCTCAGACGATGTTTATGTTACAAGTCCAGAGATCACATTTTGCAAACCACTGCCTTAGATTGGGAGAAAAACAGAAAGTCAATTTACCTCATTCCCTATCTCATAGTACTGTTGGGAACTGAAATCATTTGATAATTATTTTTAGTTTATTTGTTTGTTTTGAGATAGAGTGTTGTTCTATCACCCAGGCTGAAGTGCAGTGGTGCAATCTTGGCTCACTGAAACCTCTGCCTCCCAGGGTTAAGTGATTCTCCTGCCTCAGCCTCCCAACTACAGGTGCAGGCCACCACGCCCAGCTAATTTTTGTAGTTTTAGTAGAGATGAGGTTTCATCATGTTGGCTGGGCTGGTCTTGAACTCCTCACCTCAGATGATCTGCCCACCTGGGCCTCCCAAAGTGCTGGGATTACAGGTGTGAGCCACTACACCCAACCTCTTTGACAGTTTTTTAAAAAAATCATCCATCATATCTTAGCACATTTTTAGGCACTGTGTATAAAAAGATAAAGAAGCTATTATCCATGATTTCTAGGAGGTCATTACTTGATCGGAGACAGGCATGTAAATCAGTAAATGCAATAGAGTATGATAAGGCCTATGATGGGGTAAAACAAGATAAAATCAGAGGACAAAGAAGTGGTGATTTCTCTCCTTAGAAGTTAAGTAAATGTACATAAACAGAAGGTAACTGTTAAAAAAGAGTCTTCCGAATAGGTACAAGAGGTACATTCTAGGTGATTGGAAATATGTTCAATGCCACCGAAATATGATATTTGGGGAGTTAGAGGGAATTGGCAGGTTTTTTGAGTGGTTTAAATGCTGAATATGCTGGTTAACAACAAGAGATGTTAAAGGAATATGACTGAACAGACAGTGAGATTGTGTCTTGTGTGTGATCTAGCATACCCTTTTCCTAGGGTTTGGAAAGTAACATTAGTGTTTATATCAGTGGAGAGCATTATTAGACTTGAGCTTTAGAAATATCACTGTGGAAAGTGGTTTGGAATATGAAAGAACATGATGATTAAGAGCATGAAGACTCTTGAATAAAAAGAGTGAGACTGTGGACTGGGATACCAAAGATTTTGATACTAGGTATATTTCTGCCTAATTTGGGAATGCTCTGTACACATTGTACTGTAATTATTTCTTTATATATCTCTCTTACACAGTAGACTGTAACTCCCTTGTCATCTATTATCAGTACCTATGGTAGGGCCTGGCTTTAGTAAGAACTAAAAAAATGTGGACTGAATGAATACAATTTATTTTTCTTTGAATTTCAGTCTCCTCTATAAAATGAGTAGATGAGGATTCATTTTATTCTCTCCAGCATGTGACAAATGAATGAATGAATATTAATAAAGTGATATGTGATTATTAGGAAGCAAGTAGAAATGGGTAGCATCCTGGTGGTGGGATTTATCACACAAGTGATAACCAGTTGAACCTTCATTTATTTGAATAAAATTTCTGAAATTATCTCCAAATTGCTTTGGTATAGATAGCTGGACTGAATTAAAAGTGTTATTACAGAAGTCTTCAAATGTCCATTAATTCTTTTGTGATTGTTCTTCTTCCTTACCAATATGTATGCTTCTAATTTCTTTCTCTCATTTAATTACATTGGTGAATATTTTCAGAGCAATAGGAAACACTGATGATAACTGGATCATTGTCTTATTTCTGATTTAATGTAACTTCTTCTAGTGCTTACTCTTGTGTTTGAGAGATTGTTTTCATCATGCCAGGGAAGATTCCATGAACTCATGTTATACTATTATTATTTTTAGTTTGTTATGTCAGTTTTATTTAAAAATATGTGTTGAAATTTGTCAGACATTTTCAGTATTTACTGATATTATCATAGATTTTGTATGTGATGTATAATATAATGAATAATAATATTAGACTGCTTAAACAATATCCCTGCAATTCATGCATAGTGTGTTCATTTTTAATGTATATTTTTATTACTTTTTTGTATATATATGTGTATATATATAAACATATTTGGGAGATTTTATTTCCTTATGAAACATCTTATAAATATTTTCAGGATTCCTTGTATTTTTTCTCTTTAAAAAAATTTCTGTCAGATCATCTGTTCTCCATCCACTTGTTGAATAGCCTTGATAACTTTCTCAGTTTCTTTCATAAATATTGATATTTCTTGGTTCACAATTTATTTGAATTAAATTTTGGTGATTTATATTTTCTTACAATCTTCCATTTTATCTACGTTATCTAATTTATTTTAATGGAGGTTGGCAAAATGCTCTAATTGTTTTTATTTTTCTCTAGTTCTATTATTTCCTGTTTATTATATTTACTGTGTTTATCAGCTGTAGAGTAATTGATCTAATTATGCTTATCAAGAATCAACTTTATATTTTATTCATCCCTTCCATGCTTTTCCATTTCATTCATTTATATTTTCACATCCTTTTTGTTTTCTTTGGACTTATTGTTTGCTTCCTAGCTTTGTGAGTTGAAGGCTTGTTTAATTTACTTAAATTTTCTCTTCTTTATTAAAGTAAGTACTTAAGATAAATATACCTCATATATTTTGGTGAAAAATGTTCCCATATTATTATTGACTAAGGATGTGAAATTTTACTTTTGATTTATTCTTTAGACCAAAAGTTACATGAGAGTTTAAAATTTTCCAGCTGAAGACTTAAGAAACAGTACAATAATCAAAATGAAACAATACCACAACAGACAGAGCCAAAAGATTTGTTTGTTTGGTTGGTTTTACTTTAAGTTCTAGGATACAAGTGTAAAACTTGTAGGTTCGCTACATAGGCATATGTGTGCCATGGTGGTTTCTGCACCTATCAACTTGTCATCTAGGTTTTAAGCCCCACATGCATTAGCTATTTGTCCTAATGCTCTCCCTCCCCTCATCCTCCACGCCCCCACTGGCCACAGTGTGTGTAGTTCTCCTTCCTGTGTCCATGTGTTCTCATTGTTCAACTACCATTTATGAGTGAGAACATGTGATGTTTGGATTCTGTTCCTGTGTTAGTTTGCTGAGGATGATGGCTTCTGGTTTCATCCATGTCCCTTCAAAGGACATGATCTCATTCCTTTTTCTGGCTGCATAGTATTCCATGGTGTATATGTACCACATTTTCTTTATCCAGTCTATAACTGATGGGCGTTTGGGTTTGTTCCATGTCTTTACTATTGTAAATAGTGCTGCAGTAAACATAGGTGTGCATGTGTCTTTATAGTAGCATGATTTCTCTTCCTTTGGGTATATACCAAGTAATGGTATTGATGGGTCAAATGATATTTCTGTTTCTAGATCCTCGAGGAATTACCACACTGTCTTCCACAATGGTTGAACTAATTTACATTCCCACCAGCAGTGTAAAAGTATTCCTGTTTCTCCACATCCTCTCCAGCATCTATTGTTTCTTGACTTTTTAGTAATCGCCATTCTGACTGGCATGAGATGGTATCTCACTGTGGTTTTGATTTGCATTTCTCTTATGGTCAGTGATAATTAGCTTTTTTTCATATGTTTGCTGGCCACATAAGTGTCTTCCTTTGCAAAGTTTCTGTTCATATCCTTTGCTCATTTTTTGATGGGGTTGTTTTTTTCTTATAAATTTAAGTTTCTTGTAGATTCTGGATATTGGATCTTTGTCAGATGGGTAGATTGCAAAATTTTTCTCCCATCCTGTAGGTTGCCTGTTTACTCTGATGATAGCTTCTTTTGCTGTGCAGAAGCTCTTTAGTTAAATTAGATCCCATTTGTAAATTTGGGGTTTTGTTGCAGTTACTTTGGGCATTTTTGTCATGAAGTCTTTGCCCATCCCCATGTCCCGTCTCCTTAGAGAGCAGAAAGGGTTACTCTGTTTTGGTTTTACATAATCAAATTCTCTTCTCCATTACACCCCTTACCTTTGTGTGCATAAGTATAAAACATAGGTAAAATACTACTTACAGACTACTTCTGTTTAAACATTATAACACTCTTAATCCTGATTTACAAGATTTGAAATAAATCTGAGTTCAATTTATGAGAGAGCTTAAATCTGGAAAACATCACCTCTGGCTTGTATGGATAGAGTCATAATACAGTGTTGTCATTAATCATTCATAGACAGTAATACCCCAAAACATACGAGCAGAGCTAATTATCACTGTATGTTCTCTGGAATCACTTAACAAGCATTCTGAGTAGACTGATAAAAATTAATGCAGATTTTCCACACAGTCATGAAGAAATGTATATGAGTATTTCTGAAACAGAATGGTTTCATTCAGGTAGCCAAGACTATACCAGAGAACTGAACAAAGCTTTATATCAGATTTCAACTAAAACTCATCTCTTGGGATTTAAATTCTGGAGTTGTAAATTACAGCTTGACATCTGCTGGTCTCTTACCAAAAGATTATAGCTGAGAATCCTATGGGGTGGAAAAGTGATTAGGTGCTTTCACACTTTTAAATAAATTCAATGGCACTTGGTCCCTTGAAAAATTAGCCCATGTCACTTTTATCCACATTTTAACTTCATTTTATTGAGATGCTTGTTCTCTTTTATTATGAACCAATTTTTGGCTACAAATATTTAATGAGAAATGTGGAAACTTCTGGTTTCTGATCCAGCACATAAGAAGCTTGAAAGTCATCACTCTGTCCTAACAAGTAAAAAGCTGCACAAGTGAAATTCAACAACTCACAGAGCAAACCATTGCCCCTCAAACTGGAGAGACACACAGGCAGATGGAGGAAATCACAACTTATACAGATCAGAAAGCTATAAGCAGCAATCAGTACTATGGAAAGAAAACCTAACCTCTAATTGACAAATTTCTAGAGGCTCAGTGTAAGCAAATATGAGCTTTTAAAACTCCAGGGTGAGGGACATCAGCAAGATGGTACAACAGGAAATCTCAGCCTTCATACCTCCATAGAAACACTATCAACTATGTATGGACCAAAATGCCTTTATGATAACTCCAGAATACACTTCAGAGTTGTAGCACTCATAAGAACAAACCCATCCCAAAAAGCACATTGAAATAAGTAAAAGCAATTTCACTTTACCCATGTTACCCTGTCCCTTCACTTGGCAAAGCTCAGCACCAGGATTTACCCTTGGCCCACAATTTCCCCATGGGACAAAGAAAAGACAAAGTATCCATTCAGCTTCAGACTTTTGGGTCATCACGTGGGAGACCTGCTTCTGTCTTGCCTCACCCAGAGTTCTGAGTAAACTGACAAAGATAGAAGGCCTGGGAGAAGCTAGCTACAAAGAAAAGTTGGGGGCTGGGGTGGGCAGTTCATGATCTCAGCAGCCAATGCACAGATCTCAGCAGCCAGCATGGCTCTTAGCAATCTTAGCAGCTGGTGCAGTTCTCTGCAGCCAGCGTGCAGACCTCAGCAGCCAGTGTGTATGGCCCTCAGCAGCCGGCACTCAGCTCTTAGCAGCCATTGTGAATCTCAGCAGCCAGCTTGGTTCTGCAGAATTTGCAGAAGCTGAATAATCTTGAGACTTCTTCGGGAGGAAAAAAGAGTAATTAAGCTTGCACCGAAAGTCCCAGCATCATATTATCTTACCCTAGGGAAAAATAGTGGGTGGCTGTCAACTGTAAGGATTATGCACCATGATCAAGTGGAATTTGTCCCTGGATCATTCACCATAATCAGATGAAATTTGTCCCTGTAATGCAACTACAATTCAACATATGCATATCAATAATGTGATACATCATGTAAACAGAATGAAGCATTAAAAGCATACGATCTTCTCAGCTACAAAAAAAAAAAAAAAAAGCATTTGACAAAATTCAATACCCTATCATGATAAAAAAAATAAAAAAATAAAAAAATAAACATGCAGCAAACTGGGTATGGAAGCATGTACTTCAACCTAATAAGGGTCATATATGAAAGCCCACAGCTAACTTCATACTCAACAGTGAAAAGCTGAAAGCTTTTCTTCTGAGATCCAGTACAAGGCAAGCATGTCCACTATTGCTACTGCTATTCAACATAGTACTAGAAGTCCTAGCCAGAGCAATTAGGCAAGAAAAAGAAATAAAAAACATCCAAAATGGAAAGGAAAAAGTAAAATTATCTGTTTGTAGATGTCATGATCTTATACATAGAAAACCCTAAAGACCCCAACAAAAAAACTGTTAGAAGTAATAAATTTGGCCGGGCACAGTGGCTCATGCCTGTAATCCCAGCACTTTGGGAGGCAGAGGTGGGCAGATTACAAGGTCAGGAGTTCGAGACCAGCCTGGGCCAACTTGGTTGAAACCCCGTCTCCACTTTAAAAAAAAAAAAAAAAATTAACCAGTCATGGTGATGTGCACCTGTAATCTCAGCAACTTGGGAGGCTGAGGCAAGGGAATTACTTGAACCTGAGAGGCAGAGATTGCAGTGAGCTAAGATTGTACCATTGCACTCCAGCCTGGGTGACCAAGACTCTATTCAAAAATTTAAAAATAAAGAAGTAATAAATTCAGTAAAGTTGAAGGATACGTACCAATATACAGAAGTCACTTGCATTTTTATATACATTTACAAAGAAATTTAGGAAGTCAATCCCATTTTTAATAGCATCAAAAAGAATAAAATACTTACAAATAAACTTAATAAAGGAAGTGAAATATTTGCATTTCTAAACATAGAAAAGGTACAGCAAAAATGTGGTATAAAAGATTAAAATGGTACACTTGTATAGGGCATTTACCATGAATGAAGCTTGCAAGACTAGAAGTTGCTCTGGGTGAGACAGTGAGCAAGTGGTGAGTTAATGTGAAGACCTAGGACATTACTGTACACTACTGCAGACTTTATAAATACTGTACACTTAGAATACACCAAATTTATTTTTAAATGTTTTTCTTTTTTCAAAAATACATTAATCTTAACTTACCATTATAAAATAATGGTTTTTATTTTATAAAAATTTTACTTTTTAAACTTTTTGACTCTCATAATTACAGTTAGCAGCTTAAAACACAAACATAATGTACAGCTATCTGAAAATATTTTTCTTTATATCCTTGTTCAATAAACTTTTTCTATTTTTAAAATACTTATATTTTTTAAACTTTTATTAAAAACTAAGACACAAACACACATGAGCCTAGGCCTACACAGAATTAAGGTCATCAATAATACTGTCTTCCACCTCCACATCTTGTACCACTGGAAGGTCTTCAGGGGCAATAACACCCATGGAGCTGTCACCTCCTATGACAACAGTGCCACCTTCTGTAATCCCTCCTGACCTGCCTGAGGCTGTTTTACAGATAACTTTTTTATGAGTAGAAGTACACTCTAAAATAATGATAAAAAGTAAAATACTTGTTCATAATCATTAAATATTATATGCTATGCATAATTATATGTGCTATGCTTTTATACAATTGGCAACACAGTAGGTTTATGATAGCTACAATGTCACTAGGTGATAAGAATTTTTCAGCTCCATTATAATCTTATGGCACCACGTCATAAGATTATATACATTTGGACCTGTTGACCAAAATATAATTATGAGGTACATGACTGTAATAAAATTTAGATATCAGTAAAAATGAAAATCCAATAGAGAAAAAAATTTTAAACTGGTTATTTGAAAAGATCGATAAAATTAATAAGCCTTTAGTCAGGCTAAGGAAAACAAGCAAGAAGACACAAATTACTAATATCAAAAATGAAAGAGGACATCATTACAGAGCCCATGGACATTAAAAAGATAATAAAGAAATACTATAAACATCTCTATGCCTACAAATTTGATGACCTATGTGAAATAGACTTCTGAATATGTTGCACATGATAAAACTGAACAGATCTATATCTTTCAGAGAAATTAAAAAATAAATACTATTCCAAAACAAAACCATCAGATCTAGATGAGTTCGCTGGTGAATTCTACTAGACATTGATGGAAGACATTATATCAGTTCTCCAAAATTTCTTCCAGAAGATAGAAATAGATAGAATACTCTCTAACTCATCCTATAAGAACAGCATTGCCCAAAAACCCAAACCAGACAAAGGCATTATCACAAAACTACAGACCAATATCTCTAATGATTCTAGATGCAAAAAATCTCAATATCTCTAATGATTCTAGATGCAAAAAATTCTCAGTAATGTATGAAAAGCTTTATATACCAAAAATAAGTGGGATTTATCTCAGGTACACAAGGCTGCTTCAACATTTGAAAGTCAGTTAATGTAATCCATTCACATCATCAGTCAAAAGAAGGAAAATTACACAATCTCATTAATAGATACATAAAAAGCATTTTACAAAATCCAAGTTTTTATGCATCATAAAAACTCTCAGAAAACTGGTAATAGAGGGATATTTTCTCAACTTGATAAATAGCATTTATGAAAAAACTACTTCTAAGATCATACTAAATGATGAGAAACTAAAAGCTTTCTCACTAAGCTCAGGAACAAGGCAAGGAAACCCCCTTTCACCACTCATTGTCAACAACATTCAAGTATAGACCCACGCAAATATTCTCAATATAGTTAATGCTATCTTATTTCAAGCTTACTCTAAAGCCCCAGTAGTCAAGACAGTTTGATCTTGGCACAAGAAGAGAAAAATGCATCAATGAAACAATACAGAGCCCCAAAATAAAAACAAATACAGTCAACTGATGTTTTAGAAATAACATAGGCAATACAATGGAGAAAAGATAGTAGTTTCAACAAGTGGTGCTGGAACAACTGGACATCTACATGCAAGAAAAATGAATCTGGACACATACATTATACCCTTCACCAAAATTAACTCAAAATGGATCACAGACCTAAATTTAAAATGTAAAACTGTAACATTCCTATAAGGTAACCATAAGAGAAAATCTAGATGGCCTGTGTTTGGCCATGACTTCTTTTGGCACAACACCAAGGTAAGATACATGAAAGAAATAACTGATAATTTGTAATTTATTAAAATTAAAAACTTATATGCAAGAAAACACCGTTAAGAGAACAAAAAGACAAGTTATAGATGAAGTGAAATATTTTCAAAAGTTATATTTGATAAAGGAGTTAGCCAAATATACAAAGAACTCTTAAAAATCAACAATAAGAAAATAAGGCCAAGCACGGAGGCTCATGCCTGTGATCCCAGCATTTTGGGAGGCCAAGGCAGGTGGATCACTTGAGCTCAGGAGTTTAAGACCAGCCTGAGCACCAAAGTGGGACCCTGTCTCTACAAAAACTACAAAAACTAGCTGGGCATGGTGACATGTGCCTGTAGTCCCAACTACTCGGGAGGCTGAGGTGGGAAGATGGTTTGAGCCTGGAAGGCAGAGGTGGCAGTGAGCTGAGATTGCACCACTGCACTCCAGCCTGGGTAAGAGCCAGACCAGACCTTGTCTCAAAAAAAAAAAAAAAGAAAAAGAAAAGAAACAACGTGATTTAAAAATGAGCAAAATGGCTGAACAGACACCTCATAAAAGATGACACAGATGGCAAATAAGCATATGAGAAGATGATCAAAATCATATGTCATTAGGGAAATGCAAATTAAAACAATGAGATACCACTATACACCCATTAGAATGGTAAAAATCCAAAACATTGACAACAAAAGCTAAGAAGGATGTGGAGCAACAGGAACTTTGATTCATTGCTGATGGGAACAAAAAATCTACAGCTACTTTGGAAGACAATTTGACAGTACAAAGCTAAATATACTCTTGCCATATAGTATATTGTTTTCAACAATATACAGCCACACAAAACAGCCACACAAAAACAGCCACACAGAAACCTACGCATGGATGTTTATGGCAACTTTATTAATAATTGCCAAAACTTGGAAGCGATCAGTAGATAAATATATGAAATGTATGTCTTATTTCATTCAGGCTGCTATAACAAACGACCATAAACTGAATGACTTATAAACAACAGAAATTTATTTCTCACAAGTTCTAGAGGCTGGGAAGTCCAAGATTATGGTGCCTGAAGATTCGGTGTCTGGTGAGAGCCTATTTCCTGGTTCATAGTTGGTGCCTTCTTGCTGTGCCTTCACATGATGGAAGGGACAAGGCAGCTCTCTACCACCTTTTTTATGTGGGCACTAATCCCAGTTATGAGGGCTCTACCTTCATGGCCCAATCACCATCCAAAAGGTTTTACCTCCTAATGTTATCACCTTGGGAGTCAGAATTTCAATATATAAAAGGGAAAACACAAACATTTAGACCATAGCACTGTGTTATATCCATACAATGGAGTATTAATCAGCATTAATAAGAAATGAGTTGTCAAGACATGAAAAAACATGGAGGAAACTTAAATGCACACTACTGAATACTACATGAGTTTCTGAAAAAAAGGAGAAACTGGAGATAGGAAAAGGATCAGTGGTTGCACAGGAGAGCAGGAGGGATGAATGGGCAAAGCACAGAGAATATTGAGGGCAGTGAAACTATTATGTGTGACACTATAATATTAAATGCATGCTGTTATAATTATTTCAAAGCCCATAGAATGTACAATGCGAAGCGTGAACTCTAATGTAAATTATGGACTTGGGTGATAATCATCAATGTAATTTCACCAATTGGAATAAACATACCACTGTGGTGTGGAATGTTGACAGTATGGCAGGCTGTGTGTGTTGGAGGTGGATGAGAGGGGGGTTAAGTATATATGAAAACTTTTTTCAGCTCAATTTTTCTGGGATCCTAAAATTCTGTAAAATATAAAGTCTATTTTTTTAATTTAGTGAGAAATAATTTTCCTTTTACCAATGAAAAGTAGCCTAAAGGAAACATAGTTAAAATATTATTCTAATTAAGCATACTAATTAGAGAACACCTGTATGGTGAGCCACTAAACTTTCTGTCAGGATACTAATTCCTGCTGGGCCACATTGTTAATGTTCCCAAAAGTCACTGGAAACAATTAATGGCAACAGATACTGAATTTCCTCTGAAACTGTGTATGTTTCTACAAAAAGAGAGACTTGCATAAGGCCCAGTTCTTGCTATTGAGGCTGTAGATTATATTATTGATTTAGTACAGATTTATTACAAACTTCTACAAAATGTAGCCACAGAGCTTGATAACACTGGAAAGAACGTCATAGCCCCTGCTTTCTGCATACTGCAAACCTAACATTTTGTCACTTTATGTTCTTATAAGGGAGTGTCATGCAGGAGAGGTGTCCGGAGGATGACTTTTCTGAGATCCTTCTATTCAGAAACAATGGGAATATAATTTTCTTGGTAGCAGAAAAATGACTGGTAGGAATGATGGCCCCAGACTTGGGTGAGAAATCTGTTCTACACACAACCCTGGAAACATAAGTATCAGAGAAATTTACCAATAGCTAACCTGGTGAAACTCACTTGATCTAAAAGCTACTGGAATCTCTATGAGACTTGGAAGCCTCCTATATTTTTACTGCTGAATGTAAAGGCTAACATCCCTCCTGTCACACTGCTATGTAGGTGAATACAATAATTTCTTTTATCAGCAAAATAGATTCATATTTTACTGAATGTCTGCATCTGTGTTTTATTTTTTTATTTTTTATTTTTTTAATATTTTTATTTTTATTTTTTTATTTTATTGCATTTTAGGTTTTGGGGTACATGTGATGAACATGCAAGATTGTTGCATAGGTACACACTTGGCAGTGTGGTTTGCTGCCTTCCGTCCCCTCACCTGTATCTGTCATTTCTCCCCATGCTATCTCTTCCCACCTCCCCACCCCCCCGCCCCTCCCCCATTTCCCCCCAACGGACCCCAGTGTGTAGTGCTCCCCTCCCTGTGTCCATGTGTTCTCATTGTTCAACACCCACCTATGAGTGAGAATATATGGTGTTTGATTTTCTGCTCTTCTGTCAGTTTGCTGAGAATGATGGTTTCCAGGTTCATCCATGTCCCTACAAAGGACGTGAACTCATCGTTTTTGATGGCTGCGTAATATTCCATGGTGTATATGTACCACATTTTCCCTATCCAGTCTATCATCGTTGGGCATTTGGGTTGGTTCCAGGTCTTTGCTATTGTAAACAGTGCTGCAATGAACATTCGTGTGCACGTGTCCTTGTAGTAGAATGATTTATAATCCTTTGGATATATACCCAGTAATGGGATTGCTGGGTCAAATGGGATTTCTATTTTTAGGTCCTTGAGGAATCGCCACACTGTCTTCCACAATGGTTGAATTAATTTACATTCCCACCAACAGTGTAAAAGTGTTCCTATTTCTCCACATCCTCTCCAGCATCTGTTGTTTCCCGATTTTTTAATGATCGCCATTCTAATTGGTGTGAGATGGTATCTCAATGTGGTTTTGATTTGCATTTCTCTGATGACCAGTGATGATGAGCATTTCTTCATATGTTTGTTGGCCTCCTGTATGTCTTCTTTTGTAAAGTATCTGTTCATATCCTTCGCCCATTTTTGAATAGGCTTGTTTGTTTTTTTCTTGTAGATCTGCTTTAGTTCTTTGTAAATTCTGGATATCAGCCCCTTGTCAGATGGGTAGGCTGCAAAAATTTTTTCCCGTTCTGTTGGTTGCTGATTCACTCTACTGACTGTTTCTTTTGCCGTGCAGAAGCTGTGGAGTTTGATTAGGTCCCATTTGTCTATTTTGGCTTTTGTTGCCATTGCTTTTGGCGTTTTGGTCATGAAGTCCTTGCCTACACCTATGTCCTGAATGGTTTTGCCTAGATTTTCTTCTAAGGTTTTTATGGTATTAGGTCTGATGTTTAAATCTTTAATCCATCTGGAGTTAATTTTGGTGTAAGGTGTCAGGAAGGGGTCCTGTTTCTGCTTTCTGCACATGGCTAGCCAGTTTTCCCAACACCATTTATTAAACAGGTAATCCTTTCCCCATTGCTTGTTTTTGTCAGGTTTGTCGAAGATCAGATGGTTGTGGGTATGTTGTATTTCCTCTGAGGCCTCTGTTCTGTTCCATTGGTCTATATCTCTGTTTCGGTATCAGTACCATGCTGTTTTGATTACTGTAGCCTTGTAGTATAGTTTGAAGTCCGGTAGTGTGATGCCTCCTGCTTTGTTCTTTTTGCTTAGAATTGACTTGGCTATGCGGGCTCTCTTTTGGTTCCATATGAAGTTTAAGGTGTTTTTTTCCAGTTCTGTGAAGAAGGTCATTGGTAGCTTGATGGGAATAGCGTTGAATCTGTAAATTACTTTGGGCAGTATGGCCATTTTCACGATGTTGATTCTTCCTAACCATGAACATGGAATGTTTCTCCATCTGTTTGTGTCTTCTCTTATTTCGTTGAGCAATGGCTTGTAGTTCTCCTTGAAGAGGTCCTTTACGTTCCTTGTTAGTTGTATTCCTAGGTACTTTATTCTCTTTGCAGCAATTGTGAATGGCAGTTCGTTCTTGATTTGGCTCTCTTGAAGTCTATTACTGGTGTATAGGAATGCTTGTGATTTTTGCACGTTGATTTTGTATCCTGAGACTTTGCTGAAGTTGTTTATCAGTTTCAGGAGATTTTGGGCTGAGATGATGGGGTCTTCCAGATATACAATCATGTCATCTGCAAATAGAGACAATTTGATTTCCTCCTTTCCAATGTGGATACCCTTTATTTCTTTTTCTTGCCCGATTGCTCTGGCTAGAACTTCCAGTACTATATTGAATAGGAGTGGTGAGAGAGGGCACCCTTGTCTAGTGCCAGATTTCAAAGGGAATGCTTCCAGTTTTTGCCCATTCAGTATGATATTGGCTGTTGGTTTGTCGTAAATAGCTTTTATTGTTTTGAGATACGTTCCGTCAATACCTAGTTTATTGAGGGTTTTTAGCATAAAGGGTTGTTGAATTTTGTCAAAAGCCTTCTCTGCATCAATTGAGATAATCATGTGGTTTTTGTCTTTGGTTCTGTTTATGTGGTGAATTACGTTTATGGACTTGCATATGTTGAACCAGCCTTGCATCCCCGGGATGAATCCTACTTGATCATGGTGGATGAGCTTTTTGATATGCTGTTGCAATCGGTTTGCCAGTATTTTATTGAAGATTTTTGCATCTATGTTCATCATGGATATTGGCCTGAAATTTTCTTTTCTTGTTGAGTCTCTGCCGGGTTTTGGTATCAGGATGATGTTTGTCTCGTAAAATGATTTGGGAAGAATTCCCTCTTTTTGGATTGTCTGGAATAGTTTCAGAAGGAATGGTATCAGCTCCTTTTTGTATGTCTGGTAGAATTCAGCTGTGAACCCATCTGGACCTGGGCTTTTTTTGGGTGGTAGGCTCTTTATTGCTGCCTCAACTTCAGACCATGTTATTGGTCTATTCAGGGTTTCGGCTTCTTCCAGGTTTAGGCTTGGGAGGATGCAGGTGTCCAGGAATGTATCCATTTCTTCCAGGTTTACTAGTTTATGTGCATAGAGTTGTTTGTAATAATCTCTGATGATGGTTTGGATTTCTGTGGAATCTGTGGTAATATCCCCTTTATCGTTTTTTATTGCATCAATTTGGTTATTCTCTCTTTTCTTTTTTATTAATCTGGCTAGTGGTCTGTCTATTTTGTTGATCTTTTCAAAAAACCAGCTCCTGGATTTATTGATTTTTTGAAGAGTTTTTTGTGTCTCTATTTCCTTCAGTTCTGCTCTGATCTTAGTTATTTCCTGTCTTCTGCTAGGTTTTGAGTTTTTTTGATCTTGCTCCTCTAACTCTTTCAATTTTGATGGTAGGGTGTCAATTTTCGATCTCTCCTTTCTTCTCATGTGGGCACTCATTGCTATATATTTTCCTCTAGAGACTACTTTAAATGTGTCCCAGAGATTCTGGTATGTTGTGTCTTCGTTCTCATTGGTTTTGAAGAACATCTTTATTTCTGCCTTCATTTCATTGTTTATCCAGTCAACATTCAAGAGCAAGTTGTTCAGTTTCCATGAAGCTGTGCGGTTCTGAGTTAGTTTCTGCATTCTGAGTTCTAACTCGATTGCACTGTGGTCTGAGAGACTGTTTGTTATGATTTCTGTTCTTTTGCATTTGCTGAGGAGTGATTTATTGCCAATTATGTGGTCAATTTTAGAGTAGGTGTGATGTGGTGCTGAGAAGAATGTATATTCTGTGGATTTGCGGTGGAGAGTTCTGTAAATGTCTATTAGGTTTGCTTGTTCCAGGTCTGTGTTCAGGTCCTGGATATCCTTGTTGATTTTGTCTGGATGATCTGTCTAATATTGACAATGGGGTGTTAAAGTCTCCCACTATTATTGTGTGGGAGTCTAAGTCTCTTTGTAAGTCATTAAGAACTTGCCTTATGTATCTGGGTGCTCCTGTATTGGGTGCGTATATATTTAGGATCGTTAGCTCTTCTTGTTGCAGTGATCCTTTTACCATTATGTAATGTCCTTCTTTGTCTCTTTTGATCTTTGTTGCTTTAAAATCTATTTTATCAGAGATGAGAATTGCAACTCCTGCCCTTTTTTTGCTCTCCATTTGCTTGGTAGATCTTCCTCCAACCCTTTATTTTGAGCCTTTGTGTATCCTTGCATGTAAGATGGGTTTCCTGGATACAGCACACTGATGGGTTTTGGCTTTTTATCCAATTTGCCAGTCTGTGTCTTTTGATTGGGGCATTTAGTCCATTGACATTTAGGGATAGTATTGTTATGTGTGAATTTGATACTGTCATTTTGATGCTACCTGGCTGTTTTGTTGGTTAGCTGATGCAGCTTCTTGATTGTGTTGATGCTCTTTTACCATTTGGTGTGTTTTTGGAGTGGCTGGTACTGGTTGTTCCTTTATATGTGTAGAGCCTCTTTCAGGAGTTCTTGTAGAGCAGGTTTGGTGGTGATGAAATCTCTGAGTGCTTGCTTGTTCACAAAGGATTTTATTTTTCCTTTACTAATGAAGCTTAGTTGGGCTGGATAGGAGATTCTGGGTTGAAAGTTCTTTTCTTTAAGGATGTTGAATATTGGCCCCCAATCTCTTCTGGCTTGTAGGGTTTCTGCTGAGAGATCTGCTGTGAGTCTAATGGGCTTCCCTTTGTGGGTAACCCGACCTTTCTCTCTGGCTGCCCTTAGCATTTTCTCTTTCATTTCAACCCTGGTGAATCTGACGATTATGTGCCTTGGGGTTGCTCTTCTTGAGGAATATCTTTGTGGTGTTCTCTGTATTTCCTGGATTTGAATATTGGTCTGCCTTGCTAGGTTGGGGAAGTTTTCCTGGATAATATCCTGAAGAGTATTTTCCAGCTTGGATTCATTCTCTTCATCACATTCAGGTACACCTATCAGACGTAGATTAGGTCTTTTCACATAGTCCCACATTTCTTGAAGATTTTGTTCATTCCTTTTTGTGCTTTTTTCTCTGTTCTTGCCTTCTCTTTTTATTTCATTGAGTTGATCTTTGACCTCTGATATCCTTTCTTCTGCTTGGGCAATTCGGCTGTTGAAGCTTGTGCATGCTTCACGAATTTCTCGTGTTGCGTTTTTCAGCTCCATCAATTCACTTATACTCCTCTCTATGCTGTCCTTTCTCGTCAGCAGTTCGTCCAATCTTTTTTCAAGGTTCCTATTTTCTTTGCGTTGGGTTAGAACATGTTCTTTTAGCTCATTGTAGTTTCTTACCACCCACCTTCTGAAGTCTGATTCTGTCATTTCATCACCCTCCTTCTCCATCCGGTCTGGTTCCCTTGCTGGTGAGGAGTTGTGATCCCTTTTAGGAGGAGAGGTGTTCTGGTTTCGGGAGTTTTCATCCTTTTTGCTCTGGTTTCTTCCCATTTTTGTGGGTTTATCCACCTGTTGTCTGTCTCTGTCCCAGGGAGTTGGAGCTTTATGAGTTTCCGTTGCACTACTGCCTTTTTTGATTTTTCTTTCAGGTCTGACCCGCCCAGCTAGCAGCATGCCTAGCCTCTGCCTGCCTGCAGGGGCTTTGCTGAGCTGCTGTGGGCTCCGCCCAGCTGCCCTGAGCTCTTCCCTGTAGTCCTTTTTATATGGGCATAGTTAGAACTGTCTTGGCAATGGTGGCCCCGCCTCTGTTATGGTGGATTCTCTCTGTTGTGGCAGGTTGCCTCGGCAACGGCGGGTTGCCTAGGCAATGGCAGCCTGCCTCCGTAGTGGTGGAGAGTCTCAGTAATGATGGAAGCCCCTCCCCCACGGAGCCGGACTGTCCAGGTTCAGCTGTGCTTGGTTTGGAGGGCTCAACCCAGAGGGTTTCCAATTACTGTTTTTGTTTTCATTGTTGTTGGGGGTGGAGGGGTGGGACCAACCGAGCCTGATCACCTGGCTCCCTGACTCAGAGTCTTTTCTTTTAAGTTGAAGGACCCCGCGTTCCGGTCGCTTGTTGAAAAGGCGCCGGGATCTCCCGTGCTGCGACTCACGGAGTCGGCTCGAACTGTGGCGCTGGCTCCTGGCGGATTTTTTGCCTAGGAATCTCCTGGCCTGACTCGCTATTTCAGATGAATGGGCAGCTCTGCCGTCTCAGGGCTCTGCTCGCCAGCTAAGAGGGCTCCCAGACCAGTGGCTTTTGTATGGAGAACCGCAGCAACAGGGTGTGGTCACAGCAGCCGCGCGGGCCAAATCAGCCCCACAGGGGCCAAAACAGCCGCACCGGCTGGGACTGCGACGCTGGCAACCCCTCTGCCTGGGTATCTCCTGGTCTGTGGGCAATAAGAGTTCGTCTGGAAATGCAGCGTCCACTCACCCTCTGTTCTTTCACTGGGAGCTGAAGTCCTGAGCTGTTCTTAGGCGGCCATCTTCCCAGCATTCCCAAAGGTTTTATTCTGCATCTGTGTTTTAATAGTAGAACACTATTCATAATGTTTTCGGTTTCTGTTATAATTCTAAAAGCAAAGCTAGCCCTTTAAAATAAAATTTCCTTAATTATCCAAAACTATAAGGCTGGTTTTAAAGTCAGTTCATTCGTATGTTCATTCAATTGTAATTGCCACTTCATTCATTTCTCCATTCAACTATTCAAAAATTGCTTTTAGCATCTACTGTTTGGCTTATATTTTGCCTAACCTTCAATGAATTTTGTGACCACGATTTTGTTATCTTTATCCTGGCATACAAAGTGAATGACACCTGATGGCCTCCTTGGAAAATGAAGAATCTTGTGCCTCATCCACTTCCATCTGTATATTTAATATGTCTTTCTATTCCTACCCACCTTATCTTTGATTAGCATGTTTAGATTATGTAAATATGTGGGTGAGGCATGGTGGCTCACGCCTATAATCCCAGCACTTTTCGAGGCCCAGGCAGGTGGATCACTTGAAGTCAGGAGTTTGAGACCACCCTGGCCAACATGGCACAACCCCGTCTCTACTGAAAATATTAAAAAGTAGCTGGGCGTGGTGGCACATGCCTGTAATCCCAGCTACTTGGTAAGCTGAGGCACAAGAGTCACTCAATCTCAGGAGGCAGAGGTTGCAGTGAGCCAAGATCTCGCCACTGTACTCCAGCCTGGGCTACAGAGGGAAACTCTCTCTCAAAAAAGTTATGTAAATATATGTGTTAATTTTCTTCAATGTAGAAGATTTTAATTTAGTATAATAAAAACACAGAAGAAAATCACTATATTCACTCTGAGAGAAAATATAACTATTAATATTGAAACATATTTTCCTTGACAGGGCTTAAGTAGCACTGTTCCACAAAATAATAGATATGGGGAAATTATCAAAAAAAACATAATTCATGCTCTTTTAAAATTTGCCACATCAGTGAAACGTTGTGAACAAACATCTATGACTCCTTTCTACATTTAGAGGATATGATTGTAGACATACATTGTCTTGAGAACTCTGTCCCTGTCTTTGTAATGATTATCACCTTGTTTCCAGTCCAGTTTACTCTTCTCTATATAGTCCCAGACTTTATTATCAGATAGCCCTATTGATTCTGAGGGGAAAAAATTATGGAAGATTTTGTGGCGGTTAATTCAGAATAATGTACTGGTCTCCTATAGGTTTTCTCATTTATATATTTTGAACCAGAAGATTCGGCTTTTTCATACTATTTGTTACATTGAATACATGCATGCCTGACTAGATTATGTGTGAAACTGAGCCCCAAACGTGGGTGACCTTGAATAATTGTCCTTTTCTTTTTTGCCTCTCATTTATTCATTGTGATTTTTCGTATCTCATCCATCTCATTATATTGATCTACTTCCCCAACAGAGGAAGTGTTTCATGGAGGGTGAGAGAAACAACTTCAGAGAAAAATAAAATACAGGGAAGGCCCAGAGTCAAAATAAATGGAAGCATAAAGGGTACTAGCAGCAAATAACTGCTTGCCATATTGAGACACTGTGGGAGATTCCCAAGTTGCCCGAAGATGCTATTAAATTCACACTGCCTGACTTCATGCCATTCTCTTAGGATTTACAGCAACTGCCAGAAGCCAATTGAAGTTTTTTCAGGCTGTTCTCTACCTCCTCTTCCATATTCTTAATGTTCCTAAAAACCATTGAAACAAGTTAATGAGAAAGGTTGTAGAAATTTTTTCTTTCAAACCTAGGGTGAAATAATGGCGTCCAAGGGACCGTTTGGGCTCTGTGTGAAGGCACAAATATCTAAGTAATCTCTTAGGGATTTTTTGTTTCAGCAATTACACAAACAAATTTTTAATTAAAATGTTACAATAGAAATAATGATAAGTTTAGTGTGTGGGAGATAAAGCATACAATTTTTAAGCATGCAGATATAGCCAAGCTAATATGCCAGCTATGTTGGCAAGAGATGCTTTTTGCTGAAAGCAGTTTAAATTTTACCCAAGAAGATGATCAGAGTAAATGATGGTAAGTAGTGTTGGGGCAGATGCCCATTAACGTCACTAAAGATCCAGATTCTTTCTCTTTTTGTGTTCCACTCTATTGGGTATATTGGCCTTCGGACTTCATGTTTTGACATCATTATATTGAGGGGAGTTCTATAGCTGCAGTAATGAAGTCCATGAAGAAGGGAAAGTGTTGGTACTGCCACACTTGTTTGATTTATGAGAAAAGCAAAATTTTTCCTAGAAGGGCACTAGTATACAACCCCTTACATCTCATTATTTTTGGCTCATATGTCCACTTCTAGATTCAGGAAGGTTGGTAAGCTGATTTGATGGGTATTTTTATCCTTTATAGTAAGAAGAAAGAAAGCTGAAGGGTTGGGATGGCGATTGGGCAAACAACCAGGAGTATCTCCCACACAAACTAAATTCAGTGGATGTTATGAATCTTTGTTTCATGCACCATAAATATGTGACTCTTGAAGATAAATTTATGAAAAAATAGGTATCATGACAGAAAACTTCCTATAGAATTGCTTATCATGATAAACTATCATTTCTCTATAGAAATCCTTGGGCCGGTTAATAAGGGGAAAGTTGCTATAAATTAAAACTGACATTACAAATGTCAGTTATTTTAAAAGACACAAATGATAGAGATTCTGAAAAAATTATTCGATTTTTTTAATTTAAAAAAATAGCTGCATAAGTTCTATCAAAAGTTTCAAGTTAAAAAATGAATAAATGTCATTGTTTTAAAACAATGTGGTAAACAGAGATTTGAAAAATTAAATGTCATTGGACTTTATAATCATTAGATTTCTAATGTGGATGCCTCTGACAAACAATTAATCAAACTTCAACAGTTGGATGAATCATTCTCATTCTTTGACTTTGTTACCTGGGGCATTTTCTTTTTTAATTGCAGACTGAATATATTTCAGATGAGTTTGATAATTATTGATGAGTGAATTGCACAAAATTGTGAAATTTGGTTTTACTTGGATAAGAAAAGTCAAACAATTGAGCAATTAAATTCATTCAATAAACTGCACTTCTGGAAAATCAGCTTGAAATGACATTGAGGAATCTAATTTAATTTCTACATATTGAGTGCTAACATAACCATGGACCAAGGATTTTGCATCACACACTAGTATTTGAAGTTAGAAAAGAGTTTAGAGATCATCTTCTGTCATTTCAGATCATGCACGGTGGAAGTAAATGAGGTTTACATTAACCCCCTTAATTCTTTATATAAAGAACTTTAGAGGAGATTAAATGGTTTGATCAAGATACAGTACTATAACCAGTTAGTCAAATCAATAGCTGGAAGCAAATTGGCTTAACTCTTGCATCAATATGCAATCCACTAGTTTTATATTTTTCTGTAAATTAGGATCACATCACTATTTCACTTGCTACATTATAAACTACATCAGAAAACTGATTGGGATAAAAATTGCAGATCAACCACAATTTCTAAATGATGCTAATATATGAGAGGTATGAGGTTAAGGGACCTGCATATACATTTTAACAATAGCCAGTTACTGCAAAAAATCAGTAATTCACCTAGCTAGAAGTAAACGATATGTTGGACTTAAAAGAAAAACGGCAAGATACCTAATCAAAATCAGATGACAGTGTAAAGACTCTCTGTTGTATTTCCTCTCTATTGTGTTCTCTAAGAAATCAGTTTGACAGGAGGACAATGAAAATATTTGTTGAAGTCAGATGATTGAGTTCTCATCTGGGGAGTTATAAAGGTAGTTAGAGAAAGAAAGGTTTTTTGTTAACCACATCTGTGTTCTCTTACATTTGCTGGGGTCAGAGTTTCCTTGCAAGGCTAAAAATAGTTTTCCATTTTTCCCAACGGGAGTATTTTTGTGTGTGTAATTAAATACAGGATAATAACAATAGCTAATATTTAGTAAGCTCTTTATTTGTTTCTCGAGCTGTAACTCATGCTTTGAAGGCTTTTGCTTACTTGATTTTGACAAAAATTCTGTGAGACAATATGGTAGTCATTAGAGCTGATCACAAATATTTCTTATTCTGCTGGGAAATGGTAAGAGTGTTCTCCCTTGGAGTTAAGTATGGTCGTATGTCTTGCTTTTAGACAATTATATGTAAGTGAAAGTGATGATTGTCATATCTATGTGGCATCTTTAAGGACCAATATGCAATTCATCAGGATCTCTCTGCCCTCTGCTAGTGCTACTAGCAGTGTTCCAGAGAGTGTGCTCTATTAGCCTGTGTCTTAGACCCACTGGAGTACAGTTCTTAGCTGCCTTGCAATAGAAATGTGGAGGAAGTGGGAAATTAACTTTGAATTATTTGTTACTGCAACATAACCTAATTCATTCTTACTGGTACATGTAATTATTATTTCTATTTTCTTCAATTTATAGGGGAAGAAAATGAATATAAGTAGTTTGTCAATGATGACACCATTAGTTAAGTAGAACCAGGATGCAGTCCAAGCAGTCTGACTCCAGAGCTCACATGCATAACTACCAATTTATATAGCTATGGTAATACACTTTGTTTTGAATAAGATTGTCCATTAATATGATGCAGAGTCCTTTACTTAATTTATGAGTGGAGAGAGGTGATTATTACTTTTAATTCACTTACAAATACTTACAAATATTTTTAATACTTACAAATCACCCATGTGTAAAGCCCACTGCTTATTCCATCAATAGTATGTGGCTGAATGTTGTTGCCCTCAGGGAAGAAAAGAGTCTAGAGAGGTCATCAATACATATTTTTAGGGGTCTTTTGAAAATATTCTGGTATTAGTCTATTTGGGCTGCCATATCAGACTGAGTAGCTTAAATAATAGAAATGTGTTTTTTGCACGGTTCTGGAGATAGGAAATTCAAGATCAAAGTTCTTGTCAGTTTCGTTCCTGGCAAGGGCTCTCTTCCTGGCCTGTAGTCAGTGACTTTCTTGCTATGTTCTCACACAGCAGAGAGTGTGTGTGGGGGTGTCTCTTTCTTTTCTTATAAGGGCACCAGCCCTATCAGATTAGGGCCCCACCCTTGTGACCTCATTTATCATCTCACAGACCTTATCTCCAAATATAGTCACACGGAGGGTTAGAGCTTTAATATATAAATCTGGCCGGCAGCAGGGATGTGGGACACAAACACTCAGTCTGTAACAATCTCCTAGGAACTATGAGCAATTTGAGAAATTTTAATAATAAAGACTTGTTCTCATATATTGTCCAGTATATCCTGTCTCTGTAAATGCAACTGAAAGGAAATGTCAATGAGAAATATTCTATTAATTCATTTATTTGCTTATTCAGTACATCTATTGAGCATCTATCATGTGCTAGATTATTCTAGACACTGGGGTATAGCAATGAACAAAATATTTTTTTATCTTTCATTTAATTTATATATTAATGGAGGAAAACAGATACAAAATAACACTACACAAGAGTGATATATTAATAAAAAATAAAGCAAAATAAAGGTATACAGAATGATAGAGTCCACAAATGCTACTTTGTCAATTCTCTCAGATGAGATGACTTTTTTGCAGAGGCCAAAATTTGTAACTTTAACTTTTTAAATATTAAAATTGAAAAGATAATGAGAGAGCATATTCTTGAAGTCCTTTATTTTACAGATTGATAAAGTAGGATCTAGAACAGGGGTTGACAAACTCTTTAAAAGGCCAGTTAGTTAATATTTTCCATTTTGCATGCTAGACAGTGTCTGTCATAACTAACCAATCCTGCTATTGGAGCACAGAGATAATACATAAACAAAATGTGACTGTGTTCTAATAAAACTTTATTTATACAAACAGGCAGTTGGTAAGATTGTCTTTCAAGCTATAACTTGTCTACCTTTCATCTAAAAAACTGAAATGACTTTCTCAAGGTCACACATTTGATGGGTGATGACAGAAGAGATGACAAACATGTTTCTTCTGTGGTTGAAAACAACAAAGGCATCTTTAGATTATCACAAGTAAAAAGGATTAAATAAAAAATAATATGTCAAGGGTGAAAAAAGTACCCACTTAACTGCTGGCACCTGAATTTATTTTAAAGAGGGAATGGCCTTTGTTTAGGAAAGCAGGTTGATAAGCTATTTCTGGGAGAAGGTGACACCCCGAGGGCCTGGTTTAGCAGGAAGCAGTAAAAGAAAAGACATGGCTCAATGACTCTGCATTAGAAACGAACAGAAATTAAGGGAAGAGGAGGGAGAAGACAAGGACAGAGAGAGTAGAGAAAGGGAAAGAGTGAAGAGCCAATCAACAGAACAGAGTGAGCAAAGGCATCTTAAGCAAAAGATGTGTAATCAATTTTAATTGACTGAATTGCCACAATGCAAACCTCGTATTGTCCTTCAAAGTTAAGTAAACTGATGCACAAATCAAAGGACTTTTATGAATGGGTTTTTGAGGATGTATATGTGGGAGTAGGGAGAATTAAGGAAGCTGAGTATCTTGTCTGGGCCAATTCTTTTATGTGTGTGGCATTTAATTAAATCCCAACCTTCTATAGCACAACCATCTGTTTTTGCTATTCCTGTAGTTAAACACTGCCAGAGAAAGTCCTGTTACCAGAGAGTATTGGTCCAGTTATAAATAAAAAAACTCTCCAACTTCAAAGTGCCTGTAGACTCTTCTACTTTTTGCAATAGCTACTTCAAACCTTTACTCAAAGCTTTAAGCTTTCTCCTCCATCTCTCCAGTTTATCAGACTTAATCTGACATTTTAAAAGAAAGGAGAAGGCATCAGATGGTAACTCTTTTATCTTTCCCTCACCCATCAATCAAATCTCTACCTTTGAAGTATCCTTCTTCTCTTCTATGAAAAGAGAGGGCTGGCTCTTCCCCTATATAAGTTCATGCCACCTCATGAACTATACATGATTTGTTATCTCTTACCACTCTCATATTCTACACTCTCTCATAGAACTGAATCCTTCACATCAGGACTTAAGTTATTACTATTTAAAAAAAAAAAACCCTTCTCTGCCCCATATGCCAATACTGTCTATTAGCCTACCCCTTTTCTCTTCTCTACCACTTAGCTTCTTGAAGGAGTTGCTGGAACAGCACTTTACCATCTCCGTTAGCTTAAAATCTCTCGGATCACATATTAGTAGTCATGTTTTTTTTTCAGGGATGCATCTCTAACCTCCTACACTAGATAAAATCTTATTTTATGTTTTTGTACCACCATACTCTCCCCCATCATAGCATGTATCATTCATAATGTTCTATTGTGTGATTATTAATGTCTTCTCCCCACGCTAGCCTATTGTTTCCTCTACAACCAGCCCAGTTCCTCACACATAATGTAGTGTAACAAATAATAGGGCCTCAATAAATAATTGTTAAATGAATAAATAAATGAGCAATGCCATCACTGTATAAATATTTTATAAACATTTTGTATCACATACAAATACAGAATAAACAGGAGAGTAGAGCCAATAGTGACCATGACATTATAACCTCTTTGGGAATATGCAGAAATTTAGGAAATGGCATCGAACTTTGTATAAGTCATGAAATTAAAGTTTAAACAAACTTTTCTAAGCTGTAGCTGATAACTGGATTGTAGGAAAATATATCCATTATATGCAGATTGCAATTCAAATGGAGAACTAAGAAGAGCTGAAAAATGTTTAACTTGGTGATGTTACAGGAGACCACTATTTGTCTACAAAATGAGGTCTGGGCTAATCTCTGAAGTTGAAAAACAAGGACTTTACCTGCCAAATGACACGACAATTTGGTGAATTTTTAATAGTGTTCACCTCACTCTAATATTTAAAAGGTTATTTTTTGTTTCAAAAGTACATCTCATTAAAAAATAAAGGTTCATTAATATGTATTATAAAGTAAGGTCCAAATAGGATTTTCGCTGGAGTTATCTCACAGAGGGACATCGCACCTGCTACATTATGAGCCATTTGTGCTGAGCAAAACCTACTTAAACAGATCTTAATACCCCTTCTTGGCTGGAAGGGATCATCATAGTCATGGAACATGTCATATTTTACATCTTGGGTTTTGTAAGCATTAGATAAAGCTATGATTCCCAGGTATTAATCCAAGTCTTTCATCAGTTCCCTGTCAGGCACCCAGTGTTCCATAAGTTGGTTCCCCCAATTTATCATCTCCCTTTTTGACTCAAATTACTCACAGCTGTGATCCAACATTGGCATAGTTCCTAAGAAGGAGGGGTATACAAGAGCTGTTATTGGGCAAATAATAGAAGCTGTCACACAACCTATGTTTACTTACAAGGTTTGCCAACTTTGAAAATGCTAGCTGTCTCACTTGTGAAAGCTTCCTTTTGGGAATGGAACCCCATTATTTAGATTTGTATATCATTCTTGCCCAAGATTGGGAATCATACCACTTGGGCTATGAATCATTTTTAGAAGGTATATAAATTGTTTATGAATGACTCTTCAAGGGCAAATCTAAGTAGAAAAAGTTGAAGGGATTTGACAAAGAAACACATTCTTACATATAATTAATGTGCAAATGTATAAGGGCATTTGAAACAATATAGATATACTTGTCTGTCTTTTATGATAATTAATCTTTAGGGATAAAAGTAAAAGTTGTTATTCCTTCTGCTGACTTTATTTTCTCTATATAGAGAAAAATATCAATGAAAATTTATCTCTTACCATACTAGAATCAAGGAAATTTAGGAAATCATCCCTAGGAGATCATGTCTACCCAGTTCTGGATTGTACTTTATTGTACTTTAAAGTCAATAATTTACGAAATTCATAAATATTCCAGATCGCTGAGCCTCAGAGAAGATAAATAATTTTCCCATGTTCATATAGCCATAAACAAACCCAGTGACAAATCTGGGTTTCAAACTCAAGTGAATATACTTCAGAACTCAGACTTTTAACCAATCTCTCAGTCACCCTCTTATTTTGTTTCATATGTTGACAAGACTTAAATATGATTTAAACAAAGGCAAAACAGAAGTCATCAGCAGGGATAAAGATACTATAGTAACATGTTTACTCATTACATATGAAATCTGTTGTTTTATGAAATTATTCAGTTACTAAAGGAGAACTTCCTACAACCCCAAAGTTATCATTCAGAGCTTTAGATTCCATAGATTCACATTTTACATCAAAGGCCCATTAGTTTTACCTGGTGAGAAGATACAAGTTCTGTGTTTCCAAGTGTGTGGAGAAGCAGGCATTCATTCTCATCCTGAACTGAAGAAAAGTGTTTCAATATTCTTAATAGGCATGTAAGAATAAAGTTAATTCTGACATTTTATATATATAATTGGCTTTTTCGTTTAAAAATATTTTATGGAATTTATTGCCACGGTTTTTTACTGCAACATAATCTTCAAGATTATAACAGTTGTGTAATCGATATTGTTAAAAACCGGGTAGGTAATATGCAGTAATACCTTTTCACTCAACAAAACTTTCACACTCACTAAAACTAGGCACTAGTGCAGAAGTCTCTTGAGACCAGAGTGGCTTCATTTTTACCACTGGAAAAAACTGACTTTGGAAATTTTCAATATATTTCTGAAATTGTTCTCCCAGGAATTGGAAGCTTAAAAGAAGGAGCTAATATTATTCAATTTGTCTTAAGATATTGATCCAGATCACTTTGAGGTCTACACTTGATCCCTTTGGAATTATTTTTCTTTCTTTCTTTCTTTCTTTTTTTTTTTTTTTTAAATAGGCCGGGGGCTTAATAGATACCCAGAAAGATCATCTTCAGCAATAAAATAACAAAAAAAGATAGCTAAAACATATTTTTAAAATTTCTGAAAATGTGTAAATGAGTCAGCAGGAAAGTAAGGGAGATCTTAAGAAGTCAAAAATAAAGTAAAGTAATAACCTTAGAGATGCAAGGAAGATCTCAAACTGGTGCTTGCCCTCCAACGTCAGCCAAATGGAGAGTGTAGGTAAAGCTGAGGGTTCAGAAAATATATGGGACCATATTAGATGTTGTTGAATATATCTAGGGCCCCAAGGGTTACACCTCCAGTGAAAGATTTTTAAAATATACCTCACAAAGGGAGAAAGTAAGGAAACCATTCTGTCTCTAAATTTTGGATCTGTATCTCCCCTAATATGTGTTTGGGGCCCTAGTTTATATTTTTGGGGTGGTCCAAAAGCCTCAAGCCAAAAAACTATATTAGCATTGTCTTGGATGGTAATGCTCATGAGTGCCTGGCAAAATACAAATTTTAAAAATCATCCCTAGAAGATCACAACATCTACCCGATTCTCAAAATATCCCCATAGAAAAAGTTCATACACATATTAACTTGCAAAAAAAAAAAAAAAAAAAAAAAAAACACAAGACCTACACAGAAGCAAAACATTGTGAAGGAAAGAAATAACCAACAGCTGGTACCCCAAAACAGAAATGAAAATACACAAATGCTTTTTTAAGTTTTTTACTGTCCCATTAGCAAAAACCAATTACATGACCTAGCCCAGAGTCACTATGGGTGGGCACTACCAAAAATGCTCAACTCCATGAACAATCAAGAGACATTACAAAAAGAATATACTTTTTTTATACTTTAAAAATTTTATCAAATGTATCATAAGCTCACATACATTAGAGTCAAATGCTTATATTCTAATTTTTATGAAACATAATCTCTTACCATCACCCCTCCCAGAAGCAACATGCAACTCTTTCTGGCAGATTCTTTCAGTGTTTGGTTGTCATTGTTGTTTTGTTTGGTTTTAGAGGTAGATGGTGCAAGAATGTATTATTTAGAATCCAATGAAAATTTTAAGTAAATCTGAAAGAATAGCAGTGAAAATTTCAGACTCTTTAAAGAGTATTATTACACTTCTTAATGTTGTTAACCCTTAGTGTGAGATGGAGAGCAATATGCATTTACTTCTTTATTTCTTTAAAAAAAACACTTTGTTGAGGTACAGTTGACAAAATAATACCTGTTCATACTTAATGTATACAACTTGATGAATTTGGAAATAAGTAAACACCAATGAAACCATCACCACAATCAATGCCATAAACTTAACTATCACCTCCAAAAGTTTCCTCTCACCCTCTTTATTTATTTATTTATTTATGTTATGATAAGAGCACTTAGCATGAGATCTACCCTCCTAGCAAATTTTTAAGTCTAAAATACAGGATTGTTAAATAGGCATTATGTTGTATAGTAGATCTCTAAAATTTATTCATCTTGCATTGCTGAGACTTTGTACCCTTTGACTAATACCTCTTAATTTTCCCCTCCCCCAGCTCCTGGCAGCCACCATTCTACTCTCTGTTTCTATGACTTAGATAATTTTAGATTTCTCATGTAAGTGAAATACTGTAGTATTTCTCCTTCTGTTTCTGTCTTATTTTATTGGGCATAATGTCCTCCAGGTTTATCTATGTTGTCAGAAATGTCAAAAACTATAAAACATTGATAAAACAAACAAAAGAAGATACAACTAGGTGGAAAGACACTGTGTTAATGGATTGGAAGAATTAATATTGTTAAAATATCCATGCTACCCAAAGCAATTTACAGATTCAATGCAATAACTATCTGTCAAAATTCTATTGACCTTTTTTACACAAATAGAAAAAAAATAGTAAAATTTATATGGGAACAACAAAATACCCTGAATTACCAAAACAATTTTGAGCAAAAAAAAAAAAAAAAAAAAAAAAAAAAAACAAAGCTGGGGCATCACATTTCCTGATTCTTTCAAGATAAACTTGTTGACCTAGATTACCTCCATACTTCTAAATAATGTGGGTTTCTTTTTTAACTTAATGATTTCTTCCATTTTATGGTATATCATTCTCATGCTCTGTATCTACTAGACATGTATACTTCCTGCCCCTCCTACACTTTCCAATATAAAGTGTTTCAATTTTCATTAGATCACTATTCAATGTTTGAACCATCATAACAATTAAAAGGTTTTTCACTACATAATTATAAAAAGATAATATGCCATGCTTTTCCTGCCCATTTCTTCCCCCTTGGAGGTAATGATGGTCTAGTTTTTTGTTTGCTTTGGGGTTTTTTTCTGTATTATTAGTAATTCAACCTAAAACTCTCTATCAGTTACATAAACCACACCTCAGTACATTCAGATGATACTATTATTTTAATAATTAAATCATTTTAAAGAAATCACCTCTGTCTTATGACAACAAGCAGAAGTAGTTGCCCTCTACTCCTGGGGAATAGCTATTACCCTGGGATATCCCTTCATTATTATTATCAGATTCCCTTTACTTATTTCCATTTGAATAATCCACTTTGTGAAAGCTGTTTCCTCATTCCCCTCATGTTACTGGATGATAGGCTATAATCGCTTCCTGAGAAATGAAGTATAGTAGATACATTTTCTTGAGACTTTGCATGTAATAAAATTTTCTTTTTATTCTACTATATAACTGGACATATAATCTTAAGTTGTGAACATTTTTCCTCAAAAATTTGAAGTCAGAAATACTGCATCCATGTATTAGATGACTCAGTAGAGATGTTAGTTCCCACAAATCAATCTATAGGCTTAAAGGAATTCCTACTAAAATCCAAGCAAAGCTTTTTGTGAACATATACAAGCTTATTCTAAAATTAATATGGAAAAACACGAGCATTAGATTAGCTGAACAACTCTTGAAAAAGAAGAGTGAAGTGGGAGGAATCATTCTTCTTCATATTAAGGCTTACCATATAGCTGCAGTAAGCAAAACACTGTGCTATTTTTTGGCAGAGGAGTAAAAACATAGATCAGTGGTATAGAAATAGAACCTAAAATAGAGCCACATAAATAAGCCTAATTATTGTTTTACAAAGGGAAAACCCAATTCAATGGAGGAAAAAGATCCTTTTCAACAAATGGTGCTGGAAAAATCAGACATCTGGGTGCAAAAAAATTAATATAGACCTAAATGTATATCACACATGCACCCATGACCCAGCCTAAGAAATGATCATTACCAAAACACGTGAAGCTCCCTACATGTCTGTCTCTTTTCACAGACATTTCCTTCCTTAGCTCTAGTAGTAACCACCAAACTGAAAGAGGTATTATTTGTGAAATCAGCTGAACTAAACATAAGCAGCTTCCGAATAAAGTTCTCTTGAAGGGTCATTTCCGTACTTGAATGAGGAATGTTAAGCTTAAATACTTTTCAGTTTTTTTTAATAGATGCAGCATTTTGCATTACATTTTACTTTATACTATATCAAATATAAATTTCTTTTTCAAGTTGGGAAAGAAACATCAAAGTGATTCTTTTGCCATCATACATAATAATTTTTAAGACTATTTTGGTACAGATGGACTGATAGGAAGGTTGAAGTTTCTTAATCCCAGAATACTGACAAAATCTAGTCCATATTTTTGATCCATTAAAGACATAGACCATTTCTGCAAGAGACTGCCTTAAGGAAAAATATCACTCTTCTTTCAAATACCAAAGTGGAAGAGTTTCCTCTAACTTCCAATCTGTCCTCATTTATTTTATTTTATAGTTGCTTTGAATACTTAAAAAAGTAACACAGAGATTCAAAAGAGCAAAAGTGGCAACAATATGTCGACCATTCTGGTCATATTCTCCAAACCAAGTGTCAGATCATGTCCTTGTTAGTACCAAGAGGGAACAGTTCTGGTGCAAAGCTTGACTGTGAATACTTTTAAATTACATACAAAGTGTTCACTGAGGCATTCTAAAAGCTCCAATTAAAGCCGCAGTTAGTGTTTACTTCATGTGAATGGAGAAATATAAAATATATTCTCAAGCATAAAAATGTGTCTAGTTTTAGATAAATGGTTTGTTAAGTCATTACAATCTCCCTACAACCAAAAAGTAAGACTTGTGTTTCTTTCTTTCTGCAAATTAAAAAAAAATAATGAAATTCCATAAAACAGTTTAAATAGTGCATAATACATATTTGCTAGTTTGAAAGTAATGCTAGAAAATATTTTCTATGTCAGTAAAGCAACATTACAATTTTCCAATTATAATTTTCCAACTGGTTCCCTTTTGTTGTAGACACTTAAAGGTTTTCATGTCTTTGAATTAGTATACAAAGTCCTAAGCTATATCAGTTTAGAGTTTTGAATTATGGTATTTTAATTTCCTGTGGGAATTACATTTAATTCATATATAGATATATATATATATACACATATATACATCATAATCCTCTTCTGGAAAAGTACTTCAATCTGGGGTAAAGAGAAATGTATAATTCTAAAAGAGAATGAATCTGAGTTTGGGGCCAAAACTTTTACTTCCAAGTAAAGAATTAGAAATAAGAACATAACAGGATCATACAATTTTTCTCCTCAGTAATACAAATGCCATTATTAATATACTAGTACTAATAATAAATAACATTCCATTGCACATCTTTCCATTATTTTATATGTATAATCTCATTTGAACATCATGAATGCTCTATGAAGAAAGTGGGCTGAATTGTCTATTGTCAAGTGATCTTCATCATTACTACCTTCTGAGTTCTTCTAGAGCATTGCAGAGGAGAAACCAGACACTTCATTTCCCAAAATACTGCCTCTGTTCTCTGTTTTTGGTTTCTAAATGGAGTCTGCCCAAAACAGGCACCAGGTCAGATTTGAGAGATTTGGAGAGATGTATGGATAAACACTATATTCACAGAGCTTCTAGGGGAGTCCTTGAAAATGTCTCAACTCACTGCTGTAGATTAATGTAGTTGTTAACATCTTCCAAAGATTCTTTGAGTTGCCACAGTTTACAAGTTTGTTCTTAAGAACCATCTGCTTGGCTGCTTCGTTCTGAAATTTTTGCTGGTCACTTCCCTGAACTTTGCTCCTCCAGAACCTCCAAAATTTTCATAAGCTTCTAGTTTTCTGTTTTAAAACCTTTCATACTAGATAGAGAGCGACTTCTGTTTTCTTGGCTGTAAGTGGAAAGAAAGAAGTGACATTGTACTTGACATCTTTCAAGGTATGTATGTGTGTCTGGAAAATGAGCCAAACCACGAGGGAGTGGAGTACACTTCTGAGCAGGTGGAGGAAGTCCTGACTATTTAATAACATTTAATTAAAAGAATATAGATCCTATGTCTCCTGCAAATTAACCACAGCCTGTTCTACATTGGCTCTCCTCATCCTCAACTACTTAAAAATGAATAGAAAGGAACATGTAACCTTCATATTATTGCCATAAGTGGGTGAATACCAACTTGTCTCTCAAGTAAAGAAGTGACCTGTATCATTTCAATCTAATAGAATTTCTAGACCAGTGAGTCTCAAGGATGGGGTAGGTTCTACCATCTCTTAGGATGCATTTGGGAAAACTCTTGTTGCTATTGTAAACAGCATTGTCTTTTGTGACCTTACCTCAAAAATCCTGCAGCTTCATGTTCATTGAATTATACAGGTTACAAGTGAGTCATGAAGACCATTCCAGATTCGAAGGGATGGGAGATAGGCCCTTTTCTCCATGGGGCATGTGTCAAAGAATTTGCAGATGTGTTTTAAAACTACTACACTGCTCTATCTAAAGTTACTCCTACCCTCAACCTTCATAATCTCTCACCTATTTTTTTTTACAGATATCTTAATATTATCTAACATACCATTTGCCAGGTTGGGCATTTTAACAGACTTTAAAACAGTGGCACATGGAAGGTATTCAACAATATTTGTTGAATGAATGAATGAATGAATGAATGAATGCATTTCAATACATTAACTTCTAATATCTCAGTGCTACTTTTGTAGTTGTTTCAAGTTTTCTGCTGATATCTGCCCTAATAATGCTGCTGGCAGAATACAGAACAAATCTGATGAATGTGATCAAAATAACCTAGTTGTAAACTTGAATAATTAAAGCCAAAATTTCTTTTTTATGAAATTGGAAATTATTTGCCTCTTAATCCAAGAAGGGCCTCATCCATTATTGATTCATATTTACATCACCCACTGATTTCTAAAATGCTGACTTGACCCCCAGTAAAAATACCTTATCTCCTTCCCTTTGTAAACCAGAGAAATAAACAAATTTAGAGACTTTTCAAAGAAGGAAAATAGAAGATAGGTTGGAGTTGTGCTCATTGTTTAGTTGAAGCAATATAAGTTACATTGTAAAAGGTTAATACAGAATGATCTTCAAAACTGAGACCATAGTATCACAAAAGTCAATTGAACCACTTTGCCAGAGGTTATTTCCAGTCATTTCAATCAGTATCTCTAAATTTCAGTCATGCCACTATCAGTTTCAAGCTATAGCAAATAAGTTGTCCAGACCTGCATATTTTAACTTGACCAAGCTGGAACAAAAGCACTTTCTGTTATTGCCCAGGTGCCTATATATTTGGGAAATATGAACAATTTATGCGATTAGGTGAATCTATAAAATGAAGAACGTTTTATAAGCAAAGACACACATACCTGGGATGTAGTAAGATTCTGCCACTTTTTATCTGTAAAACATGTGATAATGAAATTTAACCTCTGTGAGCCTTTGTTTCCTCATCCGTAAAATGCTCTTCAAGATACATACCTTCCTTTTAGAGTTTTGTGATGGTAAGGTGAATAATGAACATAAAGCCTGTTGGCAAACAACTTGGCAAATGGTGACACAAAAACTGTCATTGTTAGTGATAGAAAGGTTTTTTTTTTTTTAAGGTGGTATTATTTCTCAAAATATTCAGATAAATGAAGCATAATTGGTTTGGACAATTTAAGCGTTGTTATAATGACCATCATCTTCTGCTTTCCTTTTATTGCCGAGAAACAATTGTTAAGAAATATAGTTATAAGCTGAGGACCCAGACCTCCCCAGTCTGATGTTACAATCACAACCTCACTAGGCCACTTTGTATCAGGAACAAGCTATTGGTTTGGGAAAATGAAAGGGGTTCCTGCTATTATTTCTTGACCAAAGATATCAGAACCATCCTGCAGATATTTTCAAATTCATTTTCTCATCATTCTAGCCACAGGGATAATGTGGATTGTTTCACTGAAAGAAAACTGTAGGGCTTTACCCTGCTGTGAGTACTTATGTTTTTTAGACTTTATGGGAATATGTATAGTCATGGAGTTTAAATCTCCCTTGAGTCATTTCTTTGTCTGCCTTGGCATACTCTGTGCTGGTATTTTCCAGCTGCATACTAATAAGCTGAGTGATGAGGGAAGAAGCTTGCTCAGGGAAGGCATAATAGCTTGACTCCACAGCTATGTGATACTAACACCTGAATCAATTACCTCTGGTTACTAAGTCCTTCCCTTGTTGCAGGACTAAGTTTTGACACTAAATATGTGCCTACATTTAATCAAATCCCCCTTTTTAAGAAGTGCAATCATTCTTTTGCTTTAAAAAAGCATTTCAAGTTATTTTGCTGCTCAAATATAATGAAACTAAAAAAAGCTTTATCCAGGTTTTAATTTTCTAGTATTCCCCCCAAAAACGTGTATGTCCTAGAATAACACAATTCTGATTTGGTTATATAAACCTAGCTGTTTTACATAAACCTTGTGCAAGTTTGAAAGAACAAGGTTTGCAGGATAGCTCAGAGTCTAGAGAACACGGGTTATTTTGTTTATTTGTTTGTTTGTTTTGATACAGATCTTGCTTTTGCTCAGTCATCCAGGCTGGGGTGCAGTGGTGCAATCATGGCTCCCTGGAATCTCGACCTTCCTGGCTCAAGTCACCTTCCTGCCTCAGCCTGCTGAGTGGCTAGGAATACAGGCATGCACCACCACATCTAGCTTCATTTTAAATATTTTTTAACGGACAGGGGCCTCACTATGTTGCCCGGGCTGGTCTCAAACTCCTGGGCTCAAGTGACCCTTCCATCTTGGCCTCCCAAAGTTCTGGTATTATAGGCATGAGCCACCTACTTAGCCAGGAACACAGGTTAGAAGTCAATTTGTGGTCAAGGGCCATCAACTTTATTTTACTCAAGTCACTTTCTCTGTAAACATATCAATACCAAAAGAGCAAACATGAGAGATTTTAAGACTATAAAACAAGATTCTATTCTGTTTTCTAAATGCTAGAAAAACATATCACAAATAGAGACCCAGAAGATAGTCCATCTGTAAAACCTAATGATATAGTGCATTTTTTCCAACTAATTGTATGTGTTCCTCTGTATTAATCAGCTTTCTTTTGGCCTTAAAACACAGAACCAAATTCTCAGAGTCTCATATTAGTAAAAGTTGATATTAAAGTATGGGTAACCCATCAGCTCAAAATTAAACCATAGCATTTATTTTGTATTCATAATTTGTTCTGTTTTTTAAATAAAAGTCTACTACTGCTTTTGTTTCTTTCCAGCAGTAATAATTTCTTATATGCTTTATAAGAACTATTTAAAAGCATAGGTTGCTTCATTGAGAAGTACCTTGACCATTTCATCTATGATCTAAGACTGTCATATTTCCCTATATTTCCAGTGTTTAACTGAGCACTAATCTTGATTCCATTAATGAACAAGTTGACATTTTTTATTTCTAAGAGTTGGTATTTTCAGCTCTTCACATATCTGTATCTATCATTTGTATAGGCATATCTTGGAAATATTGTGAGTTAGCTTCCAGACCACAGCAGAAAAACAAATATAGCAAATGTAGTAAACCACACAAAGTTTTTGGCTTTCCAGTGCATATAAAAGTTATATTTACAGTATACTACAGTGTTATTAAATGTGCCATATGTGCATTATATCTTAAAAATTTACAAACCTTAAAAAATACTTTATTGCTAAAAATGCACTCATCTGAGCCTTCAGGAAGTGGTAATCTTTTTGGTGGTTGTAGATCTTGTCTCAATGTTGATGACTGTTGACTGATAAGGGTGATGGTTGCTAAAAGTTGGGGTAGCTGTGGGAATTTCTTAAAATGAGACAACAATGAACTTTGCCACATTGATTGACTCTTCCTATAATAAAAGATTTCTCTGTAGGTGATGCTGTTTGATAGCATTTTACCCACAGTAAAACTTCTTTCAAAATTATAGTCCCTCATCTCCAAACTTGTAGCTAGCTTATCAACTAAGTTTGTGTAATATTATGAATCCTTTGTTCGTATTTCAACAATATTCACAGCATCTTCACCAGGAGTAGATTCTTTCTCAGGAAATCACTTTCTTTGCTCATCTATAAGAAGCACCTCTTCATCTGTTCAACTTTAGTCATGAGATTGCAGCATCTTCAGGCTCCACCTCTAATTCTAGTTTTCTTGCTATTTCCACCACATTTGCAATGACTTCCTCCACTGAAGTCTTGAATCCCAACCATGAAGGTTGGAATCAGCTTTTTCTAAACTCCTGTTAACATTGATATTTTGTCCTTTTCCCATGAACCATGAGTGTTCTTTATGGCACCTGGAATGGTGAATATTTTCCAGAAGATTTTCAATTTTCTTTGCCCAGATCCATCAGAGAAATCACTATTTATGGCAGCTATAGCCTTACAAAATATATTTATTAAATAAGACTTGAAAGTCAAAATTACTCCTTGATCCATGTGCTGCAGAATAGATGTTGCATTAGCAGGCATGAAAGCATTATTAATCTCCTTGTACATCTCCATCAGAGCTCTTGGGTGATCAAATGAATTGTCAGTGAGCAGTAATATTTTGAAAGGAATCTCTTTTTTTCCAGAGCAGTAGGTCTCAACAGCGGGCTTAAAATACTCAGTAAATCATGCTGTGAACAGAAATGCTATCATCTTTCCATTTACGGAGCACAGACAATAGGTTTAGCATAATTCTTAAGGACTGGAGGATTTTTTGGAATAGTCAATGAGCATTGGCCTCTCACAAGAGAGTCAGCTTGTCCTTTGAAGCTTTGAAATCAGGCATTCTCTACTTCTCGCTAACCATGAAAGTCTTAGATGGCATCTTCTTTCTATATAAGTCTGTTTCATCTCCATTGTCTCTATAGTTTAGTGTACCTACCTTCACTAATGATCTTAGCAAGATATTCTAGATAACTTGCTGCAGCTTCTACAACAGCAGTTGCTGCCTCACCTTGCACTTTTATGTTATGGAGAGGGCTCCTTTCTTTAAACATCATGTACCAACCTATGGTAACTTCCAACTTTTCTTCTGCAGCCTCCTCACCTCTCTGAGCTTTCCAAGAATTGAAGAGAGTTAGGGCCATGCTCTGGATTAGACTTTGGCTTAAGGAAGCATTGTGGCTGGTTTAATCTGTCTAGACCACTCAAACTTTCTCCATATTAGCAATAAGTCTGCTTTGCTTTCTTATCACTGGTGTGTTCCCTGAAGTGTCACTTTTAATTTCCTTCAAGAACTTTTCCTTTGCATTCATAACTTGGCTGTTTGGCATAAGAATCCCGGCTTTCAACCTAACTCAGCTTTCAACATGCCTTCCTCATGAAGCTTAATCATTTCTAGTTCTTGATTTAAAGTGAGAGGCATGAGACTCTTTCACTTGAACATTTAGAGGCCATTGTACCGTTATTAATTGCTCTTAATTTCAATGTTATTTTATCTCAGGGAATAGGGAGGCCAGAGGAGGGGGAGAGACAAGGAGTGGTGGTACAGTCAAAACATATATAACATTGATTGATTATGTTTGCCATCTTATATGGGTGTAGTTTGTGGTATCCCAAAACAATTACAGTAGTAACATCAAAGATCACTTATCACAAATCACCATTATAGATATAATACTAATGAAGAAGCTTGAAATATGAGAATTACCAAAATGCAACACAGAGACATGAAGTGAGCACATGTTGTAAAAGTGGTGCCAATATGCTTGCTTTGACACAGGGTTGTCACCTTCAATTTGTATAAAATGCAATATCTACAAAGTACAATAAAGTGAAGTACAATAAAGCGAGGTGTGTCTATATATGTTTTGGTTGATCTATACATAACTGGATGAATAATTGATCATTTCTTTGGTTCATGTAACACAGATTGATTTTGTAGCTACGTTATTACACTACAAAGTAACTTCAGGAAATAATTTTACTAAAGAAACATGTTTCAGAGTCTAATTACATCTCTTATCTTCTTCTAGATATGCTTTATTTTTCCTTAGCCCACATTAGACACATAAGTCAGTAACAAAGTAAAACTACCTTTAAGTTTTGAAACCTTTTGTGTGGGCTTGAATTTCAAGCAGAAATTAAAGTGTGGGGACATAATCATTGAACCATTGAAAGAGTGGGTTTTCCCCCTCCTCCTTGACAAATATAGGTAATACTTTACCAGGGACAAAAAAAAATACAGCAAAATTCAGTGGGGAATACATTTACATAATGCATCTTTTAACAAGGAACTGAATGAGGGCATACGTGACAATGCTAGCATGATGTTCTCTCCCTCCTGTCAATTATCCTGGAGTCACCCTGCAGTTTAAGCTTTAGGTCAATAAAACGAATTTCAAAGCAAAAGCCTTCAGCACCATGGAGGAATTAACTCTGTGGGGTTGCTTCAAAAAAAAGCAGTGAATTTTCTGTTGCGTTTACCCAATGCAATAATTTTTTTTCAATTTTTACCCTTTATCAGAAGGGAATTTTATCCACATTTAATTCCATTTCTTGACCAGAATTTATTTCTAGAAACAAATACTTCTTTTTTCAATATAATTAAAACTGGGAACTTAAATTGCAATTGAAAGTAAAGTATACATAATGAATCCTTATCAGATGATTTCAAGTAACTGTTTTGGGTTGAACATCCCAATATTTTGTATATTTATTTCCAATTTTCTATGTCATGCAATATGCTATCTTCCCACACTGAAAGAAATGAAGTTAATTTTCCACAGATAGGAATCGGGGTTTCAACTGACTCTTCAGTCATTGAGAATAATCTGAAAGCATCTTGTTATTTTTCTTCAACAAATTCATTTTTTAAATCATACCACAAAAAAATGTGCAAACCAATCATTTGTAGTTTTTGTTTATTTACAGTAGGGTCAGCAAAATTTTTCTTAACTTTTTTATTTTAGGCCAGGCACGGTAGCTATTTGAGAACAGTCTTTATGTATTTATGAAGAAACTGTGAAGAGAATATAGAAAGTTTCTATATACTGGGCACCCAGTTTCCCCTATTATTAATATATTATGGTACTATGGTACATTTGTTACTATTTTGAACCAATATTGATACATTATTATAAACTAAAGTCCATAGTTCATTCAGTTTTTATTTATTTTTATTTTTCTTAGAGACAGGGTCTCACTTTGTTGCCCAGGCTAGTCTTGAACTCCTGGGCTCAAGTGATCCTCCCATCTCAGCCTCCCAAAGTGCTGGGATTATAGGTGTGAACCACTGTACCTAGACTCATTCTATTTTTTTTTTTTTTTTGTATCTATTGTCCCTTTTTGGCTTCAGGATCCCATCCAGAATACCACATGACATTTAGTTGGCATGTCTCTTTAGGGTTCTCTTATTTGTGACAGTTTCTCACATTCCCATATTTTTTATGATCTTGAGAATATTGAAAATTACTGACCAGGTTTTTATATATTGTCCCTCAATTTGAATTTGTCTAATGTTTTCTTATGATTTGACTGGGGTTGCAGGTTTGGGGGAGGAAGACCACAGAAGTAAAGTGCCATTTTCACCATATCATATAATGAGTCTATACTATTAATATGACTCACTGTTAATATTGATCATTTATTACATGGCTAAGGCACTGTTTGTTAGGTTTACCCACTCCAAAGTTACTCTTTTTTCCCCATTTCTATAATGTGAGTTTTGGAAGGAAGTCAATATTTGCAGTCCACACTTGTGGAGTAGGAGTTATGCTACATAAATTGAGGGCAGAATATCTACGTAAATTATTTGGAATTCTTCTCCACTTAGTTACTTTTCTCTGTCTCTTCTCCACTTATACTCCATTATTTATATCAGTATGGATTCATGGATGTTTATATTATATTTTGGGTTACAATCTAATGTTACTTTATTATTATTTGCTCAAATTGTTCCAGTCTTGACCATTGGAAGCTCTTTCAGTAGGCTCCTATGTCGCTTTGATATATTCAATTCTTGTAGGTGGCTTTTGTTTTCTTGAATGCTTGTTTTATTTCTGGAACTACAAGATGCTGCAGTCTCATAATATTTACTTGCTAGCGCAGTCCTAGCTCGAATCGGCCATTTCTCCAAGGAGCTCTGTTTCCTTTTATTGGAGAATGTTTTGGAAACCAAGAGCTGGATGTTAGTGTTACTGAGGTATCATTGCTTACATGCCCTCATAGCTGGCAGACTAAGGAAATAGATGTGTGTATCCTAATCTGGAATTATACACATATCTATAACTTGTATATGTAATCATGTATATCTGTATAAGTGTAACATGAGATTATACTGATACTTTCAGCTCTAATCTACTACCATGAAAATTGTTCTAGCCTCCTCTCCTACCTATATGAAAACTCCCACTCCAATAGTAAGAAAACTGGTTCCCATCATCTGCCATCTATGTACGTAATTTCTTCATTTCCAATATATATATACTGGTATCAAGATTCTTAACCTGTGTCTCCATAAGAAAAAAATCATCAGCTACATTACAATGAGTATGTACAATATATTTTGCCATTAGTCTTACAGATTCTGCTATTTTCAGTTACTTAGGTCACCACCTTTTTCTCCTACCCTCTTCAATAAGACTGTTTCATACATTTATAATATAATTAAATTGTTGTGTCACAATAGACATTCTATCCTTGGATTCTTCCACTCTTACATGATTTTTTTTTTAAATTTGGATACTTTAAGGTTTATTTTGTGCTGTAAATGTCTATGGTTTTGATAAATGTGTAGTGTCATATATCTGCTGTTATGTCGTATGGAACAGTTTCACTTCCCTAAAAAGTCTCCTGTGCTTCATATATTCAAATCTAATCCTAGAAACCAATGAACAGTTTGCTATCTCTATAGTTTTGCCTTTTTCAGAATGTCATATAGTTGAAATCATAACAGGATTAGAATCAGATTGGCTTCTTACACGTACAATATGCATGTAATGTCTAAAGTCTTTCCATGGTTTAATAGCTCATATGCTTTTATTACAGGATAATACTGCATTATATGGATGTACTACAGTTTCTTTATCCATTCACCTATTGAATATCCTGATTGCTTCCAGATTTTTGGCAAGCTGCTATAAACCTTTCCATGCCCTTTTTTGTGCAGATGCAAGTTTTCAAATTGGGTAAATATCTAGAAGCACAATTGATGGATCACAGGATAAGACTATGTTTAGCTTTGTAAAACACTGTCTTCAAAAATGACTAACATTTTTCAGCCATGATTGAGAGGTCCTGTTCCAATTAACCCTAATTTGTCAACCTTTTTCTTTTACAGATTGGATTTTTGATATTGTATCTAAAAACTTCTCACCAAACTCAAGATCACCTAAATTTTCTCCTCTGTTTTCTTCTAGAAGTTTTATAACTTTATGTCTTATATTAAAATCTATGATTCACTGTTATTTAAGTGTTGTGGAATGTAATAGGTCTACAGTGAGGTTCTTTTATTTAGCACCATTTTTTGAAAAGACTGTCCTTTCTCCACTGAACTGTCTTTGGTCCTTCGTCAAACATCAGTTGACTATATTTGTGGATCTGTTTCTGGGGTGTCTGTTCTATTCAACTGATCTACGTGTTTATTATTTTGTCAATACCATGTTGTCTTGATCACTGCAACCTGAAAATAATTCTTGAAATTGGTTAATACGAGTCCTCCAAGTTCTTCATATTCTTTAGCATTGAATTGACCCTTCTTTTTGTATTTTTATGTAAACTTTAGAATCAAATTGTCAGTATCTACAAAATAGTTTGCTGGGATTTTGATGGGGAGTTCATTGAATCCATAGATCACTTCGAGAAGAATTAACATCTTAACACTATTAGGTCTTCTAATCCATAAACATGGAATAGCTCTACATTTATTTAAATTATTATTTCTTTCAGTAGTTTTATAGTTTTCTCCATATAGATCTTGTACAATTTTTTAGATGTACGCTTATTTCATTTTTTCCTGCTGCTATTGGAGATGACATTTTTTAAATTTCATATTCCAATTGTTCATTGCCTTCACAGAGAAAAGCAATTTACTTCTGTATATTAACCTCGTGTCCTGCAACCTTGATATTTACTCACTTTTAGGTCTAGGAATTTTGTTTTGTTTTATTTAGGGCTTTCTACACAGATGATTGTGTCATCTGTAAACAAAGACAGCTTTATTTCTTACATTCCAATCTATGTATCATTTATTTGATTTTTTTTTCTTTTTGGTCTTTTAAAACTAATCAGGACTTCCAGTATGTTAGAGAGACAAAGAGAGGACATCCTTCCTTTGTTCTCAATCTTAGAGAAAAAACATCCAGTTTATCACCATTAAGTATGATGTTAGTTGTAGGTTTTGGGGGTAGTTCTTTACCAAGTTGAGGAAGTTTCCTCGTATTTCTAGTTTGCTGAGAGTTTTTATCATGATTGGGGGTTGGATTTTATCAGGTATTTTTCCTGTATCAATTGATATAATCATCTCATTTTTCTCCCTTAGCCTATTGATGTGATGTGTTACATTGATTGATTTTATTTTTTGTTATTGAATCACCTTCACACAGCTAAAATAAATTTCACTTGGTTATAGCGTTAAATTCTTTTTATACATTGCATAAGATTTTTCTGAGGATTTTGAATCAGCATTCATAAGGAATATTGGTTTCTGCAGTCTTCCTTTCTTGTCATGTCTTTGTTTTGGGAATTAGGGCAGTGCTAGACTCATAGAATGAGTAAGGAAGTGTTTCCTCCTCTGCTTACGTTTTCTGGAAGAGATTGTGAAAAACCAGTATCATTTCTTCCTTAGATATGTGATAGAATTCACAAGTGAATGCATCTGGGCCTAATGCTTTCTTTTTTAGAGGGATACTAACTTGATTCAATTTTGTAAAAAGATATATGGCTACTAATACAATATATTTCTTTTCGTGAAAATCTTGGTAGTTTGTGTGTCTCAATGAATTGATTGTTTGTATCCAAGTCATCAAGTTTGTGGGCATAGAATTATTCACAGTATTCCTTTATTATCCCCCCCCCATCTTTGTTTTGTTTTGTTTGAGAAGGTGTGTCTCTCTGTTTTCACCCCGGCTGGAGTGCAGTGGTACTATCTTGGCACACTGCAACCTCTGCCACCCGGGTTTAAGCAGCTCTCCTGCCTCAGCTTCCTGAGCAGCTGGGACTATAGTTATGTGCCACCTCACCCAGCTAATTTTTTATTTTTAGTAGAAATGAGGTTCCGCCATATTGGCCAGGCTGGTCTCGAACTCCTGATCTCAAGTGATCCACCCACCTTGGCCTCCCAAAGTGCTGAGATTACAGGAGTGAGCCACCACACCCAGCCTCCTTTATTATCCCTTTCATGTCCATAGTTTCAGTAATGGTTACTCTTCATTCATTTGTAACATTGACAGTTTATTGGATTTCTAACTTTTTTTCTTGGTTAGCCTAGAGAGATTTATCAACACTTTCATCTTTTCAATGAATTAGCTTTTGGTTTCCTTGATACTCTTTATTGTTTGCCTGTTTTTCAATTTAAGTGATTTCTGCTCTAATTTTTATTATTTCTTTTCTTCTGGTTGCTTCTCACCTAAGTTGCTCTTCTTTCTCTAATTTCTTAAAATGAAAGCTTACTTAAATTGTTGATTTTAAATATTCATTTTTTAAATATATTCAACTGATGCCATAATTTCTCTCTAAGCACTGCTTTTGTCCCACAAATTTTGATAAGTTGTATTTGCATTTTTTAGTTCAAATTAGTTTTTAATTTCTCTCAAGTCTTCTTTTACCTATGTAGTACTGAGAAATGTCTTGTTTAGTTTCTTGACAGTTGAGGATTTTCTAGCTATCTTTTTGTTATTGATTTCTAGTTCAATTCATGGTCTATATAATGTAACCTAGAATATGATCTCTATTTAAAGTTTGTTAATGTGTGCTTTATGGTCTCAAACGTCATCTATTTTGGTGAGTGTTCCATGTGAGTTTTAGAAAAATATATGTTCTGCTGTTGTTGAGAGGAGTATTTTATAAACATCAATTGGATTAACCTTCACATTAACCTATCCTTACCTATTTTCTACCTACTTTACTTAGCAATTACTATTTTCTTCACATTAACCTATCCTTACCTATTTTCTACCTACTTGACTTAGCAATTACTGAAACGGGAAGGTGTTGAAGTCTCCAACTATAAATTGGATTTCTCTATTTCTTTTTTAGTTTTTGCCTCATGTATTTCGATAGGCTCTTGTTAGATGCACATGTGTTTAGTATTGCTGTATATTCAGGGAAAATTTACTCCCTCATCACTAGGTAGTGCTTCATTTTACTCCTGATAATTATTTATACTGAAGTTGGCTTTACCTGAAATTAATGTAGCCACTACAGCTTACTAAAATTAGTGTTAGCATGATATATCTTTTTCCATCCCATTATTTTTAATCTATCTGTGTCTACATTTAAAGTGAGGTTCTTGCAGACAGCATATAGTTGAGTCTTTTAAAAAATGTCTGTTTTGACAGTTTCTTTTAATTTGTGTATTTATATCATTTCCATGATGTATCAATGCTATATCATTGCATGATAAAGTAATTATTAATATGGTTAAATTAATATCTATCATGTTTGTAACTGCCCTTTATTGATTACATTTGTGTTTTTGTTTCTTTTTTGCCCCTCTGTTATTCTTCCTTCTCTGGTTGTAAGTGAGCATGAGAAGAAAGATACAACAGAGCAGAAGAAATATTTCAAATAATAAGGTGAAGATAAAATTCCATTATATCCACAGTCTTAACATATCAATTATACTTATTATGATTTATTAGTGGTCACTCTAGAGTTATATATATATATATGTGTGTGTGTGAATATGTATATTATAGATATAATTAATATGAATCCACTTTCATAAAACACTATACTGCTTCAGGTGTAGTTCAGGTATGTTATAATTGAGTATTTCCAATTCTTCTCTCCCATCTCCTATAACATTGCTGTCATTTAGTTCACTTGTATATGTGCTTTAATCACCTAACACATTGTTACTATTACATTAAATAAAGTTATATTTCAATTCAATAAAGACTAAGAAAAATAAAACAGTTTATTTTGCTTTCATTTTTCCTTCTCTGACTCTCTTCCTTTCCTTACAAACGCCCAAGATTCTGATCTCTATCATTTTCCTTCTCCCTGGTGAACTTCTTTTAACATTTCTTACAAGGCAGGTCTGCTGGTGATGAACTCTCTGAATTATTGTCTAAGAAAGTCTTTATTTCTCTTTTACTTTTGAAGGATAATTTTGCTGGATTTAAATACTAGATTGGTGTTCTTTCCTTTATCACTTTAAATATTTTACTCCACACTTTTCTCGATTGCACAGTTTATGCCAAGAAGTATGTTATAATTCTCTTCTTTGTTTCCTCTATAAATAAGGTTTATTTTCCCTTTGTTTTATTTTTAAAAATTTTTCTTTGGTTTTCTACAGTTTGAATGTGATATAATGAGGTAATATTTTTGGTATTCATCCTGCTTGCTGTTCTCAGAGCTCTCTGGATCCATGATTTTGTTTTTGCCATTAATTTTGGAAAGTTCTTGGCCTTGTTACTGGAAATATTTCTTCTTCTCTGTTCTGTCTTGTCATTTTAGTTCCTCACAATTCGTGAATAATCATTTATTTTTTTATTCTTTTTTTCTCTTTGAGTTTCCATTTAGGAAGTTTCTATTGACTTATCTTCAAGCTCATTGATTCTCAGCCATGTCAAAGAAAGACTTTCTTTATTCCCAGTACAGACCTCTTTCTTTTTTTATTTCTATAATTTTCTATTTATTCTTTCTTAGAGTTTCGAGCTCTTTGCTTATGTTACCCACATTTTTGCATGTTGTCTACATTTTTCATTAAAACACTCCATATATTAATTCTACTTATTTTAAATCCCCTGTCTGATAATTCCAACATCTATATCATATCTGGATGTGGTTCTGTTTGTCTATATTCTTCAGATCATTTTTTCTTGCTTTTTAGAATGCCTTCTAATTTTTTATTAAAAGTTGCATATAATCTATTGGATAATAGAAACTGAGGGAAATCAGTCCTTGGTTCAGTGTTTTCTGTTAATCTGGCTGGGAGTTGGGCTGTGCTTAACGTTTGCTGCAGATGTATGTGCCAGGGGATTCAAAATCCTCTTGTCTCAGAGTGAGTCTGTGCCTTACAGCTCTTTGAGCTGTGACCCACTGTTGTTACACTGAATTCCTGTTGTGAATGGTGATAAGGGGTGGGAAAAGGGAAGCATTCTATTTCCGTTTGATTAAATTTTAGTTTTTACTGAACCTATGTCCCTAGGTTGTGACTTTCAAAAGTATTTATTAACTTACTTGTCTTGGGTGAGAAAGGATGGCTAGAGGTAGCTGGACTGGGATAATGACCTTCCCCTCTTTGGGACAGGGCTGTGGTACAATCTTTTCTCCTGCAGAATAAACCTTTGTTTTAAAGAACACTCTAGGCATATTTCATTAAGTTAACTCTTCCTCTCCACCTGCTAGAGCCTCAAGGGCATCTTTCTCAGCTCTTTACACTGGTAGAATTTCTGGAAGTAAAACTGGTGAAAATGTGGCGGTCCCTTAATCTTACTGTCATGCTAGTTCATACTAATTAGTCAGGATTACCATTTAACTGTTTCTACTACCAGTTAATGGCCCAGTGGCTTCTGCTCCAGGTAAAGAAATCTTGACTATGGTATGGTTTGAAGTCTGGTAAGATGATGCCTCCAGCTTTGTTTTTTTGTTTTGTTTTGTTTCTTTTTGCTTCGAATTGTCATGGCTATGTGGGCTCTCTTTTGGTTCCAAATTAAGTTTAAGGTGGTTTTTTCCAATTCTGCGAAGAAAGTCACTGACTTCAAACTATCCTACAAGGCTACAGTAATCAAAACAGCATGGTACTGGTGCCAAAACAGATATATAAAACAATGGAACAGAACAGAGGCCTCATAAGTATTGCCACACATCTACAACCATCTGATCTTTGACAAACCTGACAAAACAAGCAGTTGGGAAAGGATTCCTTATATATTAAATGGTATTGGGAAAACTGGCTAGCCATATGCAGAAAGCTGAAACTGGATTCATTCTTTGCATCTTATACAAACATTAACCCAAGACAGATTAAAGATTTAAACATAACACGTAACACCATAAAAACCCTAGAAGAAAATCTAGGCTATACTATTCAGTATATAGGCATAGGCAAGGACTTCATGACTGAAACACCGAAAGCAATGGCAACACGGCCAAAATAGACATATGGGATCTAATTAAAAGCTTCTGCACAGCAAAAGAAACAATCATTAGAGTGAACTGACAACCAACAGAATGGTATAAAAATTTTACAATCTACCCATCTGAAAAGAGCTATATCCAGAATCTACAAAGTACTTTAAAAAATTTACAAGAAAAAAAAATCCCATCAAAAAGTGGACAAAGGATAAGAACAGACACTTTTCAAAAGAAGACATTTATGGAGCCAACAAACATGAAAACAAGCTCATCATCACTGGTCATTAGAGAAATGCAAATCAAAACCACATTGAGATACCATCTCATGCCAGTTAGAATGGCGATAATTAAAAAATCTGGATACAATAGATGCTGGAGAGGATGTGGAGAAATAAAAACACTTTTACAATGTTGGTGGGAGTATAAATTAGTTCAACCATTGTGGAAGTCAGTGTGGCGATTCCTTAAGGACCTAGAAATATAAATTCCATTTGACCCAGCAATCCTATGACTGAGTATATACCCAAAGGATTATAAAACATTGTGTTATAAAGACGTGTACACACTATGTTTATTGTGGCACTGTTTACAATAGCACTGACTTGGAACCAACCCAAATGCCCATCAATAATAGACTGGATAAAGAAAATGTGGCACATATATACCATGGAATGCTATGTAGCCATACAAATGGATGAGTTCATGTCCTTTGCAGGGACATGAATGAAGCTGGAAACCATCATTCTCAGCAAACTGACACAAAAACAGAAAACCAAACACCACATGTTTTCACTCATAAGTGGGTGTTGAACAATGAGAACACTGGACACAGGGAGGGGAACATCACACACCAGGCCTGTCAGGGCTGGGGGGCTGGGGGAGGGATAGCAGGAGGTGGGAGTATTGGGGAGGGATAACATTAGGAGATATACTTAACGTAGATGACGGGAGTTGGAAGCAGCAAACTCCCATAGCATGTGTGTACCTATGTAACAAACCTGCACATTGTACATATGTATCCCAGAACTTAAAGTATAATAATAATAAAAAATAACAAAAAAGAAAAAGAAATCTTGACTGTGACTATTTCCATTCACCTGTCTCTCCAGATGTTGAAATGGTACTTTGCACTCTGACCTCAGTTATCTGATGGGTTCATGAAAAATTGTTGACTTTCAGTATACTCAGCTAAAAGAACAGGAGTTGTAAGGACAGGCATGACAACTTCCAAAGTATTTTTTTTTATTATTATACTTTAAGTTCTGGGGTACATGTACAGAACATGCAGATTTGTTACAGTTATACATGTGCCATGGTGGTTTGCTGCATCCATCACCCAGTCATCTATACTGGATATTTTTCCTAATGCTATCCCTCCCCTAGCCCCCCACCCTCTGACAGGCCCCAGTGTGTGATGTTCCCCTCCCTGTGTCCATGTGTTCTCAATGTTCAACTCCCACTTATGAGTTAGAACATGCAGTGTTTGATTTTCTGTTCCTGTGTTACTCTGCTGAGAATGATGGTTTCCAGCTTCATCCATTTTAGATCTGAAACTAGAATTCTCCACAAAGTTTTTCTGTAAATGGCTGTATAGTAAGTATTTTCAGATTTGTATTCAGAGACATGTAGTCTATTTTGCAACTGCTCAACTTGGTTGTAGTATCAAAGCAACCAGAGATAATATATAAATAAATGACTGTGGTGGTGATGTTCCAATAGAACTTTATTGACCAAAAGAAGGAATTGGATAGATTTGGCCTGCGAGGCATAGTTTGATGACCTCTGGTTTAAAGCATAGATGAAAAATCCTGACAGCTAAAAGTCAGTTGAGTCTAATTTGTTTAATGGATCAATAAGTGAATGAATCTGTCTGTATGTTAAAATGTCTTGAAGAGATTTGATGATGAGACAAATATGCTTCTCTCTAGAAACAATCAAATAAGAGAGTTTCTATCACTGTATACACTTCTGCTGTTACAACCTTAGTAACAAGATTTACTATATGTACCCAAACTGAAATGAAAAGAGGAAAAATCACTTCATTTTCTCTTGAAATTACATTTATTCTCTACTTTGGCAAAGAATAATATTTGAGTCTAAATAATACAAAGCAAACAATAAGCTGTTTCTCTTCATTACAATTAAAAAATGATTTTCCAATGCCTGAAGTAAGAAAGATTATAAAATCCTTAGCACTTGGGATTCAAGTAACTGTATCCATAAAGAAATCAGCATCTTAAAATATAAGAGGCCTTCACAGGGTTAAAGAATTAAAGCTTCACAGGATAAAAGAGAAAACAGCAGTATCTAACCTCATGAATTTAAACTATTGGAAGAAGAGTTATGGGAGTGAAAAGCATAAATTTTAGTGACTATAATAACTTAACAGGTTTAAAGAATGAGTTAACCAATTTAGAATTTTCATTACCTAAGTTAAAACTGTCTAATGCCTACAGTAAAAATGCAATATTTTCAGGAAATTATTCATAGAATAAATTTCCTAAAACCCATAAGGTGAAGATGCTGCCCCATGAAATATGTAAAACAATATTCTCAAACATTTCCCATTTTGAATCTACAAATTTCTCCTCAAATTGCAAATTTGGAACAGAAAGAACTGATCTCAGATGAATAGTACTTAACTAAAATATTTTATGTATGCAATGAATTTGCTGTCTGCCAACTTCTCAGACTTGGATCTCACTTTGATTTATTGTTCTCTGGCTTCTGGGAGCGAATCTGTTTTTCCTGAGATTGCTTAAATCCTCTCTTACTTATTCATTACCTCAACAATTAGTTCTAGTTGCTAACATATATGAAGGCAGAGGACAGCATAAGTCAGAAAATGAGTATCTGCTATCTGTCTCGTTGCGGCTGGGTGGTTCACTTCAAAACTACTGTCACTTTTTATCCAAGTTAGGGTAGTAGAGGCACATAGGATAGCAGTAACTGAATTTCAGAATTTATTGTATAGCAAACCAAAATTAAATATTTTGTCCTTTTACTTCAATGGCTTGTTTAAATTATGAAAGTTTCAGTCTTGTACATTCTTATTAAGAATAATCTTTATTTAAATTATGACTTTTTATTATTAATGTGAATGAGCTCTACTTTTCCACTGCATGTTGTAATTGTTTACTGCTGGTTTGTAGGTAAGATATTAAATGTTTATCTAGAGTTATTTTTATCAATACTAAGCCTTCATGTTAATTCTTATTAGTTTCCTCCATAGACAATCATTATTGGTATCAATGGAACAAGAAATGTTTGGAGGAAGCGACAAGAGATGTAGTTGAGCAGGATGTTGGGTCCATAGCAGCCATGTTTTAATACATGACTCCATCTCCCTGGTCACAGTTGGCTAAACCATGTATAGACATTTGACCTATGCTGAGTCAGTCACTCTCTTTCCTGGGAATTTAGAATTGGAACAAACAGAAAAATAGTCTCTGCCAGTGTATACAGCTATAATATATGAACTAAAGAGTCTTGTGGCAGTCATATCGAAAGTAATATTGTGTAGAATGGAAAACATAGGCAGACCCTCTGAGAAAAGAAAGGAGAAATAGGAAGCTCTGGTTTCTGTCCAGGTCTTTCCAAGCTGACTACATTGCTACCCTTGAGTTCCAGGAAACACCTCTGAACCCTTACAACATAATCCTCCATTTTGCTTACACCTGGTTTGATTTTGTTTCTGTTGCCTGTAACCAAAACAATCTAAGATAATGTGTCTTATAATTATAACAGCATCTTTACCAAACTCTACTATACTTATTTATCTCCCCATATAAATTATTGAATGATATGACTGTAACAATTTTTTGCATATTTCTAGTACTGAGTCATCACTCAATAAATTATCTGCAAAGCAATGAAAGAGAAAAGCTTGTCTAAGTGGAAGACACAGCATGATAAAGTTTGCTACAGCAGACATTCCTTTTCATGTGGAAATTTTTCTTTATGAACTATTATTTGTTTGTTTTTTAAAGAAAAAAAAACTTAGAATAGATTTTCCCAAACTGCATTCAGTGGTTGCCCGCTGGTTCAAGGTGGGAATAAGTGTTCAAACAGTAGTTACATATTTTTTTAAATCCCCTTTTACAGAGTTAGCAATTTTCTTTATAGTAGTAGTTCTCAGAACATTTAATATGATATAGGTACCCCACAAATCTTCAAGAAGGTGATAAAACAATCATGATTTCCCAAACTCTTTGACCATGTGATTCTTTTACCATAAAACTTCACAAAACTCAAAGTCAACAATGGCAACACCCTTCCAAACAACCCAAGTTTTCTAATGGACAAATAACTTGAATAGCCATTTCTCAAAAAAAATAAAAAGATACACACATGGCCAACAAACACACGAAAAAATGCTTTACATCACTAATCACAAAAATACAAATTAAAACCACAATGACTACCACAACAAACCCATTAGGATGGCTACTATTTTAAAAAAAAAAAAAAACAGTAAATAGGAAAGATGTGAATAAATTAGAATCCTTGCATACTGTTGGTAGGAATGCAAAATGTTATTGCTGCTATGGAAAACAGTATGGAAGTGCCTTAAAAAAATTAAACATAGAATTACCAACTGGTCAACCAATTCCACTTCAATGCAATATTATTCAGCCTTAAAAATGAAGGAAATTCTGTGACATGCTATAGTATAGAGCATGGATAAACGTTGGATAAACCTTAAAAACATTGTGCTAAGTAAAATGAGCTAGTCACAAAAATGCAAATATTGTATTATTCCAGTTATAGGAAGTATCTATAGTAGTAAAATTCATGAAGTCAGGAAATAGAACATAGTTGTCAGAGGCTGAGGGGTAGAGGGGAAATGGTGAGATATTCTTCAGTGAATACAGAATTTGGGTTTTACAACATGAGAAGAGTTCTAGAGATTGGTTGCACAATGATTTGAATGTATTTAACACTGCTGAACTCTACATGTAAAACAGGTTACAACAGGGAGAGTATCTAAGATGGCTGAATAGGAATGGCTCCAGAGTGCAGTTTCCAGCAAGAACAGTGCAGAGGGTGAGTGCTCACCACATTTCCAAACAAGGTTTCACTGCCCACAGACCAGGAGATTCCCAGGATGAAAAGTGCCACAGTTTTCAGCTTGGGGGTTTCAGCCAGTGCCAGGTTGGCACACAGAAACTCATACGAGTCTGGGCAGCCATTTCAACTGGCTCCCAGAATGCCTGGCAGACACAGCCACCCATTCAACTGAAAGGGAGGGGACAGAGACAGGGAGCCAGGCGATCTGGCTTGGTGGGTACTACCCCTACAAAACAAGCAATCTGAAATGCTCTGGATTGAGAGTTTCGCAGAGTGCAGCTGGACCCAGGATGGTCCAGCTCAGTGGGGAGAAGGGCATCCCCCACTACTGAGGGAGTTCACACAGCAGCTGGGCAGAGCCTGCGGCAACTCAGCAACACCTCCACTGGCAGACTGTGAATAGACTGTTTTGTGTGGGGTAGGGCATCTATGACAAAAGGCAGCAGCACAACAGGAACTTATAAATAAAGCCGACCTTCCTAGGACAGAGCACCTGGGAAAAGAGGTGATTATGAGTTCTGTTGCAGCAGACTTAAAGCTACCTGCCCAACAGCTCTGCACAGAACAATGGCGCTCCCAGCACAGCACTTGAACTCCTATAAGGACAGACTGTCTCCTCAAGCAACCCCCTGACCCCCATATATGCAAAGAGGTACCTCATAGAGGAGAGCTCAGGCTGACATCTGGCAGGTACCCTTCTGGGACAAGGATAGCAGAGGAAGAAACTGGTGGGAACCCTTGCTTTTCTGCAGCCCCCACAGGTGATCCACAGGCAAGCAAGGTCTGGAGTGGACCTCCAGCAGTCCTGCAGCAGAGGGGCCTGACTGTTAGAAGGAAAACTAAAAAGCAGAAAGAAATAGCTTCAACATCAACAAAAAGGACGTGCACTCAGAGACCCCATCCAAAAATCACCAACTACAAAGACCACAGGCAGATAAAGCCACTAAGATGGGAAGAAACCAGCACAAAAAGGATGAAAACACCAAAAACCAGAAGTACTCTCCTCCTCTAAAGGATCACAACTCCTCACCAGCTAGGGATCAAAGATGGATGGAGAATGAATCTGATGAATTGACAGAAACTGGCTTCAGGAGGTGGGTAATAACGAACTTCTCAGAGCTAAATGAACATGTGCTAACCCAATGCAAAGAAACTAAGAACCTGCAAAAAGGGTTAGATGAGATGCTAACGAGAATAAACAGCTTAGAGAAGAATATAAACGACTTGATGGAGCTGAAAAACACAGCATGAGAACTTTGCGAAGCATACGCAAGTTTCAATAGCCAAATCAACCAAGCAGAAGAAAGGATATCAGAGATTGAAGATCAACTCAATCTAAAAAAGAGTGAAAAGAAATGAACAAAGCCTTCAAGAAATATGGGATCATGTGAAAAGGCCTAATCTGCATTTGATAGGTGTACCTGAATGTGATGGAGAGAATGAATCCAAGCTGGAGAACACCTCATCAGGATATTATCCTGGAGAACTTCCACAACCTAGCAAGCCAGGCCACCATTCAAGTCCAGGAAATGCAGAGAACACCACAAAGATATTCCTCAAGAAGAGCAACCCCAAGGCACATAATTGTCAGATTCACATGGGTTGCAATGAAGGAAAAAATGCTAAGGGCAGCCAGAGAGAAAGGTCGCGTTACCCACAAAGGGAGGCCCATCAGACTCACAGTGGATCTCTTAGCAGAAACCCTACAAGCCAGAAGAGAGTGGGGGCCAATATTCAACATCCTTAAAGAAAAGAACTTTCAACCTAGAATTTCATAGTCAGACAAACTAACCTTCATAAGCAAAGGAGAAAGAAAATCCTTTATGGACAAGCAACTGCTGAGAGATTTCATCACCACCAGGCCTGCCTTACAAGAGCTCCTGAAAAAGGCACTAAACAGGAAACAAACAACCAGTACCAGGCACTCAAAAAACATACCAAGTGGTAAAGACCATCGACACAATGAAGAAAATGTGTAAACTAATGGGCAAAACATCCAGATAGCATGAAAATGGCAGGATCAAATTCACACATAACAATATTAACTTTAAATGTAAATAGACTAAATGCCCCAATCAAAATACACAGACTGGCAAATTGGATAAAAAGTCAAAACTTATCAGTGTGTTGTATTCAGGAAACCTATCTCATGTGCAAGGACACACATAGGCTGAAAATAAAAGGACGGAGGAAGATTTATCAATGGAGAGCAAAAAAGAAAGCAGGAATTGCAATCCTAGTCTCTGATAAAATGGACTTTAAACCCTCAAAGATCAAAAGAGACAAAGAAGGGCATTACATAATGGTAAAAGGATCAATGCATCAAGAACTAATGATCCTAAATATATACACACCCAATACAGGAGCACCCAGGTACATAAAGCAAGTTCTCAATGACCTACAAAGAGACTTACACTCCCACACAATAACAGTGGGAGGCTTTAACACTCCACTGTCAGTATTAGACAGATCAACAAGACAGAAAATTAACAAGGATATCCAGGACTTGAACACAGATCTGGACCAAGGGGACCTAATAGACATCTACAGAAATTTCCACCCCAAATCCACAGAATATATATTCTTCTCAGCACCACATGGCACCTACTCTAAATTGACCACATAATTGGAAGTAAATCACTCCTCAGCAAATGCAAAGGAACAGAAATCATAACAAACAGTCTTTCAGACGAGAGGGCATCAAATTAGAACTCAGAAACAAGAAACTAACTCAGAACTGTACACCTTCATGGAAACTGAACAACTGGCTCCTGAATGTCGACTGGATAAAGAATGAAATGAAGGCAGAAATAAAGATGTTCTTTGAAACTAATGAGAAAGAAGACATGACATCCCAGAATCTCTGGGACACATTTAAAGCAATGTCTAGAGGGAAATTTATAGCAATAAATGCCCACCAGAGAAGCTAGGAAAGATCTAAAATCAACACCCTATTGTCAAAATTGAAAGAGCTAGAGGAGCAAGATCAGAAAAGCTCAAAAGGTAGCAGAAGACAAGAAATAACTAAGATTGGAGCAGAATTGAAGGAGATAGAGACATTAAAAACTCTGTAAAATATCAATAAATCCAGGAGCTGGTTTTTTGAAAAGATCAACAAAATAGACAGACTGCTAGCCAGATTAATAAAAAAGAAAAGGGAGAAGAATCAAATAGATGCAACAAAAAAAAAAGATAAAGGGGATATCCACAAAAATACAAACTACAATCAGAGATTACTACAAACAACTCTATGCACATAAACCAGTAAACCTGGAAGAAATGGATAAATTCCTGGACACTTGCACCCTCCCAAGCCTAAACCAGGAAGAAGTTGAAACCTTGAACAGACTAATAACAAAGGCTGAAGTTGAGACAGCAATTAACAGCTCACCAACCAAGAAAAGTCCAGGTCCAGATGGGTTCACAACTGAATTCTACCAGATGTATGAAGAGGAGCTGGTAATTTCCTTCTGAAACTATTCCAAAAAATACAAAAAGAGGAAATCCTTCCCAAATCATTTTATCAGACCAACATCATCGTGATACCAAAACCTGGCAGAGACTCAACAAAAAAAGAAAACTTCAGGCCAATATACATGATGAACATAGATGCAAAAATCTTCAATAAAATACTGGCAAACCAATTGCAACAGCACGTCAAAAAGCTTATCCATCAGGATCAAGTAGGCTTTATCCCGGGGATGCAAGGATGGCTCAACCTATGTAAGTCTATAAACGTAATCCACCACATAAACGGAACCAAAGACAAAAACCACATGATTATCTCAATAGTTGCAGAGAAGGCCTTTGACAAAATTCAACAGCACTTTACACTAAAAACTCTCAATGAACTAGTATCGAGGGAACATATCTCAAAATAATAAAAGCTATTTATGCCAAACATACAGCCAATATCATACTGAATGGGCAAAAACTGGAAGCATTCCCTTTGAAATCTGGCACTAGACAAGGATGCTCTCTGTCACTACTCCTATTCAATATAGTATTGGAAGTTCTAGCCAGAGCAATCAGGCAAGAAAAAGAAATAAAGGGTATTCAATTAGGAAAGGAGAAAATCAAATTGTTTCTATTTGCAGACAACATGATTGTAAATTTAGAAGACCCTATCTTCTCAGCCCATGATCTCCTTACACTGATAAGCAACTTCAGCAGAGTCTCAGGATACAAAATCAATGTGCAGAAATCACAAGCATTTCTATACACCAATAACAGAGTAAGAGATCCCAATCAGGAGCAAACTCCTATTCACAATTGCTACAAAGAGAATAAAATACCTAGGAATACAACTAACAAATGATGTAAAGGACCTCTTCAAGGAGAACTACAAACCACTGCTCATGGAAATAAGAGAGGACACAAACAAATGGAGAAATATTCCATGCTCATGGTTAGGAAGAATTGATATTGTGAAAATGGCCATACTGCCCAAAGTAATTTATAGATCCAACATTATCCCCATCAAGCTACCAATGACCTTCTTCACAAAACTGGAAAAAATTCCCTTAAACTGCATATAGAACCAAAAGAGAGCCCACATAGCCAAGATAATCCTAAGCAAAAAGAACAAAGCTGGAGGCATCAAAGTACCTGATTTCAAATTATACTACAAAGTTACAGTAATCAAAACAGCATGGTGGGCCGGGCACGGTGGCTCAAACCTGTAATCCCAGCACTCAGGGAGGCCGAGGCAAGTGGATCATGAGGTCAAGAGATCGAGATCATCCTAGTCAACATGGTGAAACCCTGTCTCTACTAAAAATACAAAAAATTAGCTGGGCACGGTGGCATGTGCCTGTAATCCCAGCTACTCAGGAGGCTGAGGTAGGAGAATTGCTTGAACCCAGGAGGCGGAGGTTGCGGTGAGCCGAGATTGCGCCATTGCACTCCAGCCTGGGTAACAAGAGCAAAACTCCGTAAAAAAAAAAAAAAAAAAAAAAAAAAAAAAAAAAAAAAAAAAAAAAAAAAAAAAAAACAGCATGGTACCGGTACCAAAATAGAGATATAGACAGAAGGAACAGAACAGAGGCTCAGAGGCAATGCCTCTCATCTGCAACCATCTGATCTTTGACAAACCTGACAAAAACAAGCAAGGGGGAAATGATTCCCTGTTTAATAAATGGTGTTGGGAAAACTGGCTAGCAGTGTGCAGAAAGCAGAAACTGGACCCCTTCCTGACACCTTACACTAAAATTAACTCCAGGTGGATTAAAGAGTTAAACATAAGACCTAACACCATAAAAACACTAGAAGAAAACCTAGGCAAAACCATTCAGGACATAGGCATAGGCAAGGACTTCATCACTAAAACACCAAAAGCACTGGCAACAAAAGCCAAAATAGACAAATGGGATCTAATTAAACTCCAGAGCTTCCCTACAGGAAAAGAAACAACCATTAGAGTGAACCAGCAACCAACAGAATGGGAAAAAATTTTTGCAATCTACCCATCTGACAAAGGGCTAATATCTAGAATCTACAAAGAACTAAAATTTACAAGAAAAAAAAAACCATCTAAAAGTGGGAGAAGGATATGAACAGACACTTTTCAAAAGAAGACATATATGAGGCCAATAAACATATGAAAATATGCTCATCATCACTGATTATTAGAGAAATGCAAATAAAATCACATTGAGATACCACCTCCAGTTAGAATGGCAATCATTAAAAGATCTGGAGACAACAGATGCTGGAGAGAATGTGGAGAAATAGGAACACTTTTACACTGTTGGTCGGAGTGTAAACTAGTTCTGCCATGTGGAAGATAGTGTGATGCTTCCTCAAGGACCTAGAAATAGAAATTCCATTTGACCCAGCAATCCCATTACTAGGTATATACTCAGAGGATTATAAACTATTGTATTATAAATACACATGCACACGTATGTTCATAGCAACACTGTTTACAAGAGCAGAAACCTGGAACCAACTCAAATGCCCATAGACAGTAGACTGGACAAGGAAAATGTTGCACATATACACCATGGAATACTTTGCAGCCATAAAAAACAATGAGTTTGTATCCTTTGTAGGGACATGGATGAACCTGGAAACCATCATTCTCAGCAAACTGACACAAGAACAGAAAATCAAACACCGCATCTTCTCACTCATAGTGGGGTATGGAACAATGAGATCACTTGGACTCAGGGAGAGGAGCATCACACACTGGGGTCTGTTGGAAGGGGCCACAGGTGGGACAGCGGGGGTTGTGGGGAGGTCCGGGAGGGATAACATTGGGGAGAAATTCCAGATGTAGGTGACGGGAGGATGGAGGCAATACATTGCTATGTATGTACCTATGCAACAATCCTGCATGTCCCGCCCATGTACCCCAGAACCTAAAGTACAATTTAAAAAAAAGTTACAGTAGTAAATGTGATGTTATGTGTATTTTACCACAGTTGAAAATTTTTTGAAAAGACACAGAGAATTGTGTCCTCAGAAAAAATACTTATAGAAACAATGCCAAGACAATTCCATGGTGTGTTGCTCTCAGAGGACATACATGGAGGAGCAAAGCTACTCCTTCACTAAAGAAGAGTGATGGTTAAGTTATTTTCTGTGGGATTTCTAGCATAGTAAATTGCAGTAATTAGCATTACTTCTTACTTGAGAGTGAGTAAAAATCACAGTTACCTTTAGTTTCCTGATGAATAACTGTTAACATTGTGTTAGTCCGTTGTCCTCTGCTTTCCATTTTTAATAAATAGCATCAGAGAATAAGGACATGGAGAGAAAGTTCATGTGTGATAAAAGCAATCATCTACCTCTACCTACTCCCGCAATTTAGTAGCCTCAACACAAGATTAGTAGGCCCAAGAAGACCTCTAAGAGCAAGTGTAGACTTCTAAGGATCTTGCCGTAGTGGGTAAGGTGCTAACTACCAAGGTTTAATGGGATTTATCTAATCTGAGAAAAGTCTTCTAAGTTTCCAAAGTTTCTTTCATTTCTGATCATATAGTGTAAGAGACAATAAAAACATATATAATCCTACCACTACCACTTATCAGCTTCCATTCCATCACTTAATTTTTCAGTGCCTGTTGTCCTCTCTGAAACCTGGGGCCAGTATTAGAACAGCCTTCTTGCAGCCACCCTGAAGAGTAATGAATAGAAATGAGTTATAAATATAAAATGCTGTATAAATCTTTTAGCACGAAAGACTTGAAATCTTTTAAATACACAAAGAACAGACTAATAAGACTATCAATCCTGTCTCTAATGTATAGACATTTAGAAAGTGGGATCCCATCCATCTCTGACTCTTAGAGCCTCAGTTAAAAAAAATCTATGATCTCCATCAATGTAGAGAAATGTGCCCTTTTACCTTCCTTTCTAGGGCTAATTTAATAAATTTTCCTCTATATGTGAAGGTCATGTGAGATGATATTTTATCTTCAATATAGCTATGTAGACTCATTATGAACAGTTTTCTTAATTCACAGAGTATTCAATTCTACATTCCTTTGCTAGCATTTGTCTACACTGGGAGCATCAAATTGAGTGAACATTAATGATGAGATTGCATACTATATGACTAATATGCTGAAAAACAACAATTCAAATTTAAAATAATCAAGGCTGGCAATTTAAAACCTTAATGGGGTGCCGTTTTCAACTGTTGTTTTATTTTGTTTTGTTTTTTAAGAGTTGGAGTCTTGCTCTGTTCCTCTGGCTGGAGTGCAGTAGTGCAATCATAACTCACTGCAGCTTTGAATTCTTTGGCACAAGCTGTCCTTCTGCCTCAGCCTTCCAAGGAGCTGGAACTACAGACCATGACTGGCTAATGTTTTATTCTTTGTAGAGACTGGGCATTGCTATGTTGCCCAGGTGGTCTTGAACTACTGGCCTCAAGTGATCCTTCCACCTCAGCCTCCAGGAGCTCTGAGATTACAGGTGTGAGCCACTGCACTCAGTTGTATTGAGTTTTAATATTTAATAACTTGGTCTTCATTGAGGACTCAGTATTTTAAATTACATTTCACTGGGGGTTCTGAGAATAGGATATTTGACTGTCACTTTGTTGTTGAAGCAGTAACTCCCAGCTGTGCCCAGTTCCATTTGTGTGATTTATTTGAAAACTATTCACTTTTACCCACCAAAATATGATTTGTAAATAAGAAATCCATGTTGAAGAGAAATGTGTGCTGAGGTGCACAGATTAAGATACTTTGCACAGAACCTTCTGCCATAGAGTTATAAGAAAGAAAACCATTTAGTCAGAAGTCCTGAAACCAAAACTACCTGCATAGTCTATTGAAAAAAAGATGTGTTGGTCCAATCAGCTGGATCAACCATGCTGATGCAGTGCTTTGGTAATTTGTCTTCAATGTCCAGCACTATTTTTTGAGGAAATAATGGAAAGGAGATGTATATTCCTGCAAGCCTAGTCCCTGTAGCAACACTGGTCCCACTCCAAATAAATCTTCCTCTCCACCTGCCATTTTTATTCTGGTCTGGATTCCTAGAGGAAATATTTCAACAGTTTAGGAACATAGGATAGCATTAGAGACATTTTTGTCTGCATTTTCCTATATAGGCCCGAGAAACAATGTTCCTACAACCTTCTTAGGTGTAAAAGAAATAATAAAATAGACCAGCCTTCTTTATTTTTTTAACTGTAGATAAAAATTGAGCTAATAAAACTCTTTCGAGAAGGAGTAAATATTCCTGACTTTCACTTTCCTTTTCTTTCTCAAAGTCTCCTTTTCCCCCTGGGACTAGGTTACTCAACATGAGTTATGTACAAAGGTACATAATATAGTCAGAACATTTGCCGCATATAAGGAAAAGACTTTAGAGAAGCCATCATTTTACAGATTAGCAAAATTACCCTCAGTTATCAAATAACTTCTTCAAGGCCAGGTTGAGCCACCTTCTCAATGGAATCAAATCCATTTGTGCATGTATATTCATAAGCACATCCAATAAAGGCCACATAACAGTTAAATCCTTAGTTTCTTCATCAGAAAGACAGCTAGATACTCCTTTGTTGAACATTATCAGAGTCCATTTTGGGTGAAATATATCTTGTATTCTTCCCCCATCTCGGTGTTACCATCCAGGTAGATGAAACTACCCAATCCTCAGTGATTTTTCTTCATCAGTGACTATTCTTCAAAATAGCACATCCTCTTGTTATAATTATAACCAAAGATCTTATGAAAATATCATCTACTTCTGTACAGAGGCACATTAGATCAGGTTACAATAGCAGATAAACTCTGACCTCTAGATCTGAAAGAATTTCAGTGATAACTATAAAAATACTTTCAGTTATTAATACTTAAGAAAATACCCCATTCATATTTATGGATCATCACTGCCATTTATAGTTACAGTGTTCTTCTCTCTAGCGTTTTTTTTAACTGGAAACAGGTCAATGGAAATAAGTAGACAAACACATTCACAAGAAACCTTACTTCTGAGCCCTTACTTCTAAAGACTACTGGGTAGTCTTGAAGTCAAAAGTTTATTTTATAAAAGCCAAAAAATCAACTTCAAAGCTCAAGCTTCAAATCATCAAGGGCTACTTCCTTCTCTTCTAACCTGATTAAAATTTTGGAGTCCCAGAAAAAGGCTTATTATATCCCATTTGGCAAGAACTAGTCTCCTATAATTACAGTTTCAAAGTGTTTTCTAGGCTTCTTACATTTGTCCAGAAAATGAGTAGTTTAAGGAATCATAATAAGGCATCATTCAAGTTACCCTTGAATGATAAAAAAGCACTTCATCTGAAATTCAAGTCTTCGTGGCTTCTCTCAGATATCTGGCTCTTTGTCACTTTTTGTGGTCAGGGCAAAATCAATTATTCAATGACCTGGGCATAGATATGGTTCTCTCTAGTTTCAAGGAGGGAAGAATGCCAGAACCAAAAGCACTCACATGTGAAGGGCTGTGCTTGATGCATTTATCGTAGGAGTTGGATGATGTCTCAGGGCACAGATGCCAGGAGTTTTGTTTTTAATGTAATTATGCTATTAGAACCATTTTTCTTTCCACAGGCCCCTATACTGCCTTTGAAAATATTCATTCTCATGAGTCATCCAAGAGGAGGGAGAACAGTATGAGCTTCTAGCTATACTGAAGACTCTCCCACCTCTGGCTGTTGGGAGGTGACTCTCTGAGTGCCTCATATGTTCAACCTTGAATTAATTCCACTCACACTGTACCCCAACCGGTAATTAAGACAAATAGTGCTGCACTCTTTGTGTACAGTCTCAATGTTTACTTCTGGTAACAACCAAGGATACACTGCTCAGACTCTGGAAACTATAAAAATCATTTTGGAGAAGAAATTTTTGACTCTCTACCTCCTGTTTCTCTGCCACAGAGAAGAAAGGCCACAGTAATGGTTAAGGCAGCTGTAACACGAAAGGGTGCACAAAACCTGGATTCCCCCTTCGACTTTAGACACCCTATTATGTAGTTAATTGCTACTGTTACTTATCAAGCATAGCAGATCCCTCTTTGTCTTCCCTACTCATATGCCCTCCAGCCTTACTATTTCAGTACCCTACTCACTCCAGCATCTGCCTCTCTTTGCCTTTGGGCTTTCTCTGGCCTTCAGTTCCTCAGTACTTCTACTCCCCTACCCAAACATGATGCCAGGAATGCCAGGAAATAAATGCCTCCACATGAGAACACCCTTTGATCAGTGACTGATAGAAGTTGGTATAAACACCTTGGTGCCCTTGTCCCTCAGGTGGGATAACTTTCAGATATTGTCCTACTCTGAGTCCCTTGGTCCCCAGTGGGATTAAGCTCCAGTTAACCACAGTAATAATAACAAAGACTTTATTGGTTGGATTCCCTTTCTTATTTTACTTCCTCACAACTTAAATAAGAGGCTCACACTTGAATCTGTGGCTATGGGTCTGTTTTTAAGACACCAAGTGTTGAGGTGTGGACTTTAAAAGAAGAGGATGACCTGTTTTGTTAGATGAGATTCAGATACATACAGTCCATCCTTTTTTCTACACCTCCACTAATAGATGTAAGCATTTTGTAATAGCTTTTCCCCTTGTGGTTAAATTTTATTTGATTTCATTTGCATAAAAATGGTGAGGCTGGCTTCTGCCCCACCAATTTTCTTAATTGTCTTTAAAATATTTCAGCATGGACTGCATAATATAGTCTTCTTGCACCAAGACCTGCTTCATATCCCCCCGTTCCATGTTGATGTATTTTCTGATGCCTACTGCTACTGTATCAATAGGTTTAGCCTCACTTCAACTTCTGAGTCTTATAGAAGTTTCGAAATACACACACACACATACACAGACACATACACACGAGGACTTCTTAACATTTTTTTAATTCTGTGTGCTCCTTTGGCAACCTTTGAACATGTTGCAGAATACAATATATAGGATTACAAAGGAAAACAGTTAAAATGAAATATAATGGATCACCTGGAGTCCAGATAAGAGTATATTGCCACATACATACATAAAAGCTCTTGGAACTTTGACCTTTATCACTTCTCCTCACTTCCCCCATAAGGCAGTGGGGCTTATAATCAAATCGTGATTTCACACAATTGCTGACTTCCAGAGTTCTTCAGGCTTCCCAGTGCCAAGATCAGAGTGAAAATTTGGGGTTCCAGAGGACAAGTCTTTATCCATGCTGCCCCTAATTTAATGTTTCTCTCCCATCTTTCCAAGGGAGGTCCTTCTCACATTAGTGCCTCCTCCATGGAGTGCTCCATTGCCTGGCTAGCTTTCTGCCTTGACGAGATTATTGGCTATCTTGGATCTGTATTTGGTTATGGCGACCTCAAATCTTTCAGTATTTCCCCTATCATGCCTCCTCATTAAACCTCTAGCTCACTGGCTAAGACCATCTTCATTATGAAGAGATATTTTTAATAATGTCTGTAACTTTTTCTGTTTCTTAAATTTATTATTGACAGATAAAATATAGTATATTTACCATATCAGTGTGACATTTTGAAGTATATATACATTGTGAAATGATTGACTCTAGCTACTTAGCATGTGCATTACTTCATATGCACTTTTTTGTGGTGGGAACACTTTACATCCACTCTTTTAGCATTTTTCAAGAAATAATATATCATTAACTTTAGTCACCATGTTGTACAATAGATTTCTTGAATTTATTCCTCCTATTTGACTGAAATTTTGTGTGCTTTGACCAGTATGTCCCCCAACCAACTTTCTACTTTCTACTTCTATAAGGGATCAACTGTTTTAGATTCAATGTATGAGTAAGATCATGTGGTATTTGTCTGTGTCTAGCTTATTTCACTTAACAATATCCTCCAGGCTCATCTATGTTAATGCAAATAACAGAATTTCTTTCTTTTTTATGGATGAATAGTGTTCTAGTCTTTCTATATAACATATTTTCTTTATCCATTTATCCAATGATGGCCACTTAGATTGTTTACATATCTTGGCATTTGTGAATAGTGCTGTGATAAATGTAGAAATGCATATATCTCTTCAGATGCCTATAATCTTCTTTAAAATATTTCAACATGGACTGCATAATACAGTATTAGTTTTACTCTAAGGAATAATCAGTGATCCTAATCAGGAATCCATATCCCAGGAACGACAATGTAACAATTAACAACAACAACAAAAAGACATGGCTGGGCATGGTGGCTCATTCTTGTAATTTCAGTCCTTTGGGAGGCTGAGGCAGGTGAACTGTGTAAGCTCAGGATTTTGAGACCAGACTGGTCAACATGGCAAGACCCTGTATCTAGGGAAAAAAAAAAAAAAAAAAAAAAGGTGATAGGATGGCTTGAGCCTGGGAAACACAGGTTTCAGTGAGCCAAGATCATACCACTGTGCTCCAGCCTGGTCAACAGAGCCAGACCCTGTCTCAAAAATAAATAAATAAATACATAAAAGGAAAGAAAAGAAAGACATTCCAGAGATGACTATTGCAAATGTCTCTACTGTCTTTCTCTCCCATCAACACTAGATGCTTCTCTAATTAGTACAATAAATAGTAGAAATAAAGTTTCATTGACAAAATGTATAGCTTGCTAGTTAGGGTAAGAGATGTCAGAAGTGAGCTTTTTTTTTTTTTTTTGGGTGGGGCGCGGTGGCTCACGCCTGTAATCCCAGCACTTTGGGAGGCCTAGGCGGGTGGATCACAAGGTCAAGAGATCGAGACCATCCTGGTCAACAAGGTGAAACCCCGTCTCTACTAAAAATACAAAAAAAAAAAATCAGCTGGGCATGGTGGTGCGTGCCTGTAATCCCAGCTACTGAGGAGGCTGAGGCAGGAGAATTGCCTGAACCCAGGAGGCGGAGGTTGCGGTCAGCCGAGGTCACGCCATTGCACTCCAGCCTGGGCAACAAGAGCGAAACTCCGTCTCAAAAAAAAAAAAAAAAAAGAAGAAGAAGTGAGCTTTTATAGGTGAAATTAGTTGTATTCAAGATGTATTTATTGGCTAGAATATTTTAAAGAAATTACCCATCTTTGAATAAACAGGGTATGAGTAGCAAGTATTTTATATTTACCATCAGTTTTGGCACATTATGTTTAACACTAAACCCAGAACCCAGCTATTGTTGTGAAATATTTTTTATCAACCCTATAGTGGATGGTTTGTGAAATCCCATTACTACAATAACAATACATTTGTCTCAGATAAACATTTTATGAAAATTACTTGTGAAGCACCAGAAAAGACAGAATTCTAGGATTTCTTTGGTTTGGAATCATATGGCTCTTCTTGCTTGCTTGTGTGTATAGCAGGATTTGATCTGAGACTTGTTTTTATTACCAAGTTGCAGAGGATATGCCAACCCTGACCTACCTCTACGTATTTGGTGGTTTCTGAGATCTTTCAGAATAAGCCTATGAATTGTGATGATCAAATTGCCTTATACCTTCTCACCCACTTCCTAATCACAGAATAGTACAGACTTTCCATTATACATGAGACTATAATGTTAAATGCTCTGGTGCCAACCATTTTCTACAATGACAACTGATATTCTTTCATCTCACTGGGCTGACCTCTTTGGTCACAACTCTGTTCTTAAGTGAGTCTTCCCTAACCCTCATCTTGTCCTGCATGGTAGTTTTGGCACTGTTATGGCTAGTTCCTTGCCATTATTGGTATCAGATTCATTCTTCAAATCATTTATTCATTCAACAACTATTAATTAAGCACTTTCTATGTATCATACAGTGTTGTAAACCCAGGTGATATTTCAGTCAACAAAGCAGGAAAGATCTTGTGAGTAAACATGAGTAAAATAATGAACAAATTAATAAGATAATTTCAGATGGTAATAAGTACTGTGGAAAAAATAACAAATGAAAGTAAAAGACAGGGCATTACAGCAAGGAATTTGCTGTTTTGGAAAGGATGATCAAGAAAAGTCACTTTGAAGGATAAGAGGTATACTAAGCCAAGATCTTATGAGCTTTTTACTGAGACTTCTCGAGTTTTAACAGAATTAGTATTTAGTGTGATTTACAATGAAGGGTGGCTCTGAGGTCTCTTCAAGTTCATTTTTAACCTTTAGGAACAGCCAGATTCTCATCAGCTCCCCTATCTCACCTCATGGTTAAGCAAAATGTGAAAAAATCCCTTAAATAACCAAGATCCATTTAGCTATCTTGAAGCAATATAATGCACAATTAGCACTTTGACTTTTTTCATTGAACTGATCATTTGGATCAGTTTGTATAAACTGATAGGTTTAGCACTTTGTAGTCCACAAATAGACAAAATCAATCAAAACCTAGCTTCACTTAATTAGTATTGATGGAGCAACGAGAATCATAACATCTGAGATTTATTAATAGAAGGGCCTTTAGAGATCGGTGTGCCCAGGAAGAAAACAAGTTTTGCAGAACTAACCCAAAAGATGCACTGCTTGCCTACTGAATGCTCTTATGTTTATTTTGCTGCTCACTTATAAAGATTTTTCAAAGATCCTTGGCATTGATATTTCATTTACTATAAGATGGTTTGTCATGAACTGTTTTTAATTTTTATATATAAAAAATAATATAAGAACATTAGAGCTAAAAATGGGAATATAAATCACCCACCACATTTACAAATGGTCCCTGACTTGATGGTTCAGCTTAAGATTATTCAACTTTACAATGGTGTGAAAGTGATATGCATTCAGTAGGAACCATACTTTGAAGTTTGAATTTTTATCTTTTCTCAGGCTAGCAATATACAGTACGATATCTTTTTTCCATGTTGGGCAATGGCAGCAAGCCACAGCCAGTCAGCCACGTGAGCAGGATAAACAACCAATACTCTACAGTGCATGTACTGTTTTGCCAGCATTTTTGGATATTGTGTTTTGTATTTTCACATCTCATCGTGTCTACAAAATGCCCATTTTTGACTTATGGTATTTTAGATTAATGGTTGCTTTTTCAGAATGTAACACTATGAAAAGTCAAGGAGTATCTGTATTTACCTTTCATGTTTGGTGTACGAAAATATTTACATTGTTGTAACCATAGAATTCATTAAATGTAATATATTGCTTCAAAACCTGGCATCATATTATATTCCTTTCCCATATAGCTATACAGTGTCTTTGTTATATTTAATGGCTATAAAATATTCCACTGATCAGTTATACCCCAATTTAATTAGCCACTCTCCTATTTTAGCTATTTGAACTGTTTTTTAATTTTCATTGTTATTCGAAAAATATGTAAATGCATAAGACTGTTTTAGAATTTGTATTACTTCCTTAGGCTAAAGTCCCAGAAGGAAACTTGCTACAGCAAAGAATGTGAATAATTTTACAGTTCTTAAAAAGTAAAGCTGTTACTTTTCTATAAAGTTTTGCTAATATTCAAAGTAGCAGTAATATACAAGAATATCAGATTCAAAGTATACTTATAACCATTCAATAGCCTTGCTTTTAAGGCTTTGTTAATTAAGGGGGTGAAAACCCTTACCACTTTTTGAGAGTAAATTTACTTGTTGAATTTCCTCTTTTGTGAAATGTCTGTTCACGTCTTTTTCTTATTTATTTATTGATCTTCCAATTGGTCCATTTGTTTGGATACTTTATAGAGATGCTCATCCACATACATTTTAGCTGCAAATATTTTCCCAGATGGATTTTTGGCATTTTTCTCTCTTATAGAGAATATACAAAATTATGTATCTTTTTCTTTGTGACTATTTCTATCTCTGCAGTGCTTGAAAGTCAGCATCTTCAGCGAAGGTTTTGATAAATGATCAGAACAATTCAATTTCTTTCCTTTAGTTGTTAGATTTTGTTCCTTTATTTTTATTAGACGTTTATTTATGCTTAGCTCTTCATATTTAGTATGATATATATTCATTTTATTGTCCATTTGCTAATGAATTACCACTATTATGATTATCCTTCTTTTCCCATCTTAAAAAGATAAAATAACTTTTCATTATATTTAAATTTTATACAATATGTTATGTACATTTTAATAGCTTTATTGAGGTATAAGTGACATACAAGAAATCAAGCATGCTTTAAATGTACCATCATCATAATCAAAATTAATATGTATTTAATAAATGTATATACCACTCCCCCAAAGTTTCCCTGTACCTTTTTTAATTCTCTCCTTCTTGTCATTCTTCCCTTCCCAGACTCTTCCTCCTAACCACAGGCAATCACTAGCCACTCTAGATTAGACTGCATTTTGTTAGAATTCTGTATAAACGGAATCATATGGAATATCCCTTTTTGGTGGATACTCAACATAATTATTTGGGATTTATCCGTCATGTAGTGCATATCATTTACTTTATTGCTCAGTAGCATTCCCTTGGATGATTATAACCCTGTTTGTTCATTCATCTGTTGATGGACATTTGATTCATTTAAAGTTGTTGGGTACTACAAATTAAGCTGTTGTGAATTTCTGTGTACAAGTCTTTTCTGTGAATATATGTTTTCTTTTCTCTTAAGTAAATATCTGAATTGTATTGTCATTGGATGTTTGACTTTTTAAGAAACTGCCAAATTGTTTCCCACAGTGGTTGTCTCATTTTACATTCCTACCAGTGGTGAAGGAGAGTTTTAGTTCTTCCACATCTTCACCAACATTTGGTATGATCAGTCTCTTTGATTTTTACCATTCTAATGAATGTGTAATGGTATCTCATTGCAGTTTTAGTTTGCATTTCTCCTAATAACCAGTGATGTTGAGCATCTTTTCATGTGCTTATTTGCCATCTATGTCTAAGAGTTTAGAATAATTATGTTCTCTTGATGAATTGACCCTGTTATCATTATGAAAGAATCATCTTTTTTCCAGTAATATTCTTTACTCTGAAATATTTTATCTTAATAGAGCTACAAGGCTTTATTTGATTAGTGTTATCATGGTATAGTTTTCCATTGTTTTACTGTTAACCTATTTGTGTTTTTGTACTTACAGTATGTTTCTTATAGGATCTTCAATTTTTATTCATTCTAACAACCTCTGAATTTTAATTGAAGCAATTAGAATATTTATATTTAATATAATTATCATGGTTAGGTTTAAGCCTATTATCTTGCTATTTCTTTTTTATTTGTCTTGTGTTCTTGTTCTTTTTCCTTTTGTTTGCTTTCTTTTGAACTAACTGAACTTTTTTTGTTCCTTATCTCCTTTTTTGGATTGTTATAACTGTTTTCTTATTTTAGTGATTGCTTTAGGGTTCATGTTATACATCTCCAGCCCATCTCTACTTACCTTCTACTATATATCACATCGAATATAAATGTATACCACCTCACATATAGTATAAACACCTTTCTATAGTTTATTTATATTTTTCCCCTCCTGGCTGTGTGTGTGTGCACATATGTGCACATGCTACCACAATACATTGTAATGGCTTTTTTTTTTTTTTTTTTTTTTTTTTTTTTTTTTTTTGAGGCGGAGTTTCACTCTTGTTACCCAGGCTGGAGTGCAATGGCGCGATCTCGGCTCACCACAACCTCCGCCTCCTGAGTTCAGGCAATTCTCCTGCCTCAGCCTCCTGAGTAGCTGGGATTACAGGCACGCGCCACCATGCCCAGCTAATTTTTTGTATTTTTAGTGGAGACGGGGTTTCACCATGTTGACCAGGATGGTCTCGATCTCTTGACCTCGTGATCCACCCGCCTCGGCCTCCCAAAGTGCTGGGATTACAGGCTTGAGCCACCGCGCCCGGCCTTGTAATGGCTTTTAATATATTTAAGTATTTTTTTCATTGTGGGAAAATAGACACAATATAAAATTTACCATTTTAACCATTTCTAAGTGTACAATTCAATAGTGCATTCACATTGTTGTGCAACCACCACCACCATCCAGCTCCAAAACTTTGTCATCCCAAACTGAAATGCTGCACCCATTAAACAGTAACTCCCCATTCTTCCTACCCTCCAACTCCTGGTAACCACTATTCTACTTCTGTCTCTGAATTTGATGACTCTAGGTACCTCATATAAGCAGAAGCATACAATAATTATCTTTTTGTGTCTGGCTTATTTCACTTAGCCTACTATTTTCAAGATTCATTTATGGTTTTGCATGTATCAAAATTTCATTCATTTTTAAAGCTGAATAATATTCCACCGTGTGTACATACCCATGCCACATGTTGTTTATCTACTCATCCATCAGTGTTCATCTGGGTTATTTCTACTTTTTGGCTACTGAGAATAATGCTGTGATGAACACTGGTGTACAAATATCTGTTCAAGTTCCTGCTGTCAAGTCTTTTGAGTAGATAATCTAGAAGTAGAGTTCCTGAAGATTATTGTAATTTTATGAAAAACAGTTAATTATCCTTTGAAAAGATTTAGAAAATAAATGTTTTAAATGGTGATTTAATTTCAAGATCTTCTATATTTGTACATGTAGTTAACATTTCTGGATCTCTGCATTGTTTTGTAAAAATCCATATTTCCAAATGTATATTTGTAAAGATTAACTATTTGTTCTAACAGTTGAACTTTAGAATAAAATCCTCAACTTTCAGAAAAAATTATTTAGAATTAAGAATTTAATTCCAGTTCATCTAAAACATAACTTAGAACAAAGGGAAAATATTCAGTCTTTCCATCCCATAATATGTCACAGTTTTCCACTTTTTCAGGTCCTCTTTTTAATACACCAATACAATTTTCCAATTTTCTTTATTTAGCTTCTATACATCTTTTGTTATATTTATTCTTTCTAGTTTTTAAGAGCATTATATTTCTATTGGCATTTTTGAAATTGTTTTATTTCTTTTCTGTGAATATATAGAATACCATTGATGTATGCGTATCACTTACCCCTCCCTCAATTAAACTTTCATTAAGACTAAAGTTTGTTACTTTTAGCTGAATGCCTGGATGTCTAGATGGATAATCTTGCCGTTTCAAAATAATAACATATATTATTTTATTTTACATGACTTACTGCATTAATAAACACTTCCAAAATACTACTATATCAAAACAAAGGATGAGTTCATGTCCTTTGTAGGGACATGGATGAACCTGGAAACCATCATTCTCAGCAAATGGGCACAAGAACAGAAAAACAAACACCACATGTTCTCACTCACAGGCGGGTGTTGAACAATGAGAACACATGGACACAGGGAAGGGAGCATCACACACCAGGGCCTGTGGCAAGGGGGAAGGGCAGCAAGGGGAGGGATAGCAGGGTATGGGGGGATTGGGGAGGGATAACATTAGGAGAAATACCTAATGTAGGTGACGGGGGATGGAGGCAGCAAACCACCATGGCATGTGGTATACCTACATAACAGTCCTGGAAGATCTGCACATTCCCCCAAACTTACAGTATAATTAAATAAAAAGCAATAATCATAGATATTTGTTATTGTTGTTCCTGAGCTTATTCTCTAGCAATCTGCTATTGCTAGTAATTATGACAGGTGTTTGATAAGGGCTATCAAAAAAAAAATATATATATATATGGAAAATCTTCAATTCCTTTTTAAAAATGCCTTTAAATGTTCAATTTTAGTAAATGCCTTTCTGCTGCTAGAGTATTATCTGCATAATTATGTTACTGCATGTCCTTATATTTTATCATTCCTGCATTCCTGAGATAAGCCCTGCTTTACTGTAACAGGTTATGCTTGTGTTAAATTGTTATAATCTCTGTGTTAGTATCTTCTTTAAGGTGTCAGTTAAATCTCATTATTGGTTTTAAGGTAGCAAAGAAGCAGAGAGTCTCCTGCTACTCCACAACTAGTAATGAGTGAGAAAATCCACAAGAATAAAAAGGGTGATAGCCTCATTAAACAGCAAAGGAAAAGATACTCTTTGCAGTATTTTTCTTACCATAAGGCCTTAGAGGCTACATTCCTTAAAATCATGATTATTAGCATAATGGCTGTTAAATACAAAGTCCAGCTTAAAAATTGGAAAAATAGGTAAAATATTAATAAAAGAATATTAAATCTATTTTTTGGACTGCAACAGGCTCCCCTTTGCCCCACCCACATCGACCTATCCATACAGTCTGGATAGAGTAGAAAGTAGTGACAAGAACTTGTTTTAAGGCTCTAGAATATACATTTTCAACTGCGCTGCCTCAAAACTAAGGTTCATAAAATGACTTTATCGAGACATTTCTCTAGAAATGAAAACTCCAAACAATCCCTCTTCTTAATTTAGAAAGTGCACCCTTTTTTCCGTGCTTTCCTATCACTCCATGGCATTTTTCTCTGAAACAAGAAATGGGGGGGGGGGGTGTTTTCTTCATATCTGCAGGACTAAGTAAAAATTAAGAATCATAGAAATATCTAAATAAATTAAGAGAAAAACTGAATAATAATAGGTGTGTATTAGAGTCAACACAATGAGGCTTGAAAGACAGCATGGTAGCAGGGGAAACAATTGGCAAATATTTTTTTTGTCCTATCAAATAAAATTAAATGGAGAAAAATAGAATTTTCTGTGCCACAACTTTAACCAATTATATTAGATTTAACCAGTGCTTGCGTCCATTTTCTTATACCGATAATTCAAGAATGTTTTTATAATCTAAATATCCCTTCGACAGTTGAAATTGCAGGGATAACATCTCTTTTGTTGACATAAACCATGGGAACTACAGTTGCGTGATTTCATTATCTGATTACAGCTGTGACTTTGAAGTAATCTCTCAGAATGAACACCTTTTTTTGCTAATAGACTTTATTTTTTTATAACAGTTAAAGTTTCACAGCAAAATGGAGAGGAAAGTACAGAGATATTCCATATACCTCCTGCCCCTTCACTTGCAGACTTCACCATTGGCAACATCCCCCACCAGAGGGTACATTTCTTAGAATTGATAAACCTGCACTGACACACCATTATAACCCAAGTCCATTGTTTACATTAGGATTCACTCTTGGTGTTGTATATTTGATGGGTTTCTATGTATAATACATGTATCTACCATTATGGTACCATATGGAATAGCTTCACTGTCCTAAAAACTCTCTGTGATCCATCTATTCATTTCTCCCTTCCCCATAATCTCTGGCAACCACTGATCATTTTACTGTCTCCACAGTTTTGCCTTTTCCAGAATGTCATAGTTGGAATTGTACAGTAGGCAGCCTTTTCAGACTAGCTTCTTTCACACAGTAATATGGAGTAAGTTTTCTCCGTGTCTTTTTATAACTTGATAGCAGAATGTGCACTTTGGGAATTGTTGCTTACAGGCCAATCCCAGGATTATAGAAGACAATTTGCAACGATATTCATTAACCCTGCTATTTTGCTGCTGGCTTTCTCCTGCTTTAACATTAGTGCCTCATTTAGCTTCTCATTGGACAGGAAACTACAGTGAGATTGATTTTAGGTGTACACACAAACAGCACTCGGCCAATGTTGCTTTCCTAGGTGGTCAGGGTTAGAACGGCAGTGGACTGCACTGCACACTCTTCTCCGAGGATCCCTGACATTATGTGGAGTTCAGTCCTATAAAGTGAGCTTAAGAAGAATTCCAGAAAAAATTTGTGAAAATCACTGTTTCACCCACATCTTTAACTTTTGCAGCAATTATCCCAGAATTCATGGATTTTCACTCTGATTTTAAAACACTGGTCCATGAAACATCATCAAAATCACCCCCAAATCTATTTCTAGCATCGGCACTACGCAGGGAAGGTGACCTAAAGTGCTCTCTGTTCCACAGCAAAGGAGAAGTCTAGAAGAACAAGCAGAACAGAACTGTACTGTATCCGCAGGCTGGTACCCAGAAATTTCCCCAAGGTCACTAGCGCAAGGATATGACTAAGGGAGAAATGAACCACAGTTTTGCAGTACATGGGATGGCTTGTGACCTAAAGTATCCCCCAAAACTCAGTGGGCAAACAGACTAGTGGCCAGATAGACACTCACAGAATCAGTAAACTTCAGGGACGGAAGCTAAAAGTAACAGAAGTTTGCCAGCGATGGGGAAGACTGATGGCTGGAAGGACAACTGGAGATATTGTACATGGGCAGGCTGATGGCCAGAAGGTTCTCCAGCGGGGGCAGGGCAAAGATAAGACTGGCTAGAAGGAGTCACAGTTCCTCAGCATGTCTGCAGGCTTGTGCCCCAAGAAATTGCCAAGGGAAGGCAGATTAGTGACTACATGGGTCCCTGAGCAGCAGTACGCTGCAGGTGAGGTAGCTGAAGTTCACCCATTTTTCCAGCAAGTGGGTGAGCTTAAGAACGAAAGGAACACAAGCATGCAGGCAGGTTGATACCTACAAAGTTCTGTGGAGGCACTAATTGGAGTGTAACTGGCTCTAGTCTGTGTGCTTGCCACTCAGAGGCTGAAAACACAAGCAACAAGGCGTAGCAAAGGAAAGTAACTCTATTCAAATGCTAGTGATTGGGGAATGGCCAAGTTCAAGACTTTAAGAGATCATTCTAACTTTCTTGGCTAAGTGAAGGGGTTTAAAAAGGAAAACGTGGTATAGGAAACATGGAGGAGTGGTACCAATGGCTATCTTTTTTTTGTTCAGGATTGTAGTTCTTAGTTCTTTATTTTGATCAAACTGTTACCCATTCACAAATATTCCAATAGTACTATTCTTTTTTAAAATTTTTTAAAATTTTTAAAATTTTTTTATTGCATTTTAGGTTTGGGGGTACATATGAAGAACATGCAAGATTGTTGCATAGGCACACACACGGCAGTGTGATGTGCTGCCTCCCTCCCCATCACCTGTATCTGGCATTTTTCCCCATGCTATCTCTCCCCAACTCCCCACCCCATGCTATCCCTCGCCTATATCCCCCCAACAGACCCCAGTGTGTGATGCTCTCTTCCCTGTGTCCATGTGTTCTCATTGTTCAACACTCGCCTATGAGTGAGAATATGTGGTGTTTGATTTTCTGTTCTTGTGTCAGTTTGCTGAGAATGATGGTTTCCAGGTTCATCCATGTTCCTACAAAGGACACGAACTCATCATCTATTTCTAGATCCTTGAGGAATCGCCGCACTGTCTTCCACAATGGTTGAACTAATTTACACTCCCACCAACAGTGTAAAAGCGTTCCTATTTCTTCACATCCTCTCCAGCATCTGTTGTCTCCAGATTTTTTAATGATCGCCATTCTAACTGGTGTGAGATGGTATCTCAATGTAGTTTTGATTTGCATTTCTCTAGTGACCAGTGATGATGAGCATTTTTTCATATGTTCGTTGGCCTCATGTATGTCTTCTTTTGTAAAGTGTCTGTTCATATCACCTGTACATCTGGAGGTCCGGTTTGGTAGTGGTAGACTAACTATTCATAACTCTCCCTAAGAGGGAAGATTGCACACCTGGGTCTCTATGCCTGATTTGTTTCAAAATTACCCCCAAAATTTCTTTTTTCTTTTCTTTTTTTTTTTTTTCTTTTGAGACAGGATCTTGCTCTGTTGCCTAGGCTGGAATGCAATGGCACGATCTACGCTCTCTCCAACCTCTGCCTCCTGGGTTCAGGCAGTTCTCCTACCTCAACCATCCTGAGTAGCTGAGATTACAGGCATGCACCATCGTGCCCAGCTAATTTTTGTATTTTCAGTAGAGACGGGGTTTTACAACATTTGCCAGACTGGTCTCCAACTCCTGTCCTCAGGTGATCTCCCAGTGTTGGCCTCCCAAAGTGTTGTGAATACAGGCATGAGCCACCCCACCTGCCAGCCCTGGAAACTTCTAAGCAAGTACATAATTAGAAAAATGAGCACTGTGCATAGAGGTGCCTGGTGGGAAAGGGAGAGAAACAAAGTTTTAAAGTATAAGGCTACGTTATGCAATTAGGAAAGAAAGGAAAGAAAAGGGTTTCAAAATGCATTTTAAGGCTGAGATACTTGGTTACAGGAGAATACAATGGTGGTTGAAAGAAATTAAGATTTTTCATCACATGGTCAAGTTTGTGGCCCAAAGGACCACAGCAACCTCTTCAAGTGGAAAGGCTCTAGACCAGATAGGCACCCCACACAATGCTTCTCCCCTCCAAATCAGTACACTGCAGTGAAGGTGACTGAAAGTACTCTTCCCCAACAAGGGACAAGGCTGATGCTGTGAAGCTGACCAGAACCGTAGCACCAGGGAAGGCTTATGCTGGGAAAATTACCCAGAGCACCCTCGGTAAGGTGCTATGGTGGCCAAGAAGAGCCACACTGCCCAAGAACACCAGCATGGTTGTGGCCTAAAGTATGTATCTCCCACAGCCCAAGCATACTGGTAGGCTGGTTACTGAATGGCCCACGTGGCTTCAGATCACTGGAAGAAAGGTGTCTGAAATTTTTTTCATTTTGCCAGTGCAGGGGAAGCTGATGGTCTGAAGGACCAGCAGAAACTTGGTACATATGCATGCTGGTGCCTGGAGAGTACTACCAGGGCACCACCTTGAGTAAACTGTGGTGAGCAAAAGGACTCATAATTTCCCAACACACAGGCAAGCTTGTTGAACAAAGAGTCAAAGGAAAGTCACTGAGAAGACAGGCTAGAGACTAGATGACATCCCGAAGCAGCAGCACTATTCAGGGAATGTGGTCTAAAGTGTTCTCCATCTAGCCTCAAAGGGGAAGGCTGCTGGCCAGAAGAACAACCCGAGCCACAGCACATGTTCAGGCTGCTGCCAGGAAGATTCTCCAGGTGACCAGGGTAAGAACAGGATGGTGGGCGAAAGGAGCCATAATTTTCCCAACTCAGGCTTTTGGCCCAAAAGATACCCATAAGCATGTGGGGAAGGTAGAGTGATAACCAGATGGGCACACAGGCCATCAGTTTGTGCAAGGATGGTAGAACAAAGTGATCTCGGTTCCCCAGTAATGAGGAAAGCTGATGGCCTGAAGGACAACCAGAACTATATCACAAGCACAGACTGGTGCCCAGTTGGTAGCCCCATGACACCATGGGAGAGGAAATGATGTAACCAAGGGGAACCAGAGTTGCTCAGCACATAAGCAGGCTTGTAACTAAAAGGATCCCAGAAATCCCAGGGTATGGGCAGGCTGATGACCAAAAGAGACTCCAAGGAATCAGCACGTGTAGGAAAGGTAGCTGAAAGTTTACCTTCTTCCCCAGCAGGGAGAAATATGATGACCACAAGGAATACCAGAACACTAATACTAGAGCACAATGTTACTCGGAAGGCTGTCGGGGAACACCAGGGCAAGGATACTGTGGTAGCCAACAAAAGCTGCCACAATTCCCCAGCAAGAACACAAATTTATTGTGGAAAGGATCAGTGCAGCTTCAGTGAGTGAGTAGGCTAATGCGCCAGTTAGCCTCTGAGACAATCAAAGCACTGCAGGGAAGGTGACTGAAAGTGTCTTCAGCCTTTCCCCTTGGTTCTTTAGCAAGGGGAAAGGCTGATGGCCTAAAGTATAGTGGAACCCTAGTGCTAGGACAGGCTGGAGACAGGAAACTTAAAAAAGGCACTGTTGTCAACTTACTACTTAAACTGAAAAGAAGCCTATTTCCCCAGAACACCAGGAGGCTTGTGGCCCAAGTACCCCCACAACCCATGTGTGGGTAGGGTGGTGACCGGTGGATCTCAGAGCACCAGCGCCCTGGACAGGTAGCTGAAAAAAATTCCTCTCTCCCCAGCTCAAGGGAAGCTTGTGGCCTGAAGGACCATCAAAACCAGAAGGTACTACCTCCAGGGTACTACCTTGAGGAAACTATGATAAGCGAAAACAGTCATAGTTTCCCAGCACAGAGGCAGGCTTGTGGAACGAAGAGTGACAGGAATCCTGGCAGGCAGACTAGTGACCAGATGGGCTCCCCAGGCAGCAGCACTATGCAGGGAAGTGGCCTAAAATGCTCTCCTGTTCAGCAGCAAAGGCTGATGGCCAGAAGAACACCCAGAACCATAGCACTTGTTCAGGCTGCTGCCTTGAAGTTTCTCCAGGTGGCTGGGGGAAGGATAAGGTGGTAGGTAAAAGAAGCCACAATTCCCCAGCATACAGCTTGTGGCCACAAAGAAACCCAAAACCACACAGGGAGAGCAGGCTGGTGAGTGGATGGATGCCACTGTTAACGGCACCACAGAGAGGAGGTGGCTGAAACTTCAGTTGGTTCCTCAGTAAGCAGAAAGGTTAGTAGCCTTAAGACCAGAACCCTAGTCCTAGCACAATTTGGTGCTGGGAATGCCCCCAAATCTTATATACATGACAAAGGCTAAGAGGAAACACAGTTCAAGAGAACACTCACCAATTTGTGGCTGTAAGGATACTCCCAACTCCAGCAGATGGGTTCTCTAGTGATTCACTGGGCCCTAAGTGCTTCAGTACAGTGAAGGAAAGGGAGCAAAATTTTTTCAGTTCCACAGCTAGTTGGAAGGTTAGTGGGCAGGAGGAGCCTGGAACCCAAGTGCTAGGGAAGTCTACTGGCCAGGAGAAACTTCAGGGCACATATACCAGGCACTGATGGTGGCTGAAGGGGACAGGGATTCCCCACACTAAAATCAGCCTGGTGCACATAAAGACTCTCATTTCCTGTGTGCCCATGAATATAGAGTCCTGCATGTGGCCCCAGCAGCTGGCAAAGAGGTGGGGTGGTGGTCAGAAAGCCCTTGAGATCTTAAAAGGTCACCTGGTGTGTGAGCAGAAGATTCCACTGGTCTGCACCACGAGGGTCATATGGTAGCCAAAATGACTTCTGTTTCCCAGCTTAGAGGCTGCTGATAGTCTGAAGGAGTCCATAACCTACTGTGCAGACAAACAAGTTACTCAGGAGGCCTCTGGGCACCCCTTCATTAAAGGGAAGGTAGCCAAAAATACCCTTGTTTCCCCAACAAGCAGGATAGCATGTGGTCAGAAGGAATACCAAGACCCTAGCACATGGGCAAGTCAATTCCTGGAATAGTCACAGGAGCACCCAATATGAGGCTATATGATGGGCAAAAGGAGTCACAGTTCTCTAGCACTTGGGCAGGCTTGTGGCCCAAATGGTCCCCAGAATCCAAGCAGGCAGGCAGGAAGAGACTCCAGGGCCCCAGTGCATAGGAGGAAAGGTGATCTAAAGAGGTGTCCGTTCCTTAGTAAGTGGGAAGGCTGGAACCCTAGGGTGCACAGAGAGTGGTGCCTGGAAGGACCTTCAGTGCACCATCTGCAGGCACTGATGATGGCTGAAAGGAGCCAGAACTTCCCAGCTTGTGACCCGAAAGGTTCCCGATTTCTCATTCTACCATTGAGCCAGTGACCAGAGAACTGACTGATGGCCAGAAGGTCCACTTTTACCTTAGCAGGAGGGCAGGCTAGTAGCTCGAAGGGCTCTCAGCACTCTGTGCTTGGTCTAGCAGGTGATGAAAGGGCCTCTGGGTCTCTATCACAAATGCTAAGGTGGCCAAAAGGTCATAGGTCCTTAACATAGAATCCAAAAGGGATTGGTGTCCCTGAGCAGAGTCTGGCTGGTGGCCAAAGGGGCGCTTGGTTTCCCAAAAGGCAGTTTGTTGTTTGTTTTGTTTTGTTTTGTTTTGTTTTGTTTTGTTTTGTTTTGTTTTGTTTTGTTAAGAAGAAGTTTCATTCTTGTTGCCCAGGCTGGAGTACAATAGCACGATCTGGGCTCACCACAACCTCCACCTCCCAGGTTCAGGTGATTCTCCTGCCTCAGCCTCCCGAGTAACTGGGATTACAGGTGCCCATGACCACGCCCAGCTAACTTTTTGTATTTTTAGTAGAGACGGGGTTTCAACATGTTGGCCAGGCTGGTGTTTAACTCCTGAACTCAGGTGATCTGCCCGCCTCGGCCTCCCAAAGTGCTGGGATTACAGGCGTGAGCCACTGTGCCTGGTCCAAAAGGCAGTTTTTTTAGAGTTCCTTACTTCAACATTTTCACTGATGTCACCCATGTCAATATTTTTAAGGAAGCCTACCAGAGAATTCTGACATGCAACCTGGGTTTGAGAACTGGATTAAAAGGAGTCAAAAGATGTGGCAAAAGTTTATTCCCGTTTCTGCTACTCTCCCACATAAATTAAGCAGACAACTCCAGGATCTCAAAAAAGGAAAGTAAGTTACCTATTCAAGTAGAGGTATCAAAGAAAGAAGTAGTGCATCCACTGTGCAATTCCCCGAAGAGGTCATCTCTTGAGCATTCTTTTGGGGGCTATTGTAGGTGGTGATGATGATTCTTAGACTGGAGCTCTCATTGCAGATTCATGGAAGAAGCCAAAGTGATGACTCAGATCTCTGCTCCACTGGTCCATTTTCTTCAAGTTTCTTCCATCAAAAATGGAGACAGCCTTCTCATTGAATTGTTTTACTCTGAATGCATTCAAAAGGAGTGGAGCAGGGTTTCTCAATCTGGACACTACTGAAATGTTGGGTCAGATCATTATTTGCTGGGGATGGGGATTGGGGGCATCCTGTGCATTGTAGGTGTTTAACAGCTTCCCGAATTCTAAACATTCAGTGCCTGTAGCACTTTCCCACAATGTGACAACCAAACACACGTCCAGATGTTGTTGCCAAATATCCCCTGGGATCCAAAATCACCCCCTCCTGAGAACCACTGTAAAGAAAATATAGTTCTTCAGTTTAAATGCTTGTCATTTTTTTCCCCTGAGGCAAAGCTTAGTAATATTAAGAATTAAAATAATCTTGAAATCAGTGATTGTGGACCAATAGAGCCTTTGCTTTTTTATAGTGCAGATTATTTAGACTTGAACATGTGCTCTCCTTTCCTCATCCATGAGCTCCATATGGGCAAGGATTATGTTATGTTCACTACTATATCTCCTGTCCTAGAAGATTCCTGGCACATCACAGTTATCAATATGCATTTATTGAATAAACTGGGGCCAAGTCTCAAGGGAAGATCTTTATAATTATACATGTTGTATTCTTTGTTTGCTCAGAACTATTGTCTTAAAAATAGCCACCTATTATCCACATATACAATAGATTCAATAGGCTATGTTCAATTCAACAGTTACTTAGCTATCTGAGTGTTTCCTTCCCTCTAGGTGCCTGTATTATAAAACTTGATATAAAATAGTTTTTGAAAAGCCATAAACTACTGCTAACAAATGCTCTAGAGAAGTGTTTCTCATACTTTAATGTACAGATGAATCACCTGGAGGACTTGTTATAAATTCTGATTTAGCAGGTGAAGTAGGGCCTGAGATTCACATATCTAATAACCTTCCAGGTAATGTCAATGCTGATTGACCATTTTTGAAAAGCAGAAATCTAAAGCTACAGATCCACTAGGCCCATGCAACTAATTACATTTAAATTTAATTAAATTTAAATAAAATTTAAAATTGAGTTCCTGAGTCCCACTAGCCACATTTCAAGTGGGTGCATGTGGCTAGTAGCTACCAGGCTAGAAAGCAAAGATATAGAATATTTCCATTTTTCATAGACACTTCTCTAAGAAATAAATGCCCATATATTGAGTGATTCAAGGAAGTCTTTGTGGATTTTGGCTGCACCTGGAAATATGAGTATCATTGTGATAGAATAAACATTCAATGTGGAAATACTAGAAGGCAATTTTGTGTACTAGGAATAAATGGGGCTCTAGATTGAAAGAGACCGGGTATTAAAACTTGCCTCTTACATTGTCAAGCTCTGTAACTCTGAGGGACTTACTTAAACTTTCCCAGCCTTGGTTTACTCAGTGTAAAAATGTCACAGTGTGGGCTTGGCACCCTCATTTTCCTTCTCACAGCTGGGGTTGCTTGATCCCTACTTGTAGTCTCATTCCTGTCCTTCATTACTAAGCCCAAAGTTATGAGTCACCGAAGCAGTTCTGGCCCCACATATTCTATATTTGCAACTATTTATGAAACTTCCAATGTAGAATGGTAAAATTCTGGAGTTGAGATGGAAAACCCTGAATTCCAAGGCTGAAAAGTTAGTCTCCATTCGATAGGCAGTCAGAAGATGATGCTTTTGAGCATATTAATGTAAAGGGTGAGATATGCTTTGGGAATATTAGCAAGAGCATTTAGCATATTAGTTGTGAGTAATATAACTCAATAAGAGGTTAGAGACGAGAACACAGAGGTTGGTGGATCCACCTCAGCAACAAGCCTTGCTTGCCTTTTTAAATTTTTATTCTTATTTTTTTAGTCTTTTTACTTTTTAATTTTTTAATAATATATATTATTGCATTTTAGTTTTGGGGGTACATGTGAAGAACCTGCAAGATTGTTGCATAGGTACACACATGGCAGTGTGATTTGCTGCCTTCTTCCCCATCACCTATATCTGGCATTTCTCCCCATGCTATCTCTCCTCAACTCCCCACCCCCTGCTGTCCCTCCCCTAGTTCCCCCCCACAGACCCCAGTGTGTGGTGCTCCCCTCTGTGCATCCATGTGTTCTCATTGTTCAACACCCACCTATGAGTGAGAACATTTGGTGTTAGATTTTCTGTTCTTGTGTCAGTCTGCTGAGAATGATGGTTTCCAGGTTCATCCAAATCCCTACAAAGGACACGAACTCATTGTTCTTTATGGCTGCATAGTATTCCATGGTGTATATGTGCCACATTTTCTCTGTCCAGTCTATCATCGATGAGCATTTGGGTTGGCTCTAGGTCTTTGCTATTGTAAACAGTGCTGCAATGAACATTCGTGTGCATGTGTCCTTATAGTAGAATGATTCATAATCCTTCATATATAGCCTTTATAATCCTGATATATAGCCAGTAATGGGATTCTATTTCTAGGTCCTTGAGAAATCGTCACACTATCCTCCACAATGGTTGAACTAATTTACACTCCCACCAACAATGTAAAAGTGTTCCTAAAAGTGTTCCTATTTCTCCATATCTTGCTTGCCTTTTAAGAAGTGTGTACTTTATCCCATGGGCCATAGGAAAGAGCTAAGGAACTCAAATTGGGAACATACTTACAGCCAAGCCATCTGAAGTGGGAGGAGATATTTGAAAGGAATAAGGTTGGAGGTAGCAGGGCTACTCAGACACTATTGCAATAGTCAAAGAAAATGAAGATGAAGACCTAAATGGGAACAGTAGGTAGTGGGCAATGATGGAGTTGAAGGAAGAGGTTGAAGAAAATTTTATGAGGCAAAACCAGCAGGATGTGGTGATTAAACAATGTGGGGAAATAAATGGAGGTAATGATCTAAATCTGATGCTTCTATCTTGAGTGTCTACCAACTGCCAAAGTAAATACAGTGGAAAAAAGAGGTTTATATATAAGACAATGAGTTCACCTTTGAAAATCTTGAGTTTAAAGTATATGAAGGATATTAAAATAGGTGTAAGGATTCAGTGAATGAGTGGAATTTGGAAGAAAGGTGAAGATGACTGTTTGAGATAACAAATCCCCTGTGTGCAGAAATAGTTAAAGCCATGGGAACAGATTAAAGCATTCAGAGAAACGCATGGAAAGGAAAATTGTTAAGGATAGACCCTTGAGAAGAAATGACATGTAAGACCTGTTCAGAAGAGAAGCCTGTAACTGAAATGTAAAAGGAATCATCACAGAGACGAAGAGAATCAAGTTTTTAAAGTATAGAATGATAAACAGCATTAATACCAAAGAAAAATCTAGTATGTTAAGGTTTCAAATATATCCACTGTTTGGGTTCCTGGTGTCTTCAGGAAGAATATATCAGTGGAGTGATGACAGTGGATTTCCTAATCTCTCTAGCTGCAGAGGACTGAGATCAAGTGAGGAATCAAGCAAAGGAGTCAGAAATGGCAGAGGGAGAGTTATCAGGGATATGGAGTAACATGTAGTACTAGGCAATTGCATATGCTGAGGAGTAATTTTATTTTTCAGATCGCAGGCATTTAATAGAAATAGATATAGCACAAGGTAGGCTTGGATGTGAGAGAAAGAACATGAATTTGGTTTTGTACATTGGAATTTCAATGTTTCAGAAGGACATCAGCAAAGGGATGCCCAATGAGCAATTGGACATGCAGAATTCGAACTCACTGAAGACAGTCTGCTCAATTTTATTAATTAGGAAATGCTTGACATAGAAGTGATAATGAAGCTCTAGGATAAATGGCATTGACAAGTATATGAATATATTGTGAAGGAATTCTGAGGAAGAAATTTTATTAATGATCCCTGAATCAGTCAAAATAGACCAGGTTGCTTTAACCAAAAAGCTATGAAGTTTCAATGATTTAATACAACAAAATTTATTTCTCACTTGTGCAATGTTCCATGCAGGCTCAACAATTCTCCAGGGTATCTTTCCTTCACAGAGGCCTCAGAAAACCAGGATATGCTTCCATCTTATGGCTGTAACATCTCAACATCTCACCAAGAAAGGAGAAGGGAGAGTTAGAGGGTCTCACAGTGACTTTTAACTTCTTCAGCATATAAGTGATGACCATCAGTTCCCCTCACAATCGTTTGGGTGGAACTCATTGAATGGCCTTGCCTAACTAAACTTTCTGCCTGCTGGTTGGATGTGGCTAAAGCTAAGCATTGCCAAGAAGTTCACAAATATAATCCTTCAGAAACCTGGGATGAAGTTGAAATCTGGACATTAGTGAGAAGTGGTAATGTCTACCACATCCATGTAATAAGTTAAAATAAGATGAAGGAAAATAGGAGAGGGTAGTGTAGTGGCAGAAGAGCATAGGCTTAAGAGTGCCAAGAAAGAGAGAATCTCAGAAAGAAAGAGACTATTGGCAAAATGCTGCAAGAACTTCAGAAGAAGGCCTACAACTTTTGATCAAAGAATTTGGCACCTATGAAGTTACTGATGAACTTTGAGATACTAGTGTCTGTATAGTCATGAACCCATGGATGACAATCTTCAAACCTAAAGCTTTTCTCCTTCACTTGAGTTGGCCAAGATGAACATTCCCATTCCTGTGCTTTTCCCCTCATGTAATGTTATTATAGCCTATTCAGTAAGAAGGAAGTAAAAGAGAATTCAAGGATAAGATTGGTGGTGGGTGGTGCTCAAGACACAAGAATCAAGAAGACATGAAGAAAAGATTACTTAGAGTGTTTTGGCTAAAACCATAGGACATACATGATTTCCAGTTTCAGTAAGCACTCTTTGGTTATTTTTCTCTAGAAATACTCAGTTGCCTGTTAGTAGGAACTATGAAAGTATACTGCCTATCAGAGGCTATTCCAATCATTCAGATTGCATTCATTTTCTATTGCTGTGTAACAAAAATATTTCACCTTAAGCCAACATAAACTTAATGTATCAATGTTTTTGTGGATCAGGATTCCAGGCTACTTCAGTGCATCACTGGGTTTCAATCAAGATGTCTGTCAGGCTCATATTCTGATCTGAAGCCTCAACTAGGGAAAGGTCTGCTCCTAAGGTCACTCACGTCATTGTCAGAATTCAGTTCCTCATAGCTGTAGGATGGACGCTCTCTGCTCCTACAGACTGTTCACAATTACTTGCCCTGAAGACCTGTACATAGTTCACATAGCAGTTTACAACATGGCTGCTTATTTTTTCAAAGCGAGGGAGAGAGAGCATGAAAGAGAGAAGGGGGAGGAGAAGGAGAGAGAGAGAGAGAGAGAGAGAGAGAGAGAGAGACTGGCAAGACAGAGTCTTATATAAAATAGCTGTATTAGTCCATTCTTGTATTACTGTAAAGAAATACCTGAAACTGGGTAATTGATACAGAAAAGAGTTTTAATTGGCTCACGGTTCCATAGGCTGAACAGGAAGCATGGCTCAGAGGCTTCAAACTTACAATCATGGTGAAAGGTAAAGGGGAAACAGGCACATCTTCACATGGTCGGAGCAGGAAGATGAGACGGGGGGAAATGGTACTACACACTTTTAAGCAACCAGATCTCATGATAACTCACTCACTATCAAGAGAACAGTACCAAAAGGGAAATTCGCCCCCATGATCCAGTAAATTCTCACCATGATCCAGTAACTTCTCACCTCCAACATTAGTGATTAAAATTCGTCATGACAGATACGGGTGAGGGGACAGAAGGCAGCAAACCACACTGCCAAGTGTGTACCTATGCAACAATCTTGCATGTTCATCACATGTACCCCAAAACCTAAAGTGCAATAAAAAAAAAATTCGTCATGAGATTTGTGAAGGGACACAGACCCAAACCATATTAATTACATAATTATCAAATTCATATTCCCATCACCTTTGACATACTTTGTTAGTCAGGTTCTGCCCACACTCAAAGTAAAGGGATAATACAAGGACACGAATACCAGAAGACAGGGATAATTGGGGGTTACATTAGGGTCTGTCTACTACAGGAATTAACAATGGCATTCATTAAATCAAAGGAGCAAAGGATTTAGTGCAATATCGAGTTTGTTAATCATAGTGCCGGCGGGAAACAGATGGGACCCTGAAACCTTGTAATTTAGAGTTTAATAAACTGTTTACAAGGTTGTAAGCAGAGTTTAGGGAAATCATAAAAGAGTACAGTATAAAAGGGCTCGCAATACTGGGGAGCAGCTACTGCATCTCTTAAGAAATAACCAGACACAGGGAGTGCGTGGTTACTGGAATCCACAGAGGATACTTGTGGGATACCTGTTAGGAGATGTGATCAAAGAACATAGCTAACTGTGGTGACCTGACAAAAATGGAAGTGAGAATACATACCCCATTCTCACTCCTCTTTCCTTCTAGCTTCTTGCCAATGCTTCTCACTGACCGTACCTTACCAGAAGGCAGAAAATTCAGATCAGCTTTCAATGGCAACAGAGCAGGGTGGAAAAGGGTGAGAATGGATTTATGGAGGCATTTGGCAGATATTCAGCACACTGAGTAGTCACTGAAATTTCTGATAGAATGACAAATGAAATCAGAATGGAGGAGAGCAGGCTGGGGAAAGATGGAGTCAGGAAAAGAATAAAGGAACAGGTTCAGAAGAAGTGAAAATGAAGCAAGAAAGTCTCTAGTAAGAGGTGACTTCAGGGTTAGAGATTTTAAAATTAGATTGCTTTTCAATAATGACAAGAGTCCTGTGCCTATCCAGGAATTAGAGAGGAGTGGAATCAATTTAAATATAAGCCTAGACACCCCATTATTTGAGAAGGTAGATGAAATGTACTTTATTTTTTTTTAATTGCCAGGAAAGGACTCTTTCCATGGAAATTTCTTATGTTAGGCTTAAGGTATCTGAATTTCAAGCACTGTAATTTGAAGCACTGGGTTTTTCTAAGATAAGATGTGAACCTATCATTTATGCTATATCTCTGCTTCTCATCTATTATGGTGATGAAAATCTTTCCCAGAATTAGTCTTCTTAGTCACAGAAGGCTGAATGCCTTCACATTTGGGGAGGAGGTGTACTCATTTAATGGGTGCTACTGGAATATATATCATCAGTAAGTTGACTTGCAAATATATGTACATGGATATGTGCTACTGGGAGTAATGATAGCAGATATTTAATTACTGTTGGCCATTTTCCTGCTTCCTGAGCCGTTCGGTTCCCTCCAATGTCACCCTCATATTTGTCCCCCTCCCTATAATTGAGTAATCCCTCATGTTAATATCAGCCTGAGAGAAATACCACTGAGAAGGAAACACAAAACTATGGAGAGCCTACGTTGTACTTCTAAGCAAATAAAAATGACTTGGGGATCTGTTTCTAGTGGAATTATATAACCTACATTTCTTCTACTATTGACGGGTGTCAAGGCATTTCTTTCTGCCTATCTTAGCCTTCTTTGCAATCTTCCTTTCTCCCTTGGATCTGAGCAGAGTCACATAATGCTGTAATACACTATACCATTTAAACAAATGGGAAAAAATACAGCCGACTTACTGTCAAGATTTGTTTTGTTGTTGTTGTTGTTGTTGTTGTTAATAATGTAAATACTAATGACTAGTATTTTTTTTTTTTTTTTTGAGATGGAGTTTCACTCTTGTTACCCAAGCTGGAGTGCAATGGTGCAATCTTGGCTCACTGCAACCTCCGCCTCCTGGGTTCAAGCAATTCTCCTGCCTCAGCCTCCCGAGTAGCTGGGACTACAGGCTGTGCCAGCATGCTCAGCTAATTTTTGTATTTTTAGTAACGACAGGGTTTCACCATGTTGACCAGGATGGTCTCGATCTCTTGACTTCGTGATCCACCCTTCTCGGCCTCCCAAAGTCCTGGGATTATAGGCGTGAGCCACCATGCCTGGCCTGTATTTTTATGATTACTTTTGGCCTCAACTTTAAAATATACTACTACAGCATTTTTTTCTATCTCAAATTCTAATTTTTCAGCCCTATTCCAATTTTATATCCAGGACTATTATTTGGAATTAAGCAGAGAAATGGAGGTGTTAAGAATTTGAACACCAAAATATTGATTTCCAACCACTGGCTTATATGAGTTTTTAAATGGCTAAGGAAATTTTCAACACTTTATCTTTCAACTTTTATACTTTCAAAGTTGATTTCCAGCTTCTCTCCAACCCTTGACTATCACTTTCTGAATTATTAATGCCAGACATAAACTTACATGAATATAGTTGTATTTTCTCCACAGTGCAGAGAGGCTCCCAGGCTCGTTTGTGTTCAGCTGCAAAAGTGAAAAAAAAAAAAAATTGAAAAGCTACTTTTCTTCCTGGGTTTCCCACACAAAAGTCACTGCTCTGTGAAGATTACCATTTGTAAGCTAATTCTGAAGTTGTTAATGGCAAGAATCAGAGCAATTGGCATCTGTTGTAAAACACACACTTAAGACAATCTCTCCCACTCATTTGTGAGAGCTGTGTGACATAGCAGTGTGTTCTCTCTAGGGGGTTCCCCACAAAGTCTTGCTTCAATTGCTTTAACTGGCTTTTGGAGAATTTTTAGAGAGTGTAGATTAACTCCCAAACACAAAGCAAATCTGTGACACTTGGTTTGTTGTAAAACCATAACCTGTTTTCCATTGATTTCCAGCCTAGCCACAAACATTTTTCAGACTTGCCCTCATTCCTGAGCTCAAAAAGAAAAAAACTTGAGTGGTAAAGAAACTGAGATTTCTCTGTCTTTAAGAGATTCTGATTCCAAGTGCTCATGGGATGAATGACAAGAAAAGGAGTTTGTGTTTTTAAAATAATAGAATTCTTGAAAATCAGAGAGGTTCTCATATAATTTTGTACAAACTGCAACAATCTGTTAACAAGCAAAGATTTCCCATAGCCTGCAAAATACCCTGAAACATTACTACTGTTAACAGTATCTCAAAGCAAGAACCAATAATGGCAGTGAAAAGCTAAGAGCTAAAATATTGTAGAATACCAGGGGTTTAAATTTCTATTTTAATTAAAACTTTACCTACCTGTTACCTAAATTCCTTAGGATTTGCTCTCATTTTTGTTTCAAGCCCTTGAGAATCTTTGCTAGTTTGTTCAGCAATTTTTCAGAGGAAAAGCATCTCACTAACACTGGTAAAGAGGAATAGCATACACACACACACAAAACAGGTTATTTGTTTATTTTCTCAATCTTCTCCCTCTTTAATTAGATTGCAGAGATCTTAACTAGGAGTGCTTCCATGATGACATACATATTCAGATTTGACATGTCAAAATTTCAAAGAGCAGAATGGGCAAAGATTTAAAGCTGAAAATGTCACATAGAAAGTATATAGAAAGTTCCAAAAAGCTTTGTCATTGTTAAGCCCTAGATTTGACAATCATTAATTTGCTGTTAATAAGTCTTACTGTTAGGAGGACTCATTTCACTAGCTGCAGGAAGAATTTGTTCTTTAGACAATCATTGCTTTAAGCAGTATGTCAAATTGATTCAGACATTCAAGGTAAGAAACAGATGTAATTAAATCTTTTCAATAAACTGGCTAAGCACTCATCTCCTACCACTGATAGATACAATTTGGGGGTTTCTAGGATTGTTTTACCCTCTCCCTTAATACATCTTTTAAAATAATCTTTAATGCCCTAAACACCTGTCATTCTCTAGCAGAATTGCTATTACTTGGTAATGTTAACCCATTTCTCAGTTACATGAGTAAAGAAAATTCACCTCAAAAAGCTAACTGGATTGTTTTACCCAACATGAACAGTGTATAACATATGTTACATATATGCATTTCGTATAATTGTATATTATGTGTGGTTGCATGTATGTATTACAGATAATTACATATAATAGGCAATTACATGTATTACATGTAATTGCCTATATGTAATTATCTGCATGTATTACATATAATACATGTAATTACATATAGTGCATATAACCACACATGTGGTTGTGTATATTACATATAATTATGTATGTGTGGTTGCATGTATGTATTGAAGATAATTACATATTATATGTGATTACATGTAGTACATGTACTTGCATATTGCATGTAATCATGTATTACATATAATTAGATATTATATGTGGTTGTGTGTATGTATTACATATAATTACATATTGTATGTGGTTGTGTGTATGTATTACATATTACATATCATGTGGTTGTGTGTATGTATTACATATAATTACATATACGTAGTTACATGTATGTATTACATAAAGTGTAATTATGTAATCATATGCAATACATACCCATAATATATGTAACATGCAACAAGTATATATGTAATATATGAAGGTGAAGGTCACCTTGATGCCTGTACTGCTTGATCTGTGCCCTTTTGTGAAACATAATAGCAAATATATCAGCCCTTAGCCTTTGGGCAGCTCCAAATACCAGATTCATGGAGAAATCCAGTGGAAAAATAGTGCTCTCTTCATAAAAGCTTTTTCAGACCATGTGCTCCTGAAATCAGCAATTTTACCTTGAGAAAAATGGCCTTTTCAGTTATGTGCAAAAACTGTTCTACCATGAATGGAAAAGTGTCTTAAAATGCCAGCAATGTCCCCAAATGAAGAATTCTCCACTTGCTCAATTTCACTGATTATTCTGTTGAGTTACTTAGCCTCTCTGCTTCTAAAACATATTCTGAGATTGCTACTGAAATGCAGCATTTGTCACTGAGAGCTGTCAATGGTACAGTAAAGACTTACTCCAATGCACAGTACAAGGAAAGCATTGGCAATTGCAACTAGAATATATTGAGTGGTTATAGTGGTGTGTACTTTGGGGTCAAAATAAGTTAAAACATGGATCAAGCTGCACAGGTGTCTTTCAATCTGGTTGGGAAGGTAAAACTTATAGAAAAGGAAAGCCAGCAAAGATTTACAAAGTAACAAATGGAATAACATATGGGACAACTATTGTATCAGTCAGCTGTTGCTATTAACAAGCAAAAAATCTCAGTGACATACAATAAGAAAAATTTATTATCTGCTATTCAACTGAAGTTTAGCTGATTTAGGTTGAATTCAGCTGAGCTTGGCTCCACGCCACGGGTTTGATTCAGGCCTTTTCTACTTTCTTTCATGCTTGGGCCAGGGGACTGCCTGCATGATTTTCTCATGGTGTCAATGGTCAAAAGCTCCCAGAGAAGAGAACAAAACAACGCTGCCTAAGGCATAATTCTGAAGTAGCACACAGTTACATGCACTGACATAACATTGGCTACGGCAAATTACATGCCAAGTCCAACCTCAATGAGGTATGGAAATATACTCCTCCTAAATATTAGATAGAGGAGGAGGGAATGAATATTTACTGAAAAATAAACTACCACAGTTATATTAATTCTTCAGTGCAGAGGTAATATGGAATACTAGAGAAGGCAGCATAGTTGGTAATTAGGAGTTTTGAGAAACCTGGGAACTACAGTTCCTTGGCAGTTATAGGTATAATCTATGACTCAGGGCCTAGCTATAAACCATCTGTAAAATTTGTCATGGCTTTTTCAGTCAGTGAGAAGGTAAGTTACAGTTTTTCTCATCTTCAATAAAAACAGGTAAAATACAGTAAGTTCCCTAAACTAGAACTTATTAGAAAAGAAAACCTATTTTTTCATCATCAAATTAGTGTTTAGGTATTTTTTCAGTAGTATTTTTACGGAGAAGTTTGCTGATATTTTAATCTGTTCATGAATGCTTCCTTAGTAGAATTTGCTAATTGTTGCAACCAGCCTCCAAGTTGCTTTCTCTCTGGATTAAAATTTGTGTTCTTCTTACCACAATACTGGCTCTTTAAGTCAGTGCTTCCCAAAATTTATCATCACTTGATACAGTGATATGCTTATAACACACCCATGGATGCTTATATAGGGAAATATTTATCTGATATTGCCAAGTATTCAGGCTGTCTTCATTTAACCTATCAGTGGGAGGTGCTTTTTTTTTATATTGCATTTTAGGTTTGGGGGTACATGTGAAGAACATGCAAGATTGTTGCATAGGTACACACGTGGCAGTGTGGTTGGCTGCCTTCCTTCCCCTCACCTGTATCTGTCATTTCTCCCCATACTATCTCTTCCCACCTCCCCACCTCCTCGTTCCTCCCCCATTTCCCCCCAACGGACCCCAGTGTGTAGTGCTCCCCTCGCTGTGTCCATGTGTTCTCATTGTTCAACACCCGCCTATGAGTGAGAACATGTGGTGTTTGATTTTCTGCTCTTGTGTCAGTTTGCTGAGAATGATGATATCCAGGTTCATCCATGTCCCTACAAAGGACGTGAACTCATCGTTTTTGATGGCTGCGTAATATTCCGTGGTATATATACCACATTTCCCTATCCAGTCTATCATCGATGGGCATTTGGGTTGGTTCCAGGTCTTTGCTATTGTAAACAGTGCTGCAATGAACATTTGTATGCATGGGTCCTTATAGTAGAATGATTTATAATCCTTTGGATATATACCCAGTAATGGGATTGCTGGGTCAAATGGGATTTCTATTTTTAGGTCATTGAGGAATCGCCACACTGTCTTCCACAATGGTTGAATTAATTTACACTCTCACCAACAGTGTAAAAGTGTTCCTATTTCTCCACATCCTCTCCAGCATCTGTTGTCTCCAGATTTTTTAATGATCGCCATTCTAACTGGTGTGAGATGGTATCTCAGTGTGGTTTTGATTTGCATTTCTCTAATGACCAATGATGATGAGCATTTTTTCATATGTTTGTTGGCCTCCTGTATGTCTTCTTTTGTAAAGTGTCTGTTCATATCCTTTGCCCATTTTTGAATGGGCTTGTTTGTTTTTTTCTTTTAGATCTGTTTTAGTTCTTTGTAAATTCTGGATATCAGCCCCTTGTCAGATGAGTAGACTGCAAAAATTTTTTCCCATTCTGTTGGTTGCCGATTCACTCTACTGACTATTCCTTTTGCCATGCAGAAGCTGTGGAGTTTGATTAGGTCCCATTTGTCTATTTTGGCTTTTGGTGCCATTGCTTTTGGCATTTTGGTCATGAAGTTCTTGCCTATGCCTATGTCCTGACTGGTTTTGCCGAGATTTTCTTCTAGGGTTTTTGTGGTGTTAGGTCTGATGTTTAAGTCTTTAATCCATCTGGAGTTAATTTTGGTGTAAGGTGTCAGGAAGGGGTCCTGTTTCTGCTTTCTGCACATGGCTAGCCAGTATTCCCAACACCATTTATAGTCCTTTCTTCATTGCTTGTTTTTGTCAGGTTTGTCGAAGATCGGATGGTTGTAGATATGTTATATTTCCTCTGAGGCCTTTGTTCTGTTCCATTGGTCTATATCTCTGTTTTGGTACCAGTACCATGCTGTTTTGATTACTGTAGCCTTGTAGTATAGTTTGAAGTCCGGTAGTGTGATGCCTCCTGCTTTGTTCTTTTTGCTTAGAATTGACTTGGCTATGCGGGCTCTCTTTTGGTTCCATATGAAGTTTAAGGTGGTTTTTTTCCAGTTCTGTGAAGAAGGTCATTGGTAGCTTGATAGGAATAGCGTTGAATTTGTAAATAACTTTGGACAGTATGGCCATTTTCACAATGTTGATTCTTCCTAACCATGAACATGGAATGTTTCTCCATCTGTTTGTGTCCTCTCTTATTTCGTCAAGCAGTGGCTTGTAATTCTCCTTGAAGAGGTCCTTTACGTTCCTTGTTAGTTGTATTCCTTGGTATTTTATTCTCTTTGTGGCAATTGCGAATGGCAGTTTGTTCTTGATTTGGCTCTCTTTAAGTCTGTTACTGGGGTATAGGAATGCTTGTGATTTTGCACGTTGATTTTGTATCCTGAGATTTTGCTGAAGTTGTTTATCAGTTTCAGGAGATTTTGGGCTGAGACGATGGGGTCTTCTAGATATACAATCATGTCATCTGCAAATAGAGACAATTTGATTTCCTCCTTTCCAATTTGAATACCCTTTATTTCTTTTTCTTCCCTGATTGCTCTGGCTAGAACTTCCAGTACTATATTGAATAGGAGTGGTGAGAGAGGGCATCCTTGTCTAGTGCCAGATTTCAAAGGGAATGCTTCCAGTTTTTGCCCATTCAGTATGATATTGGCTGTTGGTTTGTCGTAAATAGCTTTTATTGTTTTGAGATACGTTCCGTCAATACCTCGTTTATTGAGGGTTTTTAGCATAAAGGGCTGTTGAATTTTGTCAAAGGCCTTCTCTGCATCTATTGAGATAATCATGTGGTTTTGGTCTTTGGTTCTGTTTATGTGGTGAATTACGTTTATGGACTTGCGTATGTTTAACCAGCCTTGCATCCCCGGGATGAATCCTACTTGATCATGGTAGATGAGCTTTTTGATACGCTGTTGCAATCGGCTTGCCAGTATTTTATTGAAGATTTTTGCATCTATATTCATCATGGATATTGGCCTGAAGTTTTCTTTTCTTGTTGAGTCTCTGCTGGGTTTTGGTATCAGGATGATGTTGGTCTCATAAAATGATTTGGGAAGGATTCCCTCTTTTTGGATTATTTGGAATAGTTTCAGAAGGAATGGTAGCAGCTCCTCTTTGTATGTCTGGTAGAAATCGGCTGTGAACCCATCTGGACCTGGGCTTTTTTTGGGTGGTAGGCTCTTAATTGCTGCCTCGACTTCAGACCTTGTTATTGGTCTATTCAGGGTTTCGGCTTCTTCCTGGTTTAGGCTTGGGAGGATGCAGGTGTCCAGGAATTTATCTATTTCTTCCAGGTTTACTAGTTTATGTGCATACAGTTGTTTGTAATAATCTCTGATGATGGTTTGGATTTCTGTGGAATCTGTGGTGATATCCCCTTTATTGTTTTTTATTGCGTCAATTTGGTTATTCTCTCTTTTCTTTTTTATTAATCTGGATAGTGGTCTCTCTATTTTGTTGATCTTTTCAAAAACCAGCTCCTGGATTTATTGATTTTTTGAAGAGTTTTTTGGGTCTCTATTTCCTTCACTTCTGCTCTGATCTTAGTTATTTCCTGTCTTCTGCTAGGTTTTGAGTTTTTTTTATCTTGCTCCTCTAGCTCTTTCAATTTTGATGGTAGGGTGTCAATTTTCGATCTCTCCTTTCTTCTCATGTGGGCACTCATTGCTATATATTTTCCTCTAGAGACTGCTTTAAATGTGTCCCAGAGATTCTGGTATGTTGTGTCTTCGTTCTCGTTGGTTTAGAAGAACATCTTTATTTCTGTCTTCATTTCATTGTTTGGCCATCTTCCCAGCATTCCCCGGGATGTGCTTTATAAGTCTGCAGGATATAGTTTAGAATGGATATGTGTGTAAGAAGGAGAAAAAATATGTGGAGAGGAACTCTCACCCTTCTTTTTAAATAGCTGGCATGGGATTAATTCATCTGGATGACAAAAAAATTCATTAACAGGAGGAGATCTAAATATGATATTGGGACACCAATATGTGAATTTTTATTGTAACAAACTATTTCTAACTGTATGACCTTGGAAAAGACACATTTTCTGGGCTACAGTTTCTTCACCTGTGAAAAAACTTTGGACTATATGCACTTTAGAATTTTAGTGCTAACCTTCTGGTTTCTTTAAACAGCTACATTTTATGTTCTAGGATCAAGTTAACATACAATATAGGTCACACAGAATCCAAGATGACAAAGGGAGAGAAAAATATGAACCAGGTTTCTACCATCGAGAACAGCAGTACAATACACAGAATAAGGGAGTTCAAGAAGCAGAGTCAGATATACAGGACCAAAGTTTCAAGGCGAGCCACATGGCCCGCCTGACCTGTCCAGCAATGGTCTGATGCTGGAGCCCAGGGTTGCCCCTAGAAGAGCACTAGCTTCAGTACCACAGGCAAAAAGAGGTGAAATGATAGGGCTTCATAAATGATAAAGTTATTTACCGTACACATTTTAGTTCATAGCTTTAGATAATGTATCAAGTCCCTGGTTGCATATATCATAGATAACTTTTTTTTTAAATCTGTGAGAAAAGCTTTATTTTTCCTCATTGTAAGATTTGCTAGATTCTATCTTTGAGTCTCCCCAGAGTTAGGATTTCTTAAAGAAAGTAGACATTAGTGTCACTGAATCCATGAAATGACGTGGAAAATGTTTCCCATCATGAACTCCTTAGTTTGAGTGTCAATATAAACCATATAAACCACCTGCATTTGGGTTCGTTTGACAATTGTAATAACTCCATTTTATAAAGAAAATTATAAGAATATTCTGAAATTTGCATGCCACTGTCTTCCTGCAGGAAAATGCAGGTGATATGAAATATAGTATGGTATGATTTTTCTTTTCTTTTCTTTTTTAAATGCCCAGACCTTTATTTATTGGAATTACTCTCTCAACAGTACAGTATAAAACCACATAGCATTTGCATTGTGTTAGATATTATAAATAATCTAGAGATTATTTAAATTAAATGAGAACATGTGTGTAGTTTACATGCAAATATTAGACCATTTCATATAAGGAACTTGAACATCTTCTCATTTGGGGATGCATGTAAGGTCCTGAAACCAATGCCCTATGGATAAGAAGGGTGATTGTGTACAGTACTTACTTATACTTTCGTTGTATATAGCTCACCTGAATGTAAATTTCATAGATGCAGAAATTTTGGTCTCTTTTATTCATTGTATTTCAGCACAGTAATACCTGTACATATTAAGTGCTCTTAGATATTTACTGAACATGAATCAATATATAATTAGAATTGAATGAGTTTTCTAAATATTTTTGATGGTTTAACTTTTATTTTTAGGTTCAGGGGTGCGGGGCTTTGATGTACAGATTATTTCATCACTCAGGTACTAAACTTAGTACCCATTAGTTATTTTTTCTGATCATCTCCATCCTCCCACACACTACCCTCAAGTAGACCCCAGTGTCTGTTTCCCCCTTTTTTGTATCCATGTGTTATCATCATTTAGCTCCCACTTATAAGTAAGAATATGTGGTATTTGGTTTTCTGTTCCTACGTTAGTTTGCTTGGGATAATGGCCTCCAACTCCATCCATGTTCCTGCAAAAGGCATAATCTCATTCTTTTTCATGGCAGCATAGAAATCGATGGTGTATATGTACATTTTTTTAATCCAGTCTACCATGGATGGGCATTTAAGTTGCTTCCACGTCTTTGCTATAGTGAATAGTGCTGCAGTGAACATACACATGCATGTCTTTATGGTAAAATAATTTATATTCCTTTGGGTATAGACCCAGTAATGGGATTGCTGGGCCAAATGGTAGGTTTGTTTTCAGAATTTTGAGGAACTGCCATACTGCTTTCCACAATGGCTGAAGTAATTTACACTTCCACCAGTGGTGTATAAGCATTCTGGTTTTTTCCACAACCTTGCCAGCATCTATTATTTTTTCTCTTTTTGATAATTACCATTCTGACTAGCGTGAGATGGTATCTTGTTGTTGTTTTGATTTGCATTTCTCTAATGATCAGTGATGTTGTGCTTTTAAGTTCTGGGATACATGTGCAGAACATGTAGGTTTGTTCCATAAGTATACATGTGCATTGGTTGCTGCACCCATCAACCCATCATCTACATTAGGTATTTCTCCTAATGCTATCCTTCCTCTAGTCCCCCAAACCCTGACAGACCCTGGTGTGTGATGTTCCCCTCTCTGTGTCCATGTATTGTCATTGATCAAATCCCTCTTATGAGTGAGAACATGCAGTGTTTGGTTTTCTGTTCCTGTGTTGGTTTGCTGAGGATGATGGTTTCCCATACTGCCCAAAGTAATTTACAAATTCAATGCTATCCTCATCAAGCTACCATTGACTTTCTTCATGGAATTAGAAAAAACTACTTTAAATTTCATATGGAACCAAAAAAGAGCCCATATAGCCAAGGCAATCCTAAGCAGAAAGAACAAAGCTGGAGGCATCATGCTACCTGACTTCAAACTATACTACAAGGATGTTGTGCTTTTTTTCATATGATTGTTGGCCACATGTATGCCTTCTTTTGAAAAGTATCTGTTCATGTCCTTTGCCCACTTTAAATGCGGTTTGTTTTGGCTTGTAAATTTAAGTTCCTTTTGGATGCTAGATATTAGACCTTTGTCTGATGCATAGTTTGCAAAATTTTTCTCCCATTTTGTGTAGGTTGTCTGTTGACTCTGTTGATGGTTTCTTTTGCTGTGCAGAAGTTATTTAGTTTAATTAAATCCCATTTGTCCAGTTTTGCTTTTGTTGCAATTGTTTTTGGCGTCTTCATCATGAAATTTTTGCCAGTTCCTATGTCCAGAATGGTATTTCCTAAGTTATCATCCAGGCTGTTTATAGTTTTGGGTTTTACATTTAAGTCTTAAATCCATCTTGAGTTGATTTTTGTATATGGTGTAAGGAAGAGGTCCAGCTTCAGTCTTCTGCATATGGCTAGCCAGTTATCCCAGCACCGTATATTCTTTCCCCATTGCTTGTTTTTGTCAGCTTTGTGGAAGATCAGATAGTTGTAAGTGTGCAGCCCTATTTTGGGGCTCTCTATTCTGTTCCCTTGGTGTATGTGTCTGTGTTAGTGTCAGTACCATGCTGTTTTGGTTGTCGTAGCCCTGTAGTATAGTTTGAAGTAGAGTAGTATGAGGCTCCCTGCTTTGTTGTTTTTGCTTCACATTGCTTTGGCTATTCAGGCTCTTTTTTCGGTCCATATTAATTTTAAAATAGTTTTTCTAGTTCTGTGAAAAATGTCATTGGTAGGTTGATAGGAGTAGAATTGTATCTGTAAATTGCTTTGGGCAGTGTGGCATTTTAATGATATTGACTTTTTCAATCCATGAGCATGGAATGTTTTTCTATTTGTTTGTGTCATCTCTTATTTGTTTTGTAATTCTCATTGTAGAGACCTTTTACCTCTGTGGTTAGCTGAATCATTAAGTATTTTATTTTTTTTGTGGCAGTTGTGAATGGGATTGTGTTCCTGATTTGTCTCTCAGATTGGCTGTTGTTGGTGTATAGGAATGTTAATAATTTTTGCACATCAATTTTGTATCCTGTAACTTTGCTGAAGTTGTTTACCTGCTCAAGGAGATTTTGGGCCAAGACTATGGAAATTTTTTAGATACAGAATCATGTTGTCTGCAAACAGGGATAGTTTGACTTCCTCTCTTCCTGTATCTGTGATCTTTATTTCTTTCTCTTGCCTGATTGCTCTGGCAAGGACTTCCAATACTCTGTTGAATAGGAATGGCAAGAAAGGGCATCCTTGTCTTGTGCTAGTTTTCAAGGGGAATACTTCCAGCTTTTGCTTGTTCAGTATGATGTTGGCGGTGGGTTTGTCCCAGATGGCTCTTATTATTTTTAGGTATGTTCCTTCAATACCTAATTTTATTGAAAGTCTTTAACATGAAAGGATGTTGAGTTTTACATCTACTGAGGTAATTATACCATTTTTGTCTTTAGTTTGGTTTATGTGATTAATCACATTTATTGATTTGTGTGTGTCAAACCAGCCTTGCATCCCAGGGATAAAGCCTACTTGATTGTAGTGGGTTCACTTTTTGATGTGCTGCTGGATTGGGTTTGCCTGTATTTTGTTGAAGATTTTTGCCTCTATGTTCAGCGAGGATATTGGCCTGAAGTTTTCTCTTTTTTATTGTCTCTCTGCCAGGTTTTGGTATCAGGATAATGCTGCACTCACAGAATAATTTGGGGAGGATTCCCTTCTTATAATTTTTTGCAATAGTTTCAGTAGGAATAGTGCCAGCTCTTTGTACATCTGGTAGAAGAATTCAGCTGTGAATCCTTCCTGTCCTGGTTTTTTTGTTTCGTTTTGTTTTGTTTGCTTATTTGTTTGTTTGGTTTTTGTTTGTAAGCTGTTTATTACTGATTCAATTTTGAAGTTTGTTATTGGTCTGTTCACAGCTTTAATTTCTTCTTGGTTCAGTCTTGGGAGAGTGTATGTTTCCAGGAATGTATACATTTCTTCTAGATTTTCTGGTTCGTGTGCATGGAGGTGCTGAGAGTAGTATCTGATGGTTTTTTGTATTTCTATGGGATCAGTGGTAACATCCTCTTTGTCATCACTAATTGTGTTTATTTGGATCTTCTCTCCTTTATTAGTCTAGCCAGCAGTCTTTTGTATTAATATTAAAAAAAAAAAAAAAAAAAAAAAACCAGCCCCTGGATTCCTTGATCTTTTGAATGGTTCTCTTTGTCTCAGTCTCCTTCAGTTCAGCTCCGATTTTGGTTATTTCTTGTCTTCTGCTAGTTTTGGGATTGGTTTGCTCTGGCTTCTCCAGTTCTTTTAGTTGTGATGTTAGGTTGTTAATTTGAGGTCTTTCTAACTCGTTGATGTGAACATTTATTGAAAAATATGAAGTGCTTCGTGAATTTGTGTGTTATCCTTGCACAGGGACCATGCTAATCTTCTCTATATCTTTCCAATTTTAGTATATATGTTGCTGAAGCAAGCATGGTATGGAATTTTCCAAGTGTACGATGAGTCATTATTAATTTTTATATTGAATACAATATGGTTATCATGTTCATGGTCATGTGTAGGGCTTTTGTTGAGAGATGTGATGAAATAATGCTCCAAATTCTAGGACTCCTTATGCAGTGATAGGAGAAAAACAATGACCAAATGCTTCTGAAACATAGGTAGTTAGTAGATTTCTCTGAATAAAATTATCATTTTTTTAATTTGAAACATGTCTTTAAGACATCCTGCATGTTAAGGTCAGCAGTGATTAATTTAGAAACTGAATGTTAATTGAAGGCACAGTTTCTTCTGAAACCTTTTAAACATTTGACTCATGCTGGTTAATTAGAAGGGCAAAAATCACTCCATTGTATAAATATAGGGAGAGTTTCTTTTCTCCAGTAATGTGAATATATATTTGTTGGGTTGTATGAAAAGAGAGGAAGTAATTAGCCAGGTGAAATGGGCAAGGTGACAATGACTCTGAGATTTCAAATTATTTCCAATCTTCGATTTTGCTGAGCTGTACCAATGTACCTGGTCCTAATTCAGTAGAGAGTTAAAAGCCAATGTTATAATGCTTTAACAAGGGTGAAATTACATACCATGTTTTTGTATTCATAGATAGGTAGCCAAAGCATCCTAGAATTTCCTCCTGCCATAATGTTTAACTAGTAAATTATATAATCTATAGAAGATTGCAATTGGCCAAGTCTTAGAAGTGTCAGTTACTCAGATGAAGCCTTTTCTTTGTATTTATTGTTGGTTTGACCAAACCTAAAATTGAAGAATTTTTCAGAGCTGCCCTTGCTTCTCTTTCAGATAGTCTTTACGAAATGGAAGACATTTGTAGTGTAGCTAAGGTTTGGAATAAAGTTTTCACACCTTCTCCAAATCTTTCTCATGACATAGATGCAACCTAAATAATCAAAGGGAAATAATACCAGGTTGAGAAATTTATAACATTAAATTATCGCAGTGTTTGTGTACAAAGAGATACACTCACATAAGAGTTGTTACACTTACATGGCAGAACCCTGGGGCCCTTCCTAGGAAAATCCACAGCAAATCATAGTGATTTAATACGCCTCCTCATGACTACCATCCTAAAGAGGTAAAATCTATTAAACTTAGTACCAAGGGCAATAGTGGCAGAGAGAAGACTGAAAGAGATCATGGCTGTAATGCTATGGTAATGGAGTTCAGAGTATGGTTATGAATTGATGAATTGTATCTTCTTGCATCAATGCTTTCTTTTTTTCCTCTTTTCTCTTTGGTACACTCCCATCCTGAGTCATTGGGACTCTTTGAATGCCTGGTTTCCAGAGGAGAAACTCATCTCATATTCTCTCAATTTGTCATAACTAGACATAATGACTAAGAACCAATTTCAGTTCTAGATTTTGTTTTTTGTTTGTTTTACTTCACAATTATGTAGACGGAGCCACTGAGTAGAAGTTATTGAGTCAACTCACTTCTATTTTGGATGTGTTTCTTTCTGATAAGTTAAGCATGAAATCTAAATCTCATGAATTTTGAGTGAGTTATTTTGAAGTCTATATACTGTTTAGAGTTTTGACCAAAATATTTTGTTACAATATGCTTTGTTTTATTTAAGAGGATTTGTTGACAGAATATATATATATATGTTTTCTACACACATACATAAGAAAAAAGCATTTATCAAATATTTTTGCATGTATTTTTAAATCTCACTTGATACTAGAATAAAATTCCATATATTTGATTCCCTCAATATATCATTAAAGCAGAACATGCTGTGAGGAAGAAATAAAACGAGTAAGGCACGTTTTCATTGTGGAATTCCACCTCTATGTGTAGAACTCTATAGGGTAGTCGTAGAAATTAAAATGAATTTTATGTTGGCAGTAATTAATTTGCTTATTCTAATAATAGGAATTAACAGAGATTTTTGTTCTTAGCTCAAGTGGAAATGATTTTATGGTTATATAAATATAACAAAGTGTTTTAAAAATTTTAAGAAAGGACTGCATTTAATCATTTAGATAAAACAGTAGGGGTTTTTGTTTGGTTTGGGGGGCAAAGATTTGTTTTGGGGTGTTTTTTGGTTGTTTTCTTAACATTGTAGGTTTGGGAGTACATGTGAAGGTTTGTTACATAGGAAAACTTATGTCATGGGGGTTCGTTATGCAAAGTATTTTATCACTCAGGAATTAAGCCCAGTACCCAATAGTTAGTTTTCTGCTCTTCACCCTCCTCCTACCCTCCACCTTGAAGTAAACCCCAGTGTCTGTTGTTTCCTTCTTCGTGTTCATGAGCTCTCAGCAGTTAGCTCCCACTTACAAGTGAAAATATGTGGTATTTGGTTTTCTGTTCCTATAGAAGTTTGCTGAGGATAATAGCTTCCAGCTCCATCCATGTACCTGCAAAATACATGATCTTGTTCTTTTCTGTGGCTACAATGTTTGCTTTTTAATGTGCAATGAAATTATTTTTTTGCCAGTTGAATTCTTTTATATAGGTTCATAGGCTAAACACATCACCATCATGGTGAGTTGTATACAAGCTATGAGTAAAGGAAGGTACTAAATCTCTGTACAAGGTCCCTATTTCTCCCATGAGTTACAGATGGAGGCATGAAGGTAGTCCTTGAGTAACAGAGAGGTTCAAATGCACACCTTATGCTCCTAGAACTATACCACATTCATGCCTTGTCATCTATATATCTAAATGATTTTCAATGAATCATCTAAGTGAGCAATAAGACAGAGGGCTGTAGGAAAGGAGTCTTTCAGTCAATGTGAATAGAAAGTATTTGCTTTGTCAAGCGTATTATTAATATATCATAAAAAGTTTTGGGCCAGGCGCAGTGAATAACGCCTGTAATTCTAGCATTTTGAGAGGCTGAGGAGGGTGGATCACCTGAGGTTAGGTGTTCAAGATCAAGCCTGGCCAACATGGTAAAACCCCATCTGTACTAAAAACAAGAACTAGCCAGGTGTGGTGGGAGGCACTTGTAATCCCAACTACTGTGGAGGCTGAGGCAGCAGAATCGCTTGAACCCAGGAGGTGAAGGTTGCAGTGAGCTAAGATCGCACCATTGCATTCCAGCCTGGGCGACAAGAGCGAAACTCCATCTCAAAAAAGAAAGTTTCTGAGAACGTCATATGTGAATTCCTAAGACCTGTCAGGGGAAATGTATGCTCATAAAAGAAAAAACACGTGCAATTATTGCTTAGTGTTTTTGGTGTTTCATGAGTAATAGAAAAATAACTGTACAAATATTAATGTGACCAAATGAAACATATTTAAGCAGATTAAGAAACCATAGCAAGTCATCTTTTTCATTAAATAACAGAAAAATTGTGTCCTGACAGTAATCTCAAAACAGTTTTCTACCTAAGTCTTGTTTAATTTCATGTCACGTGTGCTCAGGAGAATTCTTCAATACACTCTAAATTTTCTAAGTGGGTTTCCCTTGTAATTTTATGGAAAAAGGGAAAGACCTTGGGACTATTTTATTATTTCCAATAGAAAAATGCATATTTTAGCACTAATGCTTTTTCCCCAGGAAATCCTAAGGCCCTGCATGATAAAGTATTAGCAAAAACTGATGTAAGTTCATATAAAATATTAGGAAATCAAGATTGTGGGGCATAATTTAGGGGTTTTGAAATCCACATGGAAAAGCCAATGTAGAGTCTCAAGTGTATCTCAAAATGATGTTATAATCCACAAAGCCAGTTGAAAATGATTATCTAGCTCATAGACACACACAAAACTTCTCATTTGTCCTTCTTAATGACTGTAAGAACAAGCCCATGTTACCCTTGGGCCAGGAAAATGGTCCTGATTCTCAGAGCAAAACGATATTGTCAACCTCTTTGGCACAGCTCTAAAGGGCACTCCCATTATCTTCTTAGTCTTCCAGACAGGGTCTTTTTTTCTCCCACCACCTCCTTAATTAAAGCAACTCTAAGATTCCAAACTGTGCTTCCCAGTAAGCATGGTTTAAAGGATTCTGATGCCAAATATGTGAAACTATGGCCAACTAATACCCAGCAGCTCATTCCCTTGCCTTCATTTCCCCCAGAAGTCTTTCCTGCATAGGAAGTATTAACAGACATATTTTTGATGAAACATTGTATAAAGACATCCTTTTATCTTATTTAATTTTAATGTTGAAGCCTACCCATCTTCAGAGGTAAATTGTAATATGAGTAAAAAATCTAAAAGATTAGAGATATTTTTACTAATTCAAATATAATTTAGCCCACACAGATTATTTATCCCTTTCTAAATGAGTATTTATGGGTGGGGAGGTAACTCATCTTTTCATCCTTCATAAATATTCATTTAAGTATTTCAGGTTCAAGCATAGCATAGCTATGACAAATCAAGTCCTAATATTACTATACATGGGAATTAAGCTTTATAACTTTTAACAAGATTCATACTTTCAAAATGTTTGTCCTATTCTGTTAAGATAAAGACAAAGTGGAGAGAATCGCAGAAAATTCAAATAGTGAGAAAGAATGAAACTTCTTAAGTGTTTATGATTGTGCTTGGGTGTCTAAGGCAGAGAATTTGTACGAGGAAACAGTAAGATATAATATTGGAAAGAGGACTTACAGCCAAATTGTGAAGTCATTGATTCAGAAAGACCCAAAAAGGTCATTTACTTACACCTTTTCTCTGATGCACAAACCTCCTCTCCAGCATCACTAAGAAGCAATCATCCAGTCTGTTGTATATCTCCCATGTCATCCAACACATGACTTCAAAGACAATCTATTTCATTGTTTGACAGCTCTAATAAGTAAAACTTACTTCTATTAGAACTGTAACTCCCACTATTACTCTTAGTTTTGGCTCTAGAATGCCAAATAATTTTTTGTCAATTATTTTGAATGTTAAAAATCTTAATGATTTTTAACACTGTAATACACTTCTGTGTGATTTATGTTAATTTCCATATGGTATAACAATTTGAATTCATTTTGCTCATTATCCAGAAGAGATGTATGTATTTCTTATTATGTGTCAAGCACTGTAATTTATATATGCAAATGTATTCATCCTCATAACCTATGAGGTAGATACAATTATTATCACCAGTTTTTCCAAATAAGGAAACCAAGATACAGAGAGGTTAAGTAACTTACCCAAGGTTATATAGCCAGTGAGTGGCAGAAAGAAACTGGCCTACAAGATAGCATACCCTAGTAGGAATGACTTATTTACCAACTCATTTCCAATGTCATTGCATTTAAAGAGGAAACTAGAAAAGATGAAGAAAGTAAAATACTAAAAATGGAAAAATCCTTCACTGGCTTGCCATAAATTGAACTTAATGCTTTTTTTCTCATTTCCAAGTAACTCAGTAATTAATGCAATTCTTCTATTTTATATATGACTCTCCATATACTTGTTCTCTTTCAACTCATATTTCGATTTAATTTCTTATCTTCAATTTCAAATAAAGAGTTGGGAGGGCTGCTTTACTATGTCTTAAGTATCTTGTATATTGGCCTATTCATTGTTTTTTCTTTTGAAGTCAACAATTAAATATTTATATTATGTGTAACTCACAGATCTTGGTAGTCTAATTTTAGGAAATGTTAACATTTTGGAGCACAGAATGTGTTCTTTCTCTAGATACGTCTGAGTCTTTTTAACAGTTTCATTTGAGTTTTCATACCTACCTTTACAGTTTCAGCAGTTGTTCAAAAGAGTCTATTACCATAGACCATTATTTTCTAATGTTACCAATATACAATGGAGACAGCATTAGGATTTCAATTCTAGATCCCAGTAGATCTATACAGAGAGAAAGGTTCAAAAAGGTAGAAAATCTGCCGTGTAGAGATGAGTAACTTGTCTAATTTTAAGTAAAAACTCTACCATCTCAAACTCAAAATACAGCTACAGTAGATATACTGCCCATGTTAGATTGTGTCTATATGCAGGGATATCTGTTAGAAGTCTGCTCATTATCCGTTTGTTATTCACAGTTCCAGCAACCACAGCTCTCTGTCTCAGGGAATTTTTTACCCAATGCAGTATGGATGACCAAACCCCAGGGCTATTTGGAATTGCCAGGAAGTTACCATTGGTTAACCTATTAACTAATGACGAACTAGGACTAGTAGATGAATACTCAACCCTCCTTGCCCTTCAGGTAGAACAATGATGAGGCATGTTCTACCCTGTTTCCCAGAGGTCCTCAGTAGGATTCAGTCCTGGTTGCCCACAGTGGTTAACCATTCATTAACATATTCTATATTGGCTACTTTTGCTTTTTTTTCTTATTTCTCCACTCCCTGATAGTAATTACCTTCTAAATGTGGGCTAAAACCTTAGTCTGAAGGTCTTAGTTTTGGGAAACCTAGGCAGATATTCTCTTTATAGAAGGGAACTCTGTACGGCATAGTTGTCTAGAGATAGACACTGCTGTTGAAGACAGTGTTGTCTTAGTTTTTCATGCCAGCACTTGGCAACTATGTTTACAATTATGTGTACTATCCTTACAGATGCTTCCTTTTTCCTGCTGTCACTGTCATTATCACCCAGATTTTTGTTTTTACTTCTTTTTTTTTTTTTTAATTTTCTCCTATTGTCATATTCTAAACACAGAAACACTCTTAGTGGGGTGAGGCTCAGGGCATGCAATAGTAAGATAGGCATTAATCTTTCTTCTCCTCTGTAATTTCCTATATAATCAACTTAGTCCCAAAATTGATTCTTCCCTCACCCTCATCTCTGTTAATATTGCTGCATTCTATCAATTAGTCCACACAAACATCTCATAAACAACTCAGTCCCCTACCGTCATAAGCACACTGCCAGCTGCAGACCTTGTTGTTCCTTGAAAATCTCAGTTTCTACACCAGTCCTTCAGATCTCTACCTACCCTCACTGTCTTTACATTTCAGTCCATCATCTACTCTATTTCCAGAGTATTTTTCAAGGCTATAAATTTGATTGTGTTGTACTCTTGCTTAAAACCCTTCAGAGGTGCCATATTACCTTGATAACTGTTTCTTTTCCTTCGCATGGAACACAACGTCCTTCATTATCTGGCTCCTGATCACCTCTGCAGACATGTCATTGTTCACAACCAACTGAGCACTACTATCCAGCCTCAGTGGGCCATTTTCAGTTTCCTGAACACATGATGACCTTTCAAAGGGCCTTCCAGGTATGACTGAGTCTAAAGCCTGTTCTCTTTCACCTATACCATGACACCTTCCATGTCTTATTTCACAAATGCAGCTTGAAGCAAAAATTTCCTGGGAGCGAGAATGAGAAGGAAGGGAATATTATTTCAATACTTTTACAAGATAACTGTAGACATTTCACTTGGGAACTTCTAAGTGCAATAGAAATCTGAGTGAGTAGGTAAAATAGCTACATAAATAAAATGTACACCTTTTAGGTCACATCGGGAGATTGCCTTGAGGTTTAAATGGCTGAGATCATTTCCACATTCCTCACAGCTAGCCATCTATAATTAAACAGCAGTACCAGTCGGCACACATTCATCATCCCCAAAGAAAAGGAAAGTCACCTCCATAAATCTCAAAATATGGGATATTAAAAGTTTGTTTTTATAATAGCCGATACAAAACGATCAAAAGTAACTTCAACTTTAGCTGAATCCATGTCCCAAGATTTATAATTTACTCATGTAATAAAATCTACTACTTTTTTCTTGCTAAAAGCAAATAGAAATAGACTAATAAATTATTTTTAAACAAAAAGGTTTGATGGTATCAGTAAATTCACTAATACAACAGATACCAATCAGCTTCTTACAAACATGTCTAGAATGTTACGCCCTAGTTCACACCTTCACCTCATGCAATTCTCCTTCTTATTACCTTGATTGATTGTGGAAGAACAAGGCTCCTAAATATAACTCCCTTTCTGAAATGCTCTTGGAATTTCTTCTCTCTACCTCCTATTTTCTTTAACTACCGAAAACCATTCTTTCTCCCTCAGATAACAACAGGTCCCAAGATACCAAATTTCCAGAAAGAAGCAGAGGACAGCACACTCTATATTGCTTGTTCCTTAGTCATTTTACAGAGACTGACTATATATAATTAATCGTCTAGGCCTATGGTTGGGAAATTTTTTCCTGTAAAGGATCAGATAGTAAATATTTTAAGCTTTTCAGGCCATATATTTCTGTTACAACCACCCAACTCAGCCATTTTAGTACAAACACAGACCTAGAAAATGCCTAAATGAGTATGGCTGTGTTCCAGTAAAACTTTATTTACAAAAACAATCAGAAAGTAGATTTGGCCCATGGAGCATAGCTTGCTGACTCCTGATCCAGGCCACTTAAATCCTCTCTAACATCCCTTAGACCAACAACAAAGGGTCATTCAAATTATTTTAATATAATTTTGTTGAGCAAAGCTCATAAAAATTGCCATCTCTGAGGACTTCTACTCTCAAATAAGGTAGATATAATAATGATAGGTATATCCACAGCATATGAAATTATTAGAAACAAGACAATAGGAAGATTGAAGTATATACCATCAATTGCAGGTGAAAGGGCACATATGATTAGAGACAGAGCAGAGACGGGGAAAATTCATTCTGGCTATTCCCTCTTAAGACTAAATGGGGATATGTTAATACAGCCAATCAATTTGGAAAGGTGGAAAAGTATGAGATTAGGTTACAAGACTGGCTTGTTCCAGTTACCGATAGCCATCAGAATTTGAAAAAGTTGTAGTATCTCTCAGACATCCATTTTTTTCTTCTGTAGACTATAGCTAATACCTGCCTTGACGTCCTTATCAAGGCTGCTGGAAGATTATATATGTGAAAACATTCTTTAAATAGTAATTGCCAACTACAAATGCTAGCCTTATAAACTCATTCAAGTGTGAAGGAATCTGTAAATCTGATGATTCTTTTGGAGACATTTACTTGATTCCAATATACTGTGGAAGCCCCCTGATCATTTTAGTTGCCACTCTTTTGAACTTTTCCATCTTTTTTACATCTTTATCCAGGAACAATGACCAGAACTAAACTACGTAATACAAATGAACTTCCTATTCAAAATAGAAAAACCTTTTAGGGGTTATTTTTTTCTTTAATGGCGGTGCCTAAGTCAATTTGTAGTCATTCTTGCTAAATAAGAAAAGAGGAATGGAGTCTCCTTAAAGCTACTACCCAGACAGATTATTCTTCATAAAGGAGAGCAAGAGAAAGGCAAGGCTATGAAATTGAACCTATGCTCTTCCTCAGCTCTCATTTTAAACCTTATTGGTCAAAACTTATTAACCCAAACTAATTTATTTATCTACAGAAAGGTCAATTACTGGCATGTAATAGGTCCTTAAACTGACAAAGAAAAGATAGATGACTCAACCAAAATACATAAATCATTAGTGTGGACATTAGGGCTTCAACCAAGCTCAGTAAGTTGAAGGTCTAGTTAATTCAACCATTCTTTGATGCCTCACAACATCTACCTTGGTAAAACCTTAAAAATAAGTCAACAAATTTTTCTACTATGTCTTTTTTAATCCTGAGTACCTCTTGTTCAATGATTATCTCTGCATATCATAGAAAACATTACATTATTGGTTTTAAGGGGCTCCTGAAATTATTTTTTTGGGGCTTGCCTAATTTCTAATTTGCTCACACCTGCAACAATTTCTGAACTTCCATATTCCTCACTTGAGGAAATCTTTAAAAGATAAAAAAGTTAATCCTCAGCTCACAACAAATTTCTGATGTTTCACTCTTGTATCTATGAAATAGGCAATCTCTTTAGTACAAAGCACTGAACTCGAATATAACGAGAGGGAAGATCTTTGGGAAACTTCACTGGGGCCCTAAGACCATCTATATCTAGAAAAAGTATGTTTAGTTAATAGAAATGGAAGTCTACCAAAGTCCTAACAAGAGACTATTGATTTTAGGCTTATAAATTATATTTCCCTCCTGTTTTACCATACACATGAATATTTTATGTGAGAAAAGCCTAGGCAGTCTGTTTTAAAACATGCTAAATAAATCTAAGATATATTTTAAGTATGCCGGCCTTTATACCTTATAGTAAAAGGCAAGTCCATCTTACATTTTACTCTGGTGGCTTAATTACTGAAGTACCAAAATGACATGACTACGAAACAATACCATGTGTAAAACTGTAGTTTGAACCCTGGGGGAAAAGACAGCCTGAATTTCAATATCTCACATTCCGTAGGTTTGCATTTTCTCTCTTTGACATTTCACTACATAGCCATGTTTTGTCTCACTGAATTAGAGATTCTCCTTACTGCTTTTACTCAAACATTCTTCCTAACCATCTTTTGTTTCTCTTGGGGGCTGAAAGACCAACAATCTAAAAGTGCATCTTCTTCACATCTGTTGATCCACTCTGTGACAGCTGCAGCATAACCTGGGTGGCATACTCGTATACATCATATCCATGTTGATTGCAATGTGTTTCAGCAGCTTAAAAGCACTTTAAAATTAAAATGATCTTTGTCAACCCCTAGAAATTGTGCTCCTCACCAAGGAATACTTTACCAGTGACGAAAGACTCTTATTTTGCTCTTCCCCTCGTGATACACTGGGGAGTTTTTTCTTGTGAGCTGAGTGAACAAGCTGCCAGACATGATCTCCTGAAAATGCCTGGAAAAGACATGAGCTAAGAGGAAAACAGCAAACTTTTAAAGAGAGATCTGCCAGTCTGCATCAAATCAACCACCCCAACCTGGGCTCCTCACACTGACTCAGTAAATTCAGTCTGCTGGCAAATCATACACCATAATTAACCGTCTTTAATTCAAATGAACATTTTATGGGCCCACAGGGTCTAGAGAGAAAATCGTTAGCTTCGCTGACTAATTTTCAGTTAATCAGCAACAGTTCACTCAACAGAACTCTAATAGGGCAGCCTTGATTAGAAGTATAGGGATATGATATTAATTGGCTTCTTCTAACACAGATGAGGATGCTAAATGGCAAAGGCCATCTGTAGCTCTGGAAAGGAAACACTTGAAAAGCACTTTTTCAAGGTAAATGATAAGACAGGAATGCTTTTTAATGTTGTAACTCAGTCTACAAAATATTTTATGTTTCTTTTGTCATTATTGTTTTGATTCTTCCCTACAGAGGCAAAAACTTCTTTTGAAACCTATGGTTTTAAATGACATACAAATGCTGAAGCCAGTTGCTATTAGACTAAGTATTTTAGATTTTGACTTTGCACATTTTAAGATTATTGAATATGTGTATATATTTTATACATATACACATATATGTAAACGTGTATGTACCCTAGAGGAATACCAAATACACAGAATTTCTTGGACAAAATCACTTGATAAAAAGATGAAGCAAAGGTATTCTTCATAGCTACTTTTTATTAAATATGTCTTTGAAAAATTAAAAACAGATGCTAAATAGCATTTATACCAAGCTTTGAATGAAAGCACAAGGAGAATTTTCCTATTCAGTAAAAATGCAGCCAGAATTTTATTTACTGCAGTAAAATCTCAATTTTTCATAGTACCTGGAGAATGGAGGATTTAGTTAATTTAATTTTCCTACTAATTAAAATTTAAATCTAGTCTCCCCTTACTCTAATTTTAATTGTTAGATATCTTATTTTCTTAGCTTAGTAAGTTGAATAAAAGGAATAAAACTGAATCATTGATCATTTAGGATTTTCACTAGGGTCATTAGAAAGATCGATTTTCATACTATAAAACAATAGAGGTAGGTAAAACAGGCAGCTTTAAATGAGTACTAACTTTGTTTTGACCCTAGGACTATTAGGTGAGCACATTCCCTGTGTCTTTCTGTCTGTCTCCTGCTGTCTCTCTGCCTCTCTTCCTCTCTTAACTAAATATCTGAAATAAGCTTGCTTTATTCTCCTTCCCCTTTAGTTTTTCTAATGGATTATAAAATATACCATTATTTGAAAATGTCTTTATGGTATTTTTAAATTAATAAAAACAGTAATATTTTAGTTCCTAAGGAAGATATCTCTTTGTCTCAATATCTTGCATACAAGTAAGTCAAAGAGCGAAAATTTGAATCTATTATTAGTTTGAGGGGAGCAGTACTTTAAGACAGAGCAAATAGAAGATAACTGGAAATTGAAGAATCTATAAGATTATTTCTATCTATAACAACTAGGGTCTAGGACCAAGTGTTAACATTGTCTCTTTTTACCTAATAGAATTTGTGATTTCTAAGGATTAATGAGATCTTCATTTCTGTATCTCCTGAAAGAATAAATGACCTTGTTCAGATTCAGTAACATGGCATTAAGCTAATATCCACCCCTCAACTAAAAACACATAGAAATTCTGAATAGAATGTGAAGTATAATAAATCTACAATCATATCAGAATATTTAACTTAACTATCAGAAATGAACAGATGACAAACAACAAAACGAATAAACCTATACAATATTTAAATGAAAATTTCAAGCTTGATCCAACATATGTATATGTATGTGTGTATGGGTGTGTGTATATATATACATATACACACATATGTATATACACACACATTTATATATAAAACATGTTATATATATGTACATGTATATGTATATATATGCACACATATATATGTATATATATGCACACATATATATGTATATACATATATATAAAAAACACCATCCAATATAAAGGACTATAAATTGTTTCCAAAACACATTAAACATCTGAAGACAAAATATTAAGAAATGCCCCCAAATTATATAAGACAAAATTCTCTGACAACAAGTCACTCAAATTTAAACTAAAAAGAAAAAGATAGTAACACAAAAGACTTACAAATTTGGAAACTAAAATATGCACTTTTAAGTAATCATCTGAATTAAGAGTGAGTTCAAATTTTTTCAAAAACTGTAAGTATATACAAAAGATACAGTGAAAATCCTCCATAGTAATACTTGTAAAAGGCAAACAAAACAATACTCAGAGGTAAAATTATAGCATTATATGTGCTTATATTTTTTTTATTATTTAAGTTACTTGATACATGCGCAGAACATGCAAGCTCGTTACATAGGTAAACATGTGCTGTGGTGGTTTGCTGCACCCATCAACCCGTCATCTAGTTTTTAAGCCCTGCTTGCATTTGGTATTTGTATTAATGCTCTCCCTGCACTTTCCCCTTACCTTCCGACAGGCCCCATTGTGTGATGTTCCCTTCCCTGTGTCCATATGTTCTCACTGTTCAGCTCCCACTTATGAGTGAGACCATGCCGTGTCTGGTTTTTTGTTCCTGGGTTACTTTGCAAGAATGATGGTTTCCAGCTTCATCCATGTCCCTGCAAAGGACATGAACTCATTCTTTCTTATGGATGATTTTTAAAAAACATTTATTATGTTTTAGGTTTTGGGGTACATGTGAAGAACATGCAGGATTGTTGCATAGGTACATGCATAGCAATGTGGTTTGCTGCCTTCCTCCCCATCATCTATATCTGGCATTTCTCCCCATGTTATCCCTTCCCAACTCCTCACCCCCTGCTGTCCCTCCCTTAGTTCCCCACCACCACCACAGACCTCAGTGTGTGATGCTTCCCTCCCTGTGCCCATGTGTTCTCATTTTTCAACACCCATATGGCTGATTTTTTAAGATTTTAAGAATAAGAATTAAAACTTAAAAAGAGAAAAATATGTAGCAAACTTAAAGGAAGAAATAGGAAGGAAATGAATATATTTAAAATAGAATAGGGATAAAAAAAGAAGCAAAAAATACATTTAAAATAGAATAGGGATAAAAAGAGAAATAATGTAACCCAGACTTCGTACTTTTAAAAACTGAATGAGATGGACAAACCAATAGCAAGCTCATTAAAGAAAAAAAGCCTGAAATTTTAACAAATTAAGAAAGAATTTTTATAGATTCTTACAGGGGGATACAACTATAGTAAGAGTGGAGATTTTAAAAACAAGAGAATCACATAAACAATGTCATTCCAATACATTTTTAAACTTAGAACCAAACAATTTTCTTAAAAAGCACACTACAAAATTGGTTAATGAAGACAAAACCTAATCAAATCAACAATTATTTTTTTTAATTAAGTAAGAAATCAAAACTATCCCATCCAGGCTATCAGTTGCAGTTTAACAGGAAAAGATATCCATCTCATACAAGCACTTGTAAAAATATAAAAGGAGGTAAATATGTTCAGTTATTTTTATGTAGCTAATAAAATATGATATTAAACCAGAACATTTCCATATAATTTAAGGAAATTATAATCACATAATTATAAGCACAACTTAAGATAAATGCAAAAATACATATAACTTACTACAAATATAATTCAGCTATAAATTTCTATGTGTTAATTTCTAATGAACAGGTAAATCAGTGTGTATTCCCCAAAATCAAGAATAGTTCAGGTTTTAAAGTACTGACTATAAAGAAATATCTTTTAATAAAAGATTAAAGTAGAAAAGACAATCATCTCAATAAATGTAGGGAAAAGTAATTCAATAATATTCAAAATCCTTTGTTGTAAATTATATGTAACTCTTATAGTAAATATTATATTTAACATTAAAATTTTACAATTGCCTTAACTATTTCTGCTATGATCCTTAACACTTAACATTCTAATGAAGATCTGGCCAATTCAATTGCTGTAGAAGTAAGAGGGATAAACACTGGAAATCAAAAGGCAAAATTGTTGTTTATCATAAATAATATGATTGCCTACATGAAAATTTAAGACATTTCTAAACTCTTAAAGCCAACGGCAAGGCTGTTGTATATAAGATTGTGTATAAGATTAATTTAACGACAAAATTTTGTGTTGTGTGTAAGATTAACCACAAAAATCTATGGCATCCCCATAGTTCATTTAAATAGAAAATATCAGAACAAATATCTCATCCATGATAACAATTACATTTTTAAAAAGACAATAAAAAAACTCTACCAAATTTTGTTTAACAATGTTTCTAGATTCTTTAAAATCTAATTCAACAATATAAAGGATGATATGATTGAATGGAAACCCATACCATGTTTTATGGTGGTAAAATTCAATATTGAATCGATGTTTTTTTGCCTCAGAGTTATCTATAAATTCATTGCAATTTTAACAAACTCCTGAGAATTTGGCAAGTTAGCTGAAATTTATGTGGAAAAGGAAAGGACTCAAAAAACAATTTGGAAAAATAAAACAGTAAGAATAAGGACAGATTCTTTCCTCCCTTGCTATGTATCAAGGCCAATTACATAAACATGTATTAATCAAAACTTAATGATAGTGACAAAGTGCTAGGAAAAAGTTAATGGGCTAGAATAAAAAGCATACACACACACACACACACACACAGAGAGAGAGAGAGAGAGAGAGAGAGAGAGAGAGAGAGAGAGAGATGGGGAGGGTGGAGAGGGAGAGAAATTAATGCTTTACATAGATAGCTTTCAAACAAATGCTTATGTAGAATGTGCTTTCATATCTTCATATAAATAAAATCAGGTCACTATAGCTCTCATCATAAAATTTTTCCCAGTTGGATTCAAGTCCTAAACAAGAAAGGCAAAATGTTATAACATGATAATGAAGAATTATTTAAGATATGAAATGCCATATCCTACAAATAAAAAAAAAGTGGATAAACTCATGTTAAAATAATTTTTAATGACAAAATAATTTATAAAATTTAAAACAGGAGATGATATTTGCAGTATATAGGGCTAATATATAAATATTTTCAAGAATATCTTTTTAAAATTTCTAACATCATTACAGAATAAGTTAAAACCCTAATAGAGAATTGGACAGAAAATTCAGAAGTGAAGAAATCTGTATGACCATTTAATATATGAAAGAATACTTAGCCTCACTGACCATCAGCAGAATTCCAAATAAAACAAAAATAAGATATAAATCCCTAATTGCCAGATAAGCAATTATAAAAATTATCAATACTAAGCATCTGAGATGTGGAGAATAGAAACATTCATATACTTCTGGGGAAAACATAAGTTAGTATAAACACTTTGGAGGATACTATGGCAGTAGCTAGTGAACTAGATGAGACTATCATATGTCTTAGCAATTATATTTCTGTTTATATAACTTATGTATATTTAATCTACTTTGGAAAAGACCAACTTCAACCTACTCCAAAGAATTCACATAAATAAAGTTCCAAAGAAAAAAGAACTCACAGTTAAAATAAATTACAAAATCCATGAGAAAACAAGGAATAATGGATGAAAACCAACAAAATACAAGCAATAGAAACAGATCTAAAAAACTTTGAGATGTTGAAATTATCAATACAAAATGTAGAAGAGCAATATTTAGTCTTATTAAAGAAAAAAGAAGGTCAGAAACATGAGCAATATACAAGACTATGAAAAAAATTGAGCAGTCAGGCACAGTGGTTCAGGCCTATGACCCCAGCACTTTGGGATGCCAAGACTGGAGGATCACTTGAACCTGGAGTTTGAGACCAGCCTGGGCAACATGGTGAGACCCCATCTCTACTAAAAATTTTTAAAATTAGCCTGGCATGGTGGCACGCATCTGTAGTCCCAGACACTTGGGAGGCTGAGGAGGAAGGATCACTTGAATCTGGGAGGTTAAAGCTTCAGTGAGCTATGATCAGACCACTGTACTCCAGTCTGGGTAACAGAACAAGGCCTCTTAAAAAAAAAAAAAAAGTTAAGCAAATTTGACCAAGATTCAAGTAAAATTTTTAAGCAAAATAATTAAAATTGAATTCAGTATTTGGAAAAACAACAGATATTAACTAAATGAAAATAAAAGATAATGAATAAAAACATACACCTAAGTATAACCATTGTGGAAAACAGTAAGGAGTTTTGTCAAGAAAACTAAAAATTGAACTACCATATGATCCAGCAATCCAACTGATGGGTATATATAAAAAGAAAGGAAATCAGTATATCAAGGAGATAATCTGTACTCCCATGTTTACTGCAACACTACACAATAGCCAAGATGTGGAATCCACCTAAATGCTCATTTACAGATGAGTGGTTAACAAAAATGTGATATGTATGCATCATGGAATATTATTCAGCCATAAAAATGAAGTCTGACATTTACAGCAACATAGATGGAACAGGAGGTCATTATTTTAAGTGAAATAAACTAGTCACAGAAGGACAAATATCACATGGATATCAAATGTTCTCACTCACATATGAGAGCTGAAAGAGTGAATCTCATGCAGATGAAAAGTAGAATGATGGTTGTCAAATGCTGTGAAGGGAAAGGGATAGAAAAGGATGAAGAGAACTTAAGGCATGCAAAAATACATTTAGATAAAAGGACTAAGTTATAGTATTAAATATAGTAGGAAAATTATAGTTAACAGTAATTTGTTTTATATTTCAAAATAGCTAGAAGATTTGGTTATTTTCCCAATACAAAGAAAAGATAAATATTTGAGGTGATGCATATTCCACTTAAACTGGATTTGGTCATTACATCGTGTCTACAGCTATCAAAATATTATGTGTACCCCCAAAATATATACAACTATTATATATCAGTAAAATATAAATAAGTAATATATGGATCTAAGGAAATGGTACAAAGTGTGGCCTTTTTTGATCAGAGTTGGAAAATGTGACAGGTCAAAATACTGAAAGGGTGAAAAGTTTGAATAAGAGATCTCATCGGTAATTCAAGAAATAGTAGAAAGTAGAAAAAGCAGTATTCAAAAATACAGTGCCTGAAAATGGTCAAAATGTGGTTAATAAGCGAACACCAGTTCTCTAATCTAGAAAGCCCAAGGAAGCTATACAGAATATATAAAATTAAACATGTATCTAGACACATCACAGTGAAGCTGTAGAACACCATAAAGCGGGGGGGTGAGGGGAACCTTAAAATCAACCAGACAGGAAAGACAGATAACCTACAAAACAAGAGTAATTAGACAGGTAGCTACCACCTCAGTAGCAACAATGTAAGCTAGAAGACACTGGAATAATACTGTCAATCTGCTAAGTGAAAAAACAACTATACCAAACAAATACCTATTTCAGGAACAACAACCAAATGAAAACATTTTCAAACAGGACTGAGGGAGTTTACTTTAAAAAGACGCTATCTAAAATAAAATTCATGTTAAAATGATAATATTTTAGATATGCTGGGTTAAGTAAAATATTGAAATTAATTTCAAAAATAAAAATAAATAAATAAAATTCAAAGCATATACTTTAGATCAGGCGTCCTCAAACTTTTTACACAGGGGGCCAGTTCACTGTCCCTCAGACCGTTGGAGGGCCACCACATAACTGTGCTCCTCTCACTGACCACCAATGAAAGAGGTGCCCGTTCCTGAAGTGTGGCGGGGGGCTGGATAAATGGCCTCGGGGGGCCACATGCGGCCCGCGGGCCATAGTTTGGGGACGCCTGCTTTAGAGAAATGGACATGGTCCCATATTCAAGGTCCAAGATTTGGGATGGTATAACTGTAACATCAAATTTGTGTTTGTGTGGGGAAATGGGTAAAACCAGAACACTTCACAGAGATAACATATACCGTAAGAAGGATAATTACATTAAAGTTTTCTAAGGTTCTTGTCTTGTTTCAAAAGGATAACTATTTATTGCCTCTATATTTTCTTATGAAAGAATGTTAAAATAATTGGGGTAATAAGTGAAAAAAAAAACATTTAGCTTATAGTCTCTAAAAGGTAGGGACAATGGAATGAGAAAAAAGGTACAAGAAGCTATAAAATAAAAAAGAAGCAAAAAAGTAGAACAAAAGTAAATAATTTACTTATATAAATAAATGTAAATACATCAGTAATTATAAATATTGGTAAACGTTTCTTTTTTGTATATTTATTTTTATTGTACTTTAGGTTCTGGGGTACATGTTCAGATCATGCAGGATTGGTACATACATGGCAAGGTGGTTTGCGGCCTCCATCCCCCGTCACCTACATCTGGCATTTCTCTCCATTTTATCCCTCCCCAACCTCCCCACCTCACACTGTCCATCCCCTCGTCCCCGCCAACAGACCCCAGTGTGTGATTTTCCCCTCCTTATGTTCATGTGTTCTCATTGTTCAACACCGGCCTGTGAGTGAGAACATGTGGTGTTTGATTTCCTGTTCTTGTGTCAGTTTGCTGAGAATTATGGTTTCCAGATTCATCCATGTCCTTACAAAGGACACGAACTCATCATTTTTTATGGCTGCATAGTATTCCATGGCGTATATGTGCCACATTTTCCTTGTCCAGTCTATCATCGATGGGCATTTGGATTGGTTCCAAGTCTTTGCTTTTGTAAACAGTGCTGTAATGAACATTCGTGTGCATGTGTCTTTATAATAGAATGATTTATAATCCTTTGGTTATATACCCAGTAATGGGATTGCTGGGTCAAATGGAATTTATATTTCTAGATCCTTGAGAAATGACCACACTGTCTTCCACAATGGTTGAACTAATTTACACTGCCACCAACAGGGTGAAAGTGTTCCTATTTCTCCATATCCTCTCCAGCATCTGTTGTCTCTAGATTTTTTAATGATCACCCTTCTAACTGGAGTGAAATGATATCTCAGTGTGGTTTTGATTTCCATTTTTCTAATGACCGGTGATGATGAGCATTTTTTCATATGTTTGTTGGCCTCATGCATGTGTTCTTTTGAAAAGTACCTGTTCATATCCTTTGCCCACTGTGGAATGGGTTGGTTTGTTTGTTTCTCATAAATCTGTTTTAGTTTTTTGTAGATTCTGGATATTAGCCCTTTGTCAGATGGGTAGATTGCAAAATTTTTTTTCCATTCTGTTGGTTGCTGCTTCACTCTAATGATTCTCTTACTGTACAGAAGCTCTGGAGTTTAATTAGGTCCCATTTGTCTATTTGGGCTTTTCTTGCCCATGCTTTTGGTGTTTAAGTCATGAAGTCCTTGCTATGCCTATGTCCTGAATGGTTTTGCCTAGGTTTTCTTCTATGGTTTTTATGGTGTATTGGTAAATGTTTCAATTAAGAAACAAACACTGACAAACGCATTAAAAACATATCATTTATAAAACTCTGCTCTACACTATTGACAAGAAACACATCTAAAACGTAAGGACACAGAAAGGGAAAGACATACCAGGCAAAAACTAAGTAAATAAGGACACAGAAAGGGAAAGACATACCAGGCAAAAACTAAGTAAAGGAAAGCTGATTTCATCATATTCACAAAAGGTGGAGTAGAGGAACAATAGGTCTTTTGGTAATGAGAGAAAGATCAATTAACTAAAATATATAACAATTTGAAATTTATACATACCTAATAATGTTTCCTCCAAATAACCACAACAAAAATGACCAAACCTCAAGATAAATTGATAAATGTAACATTATAGCAGTTTATCTAAATACTTCTCTATCAGTAATTGATAAATGAATGGAAAGCAGACAAAAAATACGGCCAACAGAAGCTCTCATTTACTTTTTGTGGAAATTTAAGTTGGTGTACATATTCTAGAAACCAATTTTATGCATTATGAGTACATACCCTGTTACTCAGCTATTCTATTTTTGGTTGTATGTCCTAGAAAAAAGTTTTATATATATAACCAGGTAACATATACAAATATGTTTATAGCTACATTGTACATAGTGGCAAAAACCTGTGGGAAAACCAATGTGCACTGAAGTAGAATGGATGAAAATATGATGAAATATTCATGCATTGGCATAACACAGGACAATAAATTAATTACTGCCACACATGAGCATCTGTGAATCTCAGAAATATAATGGCAGCAAAGGAAGCAAGTCACAGAATAATAAAATATTTTATAATCGCATTTGTATAAGGTTCAATATCAGGCAAACAAAATAATGTATATTTTAGCTATATGTATATACAAAAATATAAAAAGAACAAAGAAGAGAATAATCCTCATAAGCCCAGATTTGTCATACCTGTTACCCCTGTTGGGGATGACAGGAGAGATAAATACAATTGGTGAGAGACACACTGGAAACATTTAAGATACTATAAATTATTATAACTTTAGTAATAAGTACAATGCTGTTTATTCTTATTCTTTAAATTATATAGATTTTTAATCTAAAACATTTAATTGAAATACAGCATATACAGAAAAGTATTCAAACCATAATTGTACAACATGGTGATTTTTCATACAGTGAACAAATCAATGCATGCATATGTACAAAAGTGTTCAAAAATACCTACAAGATACATTTTATGCATTCTTTGAAGGTATATTTCAAAATATTTTAAATGGCAAGGGTGTGCAAAGTTATGGGCACCCACATAGGTAATTATAATAAGCACTGACTGAAAAAATAATAATAATGAATAATTTAAGACATGGTTAAAACAAAATAGCAGGCTAGCTAGCCTGTAACTCCAATAGTGCAAGTAAGCAAAACTAGGGGAAAGAAACAGTGCATAAAAATGTTTTAAGATCTGTTTAAAGGTATTAGAGAGCTGCCAAGGCAGAACGAAATAAGGAATCAATAACCCAGACAGAAAAGAAGCCCATAGAGAAGTCTTATAATTGGTGCCACTTTTCTTCTTGAGATGTTTTCCAATTCTAAACTGGGACATACTGAGAAGCTATGCATAACTACTGCTATCTCATGAATATGGAGAGGAAAACAATTGGAGTTCAGAGCCCACCAAGGTAAAGATGCCCTGGTAAATATGCAAGAATTTAGTTGGGGTTCTCAAAGGGTATACCCTAGGATTAAGAATAAAATGAAAATGAGAGGAGCTCTCACAGTTGTACAAATTCAGCCTTGAATCAACTCGACTCCTAATTGTATTAATGTGAGCTGTTCCTGCCTAACTTGCATGCCAGGGGGGAGAAAAAGCGTTATTATTTTTTTTGTTAGGATCAACAACATCATCCCAAAAGTCAAATTATATCTACAGTTATTCATATACAATACCTGGCATTTAATCAATGCCAAGTAGCTTACAAAAGACCAGAATTCACCAAAATTCAAGAGAAAACCCAGACTAGCCTGGATACAGTGGCTCACCCCTGTAATCCCAACACTTTGAGAGGCCGAGGTGGGTGGATCACAAGGTCAAGAGATCTAGACCATCCTGGCTAACGCGGTGAAACCCCATCTCTACTAAAAGCACAAAATATTAGCCATCATAGTGATGTGTGCCTATAATCCCAGCTGCTTGGAAGGCTGAGACAGGAGAATAGCTTGAATCCTGGAGGCAGAGGTTACAGTGAGGTAAGATCATGCCACTGCACTCCAGCCTAGGCAATAAAGCAAGATTCTGAAAAAAAAAAAAAAAAAAAAAAAAAAAAAAAAAAAAACAGAGAGAGAGAGAGAGAGACTAATCTGAGACCTAGTTAAGTTACTTAATGCAAACTTTATAATCACTTTGATTACTATGTTCAAAAAAATTGAATGAAAATAAAGAAAATATGAACAACTGGTAGGTATTAAAATAATTTAAGATTCTAAAATTTAAAAAGACAATAAGTGAAATAAAAACTCACTGGTTAGGCTTATTAGGAGATTAGACACAACTGAAGAGAGAATTTGTTAACTGTATGTAATACAGGGCAAGAGTAAACATCCAGACTGAATCACAAAGAGACAAAAGATGGAAAATACAAAAATAGCATAATAACATAATAGTGAAAAGGTGGTACCTGCATTCAACTGGAATCCCAGGAGAGGAAAGAGCCAAATATGGAAAAGGCCATGCTTGAAGACACAAAGGCACAGAATTTCCAAAATTGATTGAATCTATGAAGTCACAGATTCAAAACAGGCATTACAAACTCCAGGCAACTTATATGCAAAGATAACCATATTATTATTTAGAAATACAACAACATCTGAGCACATCATAATAAAACTGTTAAAAATAAAACTCAAAAAGAAAATCTTAAATCTGAAACAACCCTGGAAGGAAATTAGATGTGCTTCCTCCAAAGACCAAAAATAAGTCTGATAACTAACTTTGTAACAAAATAAAATATTCCCTCAAAGTGCCGAAGAAAAATAATTGCCAACCTAGAAATCAATATCTAATCAAGATGTTCTTCACAGTAAAACTAATGCAGATATACACTTTGGAAGCTACAAAAGGAAAATCTTCAGAGAGAAGATAAATAAATCCCACAGAGAAGGATAGAGATGTAATAAGGAATGGAAACAGTGGAAAGAGTAAATATATGGGTAAACCTAAATAAATATGAGGGCATAACACAATAGTAATGCCGTAGACTATTTTAAATATAAACAGAATTCAGAAAAGAATAGCATAAAAGCAGGAGAGGAAGCTATAAAATTCAGAAAGCTATAAAATTACTAATTTATTTTAGAGTTTGAAAAGTTATAGATGCAGGTTATAAATCCTGGAGCAAATTGTAAAGTGACACTAAAGGAAGGCATACTAATAAACTAACAGAGGGTAAAAAATGAAATATTAAAAAAATTAACCCAAAAGAAGCATGAGAGAAGAGCAAAGGGGACATACAACAATGACAAATAAAATAAAATAGTAACCTGATACTAAACGTATCAGTAATCACATTAAGTTCTATGTACCAAATACTTCAATTAAAAGAAAACAATCACTAAGCTACTTACAAGAGATAGAGTTTAAATCAAAGATACAGATAGGTTGAATATAAAAGAGTGAAAGGGAACATTTTAAACACTAACCAAAAGAAAGGTAAAATAATTTTGCTAATATAAGTAGAGAAAATGAAGAACAGTTCACAGTGGTAAAATATTTAGTTTACCATGAGGATTAAACAATTTCATATTTGTGTGCATCTAATGTAATATGATTTTTAAAAAGCACTGGGACAAATACTAGAAACAATAAACAAATCTAAAATCATGGCAGAGAATTTAAACACATCTCTGTTACTAAATGATAGAAGAAACTGAAAGAAAATCAGCTAACATGGAAAATTAGAACACATGATTCACAAATTGACTTAATTGGCACATAAAGAATTTGGCACCCAACAATTACAGAATACACGTTCTTTTCATGTGCAACACTAACCATATACTTGGGCATAAAGTAAATCTCAACGAATCTCAAGAGGCTGAAATGGTACAGAATATAGTCTCTGAACCTAATATAATTAAGCTAGAAATCTATAAGAAAAAGTATAACAAAAAAATGGCTCATATGTTTGGAAATAAAGCAATATAATGCTAAATAACACATGGATCATTGAAGGAATTACAATGGATATTAGAAAATTGTTTGAACTGAAAGATAATGAAAATACTATGTATAAAACTAACTAAAGCCATACTTAGAGTAAAATGTATAGCCCATAACATCATTATTAGAAAAAAAGCAAAACTCCCAATCACCCATATAAGTATTCTTCTTCAGGTATTAGTAAAAATGAACACCAGATTAAATTCAAAGGAAAAAGGCAAGGAAATAACAAAAAGCAGAAAATATTGAAATCAAAGTAAATGTTCAATAATGAAGAAAAAATGCATAAGGTGGTTCTTTGAAAAGACAAATGACATAGATAAACCCCGGCAAAGGAAATGAAGAAAAAAATGTGAAACAAATACCAAATATACAAGGGGACATGACTACAGCAATTTCAGATATGAGAAGATAATTCGAACAACTGTTTGACAATATTCAATTTTGTATCTAGGTAGTTAGAGTGTGTTTACTTAGTGAAAATTCATTACTCTACACTTACCTGTGATCTTTTCAGTATGTACACTGTAATTCCAGAAATGTTGACAAAATGAAAATAAGAAGAGACAGTAACAGGGATTATACACCAGAGTGTGAGAGTTGGTTAGAAATACCAACTGTAGATTTTTCAAGTCAAATATACCTTTTTTAACATATGTAAAAGAAATATTCGTCATCTCTGTACTTAGGAAGCCTGGAGCAAGTATATTTCCTCCCCCTGCCCTCTCCCTCTCTCTCTATTATATGGTGCTTGTTTCCACTTTGTTTTAGAAAGAGTTGAAATCACCACAAAGAGCTTATTAATTCTTCTTGTCATAAAAACAAATATAGAAAATAAGCAGAACCCCTTCCCAAACCGTTCTCTCTGCATATACACACCAAACTTCCCAATTAAGAAACTTTCTACATGGAGCTAATGAAGTTCGTAACTATAATGGTCTCAGAAGACCAAATAACTAAAGCTAATTTTCTTTCTAAACATACAGATTTTAATTCTTTGTAACTCTTCAAGTCTATCTAATCCCTACCAGAGAAAATTATCATAATCCAGACACTAAATTTCTGGCTTGGCAGGATGGCTGATTTGCAGTGTCTTCTGTGTATACACAACACTGCGTCTCTATTAAACCCCATCTCTACTAAAAATACAAAAAAGTAGCCAGGTGTGGTGGCACACACCTGTAGTCCCAACTACTCGGGAGACTGAGGCAGGAGAATCACTTGAACCCAGGAAGCAGAGGTTGAAGTGAGCAGAGATTGTGCCACTGTACTTCAGACTGGGTGGCAGAGAGAGATTCCCTCTCAAATAAATAAATATTTAAAAATACAAATTAAAAAACAATACAGCATAACAACTATTTACATGAAATTTACATCCTATTAGATATTATAAGCTCTCTAGAGATGCTTTAAAGTATACAGGAAGATGTGTGTAGGTTATATACAAATATTACACCATTTTATATAACGGACTTGAGAATCCTCAGATTCTGACATCCATTAGAGTGGATTGGTGGCAATGGGGCTGTCCTGGAAGTAACTTCCCACAGATAACAAGGGACAACTGTATTATATATTTATGGGTTACAATGTGATGTTTTGTTACATTTTTACACTGTGGAAGACAGTAACATTTTTAGAGAGTTATTGTTATGAAGAATTCAGGTTGGGGCAGAAAAACCTAAAATATAAGCAATATATTTGTCTTAGGTTTTAATACAACTGATGTTTTTAAAAGTAGTTAATGACTTGTTAACTATCACTGTTTCCTACATTAACCATATTTTATGACATTCCTAAATTATTTAGAACTTTTTCTCACCAAACATGATGCCTACAGAATGCTGCATGTTTGAAGATCAGGTGGGCATGACAGGTCCTCATTGCAAACCAGTTTGACAGCAAGAGAATCTTTACCATTAAATGAAGAAAAGCTCAACAGAGAAGTTTATGAGTTAAGACAGATAGCAGATTACATCATAATCTTCAGATATTTGCTTCATCCTGATCAATTACCTTTTCAAAACAACTTCTTCATTTACCAGATTATAAATTCACCATTCTTAACATCACAGTCTATGTTATTTGCAGACCCCCATCTGAATAATTGAGACTCTGTAATTTAAGTCAGAGTGATTAGCTGTATTTTCTTCTCTAATTAAAACTGATTCTTTTATTAAAGAGAGACATTTCTATTTTTCTATTTTTGTTCTCTTAAAAGGGGCATTTCCACATGCCCTCCCACCACAGATACCTCTTGGCTTTAAATACTCTCTTGCTTTGAATTTGATTTTGCAGTGAACCTGCAGATAATTTAACCATGAATACTTTCTGTACTATTTGAAAAGTATGCATTTTTTTTCAATTAAAGAACCTTCTTTTTTATAGCCCTGAATATTAAAGGCACACACCCAATATTTGAAATCATTTGTATAATGAATACTGAGTAGAAGAAGGGATATCATTTTCATTCTAGTTAATCATTCTTTGACATTTACCTCCAATCCGGAATGACAAAATCTTGTACCTTAGAATTGAAAAGTAGTCATTATATTAGCAAATCCAGGGAGATCAACATAGTAACTTATGGTGACTTTTTTATGTTTAATTACTTTAGTGGTTATTATTTCCTCTCGCCTCTCCCCACCTCCCCTCTTCTCTCCTCCCCTCTCCCCTCTTCCCTCTCCCCTCTCCCTTCCTTCTTTCTCCTTCTCAGCAGAAGACACTTACTTGTAGTATATGCTTTAAAATTAACCCTTCATTTTGTTCTTGAAGTGGTCCAGATCAAATCTTATTTGCGACATTGGTGCCTTCCAGCCAAAGATCATTAGAGACATAGTTATGGTTGAATACAGTTGGGCTTATTGGCCCATTGTAATGAGGAAGGCAGTATATGATAGGAAACCATGAGGCAGCTCAGTAAGAGGGTGTGAGAAGGGTCTTGTTACAGGATATGGAGATTTTGGTGATTTTGTGGGGGAATTCAAGGAAGCATGGTTTTCCTGAGGGTTGGTTGCTCTCCAAAGGTAAGGAAAAGTCTATGATTATTATCTCAATTTTTATCTACAAGGTGAGCATTCTAAAGAACAAATTTTGGGCCAGTAGAAAATACATACAATTAACTTCTATGGCTATAAAGTGATACATCAAACTAAGAGTAAGGAGTTCTTAGTGAGTGTAGCAGACAACTCACAGGAGGACATGAAGATTCAGGACTAGATAGCATGAGACCTTGTCATTTGGTGAGTGGTTAGAAGGACTTGGTATGGTCCCATCCAGTGCGATTGAAGTATCCTTTCTGCTGAATTTTGAAATAGTGATATATCCAGTCTCTAGGCTGTAGCTAGGCCAATAACATCTATTTTTGCAGTCATGAATTGAGTGCTTTGTTGCAGGTCATTAATATTTGTAATAGTGTATAAAGTATCATCTAGTATATGAATATTTTCCACACAGATGTCCACTGCATTGTAGCAGAAAATCCTATCATACCTATTAATATTAGTTTTTTCTATTGATTATAGATCTCATGTTCAGAAGCATTGACCACAATTATTATTTTCTTTTCATGCTCCAATGCCACAATATGACCACTGGGAGCCCCTTTAAGTTGGTTCCCTTTGATACTACTCCAAAACGTTTGAAAGCATCCTTTCTTTCTTTTTTTCTTTTTTTTTTTTTTTTTTGAGACGGAGTTTCGTTCTTGTTACCCAAGCTGGAGTGCAATGGCGCGATCTCGGCTCACCACAACGTCCACCTCCTGGGTTCAAGCAATTTTCCTGCCTCAACCTCCCGAGTAGCTGGGACTACAGGCGTGCACCACCATGCCCAGCTAATTTTTGTATTTTTAATAGAGATGGGGTTTCACCATGTTGACCAGAATGGTCTCCATCTCTTGACCTCGTGATCCACCTGCCTCTGCCTCCCAAAGTGCTGGGATTACAGGCCTGAGCCACTGCGCCCAGCCCTGCTTGCATTCTTATAACAAAATAATCAAGATGCAGCTTTGTTCTTTCTAGTATATTGCTAGAGTCTACTAAAGATTTTCATGACCAGTGATGATGAGCATTTTTTCATATGTTTGTTGGCCTCCTGTATGTCTTCTTTTGTAAAGTATCTGTTCATATCCTTCTCCCATTTTTGAATGGGCTTGTTTGTTTTTTTCTTGTAGATCTGCTTTAGTTCTTTGTAAATTCTGGATATCAGCCCCTTGCAAATCAAAACCACATTGAGATACCATCTCACACCAGTAAGAATGGCGATCATTAAAAAATCGGGAAACAACAGATGCTGGAGAGGATGTGGAGAAATAGGAACACTTTCACCCTGTTGGTGGGAATGTAAATTAATTCAACCATTGTGGAAGACAGTGTGGCGATTCCTCAAGGACCTAAAAATAGAAATCCCATTTGACCCAGCAATCCCATTACTGGGTATATATCCAAAGGATTATAAATCATTCTACTATAAGGACACGTGCACACGAATGTTCATTGCAGCACTGTTTACAATAGCAAAGACCTGGAACCAACCCAAATGCCCAATGATGATAGACTGGATAGGGAAAATGTGGTACATATACACCATGGAATATTACGCAGCCATCAAAAACGATGAGTTCACGTCCTTTGTAGGGACATGGATGAACCTGGAAACCATCATTCTCAGCAAACTGACACAAGAGCAGAAAATCAAACACCGTATATTCTCACTCATGGGCGGGTGTTGAACAATGAGAACACATGGACACAGGGAGGGGAGCACTACACACTGGGGTCCATTGGGGGGAAATGGGGGAGGGGCGGGGGGGTGGGGAGGAGGGAAGAGATAGCATGGGGAGAAATGACAGATACAGGTGAGGGGACAGAAGGCAGCAAACCACACTGCCATGTGTGTACCTATGCAACAATCTTGCATGTTCATCACATGTACCCCAAAACCTAAAATGCAATAAAAAAAAAAAAGATTTTCATTTGCACTCTAGAAGTGGGGCTGCCACATATGATTCTAAGTATATATGCACTTGGAATGCCACCAAATTCCAGAAAGGGCAATTTGTAATCAGCAAGTTTATCATCAGTGCTGTCTTCATTTGATTGTGGTTTTCAATTACTCTAATCCTTGAATTTTAATTATAAATGCTGCCAATTTAGCTTCATCATTATTAATTTAGCTTGGGAATGGTTGTTTGTTCATCTTATAGTGAGTAGGGATACATATTTGCATCAACAATATTTTTTATGTATAATTTTCTAATAACTGGAAGTTAAGATGTATATGCATTGCAGTTCAAATATGAACTCATTGTTCCTTCATTTCTTGGGCAGTTGGATTCCTAAATTTCAAAAATGTAAAAGGACTCTCAGAATCTTGTTTAAAAACTCAGATTTCTGAAAGTTAATAATGTGATTCACATACATTGCCAACAAAAAAATTTTACTACAAATTGTTTATTTTGCTTCTCTATAATTCTTGGTTATTTTAGAATTCTTTTTTCATTTGTAAAGTGGGATTTCATAGTAAAGATGAATAGACAGAAAAAGTTGAAAAGACTGCTTTTAGTGAAGTCTTTCTCAACTGGAACCTCATAAGTACCAGAGTATGTTGGGTAATTTTATTTTATACAATATGCATATGACTTCCCACCAGTAATTCTGATAAGATAGGCATGTGTATTATAAAAACTTTCTCCCTTTATTACTCTTTCCAATCTCATCTTCCTTTCCTACTTACCTAACCTTGAGAGTCGCCACTGTTCTTAGTCTCTAGTCCCTAAAGGTTATGAATACCTGTTAAGAATAGTGCTCAGTAGAAGCAAAGATCAGCAGTATGTGATATATTTATAAAGAAGGGAGAACACACTGGCTATTTCTGCACCTTCAGGCCATAGGATATTTCAGACTAACATTTCTGGAGCCACAGATCAACCTTATGACTATAAGGTTCTCTTTGTCTTCTCCCTCTGACTCAATGTCCTTTTTAACAAGTACTGTGCTACAAATCAGTTACCATGGAGGAAAGAAATATCCCTGTGGCTCAGTACTTCTTCAAATTGTGTGACCAGGAGAAATAAGCCACAGGGTGTTTTTTCTTTCCAGCAGTCATGTTGTACAAATATTTGACCCTTGCACACGTAGACTGCCCTTTGTGTACTTTTATGTGTCCACATATTCAAAAGTACAATGATATTAGCTCTCTCTCATCCTGTAATATGAGCTACTGGGCATAACAAGAAATCACGAAATCTCAGTCACACACACACACACACACACACACACACACACACGGTATTTGGTTCACTTATACAACTGCAGTTCTCCTAACTCCAGCTGGGCTTGCTCACAAATCACACGTATATGGTTGGACTGGGTGGCTTACTGAACTCAGCTGGGTAATCTCATGTGTCTGAGATTGATCAACAGGTCAGCTGGACTTTAATCAAAGATGCATCTGTGGGTAGCTCTGCTTCACACTACAGGTGTGAGTTGGTTCCAAATATTCCTCATTCTCTTCCTTGGATTACTGAGGGTCTGACCTCTTTTTGGCATGGTAGAAGCACAAAAGACTTTTGTCTAGATTGGGAATGGCACACCACCATTTCCATCTAATTCTCTTGGCCAAAGCAGATCATATGACCAATCTCAAACTCAAGAGATGAGGAAATATAATACAACTTGATATTGTTAGGCTTTGTGTCCCAACCCAAATCTTATCTTGAATTGTAATCCCCGTAATCCCTATGTGTCAAGGGGGAGACCAGGTGGAGATAATTCAATCATAGGGGAGGTTTCCCCTGTGCTGTTCTCATGGAAGTGAGTCTCACAAGATCTAATAGTTTTAAAAGCATCTGGCTTTTCCCCTGCTTGCAATTACTTCTTTCTGTTCACTTGTGAAGAAGGTGCCTACTTTGCCTTCTGCCATGCTTGTAAGTTCCCTGAGGCCTCCCCAGCCATGTGGGACTGTGAGTCAATTAAAACTCTTTCCTTTATAATTTACCCAGTCTCAGGTATTCTTCATAGCAGTGTGAGAATAGGCTAATACACAACTCTATAGAGGGAAGAGGTGCAAAGTCACATGTCAAAGTTCATGGATACAGGAAGGGAACAGTGAAGAACTAGAACCAATGACAGCTAACACATAGCTCTTGCATTTTTCTATGCATAACACATGTAATATAAATGGAGAAGTCCAATTAGTAATAATTCCCACCCTGATTCAGAAGCCAACAACTAAATCAGAAACAGAAGATATTGAAGTTATTAAAAGCACAGAGCCAGCTAGTAACACTGACAAAGATTTAAATATTTTCTTATGAATCTGACAACTTTGAGCAAGTTGATTTCTCTGAGGATTAGTCTTTCCAACTAAATAATGACAAATATAATAGCACCTAGCTCAAGGGTTGTTTTAGCATTGAATGAGATAATGCTTTCAAATTGTAAGAGTTCATAGTATTGAATCTGTTTTTTATATTTCCCTTCCTCTCATTACTCCTCTTTCTTCTCATTTTCTTCCTTCTCCTTCCCTTTCTTTTTCTCTCCCTTCCCCACCTTTCTTTCTTTAGTGTATACTTCTCAATTATTGTGCTCCATCTTGAACCAGCTCATGTTACATAAAATACATTCATCAAGGTCTTATTAAAATATTTTTCCTTTAAAGAAAACTTTTCAAAAGAAAAATAAAAAATAATTTCCTAGGTTTGGCTCTTGAGTCTGAACAATACCTCTAAAATGAAACCAAACATAAAACAGGCTTCTCAAAGCTACTGAAAAAGGCACTTGGTTTTGGAGTTCAGCATAGCTCACATTTTACTGTGAAGGAAATATTGATTTGCTGTATTCCCGACCATGACCTTGCATTTGTGGTAACCTTGGCAACTACCAAAGTTGTGAGGTCTTGGTAAAGCCAACATGGCAAATTCACATTAAATTAGTTGGAGGAAAAAGACAAGGGGAGATATAGTCAGCATAACCATTTATGTCATCTGACCATCCAGCATTTAATAATTAAAAGTCTTCCTTTACATCTTCCTCTATCCAGACATTCTCAACCTTGGCTGGACATTAGAAGCCCCTGAGAAACGTATAAAATGCCAATGCCAAGGGCCCATCTATAGAGATGCTGATTTACTTGGTTTGAGAGGAAACCCAGACAGTATTTTTTTAATCCCTCATATGATTCTACTTTGCATCCAAGATTGAGAACTACTACTCTGACCTAATATATACCACCTTATTTGAGATATTCTAGGTAGAGACAATCTGCCCTAAGGTAAATGTAACTACCTGCTCAAGTGGCTAATCAGTACAAATGCATCATACAACCTAAGAATATTTGAAATAGATACCACAGGGAAAGCAAAAGTGGTATTGTGTTAAGAAGAGTAGGACCAATAAGAAACATGTCAGGATAAAGGTAGGTTGAACCCATACCTTGGAAACACACCAGTGGTGGTATTGTACTGTTCTGGAAAAATTAGACTAGGAATCAGATCTTTAACTATGGTCTTAGCTCAGCAACAAATAACTAACTACATGAGCCCTTCTCTGAACCACATTTACCTCATCTGCAAAATAGGAAGACGATTCATTGATTTCTAATTTCCCTCCTCTTCTAAAATCTTGTAATGTCTAAAATCTAAAAAATATAAATAAATAAAACATGCTATCCCAGAGCTCCTCCTCAAACCAACTAAATGACAATCTCCAAGAGTGAAATGTGGATATCAGTCATTTTCATTGTACCCAGGTGATTTTTTTTTTTTTGCATTTTAGGTTTTGGGGTACATGTGAAGAACATGCAAGATTGTTGCATAGGTACACACGTGGCAGTGTGATTTGCTGCCTTCCTCCCCATCACCTATATCTGGCATTTCTCCCCATGCTATCTCTCCCCAACTCCCCATCCCCCACTGTCCCTCCCCTATTTCCCCCCAACAGACCCCAGTGCGTAGTGCTCCCCTCCCTGTGTCCATGTGTTCTCATTGTTCAACACCCGCCTATGAGTGAGAACATGCGGTGTATGATTTTCTGCTCTTGTGTCAGTTTGCTGAGAATGATGGTTTCCAGGTTCATCCATGTCCCTGCAAAGGACATGAACTCATCATTTTTTATGGCTGCATAATATTCCATGGTGTATATGTACCACATTTTCCCTATCCAGTCTATCATCGTTGGGCATTTGGGTTGGTTCCAGGTCTTTGCTATTGTAAACAGTGCTGCAATGAACATTCGTGTGCATGTGTCCTTATACTAGAACGATTTATAATCCTTTGGATATATACCCAGTAATGGGATTGCTGGGTCAAAGGGAATTTCTATTTCTAGGTCCTTGAGGAATCGCCACACTGTCTTCCACAATAGTTGAATTAATTTACAATCCCACCAATAGTATAAAAGTGTTCCTATTTCTCCACATCCTCTCCAGCATCTGTTGTCTCCAGATTTTTTAATGATCGCCATTCTAACTGGTGTGAGGTGGTATCTCAATGTAGTTTTGATTTGCATTTCTCTGATGACCAGTGATGATGAGCGTTTTTTCATATGTTTGTTGGTGTCATGTATGTCTTCTTTTGTAAAGTATCTTTTCATATCCTTTGCCCGCTTTTGAATGGGCTTGTTTTTTTCTTGTAAATCTGTTTTAGTTCTTTGTAAATTCTGGATATCAGCCCTTTGTCAGATGGGTAAACTGCAAAAATTTTTTCCCATTCTGTTGGTTGCCAATTCACTCTAATGACAGTTTCTTTTGCCATGCAGAAGCTGTGGAGTTTAATTAGGTCCTATTTGTGTATTTTGGCTTTTGTTGCCAATGCTTTTGGTGTTTTGGTCATGAAGTCCTTGCATACGCCTATATCCTGAATGGTTTTGCCTGGATTTTCTACTAGGGTTTTTATGGTGTTAGGTCTTATGTTTAAGTCTTTAATTCATCTGGAGTTAATTTTAGTGTCAGGAAGGGGTCCAGTTTCTGCCTTCTGCACATGGCTAGCCAGTTTTCCCAACACCATTTATTAAACAGGGAATCCTTTCTCCATTGCTTGTTTTTGTCAGGTTTGTCAAAGATCAGATGGTTGTAGATACGTTGTGCTGCCTCTGAGGCCTCTGTTCTGTTCCATTGGTCTATATCTCTGTTTTGGTACCAGTACCATGCTGTTTTGATTACTGTAGCTTTGTGGTATAGTTTGAAGTCAGGTAGTGTGATGTGTCCTGCTTTGTTCTTTTTGCTTAGGATTGACTTGGCTATGTGGGCTCTCTTTTGGTTCCATATGAAGTTTAAGGTTTTTTTTTTTTTCCAGTTCTGTAAAGAAGGTCATTGGTAGCTTAATGGGGATAGCGTTGAACCTGTAAATTACTTTGGGCAGTATGGCCATTTTCACGATATTGATTCTTCCTAACCATGAACATGGAATGTTTCTCCATCTGGTTGTGTCCTCCCTTATTTTGTCGAGCAGTGGCTTGTAGTTCTCCTTGAAGAGGTCCTTTATGTTCCTTGTTAGTTGTATTCCTTGGTATTTTATTCTCTTTGTGGCAATTGTGAATGGCAGTTCGTTCTTGATTTGGTTCTCTTTAAGTCTGTTCCTGGGGTATAGGAAAGCTTGTGATTTTTGCACGTTGATTTTGTATCCTGAGACTTTGCTGAAGTTGCTTATCAGTTTCAGGAGATTTTGGGCTGAGATGATGGGGTCTTCTAGATATACAATCATGTCATCTGCAAATAGAGACAGTTTGACTTCCTCCTTTCCTATTTGAATACCCTTTATTTCTTTTTCTTCCCTGATTGCTCTGGCTAGAACTTACAGTACGATATTGAATAGGAGTGGTGAGAGAGGGCATTCTTGTCTAGTGCCAGATTTCAAAGGGAATGCTTCCAGTTTTTGCCCATTCAGTATGATATTGGCTGTTGGTTTGTGGTAAATAGCTTTTATTATTTTGAGATATGTTCCATCAATACCTAGTTTATTGAGGGTTTTTAGCATAAAGGGCTGTTGAATTTTGTCAAAGGCCTTCTCTGCATCAATTGAGATAATCATGTGGTTTTTGTCTTTGGTTCTGTTGATGTGGTAAATTACATTTATAGACTTGCTTATGTTGAACCAGCCTTGCATCTCCGAGATGAAGCCTACTTGATCATGGTGGATAAGCTTTTTGATATGCTGTTGCAATCCGCTTGCCAATATTTTATTAAAGATTTTTGCATCTATGTTCATCATGGATATTGGCCTGAAGTTTTCTTTTCTCGTTGAGTCTCTGCCAGGTTTTGGTATCAGGATGATGTTGGTCTCATAAAATGATTTGGGAAGGATTCCCTCTTTTTGGATTATTTGGAATAGTTTCAGAAGGAATGGTACCAGCTCCTCTTTGTATGTCTGGTAGAATTCAGCTGTGAACCCATCTGGACCTGGGCTTTTCTTGGGTGGTAGGCTCTTAATTGCTGCCTCAACTTCAGACCTTGTTATGGGTCTGTTCAGGGTTTCAGCTTCTTCCTGGTTTAGGCTTGGGAGGATGCAAGTGTCCAGGAATTTATCCATTTCTTCCAGGTTTACTAGTTTATGTGCATAGAGTTGTTTGTAATACTCTCTGATGATGGTTTGAATTTCTGTGGAATCTGTGGTGATATCCTCTTTATTGTTTTTTATTGCATCAATTTGGTTATTCTCTCTTTTCTTTTTTATTAATCTGGCTAGTGGTCTGTCTATTTTGTTGATCTTTTCAAAACACCAGCTCCTGGATTTATTGATTTTTTGAAGGGTTTTTTTGTGTCTCTATCTCCTTCAGTTCTTCTCTGATCTTAGCTATTTCTTGTCTTCTGCTAGCTTTTGAGGGTTTTTTTTTATTTTTTTTTTTTGTTTTTTGTTTTTTTTTCTTGATCTTGCTCCTCTAGCTCTTTCAATTTTGATGATAGGGTGTCAATTTTAGATCTCTCCTTGCTTCTCATGTGGGCACTTATTGCTATATATTTTCCTCTAGAGACTGCTTTAAATGTGTCCCAGAGATTCTGGTATGTTTTGTCTTCATTCTCATTGGTTTTGAAGAACGTCTTTATTTCTGCCTTCATTTCATTGTTTATCCAGTCAACATTGAAGAGCAAGTTGTTCAGTTTCCATGAAGCTGTGCGGTTCTGAGTTAGTTTTTGAATTCTGAGTGTTAACTTGATTGCACTGTGGTCTGAGAGACTGTTTGTTATGATTTCTGTTCTTTTGCATTTGCTGAGGAGTGATTTACTTCCAATTATGTGGTCAATTTTAGAGTAGGTGTGATGTGGTGCTGAGAAGAATGTATATTCTGTTGATTTGGTGTGGAGAGTTCTGTAGATGTCTATTAGGTCCGCTTGGTCCAGATCTGTGTTCAAGTCCTGGATATCCTTGATAATTTTCTGTCTTGTTGATCTGTATAATATTGACAATGGGGTGTTAATGTCTCCCACTATTATTGTGTGGGAGTCTAAATCTCTTTGTAAGTCATTAAGCACTTGCCTTATGTATTTTGGTGCTCCTGTATTGGGTGCGTATATATTTAGGATCATTAGCTCTTCTTGTTGTATTGCTCCTTTTACCATTATATAACGTCCTTCTTTGTCTCTTTTGATCTTTGTTACTTTAAAGTATATTTTATCAGAGATGAGAATTGCAACTCCTGCTTTTTTTGCTCTCCATTTGCTTGGTAAATCTTACTCCATACCTTTATTTTGAGTCTTTGTGTATCCTTGCATGTGAGATGGGTTTCCTGGATACAGCACACCAATGTGTTTTGGCTTTTTATCCAATTTGCCAGTCTGTGTCTTTTGATTGAGGCATTTAGTCCAATTACATTTAGGGTTAATATTGTTGTGTGTGAATTTGATACTGCTATTTTGGTGTTAGCTGGCTGTTTTGCCCATTACTTACAGATTTTTCATTGTGTTGATGCTCTTTACCATTTGGCATGTTTTTGGAGTGGCTGGTACTGGTTGTTCCTTTCTATGTGTAGAGCCTCTTTCAGGAGCTCTTGTAAAGCAGGCCTGGTGGTGTCGACCTCTCTGAGTACTTGCTGTTCGCAAAGAATTTTATTTTTCCTTTACTTATGAAGTTTAGTTTGGCTGGATATGAAATTCTAGGTTGAATGTTCTTTTCTTTAAGGATGTTGAATACTGGCCTCCACTCTCTTCTGGCTTGTAGGGTTTCTGCTGAGAGATCTGCTGTGAGACTGATGGGCTTCCCTTTGTGGGTAACCCAACCTTTCTCTCTGGCTGCCCTTAGCATTTTCTCCTTCATTTCAACCCTGGTGAATCTGACAATTATTTGCCTTGGGGTTGTTCTTCGTGAGGAATATCTTTGTGGTGTTCTCTGTATTTCCTGGACTTGAATATTGGCCTGCCTTGCTAGGTTGCGGAAGTTTTCTTGGATAATATCCTGAAGAGTATTTTCCAGCTTGGATTCATTCTCTTTGTCGCATTCAGGTACACCTATCAAACATAGATTAGGTCTTTTCACATAGTCCCACATTTCTTGGAGACTTTGTTCATTTCTTTTTCCCCTTCTTTCACTAATCATGCCTTCTCATTTTATTTCATTGAGTTGATCTTCGACCTCTGATATCTTTTCTTCTGCTTGGTCAATTTGGCTGTTGAAACTTGTGCATGCTTCGCAAAGTTTTCGTGTTGTGTTTTTCAGCTCCATCAATTCACTTATATTCCTTCTTAACTTGTCCATTCTCATTAGCATTTCGTCAAAGCTTTTTTCAACGTTCTTAGTTTCTTTCCATTGGGTTAAAACATGTTCTTTTAGCTCACAGAAGTTTCTTACTACCCACCTTCTGAAGCCTGATTCTGTCATTTCATCAGACTCATTCTCCATCCAACCTTGTTCCCTTGCTGGTGAGGAGTTGTAATCCCTTATAGGAGGAGAGGTGTTCTGGTTTCAGGTGTTTTCATCCTTTTTGAGCTGGTTTCTTCCCATCTTCATGGATTTATCTACCTGTCGTCTTTGTAGTTGCTGACTTTCAATTTGGGTCTCTGAGTGGACGTTCTATTTGTTGATGATGAAGTTATTTCTGTTTCTTAATTTTTCTTCTAACAGTCTAGCCCCTCTGCTGTAGGACTGCTAAGGGCCACTCCAGGCCCTGCTTGCCTGGGGATCGCCTGCAGCAGCTGCAGAACAGTAAGGATTGCTACTAGTTTCTTTTTCTGCTATCTTTGTCCCAGAAGGATACCCGCAAAATGTCAGTCTGATCTCTCCTTTATGAGGTGACTCTTTGGATATATAGGGGTCAGGGAGCTGCTTGAGGAGACAGCCTATCCTTTATAGGAGCTCAGGTGCTGAGCTGTGAGCTCCACTGTTCATTCAGAGCTGCTGGGCAGGTACGTTTAGGTCTGCTGCAGCAGAACTCATAAACCGCTTTTTGTTCCCAGGTGCTCTGTCCCAGGGAGTTAGGGCTTTATTTATGAGTTTTCGTTGTGCTGCTGCCTTTTTTTTTTCAGGGCTGCCCTGCCCAGCAAGGAGGCAACCTAGTCACTGTCTGCCTTCACAGGCTTTGCTGAGCTGTGGGCTCTGCCCAGCTACTGTGTGAACTTCCCTGCAGTCCTGTTTATATGGGTGTAGTTAGAACTGCCTCGGCAATGGTGGCCCACCTCTGTATTTGGTGGACTCTCTCTGTTATGGCAGGTTGCCTTGGCAGCCGTGGGTTGCCCTGGCAATGGCAGGCAGCCTCAGCAATGGCGGGATGCTTTGGCAACGGCGGGCTGCTTCAGCAATGGCAGACTACCTCTGTAGTGGTGGAGTGCCTCGGTAATGGTGGACGCCCCTCCCCCACAGAGCTGGACTGTCCCGGGTTCAGCTGCACTTGCTGTGAAACTCTCAATCCAGAGAGTTTCTGATTGCTGTTCTTTTGTGGGGGTGGGACCAGCCAAGCCTGATCACCTGGCTCCCTGCCTCAGAGCTGTATTTTTTTTCTTTTTTAGTTTAACAGTCTACTCTATCCCAGGTGTTCCAGTCGTCTGTTGATAAGGTGCCAGGATCTGTGTGATTTCCCCTGCAGTGACTCACTGCACTGGCTTAAACAGCAGTGCTGAGATTCATGGAGGTTTTTTTGCCCAGGAATCTCCTGGCCTGGCTCCTTGTTCAGTCCCCTCTTTAATCAGATGAATGGGCAACTTCCCAGGGCTCCAATCGCCAGCCAAAAGGACACCTGGACCAGTGTATTTTGTATGGAGAACTGCCGGCTGGGGCGCCGACAAAGGAGCTGCACAGGGCAAAACAGCCACGCTGACCAAAATAACTGCGCCGGCCAAAACAGCCGCACTGGTGACCCATGGGGCTCCTCCGCCTGGGAATCTCCTGGTCTGTGGGCAATAAAAATGCGGTGTCCACTCACCCTCTGCGCCTTCACTGGGAGCTGCAACTCTGAGCTGTTCCTAAATGACCATCTTGGATCTTCCCTCCCCAGGTGATTCTAATATGCAGCCAGAGTTGCTAACAGTTAGACTTTAAGAACCTGCTATGGTGTGATTTTACATGGTATGTGAAAGAAGGAGAAAATAAAGAATGAAGTCTTTCTAGAAAAAATGAGTGGGATAAAAATCAGTAACATTTTTATAGTTTAATTGAAATCTCATATTACCTTTTTCCATCTTTCTTTTGCTTCTTTTGTTTTTACCATATTCTTGGATCATGGTTCAGTATTTGTTTTCCCTGCTCTCTCTTAAACCTGCCTTACTAAGACATTTCACTACCAATGAATATTTCATGTGAAGAATTGAGAAAGTGATCAAAAGTGGTATTGCTTGGGAAATACAGCTTACAAGATCTACTAGGAGAGATGTCACCAAAATTGTAATAGAATATATTTTATTTTACTTTTCAGCTGTGAAGATGTGTGCTTTCAGTCAGTGTATATTAAAGGTTGCTCACTGCAAAAAGGCCAGCATCTATAAAAGAGAGAGAGAGACAGGGAGAAACACAGGTCAACAGACTGAGTTTAGTGAGAGAGAAGGTAAATGTATCTGTTTTATTACATAAGGTTATTGAAAGCATGGTAACTTAGTCCAACAGAATACTAGGCATATGGCCTATTGTGTGGTGGGCAGAACAATAACAACAACAACAACAAAAAAAGTATTTCCAGTTGTACTACATTATCTTCCAACATCTTCCTAATGTCTTCCTCATTCTTTCCATTGTTCACCCTGTTTCAGGAGACAGTTTTAAGAGTTTGCCCCCAAAAATTACATCTTCCAAAAGTCCTGTCTAGAGCCATGATACCCTAAACAATAGCCTCTAGCCCCATGTGCCTATATAAATTTAAATTTCAATCAGCTAAAATTAGAAATTTAGTTTTTCAGTCACACTGGCCCCATTGCACATTCTCAGTAACCACATTGAGTTATTAGCTGTTAGCTATCTTTGATGCCACAGACCATATCTATCATCACAGAAAGTTCTATTGGACAGGGCTTCTCTAGCGTCTCAGCAGTACAAAAACCAAGCTTACCTGCTAACCAGAGATAATTCAGTGTTCTTGTGGAGATGTTGAAAATTGAGATGAATACTCTGTATCTGTTTTCTCCTTCAAAAAAGTGGATATAAAAATAATGATCAGTTCCAAAGGAAGGGTTATCAAATAATATTTAAGTGTCCTAAGTAGCATAATTCTGAATAAAAATCTTTACACATGGAAAGCAACTGTGTTATAATCTGGAAAAGACTAAAGCATAGTATATAGAAAGATTGACAGTGGTTCTCAAAATATAGTCCATGTGCCACTTCCTTTGGTTGCCTCTGCATTGCTTGTTAAAAATATAGATTTCTATGCCTTAATTCAGTGTTGCAGAATCCAAAAATTCAGAGTGGAACCAATGACTGGGTATTTTAATGAATCCACTGGCTATGCTTATGCATACTATTTTTTAATGCCTTTTTGGAAAAATAATTATTTCTAGCCCATCCCGGTGCCTCGTACTTTGTAAGTACATCTTAATTTGACTAATTGAATTTATCACTCTTTTGGTCATTTGGTGTTTTGCAAACCCATTCGGGAAGTAAGCTGTTTTTCCAACAGTGATATTATAACCATGATCCTGCAGGGAGAGTTAAATTGCAATGTATTTTACACTCACCTCTGTGACTGGGCAGTACCATGGAATTTCGGTAATGTTATTTAGCATAGCTGTCATAAATTGGTCACTTGGGACTAGCCAAATGATTACCTAGGAAATATTTCACATAGTTTCTCAAAGAAGCTGTTGCAATTGGAAACAGCAGGAAAACACAGCCATTAAAACAGAGAGAATGCCTATGTTTTTACAACAAAATAATTAGAAGCCATTACTGGTGCTGTTTAGATTTCAGTACCCCATCTATCTTACTTTCAATTAGAAACAATATGCCCAAATAGGAAAAGTCTGGCTAAACATGAGTGCATTTTGACTGCACTGTTTAATAAAGGGTGACCCCCATTGATAATAAAGTCTGTGAAATTTTCTTTTAATTACAGCTTTTTTTTAGGTAGTACTAGTTTTTCAGGTAGAGAGTTGGGTAGCAATTTCACTAATTTATATCCCTTTATCCATTATGATAATAGAATCTCAAGTATGGAATTTTTGAGTTTGTTAAACCCAGCTTCTACTCAGTGTCCAAATCACTCTCACAGCTTCCCCAGGGAATGATTGCCCCATCCCCTTTCAAACACTTCTAAATATAAGACAATCATTTCTTCCAAAGGAAGCCATTCCCATTTTGACATAGTCTTTGCTAATCCGAAACCAAAATCATTTGGTTTTAGTTCTGCCTTCTTGGACCATATAGCATAAACCTAATGCCTCTTTACATGACAACTTTCCAGTAGTGCAAAGTTACTAAGGTGTTTCCCCCATGTCATCTCCATTGTGTGTTCAGAAATATTTTCTTTTAATTAGCCTATTCTAGCTTTCAGCTAATGGTGATGAAAATAGAACAAATTATTATAAATTTCTTCTACTTCAAAACACTTTCATATATTACACGTCTTAATTTAGACAATACTTGACAATTCATAGTTGCTAATTCAAAAAGACTTAACCTAACCAAGAACAGAAATTGTCTTGACTAATGGATACTCTTTTTTTTTTTAATTGTACTTTAGGTTCTAGGGTACATGTGCAGAACATGCAGGATTGTTGCATAGGTACACACATGGCAATGTGGTTTGCTGCCTCCATCCCCCCATCACCTACACCTGGCATTTCTCCCATGTTATCCCACCCGGACCTCCCCACCCCTGCCTGTCTCTCCCTTGGCCTCTGCCAACAGACCACAGTGTGTAATGCTCCCCTCCCTCTGTCCATGTGTTCTCATTGTTCATCACCCTCCTATGAGTGAGAACTTGCAGTGTTTGATTTTCTGTTCTTGTGTCAGTTTGCTGGGAATTATGGTTTCCAGATTCATCCATGTCCCTACAAAGGACACAAACTCATCATTTTTTTTTATGGCTGCATAGTATTCCATGGTATAGATGTGCCACATTTTCCTTGTCCAGTCTATCATCGATGGGCATTTGGGTTGGTTCCAGGTCTTTGCTATTGTAAACAGTGTCACTATAAACATATGTGTTCATGTGTCTTTGTTATAGAATGACTTATAATCCTTTGGGTATATACCCAGTAATGGGATTGCTGGATCAAATGGAATTTCTGTTTCTAGATCCTTGAGAAATCACCACACTGTCTTCCACAATGGTTGAACTAACTTACACTCCCACCAACAGGGTAAAAGTGTTCCTATTTCTCCACATCCTCTCCAGCATCTGTTGTCTCCAGGTTTTTAAATGACCGCCATTCTAACTGGTGTGAGATGGTATCTCAATGTAGTTTTGATTTGCATTTCTCTGATGACCAGTGATGATGAGCATTTTTTCATATGTTTGTTGGCCTCATATATGTCTTCTTTTGAAAAGTGTCTGTTCTCACTCCTCAGCAAATGCAAAAGAATGGAAATCATAACAAACAGTCTCTCAGACCACAGGGCAATCAAATTAGAACTCAGAATTAAGAAACTAACTCAGAACCACACAGCTTCATGGAAACTGAACACCTGACTCCTGGATGTCAACTGGATAAACAATGAAATGAAGGCAGAAATAAGGATGTTCTTTGAAACCAATGAGAACAAAACATAATGTACCAGAATCTCTAGGACACATTTAAAGCAGTGTCTAGAGGGAAATTTATAGCAATCAATGCCCACATGAGAAGCAAGGAAAGAACTGAAATCAACACCGTATCATCAAAATCGAAAGAGCTAGAGGAGCAAGATGAGAAAAACTCAAAAGCTAGTAGAAGACAAGAAACAACTAAGACTAATGGATATTCTTAAGAAAATATATCCATCTTATCCAAATTTCAGTAGTCTATTGAATCTGGCAAAATCTCAAATTTTATTTATTAATTCAGCATATTTATCAAATGCCCAACTGGTACATGTAGGGACTCAACTATGAACCAGAAGCTTAAAATTTAGGGAAATAAACATTCAGATGCCTGGATAATATAAACCTTAAGCATTTTGTCTTTCATTTATTAGCACTCACTTGAAAGGACTAGAAGGAGGGCAGTCAGAACAACAGAAAGGATGATAGACCAGTTATCTGGGAAATCTAACTTTGTCACTACCTCTGCCTTACACATATACCAAGTGGCCTTCAGCAAGTCACATAGCCTGACTTGTCTGCATTTTCTATGTTTTGCTTACCTCATGAATTTGTATACATTTTGTTTTGTTTTAATCAGTTCAGATGATTGTTGTCAAATGGCTTTCTTATTAAAGAAGATGAAGCATAGTAAGCTAGTACATAGTTTACGAAGTACTTCTCAAACAATCCTTAAATATTTTAAAAGAGTTGTGAATTGTTATGCCATTCATGAGGTAAGAAACTGCAACTTAGATGGGATAGGCATTCAATTTAAAAAATTATCACAATTAATTTTATCATTATCTTTTATGTAACTATTTCTAGGTTGTTAATGTCTGAAAAAAAATTTGGCTCAAAGTCAAGTTCACTGTCTACTTTGTAGATATTAAAGCTAATTTGATTATAATGTCTAAGAGGAAACTCTTTAACAGCCTTAATATTTTTTTACAATAGTAGGCTGTTGTCAATTTCTATGGTCTTTGCCAAAGTGATCAAGTAACTAATTTTATGGATCATCTCATGAATCATGTTTCCAATTTGACACTTTGCCTCCTACCATTTTATTTATTTATTTATTTATTTATTTATTTATTTATTTATTTGAGATGGGGTTTCACTCTTATTACCCAGGCTGGAGTGCAATGGCACGATCTTGGCTCACCGCAAACTCCGCTGCCTCCTACCACTTTAAAAGTATTTGCTGAAACCCAACTATCAGAAGGAAAAGAAAAAAAACCTCTTGAATTAGCAGTTTCATCCGCTTCTGCACTAGTTCCTTCTTCCCAGAAATATACTTTGTAATGTTTTAGTTGAGTTTTAAGTGTCTCAAGTGGTGGTAGATCTGGCACTTCCTCAGTAGCATATTTCACAGTCTAGTAATCTTAATAGCTTTAATACCTGGGAATGTATTTAATCCAGCCTTATTTGTTTGTATAGTTTAACATTTTTCATAGGCTTCTAATCACCCCAGCAAAAAGAACTTTTTAATGGTCTCATCACTTTTTAATTGCTCACATTTTACCTTTAGTTTTTAGTGTTTAAAATAAAAAGTTTGAAATGGGCATCTTAGTTTGTCCCACAAAGGCCTTCAGTGGTTATACCTAGGATCACTGTCAGCATATTTGACTCAATTTAATGTTACAACTTTCTTCTCTTGTCTCTTCTGCGAAAAATTAACTTGATTCTATGTATTCTTATTCAGTTCAATAATTAAGATAATACCTGTTGATAGCTCTTGTTTACTACACACCAGGTAATGACTGTGCACTCCACAAGGGCTCTCCCTACCTTAATATGGGGCTGTCCTATGCATTGCAGAATGTTGAGTATAGTATTATAGCATCCCTGGCCTCTACTCACTAGATTGCAGTAGTACTTATACCACACCCCCCACCGCATTGCAACACAAAAAAAATGTCTTCAGACGTTGCCAAACGCCCCCTGGGGCAATAAAAATGCCCCTTTGAGAACTCCTGACTTATATTAGCTCACTTAACCCTTACAACATCCTTTGAAACAAACGTTACTATCTTAGTTTTATACCTAAATAAAAGGCTAAAATAGGATATACAATTAATCTACAGTTATGCAGCTAGAAAATGGAGGAGCCAAGATTTGAATCCCTCTTCTGACTTTAAAGTTAATGATTGTCCTACTGTCTGAACAACCTAACTTCAATAATAGTATGTTCACCCTGTTAGTTTCACTTTAATATGTTTTAGCCCATTCAAGCTGAATAGCATTATAGAATTTTTTTACACATTTATTTTTTATTCTATCTGTATTTTTTAAATCCCTTTACATAGATGAGAACAGTTTTACATTCTTCAGCTTTATCAATGTCTGTATGAGGAGTCTTTGTATTATTTATTATTCAGTATTTTTTCATTGTCTTCTTTGAAACCAGTATGGCTTATCTGATTTATCAGGAGTTCATTTTGTTTCAATTCTGACTTCTAAAATATTTGTAATCTCTCTGAGCTTTGCCTAATACACAAATTTTATTAGTCTTTTCTCTGTTACATCAGTAAAATATTTAGTATTCCAAATAACATACAAGATCTTACTACATGTCTCTTTCCAAAATATCTTTCTCTCTATTTGGATTCTTGCTGGTATATAATGTATTCATTCCATCTAATTCATGGAATCCTAATTTTCCAGAAAGATAGGAGCAGGTGCTGAGGGGAGTCAGAGGAAAAGTATAAAGAATAGATACACAGTGTGACAGTATCATCAGCAGTCATAGAAAGAGCCTGGATTCCCTCATTTCATAGAAGCACATGCCTTAGGAAGAGACACAATACCACAAAATGCAATTTGAATTTAATTTTAATCAACATAAATGAAGAATATGAAATACATGGTTTATACCAGGGCTTGAGGTACTTGTTTATACTTACTTATCTATTAGTTGCAGTGATGATCTGATTTAGACTTCAGCAATGGTCACATGCTTTCAGGAGAAAAGAAGGGTAAAATTTGGTATTTTCTTTCACATTTTTCTTTTCTTCGTCCATCTTTTATTATTATTATTATTTTAAGTTCTGGGATACATGTGCAGAATGTGCAGGTTTGTTACATAGGCATACATGTGCTATGGTGTTTGCTGCACCCATCAACCCATCATCTAAGTTTCAAGCCTTGCATGCATTAGGTATTTCTCCTAATGCTATCCCTCCCCTAGCCCCCCACCCACCAAAAGGCCCTGGTGTGTGATGTTCCCCTCCCTTTGTCCATGCATTCTCATTGTTCAACTCCCACTTATGAGTGAGAACATGTGGTGTTGGGTTTTCTGCCCCTGTGTTAGTTTGCTGAGAATGATGGCTTCCAGCTTCAACCACATCCCTGTAAAGGAACTCATTCTTTTTTTATGGCTGCATAGTATTCCATGGTGTATATGTGCCGCATTTTCTTTATCCAGTCTATCATTGATGGGCATTTGGGTTGATTCCAAGTCTTTGCTATTGTGAACAGTGCTGCAATATGCATACATGTGCATGTGTTTTTATGGCAGAATGATTTATAATCCTTTGGGCGTATACCCAGTAATTGAATAGCTGGGTCAAATGGTATTTCTGGTTCTAGATCCTTGAGGAATCATCACACCATCTTCCACAATGGTTGGACTAATTTACACTCCCACCAACAGTGTAAAAGCATTCCTATTTCTCTACGTTCTCTCCAGCATCTGTTGTTTCCTGACTTTTTAATGATCTCCATTCTAACTGGCATGAGACGGTACTTAGTCCATCTTTTAAAATCTGCCATTCTAAGCAATCCAGAAAAAGCTAAACAGACAACAAAAACTGGAGTCATTCTCAGCTTTCCCTCTGGCAGCCACAGTCAATCTTTCTGAGTTAAACACTCCATTTTGTAGCAGAATGAGAGTCGAAGTGTTTTGGAGAATGTTAAAAAAGCATGAGAATAATATTACAACTGTGGACCACAAACTACAGACGGATACCTACTGAATTACTTCAGGATTATAAGGGTTTTCTTAAGGGTGATGAAAATAATGCACTTGTGTTTGGCTAAATTGATTGTGAAATCTGCAACTATAATATGAAACAAAATTCCTTCAAATACTGGGAGGCTGAGTCTGTGGCATAGTTTCATCAGCCCTTTTCTCTGACCAGCTGCAACTATTTAACTGGGTTCATATTTTGTAAATAACCTGTGAGTTTATTGAATTCAGTTTGTTTTCTTTATCTGGTTTGCATGTGCAGTCACATTCAAAGTAACCTCAACAATTGAATGGTTTGAACTAAAATGGTACATGTTCTTGTAGTATCCAGACAATCAGGACAAATTTGGGAAATGAGAGAGGTAGCTTGATTTGTGCTATTAAAAGCTTCTGTTTTCTATTTTATTATACATGTCAATAGAATATATGCATGTCTAAAAGAATCAAGAGGGTTGAGGAAAGATCCTTGTAGGCATTGTTTAATAACAATACAAAGCCCAATATTGGAAAAGGAATAGCAAAAACCTAGTTGAAAGCAGAAAAAAAAAGTGATAATTCCCCCAAATAGTTAAATATAGAGTATGCATTATTTGGAGTGAATATACTAAATATTATTGTTTTATGTTCAAATTTTCCATTTTCAGCTGAAATATATCATGGAGACAATGACGTGCTATTTTTAATATTCAATGAAGTAGTCATGTTTCTAGTTAATAAGTGTCTAGTCTAAACTTCTAGATAATCCTTGTGACTTTATGACAGTATCACAAGTGATATGAAAGGCTTGGAAATGAGTTCTTTTAAAATTAGATTTGTTTACCAAAATCCCATGAACATTTATTAATGTTTTGGTATCAGATATGTCATAATCCTGTGTATTGCTTAGGTGTTGCTAAGGTTTGCATATTCTACTGGGGCTCCTTTTTTTGTGTTGTAATTAAGGAAGTTAAGGAAATAAATAAAATCAGACGTGATTTATTTGAATCCGTACAAACTACAATATCACTATACCTCTGTCTTAGCAATAGCACTTGTTTTGGGTTGCATTGTTCCAAAGCAGATCCTGAATCAAGGATTTGAGTGTACACAGCTTGTTTGGTAGGTGATCCCAACAATTACTGAAAGGAAAAAGAGGAAATAGGGCTTAAAAGGGAAGGAAGCCAGTAGAAGCTGCATAATAAGCAGTTACCATATGAAGGTAGCAGAGGTACAATCCCACTGGGAATTCTATGAGACAGAGGAGGGGGCATCTCAACCTGTCCCACCTAAGAGCCAAGGAGGCTTGTGGTATTTATCAATTCCTGTTGTGATTTCTGGATGGCTGCTTCAGGAAGCCTAACTCCCCAGAATGGGTCTGCCCTATGCACAGCTTGAGCAAGCTCCTATGGCTGGAGACTGACCTCTGGTAGAGAGACACAGTGCTTATAGTAAGATACCCTTGGCTCATGAGTGGACAGTGATAGTAGCTGTGATGGCACTAATATCCCCCAAAATATCAGAAGCCCCCCTTATGAAAAATTTAAATGCCAGGTCAGAACTCTGGCCCATAAATGTGAAATCCAACTTCCATTAACTGCCCTTGAAAAAAACAGAAAAGAACCAGTATTTTCCCAATGTTCCTTAAAACATGTTATCATACAAGAAAATCTAAAGAGCTCTTGTAAACAGATTCCCTCACCACTTTATTTTCCAGCTGAGCCTGTTGTATGCTAACTCAGTTTTTTTAAAAAAAGAAGGCTTAGTGGCTATGACTTGCTTTTCTGAATTTGCAGATGCCTGGGGTGCTTCATTTACACATGCACTTTATAACTGAAAGAGTAGTCCTTGGAGAGGAGTCACAGCAATCATTTTAATTAGAATCAACTTGAAGACTGTCCTTTCTTTCTCCCCCCAGTAACCCAAATGAACCAAGAGATAAGCTTATAAAGTTTTGCCACAGAGGTTTCTCAATTGGCAGCTGATCAAAATGTGCAGAAGCAATAATACTGGACAACTATTTCCTACTCAGGAAAATTTTTAAACTGTTAATTATACACTAACTAAGAGGTGAAGGAGGTGCCATGGTTACTATAATCATTACTAAGTTGCTGTCAGCACTGTTTGGTCTACCCTAAAACCACAAAGACTTCTGAATAAAAATATTAATGTGCTTTCAGAAGATAAACTTTAAAAACTGTTCTTTAGTCTCTGAAGAGCTTATGTCTTCAAAAGTATCCTTAATGTTTCTTGTCGCGGAGCTGAAAAAAAATCCTTAAATATGCAGCTCTTTTGGAATTAAACGGAAACAGAACCGACACTGAAATCATGCAGCACAAAAAAGATAAAATATTAAAAACACATTCACTCCCATCTGTAAGCTTTTGAGATCAGATTTTCATTTTAGATGAAGTTAATAGGCCCATACTATTTGGCTTAATTATGTTTATTTTGTTTCTTTTAGGATGATGCTTTTTCAGCCTGTTTGTTTGTTTGTTTGTTTGAGACAGTGTCTTCCTCTTGTTGCCTAGGCTGGAGTGCAATGGCAGGATCTCAGCTCCCTGCAAGCTCCGCCTCCCAGGTTCAAGTTATTCTCCTGCCTGAGCCTCCCGTGTAGCTGGGATTACAGGTGTGAGCCACCACGCCCAGCTGATTTTGTATTTTTTGTAGAGACAGGGTTTCACCATGTTGGCCAGGCTTGTCTCAAACTCCTGACATCAGGTGATCCACCCACCTTGCCCTCCCAAAGTGCTGTGATTACAGACAGGAACAACCACGCCCAGCTGGGATGATGCTTTTTCTTTTATCTTGCTTTCCTCTTAATTTTTTTTTTTTTTTTTTTTTTATTCAGAGAGAGTGTACTCTGTCACCCACGCTAGAGTACAATGGCGCAATCTCGGCTCACTGCAACCTCTGCCTCCCAGGTTCAAGAGATTCTCCCTCAGCCTACCGAGTAGCTGAGACTGTAGGCACATGTCACCATGCCCGGCTGATTTTTGTATTTTTAGTAGAGATGGGGTTTTGCCGTGTTGACCAGGCAGGTCTCGAACTTCTGGCCTCAGGTAATCTATCCACCTCAGCCTCCCAAAGTGCTGGGATGACAGGTTAGAGCCTCTGCCGAACCACTTTCCTTTTACTTTCTTTGGACAGTCTTAGAATAACTCTTAGAATGGATTCAGATGCTCCAAGAAAATGCCCACTACATGTAGGTACATTCTCATTCTTCTTTAAAATACCTTAAGTACCCGTAACCAGGATCAGGCAGTACCAGAAGGAAGTGGTAAGGAGAAGGACTGATATGAAGAGCAGAACTTTTAACAACTGAGTCCTTTCCTACAGGATAAGGCTTTCAAATGAGCTTTTTGTGATGGATTTTTGTAATCATTCTTTTGTTTTCCAGAAACAAGTTGTCTGCTGCTATATTTTCACAGTAACTAGTATCGTTTTCGAAATGCTCTTTTTCCTTGTAAGTCAGATGGCACATTTTAAATCTTCTCTCTTGTAAAATTTCATAATAGAGAGCATTATATAAATTCAAGGCATATACAATACAACGCATAATTTTTTTGTTTTATTTATCTTGCTCTGTCACCCAGGCTGGAGAGCAGTGGCACGATCTCGGCTCACTGCAATCTCCTCCTCCCAGGTTCAAGCAGTTCTCTTGCTTCAGCCTCCAGAGTAGCTGGGAATATAAGAGCCTGCTACCACGCCCAGCTAATTTTTGTATTTTGGGTAGAGACAGGGTTTCACCATGTTGGCCAGGCTGGTCTTGAACTCCTGGCCTCAAGTGATCTGCCTGCCTTGGCCTCCCAAAGTGCTGGGATTACAGGTATGAGCCACTATGCCCAGCCACACAGTTTTCATTTAATAAAAATTGATCATACAGTCTTTTAGTTAGTATGTACACAATCCCATAAAAAAAAACATGAAATATGAAACACTCAAGCAATTAGGCAAGTTGTCCTAGCTTTATTAAACCAAGCATCCAGCATTCAGATAAATCATTTAAATGCTTAATTACGTTGTTTTCACATTTGGTCTTGTGACTGGGCTTGGTGGCAGGAAAGCCCTGGAACCCCACTGGTTCTCTCAAATTGTTGCCTTTATTTCTGAGGAACAATCCTCTCTTCAAGTTACTTTTCCAACATTTCCAGATTAATTGGCATAGATCTTGACTGTTACATGTCTACATTTATTGATCATTAGGGAAATAATGCTAGGCTCATTTCAAGATAAAGAAATGTTAAAATCAAGGCTCTATGACTATTCTGAAATGATATTGAACACTATAATACCATGCTGAACTTGAGTTTCCTGAAATATACAGTCTGTGTTATTTTTAGAAAATAATTTGAAAATTATTTTGGACCATTAAATGAGGTGCATTACCAGATATTACACTTTGTTAATTTAAAGAATTTGGTTGGGAGGCTGAGGCGGGTGGATCACAACGTCAAGAGATCGAGACCATCCTGGTCAACATGGTGAAACCCTGTCTCTACTAAAAATACAAAACATTAGCTGGGCATGGTGGCGCATGCCTATAATCCCAGCTACTCAGGAGGTTGAGGCAGGAGATTTGCCTGAACCCAGGAGGCGGAGGTTGCGGTAAGCCGAGATCGCGCCATTGCACTCCAGCCTGGGTAACAAGAGTGAAACTCCGTCTCAAAAAAAAAAGAATTTGGATGATTTTTCTTTTTCTTGTCCACTCCAGTTCTTTTTCAGTGTTTCAAGTCTATATAGATTTCCTTGGCACCTCTACATGTGACTATTTCAGGACCATCTGATGGTACGGTTGTAAAATGTGATTAGGGAATTTGAAAGACAAGTTGGCTGAAGGTCATTATCAATTAGGTTAAAATTCAGATTAAAACTAAAGGCTACTGAGCTACTCAGATAGAGTAATGAATAATTGTTCATACTTTCTGAAAGACATTTATAATGTAATTCCATTGTGAATTTTCATTATATTGAAAAATGGCAGAAGGATGAAGTCTACCCAGACACCAAAATACACATACCTCCAGGGCATTGCAATTTTCTAATCTGGGGAAGAATGGGGAATCAGTTGAGGCAGGAGTAGGGTTAAATTATAGTTTAAGTCATTATCATTGGATAACTGAATGGGCCATAGAAACTCGTACCAAATTACGGCCCTTTAACTATAAATCCTGGTGGCCTTATAGGCCTGAGAATGATAGAGGGAAGTTCCCCCCATATTTTCTTATTTACTAGGGAAAATAATAGAATAACCATCTCCTGAGACCTGCATTTGTCTCAACCTAATGGAGGGTGATTAGTTCTTTGCTTATTTTTCTAATGGGCTTATATAAAATACTAATTTTCCCCAGTTTAAAATTTTATTGCAAATATTCCCTGTGAGCATATAAGTGTATAACAACAATTTAATTGTTTTGAAAGGTAAAATGCAGAATAAACAACTATCCACAAAATTGGATCATTTTCTCATGTATTGCTTTAATTACAGTCATTTTAACAGCTTCACCAATTGCATCTCTTATTTTTAAAAGCAAAATAATTGCATATAAATAATTCAAGGAAAAATGTGACCATGCAGGTCCAGAACCATCTGACTGGTTCTAGTGAGCCCAGAATGAATGATACTTAATATCTATTATTAAACCTATAAGCAAAGGTGAATAGAGAGTAATGTAAGTTTTCAGCATTGCCAGTCCCACCAGAAGAAATCATTTAACCTAGAATAGACCACAAACAGTGGAAAAAGAAAAGAGTCAAAGAATTATAATAAAATTCCCCTCTAGAAATTGGGAATCTGAAATTCAGACAATGTTCAGTGATTTTGCTGATTTTGCCCAAATTGCACACAAGAATCTACAATGAAAGTATATTCTATATATCTGTTTTTATCTCTGTGTCTGAGTTACAGGATGCTTTGTAATTAGACTGTGTTGTGTCTCAGTCAGAAGTGCACTGAGGTATCCAACCACATCTGAGCTGGAACTTCTAATGATAAAGTAGTCAAATGCATTTGTAGAAAATAGAAAAACTAAATTACAGATTCATTCTGCCAAAGGAATTCTTCAGCAGCTATGAGTCATAAACTGAAATTCATTCTGTGTTTAATTGCAAGAAAACTAAAGGCAAATTAAACTAATTTGGCATTATCATTTTTAGACACTAAACAAATAATATTAAGGAAACAATCAACAGTGAAAAAGCAATCAACACAATAGAAAAAAATATTTCCAAAACACTTATCTAATAAGTAGGCAATATCTAACTTATAAGGATGTCCTACAACTCAATAGCAGAAAAACCAAATAATCCAATGTTAAAATAGACAATGGACCTAAGTAGCCGTTTCTCCAAAGAAGACATACAAATGGTCAACTATCATATGAAAAGATGCTCAACATCACTTTTCATCAGGAAGATACAACTACAATGAGCTATCACCTCACACCTGGCAGGATAGCCATTTTTTCTTCTTTGTTAAAATATTTTTATTCTAGATACATATGCAGATTTGTTACATAGGTATACCATCTGATGCTGAAGTTTGAATTCTAATAATCCTATTGTATGTAGTAAACATAGTACTTGACAGGGAGCTTTTCAATCCTTGCCCCCTCACTTCCTTCCCACCTTTTGGAAACCCCGGTGTTTATTGTTCCCATCTTTATGTCCATATGTACCCAGTGATTAGCTTTTGCATATAAGTGAGAACATGCAGTATTTGGTTTTCTGTTTCTGCATGAATTCACTTAGAATAATGGCTTCCAGCTGCATTCATGTTGCTGCAAAAGACATGATTTCATTCTTTTATATAACTGCATGGTCTTCCATGGTGTATAGGTGCCACATTTTCTTCCTTTTCTTTTTAGAAGGAGTCTCATTTTGTCACCCAGTCTGGAGTACAAGGGCAATATCTCTGCAGCTCACTGCAAACTCCACCTCCCAGGTTCAAGTGATTCTACTGTCTCAGCCTCCCGAGTAGCTGAGATTACAGGTGCATGCCACCATGCCCAGCTAATTTTTTGTATTTACGTAGAGATAAGGTTTCGTTGTGTTGCCCAGGCTGGTCTTGAACTCATGAGCTCAGGCAACCACATTTTCTTTATTCAATCCACTGTTGATGGGTAGCTGGGTTGATTCCATGTCTTTGCTATTGTGAATAGTACAATGATGAACATACAAGTGTAAGTGTCTTTTTGGTAGAACTTTTTTTTTCCTTTGGGTATGTACTCTGAAACTAGAAAAAAACTTTTCCTAATCACCATGGAGTGGAGATTTTATTCACTGTCTTATTTGCAGAATTTGCTGTCAATTAATAATGCACCTGCAGTGGAAAGTGTATAGTGTTTTGTGATACATTGCCTGATGCTAATGTATAAATGGGAAAAAGACAGTAATGGGATTCCTGAGTTGAATAGTAGTTCTATTTTTAGTTCTTTGAAAAATCTCCAAACTATTTTCACCAGGGCTGAACTAATTTGCCTTCCCACCAGCAGTTCATAAGCATTCCCCTTTCTCCACAGCCTTGACAACATCTGTTATTTTTTGACTGTTAAAAATAAAGAATGAACATTATTTTTAAAACAATAACAACAAGTGTTGAAGAGGATGTGGATAAATTGGAACACTTGTATACTGTGGGTGGGAATATAATATAGTATACCTGCTATGGAAAACAGTATAAAGATTTCTCAAAAAAATTTAAATGGAACTACCCAATGATCTAGCAATCCAACTACTGAATATTTATCCAAAAGAATTGAAATCAGGATTTCAAAGAGATATTTGAATTCCCATATTCATTGCAGCATTACACACAGTAGTCAAGCTGTGAAAGCAACATAAATGTCCATCAATGGGTGAGTTGATAAACTGTGGTATGTACTTTGATAAACTGTGGTATGTACTTATATGCATATGAAGTCCGCTGTATCCATTTGTTCTTTCATGGATCATGCCTTTATTGTAAATGTAAAAAGTCTTTGCTTAACCCAGGAACACAAAGTTTTTCTCCTGTGTGTTCTTTTAAAGTTTTATAGTTTTAGGTTTGACATTTAGGTCTAAGATTTATTTTGAGTTAATATTTATATGTAATATAATACATGTATAAAATTTTATAGTTTTGTATATGGATGTCCATTTGCTCCAATATGTTTTGTTGAAAAAACAATTTTTTCTACAGTGAATTGCCTATGCAACTTTGTCAAAAATCAGTTGTTTGTGTGTGGGAGTCTCTTTCTGGACTTTATTCCACTTACTTGTTTGTCTATCTTTGTGGTAATGTTACACAGTCTGACTAATTATACCTTTACCATAAGTCTTGAAATCAGGTAGTTTTAGCACTTTAACTTTGTTTTCCTTTTGAAAATTGTTTCGCTCACTCAGGATCTTTTCTATTTCTATATGACTTTTAGAATCAGCTTTTTAATTTGCACCAAAGAGCATGCTGGAGTTTTGGATGAGGTTGTGTTAAATCTATAGCTCAACTGGAGATAATTGGTATCATAACAAGTCTTACGACTCATAAAGGTAGTATAATGTCTCCATTTATTTACGTTTTGTTTAATTTCTCTCAACAGTGTTTTAATTTCTCTCAACAATATACTGATCTTTCACATATTTCATCACAATTCTAAAATATTTCATATTTTCATGCTATTTTAAATGGTACTGTTTTTATTTTAATTTCTGACTTTTTATTATAAATACATAAACATTTTATTTTGTATATTGATCTTGTATCAGCAAACTTGCTAAACTCACTTTTTAATTCTAATAGCTTTTTTAAAAAAAAATTTCATCAGCTTTTCTACATTAACAATGACGTCTATGAATAAAGACAGTTTCATTTATTATTTTTTTTTTACAATCTAGAGGCCTTTAATTTTCTTGCCTGATTGCATTGGCTGGAACCACAAGTATAATATTCAGTGCAGAATGGACATCCTTGTTTTGTTCCTGATCTTGGAATAAAATATTCATGGTTTTGCAATTAACTGTGATGCTAGCTCTAGGGTTTTTTAAATAGATGCCTTGTATAATGTTGAGAAAGTTCTCCTCTATTTCTATTTTGCTGTGCAGTTTTTTTTAGTCAGTAATGAATATTAGATTTATTAAATGCTTTCTTTGCATCTGCTAACATCATCACATAGTTTTTATTTTAAAGTGTAGTTTGGTTTTTTAGTATAGATAATACAAAACAGTTTCTTTGCCCTAAAAATTCCCTGTTTTACCTATTTGTCCCTCCCTGGCTCTACCCAAATTCCTGGCAACCACTGATATTTTTACTATCTCTATAGTTATGACTGTTCCAAGATGTCACAGAGTTGGAGTCATACAGTATGTAGCCTTTCCAGATGGACTTCTGTCACTTACCAGCATGCATTTAAGATTCCTCTGTGTCTTTTCATGGCTCATTTCATTTTAGTGCTGAATAATATTCCATTGTAAGGATGCACCCCTGTTTGTTTATCCATATACCTATTGAAGGATATCTTGGTTTTCCAAATCTTAGCAATGATTAATAAAGCTGCTATAAACATTCATTGCAGGTTTGTGTATAGACATGAGTTTTCATTTCGTTTGGGTAAATACTAGGGAACATGATCACTGGATAGTCTGATAATACTATGTTTGGCTTTTAAGAAACTGTCAGACTGTCTTCCAAAGTGAGTGTATCATTTTGCATTCCCATCAGCAAAGAATGAAGTTCTTTTTGCTCCACATCCACACCAACATTTGGTGTTATTAGTGTTTTGAATTTTAGTCATTTTAGTAAGTCTATAGCGGAGCACTAGCAGGGATTAAGATGGCAGATATGAGGCAGGATTAGCTTGCAGTTCTCGCTCAGGTGGACAAGAGCAGAATGTGGAGACTCACATTGTGAACTTTTGCTCCAAGAATTACCACAGGAAAATACCAGGAAACCTGAGAGAATTCACAGATGCTTTGAAGAAACTGGATCACTGCAGCAGGCAAGATCTCAGCTGTGGTGACTGTCTGTCTAAAAATAGACTTTGATACTGTTGTGCGGGCATGGTGGGAGTGAGACTGGCCTTTAGGACTGTGGGCTGTGTGAGACCTGTGACTGCCAGCTTTCCCCAACTTCCTTGGAAACAACAGGAACCAAGCTGAGAATCAAATCAAGAACTCAATCCCTTTCACAATAGCTGCAAGAAAAAATAAAATAAAATATTTAGGAATATGCAATGAGATGATAGACCTCTACAATGAAAAGTAAAAAATACTGCTGAAAGAAATCATAGACAACACAAACAACTAGAAACACATCCCATACTCATGGATGAGTAGAATCAATATTGTGAAAATGGCCATACTGCCAAAAGCAATCTATACATTCAGTGCAATTCCCATCAAAATACTACCATTATTTTTCACAGAACTAAAAAAAAAAAAAAAAAATCTTAAAATTCATGTGAAACCAAAATAGAGCCCACATAGCCAAAGCAGACTAAGCAAGAATAACAAATCTGGAGGCATCACACTACCTGATTTCAAACTATATTATAATCCCATGGTCACCAAGACAGCATGGTACTGGTATAAAAATAGGCACATAAACCAATGGGACAGAATGGAAAACCCAGAAATAAGCCCAAATACTTACAGCCAACTGGTATTCGACAAAGCAAACAAAAACATAAAGTGGGGAAAGGACACCCTGTTCAACAAATGGTGCTGGGATAATTGGCTAGCCACATGTGGGAGAATGAAACTGGATCCGCATCTCTCACCTTATACAAAAATCAACTCAAGATACATCAAGGACATAAATCTAAGACCTGAAGCCGTAAAGATTCTAAAAGATAACATCAGAAAAACCCTCTAGACATTGGCTTAGGCAAGGACTTCCTGACCAAGAACCCAAAAGCAAATAGAACAAAAACAAAGATAAATAGATGGGACTTAATTAAACTGAAAAGCTTCTGCACAGCAAAAGAAATAATCCAACAATTCACAGAGCAGGAGAAAATCTTCACTATCTATACATCCAACAAAAGACTAATATCTGGAATCTACAATGAATTCAAACAAATCAGCAAGAAAAAAAAAGAACAATCCTATCAAAAAGTGGGCTAAGGACATGAATAGACAATTATTAAAAGAAGATATACAAATGGCCAACAAGTATATGGAAAATGCTCAACATTACTAATCATAATGGAAATGCAAATCAAAACCACAGTATGATACAACCTCACTTCTGCAAGAATGGCCATAATCAAAAAATCAAAAAACAGTAGATGTTGGTATGGATGCTGTGAAAAAGGAACAATTTTGCACTGCTGGTGGGAATGTAAACTAGTACAACCACTATGGAAAACAGTGTGGAGATTCCTTAAAGAACTAAAAGTAGAACTACCATTTGATGCAGCAATCACACTACTAGGTTTCTACCCAGAGGAAAAGAAGTCATTATATGAAAAAGACACTTGCACATACATGTTTACAGCAGCGCAATTTGCGATTGCAAAAAATATGGAACCAGCCCAAATGCCCATCAGTCAATGAGTGGATAAAGAAAATGTGGGATATATATACCATGAAATACTTCTCAGCCATAAAAAGGAATGAAATAATAGCACTCACAGCAACCTGTATGGAATTGGAGGCTATTATCCTAAGTGAAGTAACTCAGGAATAGAAAACCAAACATCGTGTGTTCTCACTAATATGTGGGAGCTAATCTGTGAGGATGCAAATGCATAAGGATGATACATTGGACTTTGGGGACTTGGGGGAAAGGGTGAAGGGTGGCAAGGAATAAAAAACTACACATTGTATACAGTGTATACTGCTAGGGTGATAGGTGCATCAAAATCTCAGAAATCATCACTAAAGAACTTATTCTTGTTATCAATTACCATCTGTCCCCCTAAAAAACCTATTGAAATAATTTTAAAAAATAAGTCTATAGAGATATATCATTTTTCTTTTAATTTCTGTTTCCTTTTGTTAACTGATGTACTATAAAATATTTAGGTAGTGTTTTCTTGCTATGTATTCAGCTTATGGTGTGACATCTTTCATCACTTTCGGGAAATTTTAGGTCATTATCTCTGTAACAATCTCTGACCATTTTTCCTCCCCTTTCTTTCTGGGAAAACTTTTTATTGTGTCCCTAAAGTCTCTAATGCTCTTTTCTGTATATTCCTACATTTTATTTTTCCTTGATTCAGTCTGAATATTTTTATTTTGATCCAAACTCCAGTTAAGTAATTATCTATGCTTTGCATCCAATTTTCAGTTAAAACAATCCATTGAGCTCTTAATTATTTCCATTTCTGTAATTCCCATTTGACTTTTTAAGTTTTTAATTATCACCAAAATTATCCATCTTTTCTTAAAATTCTTTGAATATATTAACAATTGTATATTTGAAATCCTTGAACAATATGTCCATTATATGGACCTCTGGTGAGTCTTTTTTTATTGTCTGCTTTCTCTATTGATTTGTGGTCAAAGCTTTCCTTCTTATATGTCTGGTTGTTTTTAAATTGAGTGTTCAGCATGTTATATGAAAAAATGAAGAGAAAATTTGTGGATCTGGATGATGTAATCCCTCCAGAGTGCATTTATTTTCATTTTGCCTCCATCGGGCAGGTACTTTAGGGCAACTAGGAATCCCAGAGTAACTTAATTCAATCAGAGA